>NC_090375.1:24556120-25156120 GCF_036365525.1 Heterodontus francisci
ATCAAGAGACAGATTACTGGTGATAGTTGAGCCTAGGTAGGTGAACTCTTGAACCACTTCCAGAGCGTGGTCGCCAATATTGATGGATGGAGCTTTTCTGACGTCTTGTCCCATGATGTTCGTTTTCTTGAAGCTGATGGTTAGGCCAAATTCGTTGCAGGCAGCTGCAGTCCTGTCGATGAGTCTCTGCAGACACTCTTCTGCGTGGGATATTAATGCAGCATCATCAGCAAAGAGGAGTTCCTTTGATGAGGACTTTCCGTACTTTGATCTTCGCTCTAAGATGGGCAAGGTTGAACAACCTGCCATCTGATCTTGTGAAGACTTGAACGCATGTGAGAGTAGCAGGGAGAAGAAGATCCCAAACAGTGTAGGTGCGAGAACACAGCCCTGATTCACACCACTCAGGATAGGAAAAGGGTCTGATGAGGCACCTCTATGCTGAATTGTGCCTTCATATTGTCATGGAATGAGGTGATGATACTTAGTAGCTTTGGTGGACATCCGATCTTTGCTAGTTATCTGAAGAGACCACGTCTGCTGACGAGGTCCAAGGCTTTGGTGCGATCTAAGGATGAGCTGGACAAACAGCCAACAAAATCGGAACTCAGTGATGCCATTGATTCTCTCACCAGTAGAAAAGCCCCTGGGAAGGACGGCATTACCCCTGAAATAATCAAGAGTGCCAAGCTTGCTATACTCTCAGCACTCCATGAACTGCTTTGCCAGGACTGGGATGAGTGAACAGTACCACAGGACATAGATGATGCAGATATCATCATCCTCTATAAGAACAAGGGTGACCATGGTGACTGCAACAACTACCATGGAATCTCCCTGCTCAGCATAGTGGGGAAAGTCTTCGCTCGAGTGGTTTTAAATAGACTCCAGAAGCTGGCTGAGCGTGTCGACCCTGAGGCATAGTGTGGCTTTCGAGCAGCGAGATCCACCATTGACGTGGTGTTCTTCCTTCGCCAACTACAGGAGAAATGCCCCTCTACGTTGCTTTGCATTGACTAAACCTCCCATTTTAACTGGAAAAGGTTACTATTATTACAATGTAAAGAGAAATCAATAGTAGTATAACATTAGTAAATATCAGGGCAGTCTGATTAACCCTTTTCTTATATTATTCTCCCCAGTCCCTTATTTCATGGTTACCTTGCCACATCTAAACCCTGTTTCAGCTCTTTTTGAATTACTTAGAGTCATAGGGCTGAATTTCGGGTCCCACTGAGGTTGGAAACAGATGTAGACAGGGCCTGAAAATTACAAGGCCTGCCGGCATGCCGGCTTCCTAACCCTGTTCCCAAGGTCGGCCATTTTGGTCAATGCGGGTTTGGGGCCCGGGAATGCTGCTTGCCCCCATGAGGTGGGCAGGCAGTCAGGCTCATTAAGAGCCATGTTAAGCAGGGCTTCAGTAGGCTGACTGGGATTTTCCAGGTGGTCTCCGGTTTTCCGACGCGATAGGGAGCATGTTTGCTGCCTGGAGGCGAACACCCAGTGGCAGGCCTACAGGCTGCCCCCAGTCCCCCACCACCCACAGTGGTGGCCAGCTGCCTTTTATATTAATTAAAGTTTTAAAAAATTGGCTGAGCAGATACATTTCTGTTGAAGCGCCCTCTCAGTTACTTACCTTGTACTGCAGCTGGGTGCTCCTCTGAAGCTGTAAGGCCTCTGATTGGCTGCGCAGCTTCAAGAGTCCGCCTGTCATCCTTAATTGGACAGGGAACCTGTCTCCACGCCAATTAGGTGGGGGTGGGGGGCAGTCAAAATTCCAGCTCAGTGACTGTTTTCCCTGGGGGTGTGGGGGCTGGGGAACAGGTTTGGGGCCTGGAAACAGACCAAGCTCAGAAGGAGGCCATTCGGCCCATTGAGCCCAGGCCTTCCATGACTTAACTAAAGTCTACATTCCTGCTGCTCTGGTTAAAGTTCTGTTAACAGTAATATGAATAAAATGTTTGTTTAGGCAAGTTCCAACAAAACACCCCACTTGCTAAGCAATGGTGACTATTTTTACAAATCTGGAGAATACTCATTCTCAAACTAAACAAAGTGAAATTTGGGGAGTCTCTCCTGAAACTTTACAGCCCATTTCCCAGAATTATCCAAGCTGTCCTTTTCCGGACTGTGTCTGACACACCTATCTCCCAAAGTCCAGGTGCCTAATGCCTATTTTCTTGTTTTTAAATGAATGGTCCAGTAATGGTGCTGTCTGAGCCCAGTTTCTGTTGCAAATCCAGAAACAAAACAGTTATCATCTTGTCATTTTCCATGTGCTAATGTGAGAGAATGTTTCAGATGTTTTCTATTTCGGACACCAAACTCATTTCCTGTCACTTCCTCTCGGATAAAAATCAGATCAAAGATCAAGTGGTTGCAGATGAATGCTATAACAGAGGAAATGCTTGTCATGGGAATTTAGAGTCACCATCATATGCTCATCATTCAAAAAAAGAAATGTAAAATGTTTTAGTTCCCTAAAAGTCTCATGCTATTGACTAGAGTATCTGAGTATTCCATGCAATATTTGAGTACCCACAAATATCTACTTTCTTTTTAATCTGTTGCAATCGAAAGGATTAGTGACTCAGGAACATTTCATGCCACAAAAATAGTATTTTATTTGGGCGGCACAGTGGTTAGCACCGCAGCCTCACAGCTCCAGTGACCCAGGTTCAATTCTGGGTACTGCCTGTGCAGAGTTTGCAAGTTCTCCCTGTGACCGCGTGGGTTTCCGCCGGGTGCTCCGGTTTCCTCCCACAGCCACAGGGAGATTCCTCCCTGTTGCAGGTTGATAGGTAAATTGGCCATTGTAAATTGTCCCTAGTGTAGGTAGGTGGTAGGAGAATGGTGGGGATGTGGTAGAGAATATGGGATTAATGTAGGATTAGTATAAATGGGTGGTTGTTGGTTGGCACAGACTTGGGCCGAAGGGCCTGTTTCACTGCTGTATCTCTAAATGAATAAAATATATTATGTGATAGAAATTACCAAGAGATGATTGGTTCCATTGCTTCAGGTGTAATTTTGGCTACTAATTTCTGCACATTTGGAGGCTGTTAAATCAAAGTTTAAACCCAGCAGTTTTACTGAAACAAAGCCAGGAGGTGTAACAACCAAGTTGAAATATCCCGAAACAGCTAACATGCAATGTCAAATACCGGGCAAAGCTGGGAATTTGTTTTATTCTTTCAAGGGATGTAGGTGTCGCTGGCTAGGCCAGCATTTATTGCCCATGCCTAATTGCCCTTGAACTGAGTAGCTTGCTAGGCCATTTCAGAGTCAACCACATTGCTGTGGGTCTGGAGTCACATGCGCTATGGGCAATGCCTTGACCTATCAGAGTCAAGCTGCCTGGTTTAAATTTTAAACAAAGGTTGGCAGTTAGCTATCAGTCACCGTAAAGTGGTGCATTTGCCGTGGCAACGCCTCTACCAACCAGAGTTCACTTGCCAATCAATCAGCACTCTCTTCTCATGCAGTATATGTTGTTGTTTTCCCTTACGTTGGTTATTCTTGCATATTGTCCTGATGAGTGCAAGACGAAAAGCTTCGACAACATGTCTCTATTTTCAGTAAGACTTTTTTATTCTTTCATGGGATGTAGGTGCCACTGGCAAGGCCAGCATTTGTTGCCCATCCCTAATTGGCCTTGAACTGAGTGGCTTGCTAGGCCAGTTCAGAGTCAACCACATTGCTTTGGGTCTGGAGTCACATGTAGGCCAGTCCAGGTAAGGATGGCAGATTTCCTTCCCTAAAGTACATTAGTGAACTGGATGGGTTTTTACAACAATCAATGATAGTTTCATGGTGCCATTACTGAGACTAACTTTCAATTCCAGATTTTGATTAATTAATTGAATTTTTATTAATGAATTGAATTTAAATTCCACCAGCTGCAGTGGTGGGATTTGAATCCATGTCCCCAGGACATTCACCTAGGCCTCTGGATTACTAGTCTAGTGACATTACCACTACACCGCCATCTCCCGTACCATACACATACACAGCTGTGTAGCTTCCCTGTTCTTGACCTGACCTGACTCTGCAATCTCCTGGCTCCTGGGCAAATATGACTCTCTGCCTCTTTTTCCTCCTTTAAGATACTCCTTAAGACCAACCTCTTGGTCCAAGCTTTTGATCATCTGTCCTAATATCTCCTTATGTGGCTCAATGTCAGATTTTGTTCGATAACGCTGCAGTGAAGTGCCTTGGGTCACTTTACCATATTAGCAGCACTAAATCAATGTAAGTTGTTGTTGGATACAGTATAGACTCGGCCTTGGCACCATGACGACACAAGCTGTGCTGAGCTCCCCTAATATCGTACTGGATAAACGAGCTGCCTGATGATAATCAGCCCCACAGAGCTGGGAAACCCCAGATTAGCTCATGGCTGCACTGTGTGACTTGACCACAATAGTTTGAATGCTGCATTTAGGTTAGGAGGATGAAAAAAATCAGCCACAAGATCTTGAACTGATCACTATCCAGTGACTACTTTTGTCGGTGAGGACAGAATCAGTTTGGCCACAATACTTCCCACAGTCATAAAGCCTGCTTATACTCACAAAAGGTTCACAGATAAGCCGCTTAGGGGAGGTCCATGGTTAGTCAGGTGTTGACACACAGGATAATCAATCATATTTAAGCCATATTTAAGAGTCTCCAATTCAGGCTTCTGAAGAACCTATACCCACCTATAGGGTTTCTGAACACCCAATTTTAATTCATTCACAGGATGCGGACATCATTGGCAAGATCAGCATTTATTGCCCACCCCTAATTGCCCTTGAGAATGTGGTGGTGAGCCACCTTCTTGACAACTGAGTGGCTTGCTGAGCCATTTCAGAGGGCGATTAAGAATCACCCACCTTACTGTGGGCCTGGAGTCAGACATAGGCCAGACCAGGTAAGGATGGCAGATTTCCTTTCTAGAAAAATATGAGTGAACCAGCCGGGCTTTTACAACAATCTGGTAGATTCTTCGTCACCATTACTGAGAGTAGCTTTTAATTCCAGATTTTTATTTAGTTAACTGAATTTAAATTCCCCAGCTGCCGTAGTGGATTTGAACGTGTCTCCAGACCATTAGTCCAGGCCTCTGGATTACCAGTAACACAATCATCAGACTACCACACCTCCAGTGTTCGGCACATACACTCTTCCTGTTGGGAGGCCTACCTTAGAAAAGAGGCTGGAAGATACAAATTTAGGGACCTCCAGGGCAGGGGTTTTGCTGGAGTTTAAGCAGTTAATAGATCAGATGACTTATAGAGCGTCCTACTGCTGTTCCAGTCAGACCACCAAAACCCGCCATTGCAAGTTTCCATCCTTATTTCAACACAGCTGTTCTAATAGAGCCTGCAGGCTGACCTCCTGTATTTCAATATCCCCGAGGGTATACAGTTGGCTGAGGCTAGGGGCACATCTCTGAGGGGAGGTGGAAGTCTCATTCCTCCAGAGATTGTGCCTTAAGCAAAGGGGGACAATTAAGTCCTGGCCACTGCCTTCTGGAGATGCGAGAAATTAGGGGGAGAAAATGTGCTTTGATTTGTCCACAGTAATTGAGACGAATGTGAAATAGAGGATGCTGTTTGGGAACCCATTCCATGCAATGGCCAAGAGATTTGGGTGCGACCATTATTGCTCGTAATAACAGTGCGCTTCCTGCCCGCCATATTAGAATCATCAAATACAATCATAGAATGGTTACAGCACGGAAGGAAGCCATTCAGCCTGTCTTATCTGAACTAGCTCTCTGAAAGAGCAACTCAGCTAATCCACTCACCCTGCCCTTTCCCCGGAACCCGGAAATTTTTTTCTGTTCAGATAATTATCCAATTCCCTTTAGAAAGCCACAGTTGACTCTACCTCCACCACACCCTCAGGCAGTGAATTCCAGATCCTAACCACTCACTAGATAAAAAAGATTTTCCTCATGTCGCCTTTAGACCTTTTGCCATTCACCTTAAATTGGTGTCCCCTATTTCTCAACCCTTCCACCAACAGGAACAGTTTCTCCCTATCTGCTCTGTCCAGTCCCCTCATGAATTTGAACACCTCTATCAAATCACCTCTCAACCATCTCTTCTCTAAGGAGAAAAAGCCACACCTTCTCCAATCTCCATGTAACTGAAGTTCCTCATCCCTGGAAACATTCTTGTAAATCTTTTCCGCACCCTCTCTAATGCCTTCACATTCTTCCTAAAGTGCGGTGCCCAGAATTGAGAACAATATTCCAGTTGAGGTTGAACCAATATTTTATAAAGATTTACCATAACTTCCTTACTTTTGTACTCGAACCCTCTATTTATAGAGCCTAGGATCCAGTATGTCTTATTAACTACTTTCTAAACCTGCCACCTTTAATGATTTGTGCAGATATACCCCCAGGTCCCTCTGCTCCTACACCCTCTTTAAAATTGTACATTTATTCTACATTGTCTCTCCTTTCTCTTCCTACCAAAATGCATCACTTCCCACGTCTCTGCATTAAATTTCATCTACCACGTGCCCACCCATTCTACCGGCCTGTCTATGTCCTCTTGAAGTCTGTCACTATCCTCCTCACAGTTCACAATACTTCCAAGCTTTCTGTCATCTGCAAATTTTGAAATTGTGCCCTGTTCACCCAAGTCTAGGTCATTAACATAGATCAAGAAAAGCAGTGATCCTAATACCGATCCCAGGGAACCCCACTATGTACATTCCTCCAGTCCATTATTGGTATGACATCATATTTCAACATGGCTAACTGCACCTGCACCTCATAAACTTTATTTGGCACACTCCATGCATTCACAGTGAACCCAATTTGGACCTTATTGCATTTCCTCTTACTCTGAGCCCGCCTAATACCTTACTATTTCTTACTCTAGTGGTATCTTTCTCTCCCAATCCTTTGTGAACTTTGTTTTTCCTTTCTCATTCCCACCCCTCTGCCAAGTTAGTTTAAACTCTCCTGAACAGCACGAGCAAACCACCCCGCGAGGTCATTGGTCCCGGTTCTGTTGCGGTGCAACCAGTCTGACACATACAGGTCCAGTCTTCCCCAGAAGCGGTCCCAATGTCCCAGGAATCTAAAGCCCTCCCTCCTGCACCATCTTTCCAGCCACTGCTCTATCCTCCTGTTTCTATATGAACTAGCACGTGACACCATGAGAAATTTGGAAGTTACTACCTTTGAGGTCCTGTTGGTAATCTCCTTAAGGAGACTTAAAAAGCCATTTAACAGCCTAAAAATGGGCACTGAGTGGCTGAACCTTTACCCAATGGGTCAACAAAATAACTAAATGAAAATTTTACAAAATGTGTAAATGAATCTAGTTGCATTGACAGCCAGTGTGGGTTATAGCTGTTTTGATGACATCGTATTGTTGTTGTATTGATCGAAATGCCATTATTTCTCTCTCTGCAGTTGTGTTTCTGTTGCCGAACAAAGAGATTCTCTATCTTCACCTGGTCGTACACCTGCCAATTCTGTAAAAGGTTTGTCACACGCTCCTCTTTGACCTTTCTTCATCCAACTTTCTTATTTGCCTTATCATACTAGTTGCTTGCCTCATACTCTTCAAGGGGGAGAATGGGTGAAAAGTTTACAAGGTCAGAAACTAACTGGGAAAATCTGTTAATGGGTAAAACAACAGAAGATCGGTGGGAGGTGTACAGGAAAGAGTTTAACGTGATACAGAACCAGTTTATGCTCCTAACAGGCCAGAGCCATACTTGCAAAAAAAAAAGAGGTAAGTGACAATATAAAACTACAAGTAAAAGTATACAAAGATTCAAAAAAAATAGCACTAATCCTGGCAAATGGGAGAGATACAAAGAACAACAACGTGTGACGAAACAGATAGTAAGAACTACAAAAAGGCAATATGGAAAGAAGGTTGTAAAGGATATCAAAATCAGTGCATCATTTTTTTAGAATTGGTAAAAGAGAATAATGAAGAGTACTGTGGGCCCCTAAAAAACTGATATTGTAAATAGCGGACATGTTTAATTTGCCAGACACCCCAAGGAAACTAATTCTGCATCAGGGACGGGGACTTGCCATAATTACGTAATCATAGTAACAGAATCAAGAAAATAACAGAGTAACAAATCCCCACCAGATGATTCCCATTCCAGAGTTTTAAAGGAAGTGGGTAAGAACATCACTGATGTCCTATTCTCTTCCAAAGTTCTCCCGATTCAGGAACCATTTCTTTAGATTGGAAAATTGCACATGTCACTCTGCTATTTAAGAAAGATGAGGAAAGGATTCCAGGGAATTATAGACCAGTTAGCCGAGCATCTGTTACCAGGAAATTGCTCAACTCTATCATTAAGGATAGAGGGAATGAACACCTTGAAAATTTCCAGCTGATCAGAGAGAGCCAGTATGAATTAGTAAAAGATAGGTCATGCCTGATGTATCTGAATTTTTTGAAGAAGTGACTAAAGTAGTGGACAGGGGAATGAATGTTCCTGGATGTTATTTATATGGACTTCCAGAAGGCATTTGATGAAGTCCCTCATAAGAGACTGCTAGCTAAATTTGAAGCTCACCGAATTGCAGGCAAATTATTGACCCAGTTAGGGAATTAGCTGAGCAGCAGTAAAGAGAGAGTAGGGCTAATGGCAGGCATTAAAATTCACAGGATGTGACTAGTGGTCTCCCACAGGGATCTGTGTCGGGGCCTCAGCTAATCACTATTTAGCAACGAATTTGATGACGGGACAGAAAGCCACATATCCAAATTTGCTGATGACACAAAGATAAGTGGCATTTTTCTTTTGTTTATGGGATGTAGGTGTCACAAGGCCAACATTTCCCTAATTCCCCTTGAGAAGGGGTTGGTGATCCTTCTTCTTGAACCAGTTCATGTGGTGGAGGTTCACCTATGGTGCTGTTGGGGGGGGGGGGGGGGGGGAGGGGGTGCGTTCCGGAATTTTGACCCAGCGACAGTAAAGGTGGAAGCATAAAATTACAAGGAGATGTTAACAGATTAAATAAATGGGCAGCACTGTGGAAAATGGATTTCAATGTAGACAAGTGTGGGGTCATCCACTTTGGACCAAAGAAGGATAAAACAAAGTATGTTTGAAATGGTGAAACGTTCGAAACAATGGAGGTCCAAAGAGACTGAGGGGTCCATGTACATAGATCACTAAAATGTCATGGACAGATACAGAAAATAATCAAAGACCTAATGAAATGCTGGCCTTTCTGTCTAGAGGAGTAGAATATATCATGCTTCAGCTATAGAAAGCCTTGGTTAGACGACACCTGGAGAACTGTGACCCACACCTCAGGAAGGATATATTGGCCTTGGAAGGAGTGTAGCGTAGGTTTACCTGAATGACGCCTGGACTCCAAGGGTTAAATTACCAGGAGAGATTACACAAACTAGGCTGGAATTTAGAGTGCCTTGATCGAAGTGTAATGTTTCTTGCTCATCAAAGCTGTTAAAGAAGAAATGAAATAAAAGTGCTGGAAATACTCAGCAGGTCTGGCAGCATCTGTGGAGAGAGAAGCAGAGTTAACATTTCAGGTCAGTGACCCTTCCTCAGAACTTTATTATTAAAGATGAAATGGAGTCTGTCTCAATAAGGCTCCTTTATTATATTCAGTGCACCTTAAATGAGATGCTGTTTACCTTATTCTTGTATTCAGTGCAGAGAGGTGCGACTGTGAGTAAATACAGTTGTTGCTGCCCAAAATAAATGGAACACTTCAGATTATATAACCGCTAACTTTGAAAATGAGGTTAATGCAAATGGTCAATGGTTCTGGCGTTTTAATTAATATGCGTGACTGCCCTTTTTCAATGTGAACATTTTAACTGGTGGGGTCTGTATACATAACACAGCATTAAAATCCCTCATAAAATAGGCAGCTTCATCATTATACAGTCCCCCACATCCAACGACGCATTAGTTAATGAGTAAACAAATTACCTGATGACTTAACTGTTTTTAACACGCTCAATTGTCTTTCCACAGACCGGTGTGTTCACAGTGTTGTAAGAAGGTATGTTCAAATTGTTGACATTTAAATCTGAATTAATTCATCTTTCTGTGCCTATCAAAAAGTTTTTTTTTTAAATAAAAAGTCCTTTTATTTGGGTTTAGATGCGACTACCCTCCAAACCGTACAGCAATCTTCCAATCTTTTCCTTGGGACCATCAACCTTGCCAAAAGAGGGAAAAGTAATGAGGTCAGAGAAGCCATCAAGCAGCCGCCATCGACACGATGGTCAACACAAGAGTCTAGTCAGGTACGAAACACCTCGCCATCTCCCCCAGATGCAAAAGCTCTGTCTCAATATCAGTTATTTTATCAGAGTTGCCTGGTCAATTTAAAACAAAAGCAAAATACTGTGGATGCTGGAAATCTGAAATAAAATCAGCAAATGCCATAAACACTCAGCCGATCAGGCAGCATCTGTGACAATAGAAAACCAATGAGTTCAGGTGAAAAGTCATTGACCTGAAACATTAACTCTCTCTCTCTCCCATCACAGATGTTGACTGACCTGCTGAGTGTTTCCGGCACTTTCTGTTTTTATTGTTGCTTGGTCATTTCTTGGAGTCTTCACAATAACTTTACATTTCTGTAGCACTCACTGCTTATCAGCGGAATGCATGGGCAGCAGATAGTGACAGGCATCAGGCAGGCAGGGATAGCAAGGAAGGGAAGAACGTTAGCGAGGACAAATAGCATGGTTGAGGAAGAAGATCTTGTGGAGGCCAGTTGAAGGCAGAGGGGGAGGTGTCAAAGTGGAGATGCTGATCAAGGGAGTTGCAGAAGGCGGGAGTAAAGTCGCTGAAAAGGTAACTGCTGACAGTGTACCAAAGAGAGCAAGAAACAGAACATGGGTTGGATGTTGGAGGATCCCCCAGCAGTTTGTGGATGATGGGTCAATTGAAATTTTCAAAATGGAGATTGATAGATATTTTTAGGGGAGGGTATCAAGTGATATGGAACAAAGGGAGTTGAAGAAGTTGAGGTACATATCAGCCATGATCGAACTGAATGGCGGAACAGGCTTGAGGGAATGGATAGCCTACTCCTGTTGTTGTGTTCCGACGAAAACTAATTGAACCTATGAATCTAATGTCAGAGGGGCAGAGTGCATATCAGGGGTGTGCTAAGTTTGCACAAGACACTGGAATGGCCACATCTGGACTGCTGTGTACAGTTATGGTCACCAGTCAAGGATTTCCAAGCATTGGAGGCTTTGCAGAAAAGGAAAACTATCTAAAGCATTTGAGCTAGGAGAAGAGGTTGGTGAACAAAGTTTTCCTGATGGAGTTTGACCAAGGCTTTGTCCATCTGAAGCATAACTTCCTCACTTTTCCAGTCGCTTTGAGATAAAGTCAACTTTCCATTAGCCCTTTTGGTTACTCTTTGCCCTTGCACACTAGCTTTTAGTGATTTGTGTATTTGGGCAGCTAAATGCCTATGCTTCTATTCTGTCATCATGAAGAAAATATTCCCAGATCCCAAGTGTGTTATCTCACAATTATTACCATACAACTCCATTTGCCATGGTTTTGTCCACTCACTGGGCTGGATTTTGTTCTCCTCCCGACATTGGGTTCCATGGTGAAGGGGAGGGGCGGGGAGGGCCGGATAATTGGAGCAGGAGCGGCCCACCATGGAACCTGATGCCGGGATTGCCGGACTTGATCTTCCCACAGCAGGGGAGCTCCGTGGCGGCCCCTCCGCCACACTGCGATGGGACCCGTGTATGCATATTTAAGCTACATCTTTGCAATAATTAAAATGTAATCCACAGCGATCGTACCTTCAGTTCCCAATCTTCAGCGCGATGTGCGGCACTCACACGCCTTCACTTTCCCGTTCAGGGAAAGCTGGCGTCACCGAGGTGGGGAAGGGGTCAGCTCTGTATAATGTACTGTATGGAGGGGGGAAAGGGATCAGCTCTGCACTATGTACTGGATGGAGGGGGGAAAGGGATCAGCTCTGCACTATGTACTGTATGGAGGGGGGAAAGGGGTCAGCTCTGTATAATGTACTGTATGGAGGGGGGAAAGGGGTCAGCTCTGTATAATGTACTGTATGGAGGGGGGAAAGGGGTCAGCTCTGTATAATGTACTGTATGGAGGGGGGAAAGGGATCAGCTCTGCACTATGTACTGTATGGAGGGGGGAAAGGGGTCAGCTCTGTATAATGTACTGTATGGAGGGGGGAAAGGGGTCAGCTCTGTATAATGTACTGTATGGAGGGGGGAAAGGGATCAGCTCTGTATAATGTACTGTATGGAGGGGGGAAAGGGATCAGCTCTGCACTATGTACTGTATGGAGGGGGGAAAGGGATCAGCTCTGTATAATGTACTGTATGGAGGGGGGAAAGGGATCAGCTCTGTATAATGTACTGTATGGAGGGGGGAAGGGGTCAGCTCTGTATAATGTACTGTATGGAGGGGGGAAAGGGATCAGCTCTGTATAATGTACTGTATGGAGGGGGGAAAGGGATCAGCTCTGCACTATGTACTGTATGGAGGGGGGAAAGGGATCAGCTCTGCACTATGTACTGGATGGAGGGGGAAAGGGGTCAGCTCTGTATAACGTACTGTATGGAGGGGGGAAAGGGATCAGCTCTGCACTATGTACTGTATGGAGGGGGGAAAGGGATCAGCTCTGCACTATGTACTGTATGGAGGGGGGAACGGGATCAGCTCTGTATAATGTACTGTATGGAGGGGGGAAAGGGATCAGCTCTGCACTATGTACTGTATGGAGGGGGGAAAGGGATCAGCTCTGCACTATGTACTGTATGGAGGGGGGAAAGGGGTCAGCTCTGTATAATGTACTGTATGGAGGGGGGAAAGGGATCAGCTCTGTATAATGTACTGTATGGAGGGGGGAAAGGGATCAGCTCTGCACTATGTACTGGATGGAGGGGGGAAAGGGGTCAGCTCTGTATAATGTACTGTATGGAGGGGGGAAAGGGATCAGCTCTGTATAATGTACTGTATGGAGGGGGGAAAGGGATCAGCTCTGCACTATGTACTGTATGGAGGGGGGAACGGGATCAGCTCTGTATAATGTACTGTATGGAGGGGGGAAAGGGATCAGCTCTGCACTATGTACTGTATGGAGGGGGGAAAGGGATCAGCTCTGCACTATGTACTGGATGGAGGGGGAAAGGGGTCAGCTCTGTATAACGTACTGTATGGAGGGGGGAAAGGGATCAGCTCTGCACTATGTACTGTATGGAGGGGGGAAAGGGATCAGCTCTGCACTATGTACTGTATGGAGGGGGGAACGGGATCAGCTCTGTATAATGTACTGTATGGAGGGGGGAAAGGGATCAGCTCTGCACTATGTACTGTATGGAGGGGGGAAAGGGATCAGCTCTGCACTATGTACTGTATGGAGGGGGGAAAGGGGTCAGCTCTGTATAATGTACTGTATGGAGGGGGGAAAGGGATCAGCTCTGTATAATGTACTGTATGGAGGGGGGAAAGGGATCAGCTCTGCACTATGTACTGTATGGAGGGGGGAAAGGGGTCAGCTCTGTATAATGTACTGTATGGAGGGGGGAAAGGGATCAGCTCTGTATAATGTACTGTATGGAGGGGGGAAAGGGATCAGCTCTGCACTATGTACTGTATGGAGGGGGGAACGGGATCAGCTCTGTATAATGTACTGTATGGAGGGGGGAAAGGGGTCAGCTCTGTATAATGTACTGTATGGAGGGGGGAAAGGGATCAGCTCTGTATAATGTACTGTATGGAGGGGGGAAAGGGATCAGCTCTGCACTATGTACTGTATGGAGGGGGGAAAGGGGTCAGCTCTGTATAATGTACTGTATGGAGGGGGGAAAGGGATCAGCTCTGCACTATGTACTGTATGGAGGGGGGAAAGGGGTCAGCTCTGTATAATGTACTGTATGGAGGGGGGAAAGGGGTCAGCTCTGTATAATGTACTGTATGGAGGGGGGAAAGGGATCAGCTCTGCACTATGTACTGTATGGAGGGGGGAAAGGGGTCAGCTCTGTATAATGTACTGTATGGAGGGGGGAAAGGGGTCAGCTCTGTATAATGTACTGTATGGAGGGGGGAAAGGGATCAGCTCTGCACTATGTACTGTATGGAGGGGGGAAAGGGATCAGCTCTGTATAATGTACTGTATGGAGGGGGGAAAGGGATCAGCTCTGTATAATGTACTGTATGGAGGGGGGAAAGGGATCAGCTCTGTATAATGTACTGTATGGAGGGGGAAAGGGGTCAGCTCTGTATAACGTACTGTATGGAGGGGGGAAAGGGATCAGCTCTGCACTATGTACTGTATGGAGGGGGGAAAGGGATCAGCTCTGCACTATGTACTGTATGGAGGGGGGAAAGGGATCAGCTCTGTATAATGTACTGTATGGAGGGGGGAAAGGGATCAGCTCTGTATAATGTACTGTATGGAGGGGGGAAAGGGATCAGCTCTGCACTATGTACTGTATGGAGGGGGGAAAGGGGTCAGCTCTGTATAATGTACTGTATGGAGGGGGGAAAGGGATCAGCTCTGTATAATGTACTGTATGGAGGGGGGAAAGGGATCAGCTCTGCACTATGTACTGTATGGAGGGGGGAAAGGGGTCAGCTCTGTATAATGTACTGTATGGAGGGGGGAAAGGGGTCAGCTCTGTATAATGTACTGTATGGAGGGGGGAAAGGGATCAGCTCTGCACTATGTACTGTATGGAGGGGGGAAAGGGGTCAGCTCTGTATAATGTACTGTATGGAGGGGGGAAAGGGGTCAGCTCTGTATAATGTACTGTATGGAGGGGGGAAAGGGATCAGCTCTGCACTATGGACTGTATGGAGGGGGGAAAGGGATCAGCTCTGCACTATGTACTGTATGGAGGGGGGAAAGGGGTCAGCTCTGTATAATGTACTGTATGGAGGGGGGAAAGGGATCAGCTCTGTATAATGTACTGTATGGAGGGGGGAAAGGGATCAGCTCTGCACTATGTACTGTATGGAGGGGGGAAAGGGATCAGCTCTGTATAATGTACTGTATGGAGGGGGGAAAGGGATCAGCTCTGCACTATGTACTGTATGGAGGGGGGAAAGGGATCAGCTCTGTATAATGTACTGTCTGGAGGGGGGAAAGGGGTCAGCTCTGCACTATGTACTGTATGGAGGGGGGAAAGGGATCAGCTCTGTATAATGTACTGTATGGAGGGGGGAAAGGGATCAGCTCTGCACTATGTACTGTATGGAGGGGGGAAAGGGATCAGCTCTGTATAATGTACTGTATGGAGGGGGGAAAGGGGTCAGCTCTGCACTATGTACTGTATGGAGGGGGGAAAGGGATCAGCTCTGCACTATGTACTGTATGGAGGGGGGAAAGGGATCAGCTCTGCACTATGTACTGTATGGAGGGGGGAAAGGGGTCAGCTCTGCACTATGTACTGTATGGAGGGGGGAAAGGGATCAGCTCTGCACTATGTACTGTATGGAGGGGGGAAAGGGATCAGCTCTGTATAATGTACTGGATGGAGGGGGGAAAGGGGTCAGCTCTGTATAATGTACTGTATGGAGGGGGGAAAGTGATCAGCTCTGCACTATGTACTGTATGGAGGGGGGAAAGGGATCAGCTCTGCACTATGTACTGGATGGAGGGGGGAAAGGAATCAGCTCTGCACTATGTACTGCATGGAGGGGGGAAAGGGATCAGCTCTGTGTAATGTACTGTATGGAGGGGGGAAAGGGATCAGCTCTGCACTATGTACTGGATGGAGGGGGGAAAGGGATCAGCTCTGCACTATGTACTGCATGGAGGGGGGAAAGGGATCAGCTCTGTATAATGTACTGTATGGAGGGGGGAAAGGGATCAGCTCTGCACTATGTACTGTATGGAGGGGGGAAAGGGATCAGCTCTGCACTATGTACTGTATGGAGGGGGGAAAGGGATCAGCTCTGCACTATGTACTGTATGGAGGGGGGAAAGGGGTCAGCTCTGCACTATGTACTGTATGGAGGGGGGAAAGGGGTCAGCTCTGCACTATGTACTGTATGGAGGGGGGAAAGGGGTCAGCTCTGTATAATGTACTGTATGGAGGGGGGAAAGGGGTCAGCTCTGTATAATGTACTGTATGGAGGGGGGAAAGGGATCAGCTCTGCACTATGTACTGTATGGAGGGGGGAAAGGGATCAGCTCTGCACTATGTATTGTATGGAGGGGGGAAAGGGATCAGCTCTGCACTATGTACTGTATGGAGGGGGGAAAGGGATCAGCTCTGCACTATGTACTGTATGGAGGGGGGAAAGGGGTCAGCTCTGCACTATGTACTGTATGGAGGGGGGAAAGGGGTCAGCTCTGCACTATGTACTGTATGGAGGGGGGAAAGGGATCAGCTCTGCACTATGTACTGTATGGAGGGGGGAAAGGGATCAGCTCTGCACTATGTACTGTATGGAGGGGGGAAAGGGGTCAGCTCTGTATAATGTACTGTATGGAGGGGGGAAAGGGATCAGCTCTGCACTATGTACTGTATGGAGGGGGGAAAGGGGTCAGCTCTGTATAATGTACTGTATGGAGGGGGGAAAGGGATCAGCTCTGCACTATGTACTGTATGGAGGGGGGAAAGGGGTCAGCTCTGTATAATGTACTGTATGGATGGGGGAAAGGGATCAGCTCTGCACTATGTACTGTATGGAGGGGGGAAAGGGGTCAGCTCTGTATAATGTACTGTATGGAGGGGGGAAAGGGGTCAGCTCTGTATAATGTACTGTATGGAGGGGGGAAAGGGATCAGCTCTGCACTATGTACTGTATGGAGGGGGGAAAGGGGTCAGCTCTGTATAATGTACTGTATGGAGGGGGGAAAGGGGTCAGCTCTGTATAATGTACTGTATGGAGGGGGGAAAGGGATCAGCTCTGCACTATGTACTGTATGGAGGGGGGAAAGGGATCAGCTCTGCACTTTGTACTGTATGGAGGGGGCAAAGGGATCAGCTCTGTATAATGGACTGTATGGAGGGGGGAAAGGGATCAGCTCTGCACTATGTACTGTATGGAGGGGGGAAAGGGGTCAGCTCTGTATAATGTACTGTATGGAGGGGGGAAAGGGATCAGCTCTGTATAATGTACTGTATGGAGGGGGGAAAGGGATCAGCTCTGCACTATGTACTGTATGGAGGGGGGAAAGGGATCAGCTCTGTATAATGTACTGTATGGAGGGGGGAAACGGATCAGCTCTGCACTATGTACTGTATGGAGGGGGGAAAGGGATCAGCTCTGTATAATGTACTGTATGGAGGGGAGAAAGGGATCAGCTCTGCACTATGTACTGTATGGAGGGGGGAAAGGGATCAGCTCTGTATAATGTACTGTATGGAGGGGAGAAAGGGATCAGCTCTGCACTATGTACTGTATGGAGGGGGGAAAGGGATCAGCTCTGCACTATGTACTGTATGGAGGGGGGAAAGGGATCAGCTCTGCACTATGTACTGTATGGAGGGGGGAAAGGAGTCAGCTCTGCACTATGTACTGTATGGAGGGGGGAAAGGGGTCAGCTCTGCACTATGTACTGTATGAAGGGGGGAAAGGGGTCAGCTTTGCACTATGTACTGTATGGAGGGGGGAAAGGGATCAGCTCTGCACTATGTACTGCATGGAGGGGGGAAAGGGATCAGCTCTGTATAATGTACTGTATGGAGGGGGGAAAGGGGTCAGCTCTGTATAATGTACTGTATGGAGGGGGGAAAGGGATCAGCTCTGCACTATGTACTGTATGGAGGGGGGAAAGGGATCAGCTCTGCACGATGTACTGTATGGAGGGGGGAAAGGGATCAGCTCTGTATAATGTACTGTATGGAGGGGGGAAAGGGATCAGCTCTGCACTATGTACTGTATGGAGGGGGGAAAGGGATCAGCTCTGCACTATGTACTGTATGGAGGGGGGAAAGGGATCAGCTCTGCACGATGTACTGTATGGAGGGGGGAAAGGGATCAGCTCTGCACTATGTACTGCATGGAGGGGGGAAAGGGATCAGCTCTGTATAATGTACTGTATGGAGGGGGGAAAGGGATCAGCTCTGCGCTATGTACTGTATGGAGGGGGGAAAGGGATCAGCTCTGCACTATGTACTGTATGGAGGGGGGAAAGGGATCAGCTCTGCACTATGTACTGGATGGAGGGGGGAAAGGGATCAGCTCTGCACTATGTACTGTATGGAGAGGGGAAAGGGATCAGCTCTGCACTATGTACTGCATGGAGGGGGGAAAGGGATCAGCTCTGTATAATGTACTGTATGGAGGGGGGAAAGGGATCAGCTCTGCACTATGTACTGTATGGAGGGGGGAAAGGGATCAGCTCTGCACTATGTACTGTATGGAGGGGGGAAAGGGATCAGCTCTGCACTATGTACTGTATGGAGGGGGGAAAGGGGTCAGCTCTGTATAATGTACTGTATGGAGGGAGGAAAGGGGTCAGCTCTGCACTATGTACTGTATGGAGGGGGGAAAGGGGTCAGCTCTGCACTATGTACTGTATGGAGGGGGGAAAGGGATCAGCTCTGTATAATGTACTGTATGGAGGGGGGAAAGGGATCAGCTCTGCACTATGTACTGTATGGAGGGGGGAAAGGGATCAGCTCTGCACTATGTATTGTATGGAGGGGGGAAAGGGATCAGCTCTGCACTATGTACTGTATGGAGGGGGGAAAGGGATCAGCTCTGCACTATGTACTGTATGGAGGGGGGAAAGGGGTCAGCTCTGCACTATGTACTGTATGGAGGGGGGAAAGGGGTCAGCTCTGCACTATGTACTGTATGGAGGGGGGAAAGGGATCAGCTCTGCACAATGTACTGTATGGAGGGGGGAAAGGGATCAGCTCTGCACTATGTACTGTATGGAGGGGGGAAAGGGGTCAGCTCTGCACTATGTATTGTATGGAGGGGGGAAAGGGATCAGCTCTGCACTATGTACTGTATGGAGGGGGGAAAGGGATCAGCTCTGCACTATGTACTGTATGGAGGAGGGAAAGGGGTCAGCTCTGCACTATGTACTGTATGGAGGGGGGAAAGGGATCAGCTCTGTATAATGTACTGTATGGAGGGGGGAAAGGGATCAGCTCTGCACTATGTACTGTATGGAGGGGGAAAGGGGTCAGCTCTGTATAACGTACTGTATGGAGGGGGGAAAGGGATCAGCTCTGCACTATGTACTGTATGGAGGGGGGAAAGGGATCAGCTCTGTATAATGTACTGTATGGAGGGGGGAAAGGGATCAGCTCTGCACTATGTACTGTATGGAGGGGGAAAGGGGTCAGCTCTGTATAACGTACTGTATGGAGGGGGGAAAGGGATCAGCTCTGCACTATGTACTGTATGGAGGGGGGAAAGGGATCAGCTCTGCACTATGTACTGTATGGAGGGGGGAAAGGGATCAGCTCTGCACTATGTACTGTATGGAGGGGGGAAAGGGATCAGCTCTGCACTATGTACTGTATGGAGGGGGGAAAGGGATCAGCTCTGCACTATGTACTGTATGGAGGAGGGAAAGGGGTCAGCTCTGCACTATGTACTGTATGGAGGGGGGAAAGGGATCAGCTCTGTATAATGTACTGTATGGAGGGGGGAAAGGGATCAGCTCTGCACTATGTACTGTATGGAGGGGGAAAGGGGTCAGCTCTGTATAACGTACTGTATGGAGGGGGGAAAGGGATCAGCTCTGCACTATGTACTGTATGGAGGGGGGAAAGGGATCAGCTCTGCACTATGTACTGTATGGAGGGGGGAAAGGGATCAGCTCTGCACTATGTACTGTATGGAGGGGGAAAGGGGTCAGCTCTGTATAACGTACTGTATGGAGGGGGGAAAGGGATCAGCTCTGCACTATGTACTGTATGGAGGGGGGAAAGGGATCAGCTCTGCACTATGTACTGTATGGAGGGGGGAAAGGGATCAGCTCTGCACTATGTACTGTATGGAGGGGGGAAAGGGATCAGCTCTGTATAATGTACTGTATGGAGGGGGGAAAGGGATCTGCTCTGCACTATGTACTGTATGGAGGGGGGAAAGGGATCAGCTCTGTATAATGTACTGTTTGGAGGGGGGAAAGGGATCAGCTCTGCACTATGTACTGTATGGAGGGGGGAAAGGGGTCAGCTCTGTATAATGTACTGTATGGAGGGGGGAAAGGGATCAGCTCTGTTTCATGCACTGTATGGAGGGGGGAAAGGGATCAGCTCTGTATAATGTACTGTATGGAGGGGGGAAAGGGATCAGCTCTGCACTATGTACTGTATGGAGGGGGGCAAGGGATCAGCTCTGCACTATGTACTGTATGGAGGGGGGAAAGGGATCAGCTCTGCACTATGTACTGTATGGAGGGGGGAAAGGGGTCAGCTCTGCACTATGTACTGTATGGAGGGGGGAAAGGGATCAGCTCTGTATAATGTACTGTATGGAGGGGGGAAAGGGATCAGCTCTGCACTATGTACTGTATGGAGGGGGGAAAGGGATCAGCTCTGCACTATGTACTGTATGGAGGGGGGAAAGGGGTCAGCTCTGCACTATGTACTGTATGGAGGGGGGAAAGGGATCAGCTCTGTATAATGTACTGTATGGAGGGGGGAAAGGGATCAGCTCTGCACTATGTACTGTATGGAGGGGGGAAAGGGGTCAGCTCTGTATAATGTACTGTTTGGAGGGGGGAAAGGGATCAGCTCTGCACTATGTACTCTATGGAGGGGGGAAAGGGGTCAGCTCTGTATAATGTACTGTATGGAGGGGGGAAAGGGGTCAGCTCTGTATAATGTACTGTATGGAGGGGGGAAAGGGATCAGCTCTGCACTATGTACTGTATGGAGGGGGGAAAGGGGTCAGCTCTGTATAATGTACTGTATGGAGGGGGGAAAGGGATCAGCTCTGCACTATGTACTGTATGGAGGGGGGAAAGGGGTCAGCTCTGTATAATGTACTGTATGGAGGGGGAAAGGGGTCAGCTCTGTATAATGTACTGTATGGAGGGGGGAAAGGGATCAGCTCTGCACTATGTACTGTATGGAGGGGGGAAAGGGATCAGCTCTGCACTTTGTACTGTATGGAGGGGGCAAAGGGATCAGCTCTGTATAATGGACTGTATGGAGGGGGGAAAGGGATCAGCTCTGCACTGTGTACTGTATGGAGGGGGGAAAGGGGTCAGCTCTGTATAATGTACTGTATGGAGGGGGGAAAGGGGTCAGCTCTGCACTATGTACTGTATGGAGGGGGGAAAGGGATCAGCTCTGTATAATGTACTGTATGGAGGGGGGAAAGGGGTCAGCTCTGTATAATGTACTGTATGGAGGGGGGAAAGGGATCAGCTCTGTATAATGTACTGTATGGTGGGGGGAAAGGGATCAGCTCTGCACTATGTACTGTATGGAGGGGGGAAAGGGATCAGCTCTGTATAATGTACTGTATGGAGGGGGGAAAGGGATCAGCTCTGCACTATGTACTGTATGGAGGGGGGAAAGGGATCAGCTCTGCACTATGTACTGTATGGAGGGGGGAAAGGAGTCAGCTCTGCACTATGTACTGTATGGAGGGGGGAAAGGAGTCAGCTCTGCACTATGTACTGTATGGAGGGGGGAAAGGGGTCAGCTCTGCACTATGTACTGTATGGAGGGGGGAAAGGGGTCAGCTCTGCACTATGTACTGTATGGAGGGGGGAAAGGGATCAGCTCTGCACTATGTACTGTATGGAGGGGGGAAAGGGATCAGCTCTGCACTATGTACTGTATGGAGGGGGGAAAGGGATCAGCTCTGCACTATGTACTGGATGGTGGGGGAAAGGGATCAGCTCTGCACTATGTACTGTATGGAGGGGGGAAAGGGATCAGCTCTGCACTATGTACTGTATGGAGGGGGGAAAGGGATCAGCTCTGCACTATGTACTGTATGGAGGGGGGAAAGGGATCAGCTCTGCACTATGTACTGTATGGAGGGGGGAAAGGGATCAGCTCTGCACTATGTACTGTATGGAGGGGGGAAAGGGGTCAGCTCTGCACTATGTACTGTATGGAGGGGGGAAAGGGGTCAGCTCTGCACTATGTACTGTATGGAGGGGGGAAAGGGGTCAGCTCTGTATAATGTACTGTATGGAGGGGGGAAAGGGGTCAGCTCTGTATAATGTACTGTATGGAGGGGGGAAAGGGGTCAGCTCTGTATAATGTACTGTATGGAGGGGGGAAAGGGGTCAGCTCTGCACTATGTACTGTATGGAGGGGGGAAAGGGATCAGCTCTGTATAATGTACTGTATGGAGGGGGGAAAGGGATCAGCTCTGCACTATGTACTGTATGGAGGGGGGAAAGGGGTCAGCTCTGCACTATGTACTGTATGGAGGGGGGAAAGGGGTCAGCTCTGCACTATGTACTGTATGGAGGGGGGAAAGGGGTCAGCTCTGTATAATGTACTGTATGGAGGGGGGAAAGGGATCAGCTCTGCACTATGTACTGTATGGAGGGGGGAAAGGGGTCAGCTCTGCACTATGTACTGTATGGAGGGGGGAAAGGGGTCAGCTCTGTATAATGTACTGTATGGAGGGGGGAAAGGGATCAGCTCTGCACTATGTACTGTATGGAGGGGGGAAAGGGGTCAGCTCTGCACTATGTACTGTATGGAGGGGGGAAAGGGATCAGCTCTGCACTATGTACTGTATGGAGGGGGGAAAGGGGTCAGCTCTGTATAATGTACTGTATGGAGGGGGGAAAGGGATCAGCTCTGCACTATGTACTGTATGGAGGGGGGAAAGGGATCAACTCTGCACTATGTACTGTATGGAGGGGGGAAAGGGATCAGCTCTGTATAATGTACTGTATGGAGGGGGGAAAGGGATCAGCTCTGCACTATGTACTGTATGGAGGGGGGAAAGGGGTCAGCTCTGCACTATGTACTGTATGGAGGGGGGAAAGGGGTCAGCTCTGCACTATGTACTGTATGGAGGGGGGAAAGGGGTCAGCTCTGTATAATGTACTGTATGGAGGGGGGAAAGGGATCAGCTCTGCACGATGTACTGTATGGAGGGGGGAAAGGGGTCAGCTCTGCACTATGTACTGTATGGAGGGGGGAAAGGGGTCAGCTCTGTATAATGTACTGTATGGAGGGGGGAAAGGGATCAGCTCTGCACTATGTACTGTATGGAGGGGGGAAAGGGGTCAGCTCTGTACTATGTACTGTATGGAGGGGGGAAAGGGATCAGCTCTGCACTATGTACTGTATGGAGGGGGGAAAGGGGTCAGCTCTGTATAATGTACTGTATGGAGGGGGGAAAGGGATCAGCTCTGCACTATGTACTGTATGGAGGGGGGAAAGGGATCAACTCTGCACTATGTACTGTATGGAGGGGGGAAAGGGATCAACTCTGCACTATGTACTGTATGGAGGGGGGAAAGGGATCAACTCTGCACTATGTACTGTATGGAGGGGGGAAGGGGTCAGCTCTGCGTTATGTACTGTATGGAGGGGGGAAAGGGATCAGCTCTGCACTATGTACTGTATGGAGGGGGGAAAGGGATCAGCTCTGTATAATGTACTGTATGGAGGGGGGAAAGGGGTCAGCTCTGCGTTATGTACTGTATGGAGGGGGGAAGGGGTCAGCTCTGCGTTATGTACTGTATGGAGGGGGGAAGGGGTCAGCTCTGCGTTATGTACTGTATGAGGGAGGGAGGAATCAGCTGTGCGTTATGTACTGTATGGGGGAGGAAGGGGTCAGCTCTGCGTTATGTACTGTATGGAGGGGGGAAGGGGTCAGCTCTGCGTTACGTACTTTATGGAGGGGGGAAGGGGTCAGCTCTGCGTTACGTACTGTATGGAGGGGGGAAGGGGTCAGCTCTGCGTTATGTACTGTATGGAGGGGGGAAGGGGTCAGCTCTGCGTTATGTACTGTGTGGGGGAGGGAGGAATCAGCTCTGCGTTATGTACTGTATGGGGGAGGAAGGGATCAGCTCTGCGTTATGTACTGTATGGGGGAGGAAGGGGTCAGCTCTGCATTATGTACTGTATGGGGGAGGAAGGGGTCAGCTCTGCGTTATGTACTGTATGGGGGAGGAAGGGGTCAGCTCTGTGTTCTGTACTGTGTGAGGGAGGAAGGGGTCAGCTCTGCGTTATGTACTGTATGGGGGAGGAAGGGGTCAGCTCTGTGTTCTGTACTGTGTGAGGGAGGAAGGGGTCAGCTCTGTGTTATGTACTGTATGGGGGAGGAAGGGGTCAGCTCTGTGTTATGTACTGTATGGGGGAGGAAGGGGTCAGCTCTGTGTTATGTACTGTATGGGGGAGGAAGGGGTCAGCTCTGCGTTATGTACTGTATGAGGGAGGAAGGGGTCAGCTCTGCGTTATGTACTGTATGGGGGAGGATGCAATCAGCTCTGCGTTATGTACTGTATGGGGGAGGAATGGGTCAGCTCTGCGTTATGTACTGTATGGGGGAGGAATGGGTCAGCTCTGCGTTATGTACTGTATGGGGGAGGAGGTAATCATCTCTGCGTTATGTACTGTATGGCGGAGGAGGTAATCATCTCTGCGTTATGTACTGTATGGGGGAGGATGGAATCAGCTCTGTGTTATGCACTGTATGGGGGAGGAAGGGGTCACCTCTGCGTTATGTACTGTATGGGGGAGGAAGGGGTCAGCTCTGCGTTATGTACTGTATGGGGGAGGATGCAATCAGCTCTGCGTTATGTACTGTATGGGGGGGGAAGGGGTCAGCTCTGCATTATGTACTGTATGGGGGAGGAAGGGGTCAGCTCTGCGTTATGTACTGTATGGGGGAGGAAGGGGTCAGCTCTGCGTTATGTACTGTATGGGGGAGGAAGGGGTCAGCTCTGCATTATGTACTGTATGGGGGAGGATGGGGTCAGCTCTGCATTATGTACTGTATGGGGGAGGAAGGGGTCAGCTCTGCATTATGTACTGTATGGGGGAGGAAGGGGTCAGCTCTGCGTTATGTACTGTATGGGGGAGGAAGGGGTCAGCTCTGCGTTATGTACTGTATGGGGGAGGAAGGGGTCAGCTCTGCGTTATGTACTGTATGGGGGAGGATGGGGTCAGCTCTGCGTTATGTACTATATGGGGGAGGAAGGGGTCAGCTCTGCATTATGTTGTGCTGTTTGCACGTGATTGGGGAGTCAGCCGCTGTGCCTATGCTAAGCCTCCGCTGGGTGCAAGATCGCAGCTGCACCAGGCCCGTGCGTAAGGGCTTCTATATTTTTCACGCATGCCACTCCTGGCGGTGAGAGATAAGATCCAGCCCACTATTTCCTTTTATAACTTCCTTCTTCCATCCAGAAAGCTTCTTTTCCTGCACTGTGAAAAGGCTTACCATGTGTTTGTTTAACAATCTGCTAGTTCCTTATTATAGTTTCGCCTGCATCTGTCTTTAATGGGCTCCCATTCCCCTTTACCACTCCCTTTTGCGTAATATATTTCTAAAAGTGTTTGCTGTTAGCTTTTGTAACCCTTTGTTTTTTCATATTCCTTTTTTGCACCTATCCCTTTGTTGCTTTTTATAGCTCTCCCAATCCACTGCATTTCAGCAATTCCTCTCCTAATTACTGCTTACTCGGTGCCATTGGTTTTCGTGAACCAGCTACCTGTACCCATTGATTCCTCTCCTGTGCTGGGGCAGCTTTATTTACTTAGTGTTATTACCTGATATGTGTCAACATTAAATTCCATTTGCCACTCATCAGCCCACCTTCCCAATTTATCCAGTTGTCTTTGCCTGTTCCCAGTTGTTTGAACCCCTCTCCCAATTTGATGCTCTCTGCAAATTTACACAGCTTTATTTCTGTCTGCAATTCCAAATCATTTATATTCAATGGGCATGAGTTTCCACTCTGGACTCAATCAGGTGCAAATTGTGCTCACAGTTGTTCTAGTTATTATTTTTCCTCAAGGTTCTACCGAAACATATTTGCATATCTCTGAATGCTTCATCAGTCATGAACCATCACAGTCGGGCAGTGCTTTAAAATGTAATTTAAAGAGAAATTTACATTAAAAAAATATTCCTTGTGTTACGACCAAGACGGGAGGAGTGCACTGTTTATTCTAGTTCCACCTCTCCACAGGTCACAACATATATTTACATTTTTTCCCACTTACCGATACAGTTAATCATAGACTCTCTTTTTATCCCAGAATAAAACACACCGACCAGGTTTCTTTAATGAACAACAAAATTTTTTTTTTTTTCCAAAATATACTTTATTCATAAAAATCTGTAAAAATTACATTGCCAAACAGTTTCCAAACAGCACCAAAAAATACAAACATTGCAAGGGAGATCAGTTTCCTTCAATACTGTCATGTGTTTCTTCCCAACCCTTCCGTTTCACAATTTTCATGTCAATTACAGTTTTACATTTACAGCAATTGAGAATATTAACGATACAGTTCGAGGGGTTTCCCATTGATCCAGCCCCTCAGTTCAGCTTGGTGGGGGAAGCTTACACTGTGGTCTTTCCCCATTGAGCCTTTGCTGCGGCTGCCCCAAGCTTTAGTGCGTCCCTCAGCATGTAGTCCTGGACCTTGGAATGTGCCAGTCTGCAACATTCGGTGGTGGACAACTCTTTGCGCTGGAAGACCAGCAAGTTTCGGGCAGACCAAAGGGCGTCTTTCACCGAATTGATAGTCCTCCAGCAGCAGTTGAGGTTTGTCTCGGTGTGCGTCCCTGGGAACAGCCCGTAGAGCACAGACTCCTGTGTTACAGAGCTGCTTGGGATGAACCTTGACAAAAACCACTGCATCTCTTTCCACACCTGCTTTGCAAAGGCACATTCCAGGAGGAGGTGGGCGGCCGTCTCTTCCCCACCACAGCCAACGCGGGGGCACTGTGCGGAGGGGGCGAGACTTCGGGTGTGCATGAAGGATCTGACGGGGAGGGCCCTTCTCATCACCAGCCAAGCTACGTCTTGGTGCTTGTTTGAAAGTTCTGGTGATGAGGCATTCCGCCAAATGACTTTGACGGTCTGCTCGGGGAACCATCCGACAGGATCCACCGTTTCTTTTTCCCGTAGGGCCTTGAGGACATTCCGTGCAGACCACTGACTGATGGACCGGTGGTCAAAGGTGTTTTTCCGCAGAAACTGCTCCACGAAGGATAGGTGGTACGGCGCCGCCCAACTGCATGGTGCGTTCCGCGGCAATGTGACCAGGCCCATCCTTCGCAACACCGGGGACAGATAGAACCTCAGCACGTAGTGACACTTGGAGTTTGCGTACTGGGGATCTACACATAGCTTGATGCAGCCGCACACGAAGGTGGTCATCAGGATGAGGGCCACGTTGGGTACATTTTTCCCGCCCATGTCCAGAGATTTGAACATCGTGTCCCTCCAGACCCGGTCCATTTTAGATCCCCAGACGAAGCGGAAAATGGCTCGGGTGAACGCCACGGCGCAGGAGTGGGGTATGGGCCAGACCTGCGCCACGTAGAGCAACAACGTGAGCGCCTCGCACCTGATGACCAGGTTCTTACCCACAATGGAGAGAAATCGCTGCCCCCACATGCCCAACTTTTGTCGTACCTTGGCTACTCGCTCCTCCCATGTTTTGGTGCACGCCCCGGCCCTTCCGAACCATATCCCCAGCACCTTCAGGTAATCTGACCTGACGGTGAAGGGGACAAAGGATCGGTCAGCCCAGTTCCCAAAGAACATGGCCTCGCTTTTGCCGTGGTTAACTTTGGCTCCCGAGGCCAGTTCAAACTGGTCGCAGATGCTCATCAGTCTGCGCACGGACAGCGGATCCGAGCAGAAGACGGCGACGTCATCCATGTACAGGGAGGTTTTGACCTGAGTGCCTCCGCTGCCTGGGATTGTCACCCCTCTTATGCTCGCATCCTTCCTAATAGACTCAGCAAAGGGTTCAATACAGCAAACAAACAAGACCGGGGACAGAGGACAGCCCTGTCTGACTCCAGATTTGATCGGGAAACTTTCAGATTCCCACCCGTTGATTGACACTGCGCTACTGATGTTTGTGTAGAGCAGTTGGATCCAATTGCAGATTCCCTCCCCAAACCCCATTTTGGAAAGCACGTCCATCATGTAGGTGTGCGATATCCTGTCAAAAGCCTTCTCCTGGTCCAGGCTGATGAGGCAGGTGTCCACCATCCTGTCCCGTACGTAGGCGATCGTATCCCTGAGTAGTGCGAGACTATCAGAGATCTTCCTGCCGGGTACAGTACAGGTCTGATCGGGGTGAATCACCAACTCCAGAGCAGACTTGACTCGACTGGCTATGACTTTGGACAGAATCTTGTAATCAACATTAAGCAGTGAGATGGGCCGCCAATTTCTGATTTCTGCCCTCTTCCCCTTCTGCTTGTAAATGAGGGTGATGATGCCTTTTCTCATGGATTCTGACATGCTGCCGGCCAGGAGCATACTCTCGTATACTTCTAGCAGGTCCGGGCCGACCCAGTCCCACAGGGCCGAGTACAACTCGACCGGTAAGCCGTCGCTCCTGGGAGTTTTACTCGTCTCGAAAGACTCGACGGCCTTTGTCAGCTCGTCCAGAGTTAGCGGCTTGTCCAGTCCCTCCCTCCTGCTGTCATCTAATAAACAACAAAATTACCAGTTTATTATAAAACAAGACTTAACCAGTAATGAAGTAAAGCATAAACACGCAGATTCCCTTTTTATCTTAACCCCTCACACTCACACACCGGTTATCCAGAAAAAATAAAAGGATTTTTGTTTTAGAGCTCTATTACAGCCAACAAAACACTTGGGCTGAATACTTGCTGATCCTTGAAGAAACAATAGATGCGATATGTTGTGTTCCAAAACTGGTATACAATCTGGCCTCTGAGTACATATAGATGGGTCACTGGGATCTTATAGAACAGTTCTATTCAGACAGCGTTGAGAGTTAATTTAGCAGGCTTTTCTTCAAAGACAGGAGACAAGATGAGTTGACACAGTGGACTTCTCAGGGTCTTTCAGAGACGTGCTGGAAAGCTGAGCCAGGTTGTGGTCTTCTCTCCTTCCTTGGGAATTCTCTTCTCTCCTTGGAAGTTCTCTCCCTTTTTCTACAGTTCAATGCCAATGCAAAACTGACAACAGGAGGTCAACTTTTTGACCTCCATCAATCTTAACCTGTCACTTCTTTATAAACAATTTCTCCAGGTGTCTAGTGTTAACTCTGCTTTTTTTCCACAGATGCTGCCAGACCTGCTAAGTATTTCCAGCACTTTCTGTTTTTATTTCAGATTTCCAGCATCCGCAGTATTTTTCTTTTATTTTAGTCCATAGTTCTCTGTTGTTTATTGAGCTGGAAGTTTAGTTTAGTTTGGAGATACAGCACTGAAACAGGCCCTTCGGCCCACCGAGTCTGTGCCGACCATCAACCACCCATTTATACTAATCCTACACTAATCCCATATTCCTACCACATCCCCACCTGTCCCTATGTTTTCCTACCACCTACCTATACTAGGGACAATTTATAATGGCCAATTTACCTACCAACCTGCAAGTCTTTTGGCTTGTGGGAGGAAACCGGAGCACCCGGAGAAAACCCACGCAGACACAGGGAGAACTTGCAAACTCCACACAGGCAGTACCCAGAATTGAACCCGGGTCGCTGGAGCTGTGAGGCTGCAGTGCTAACCACTGCGCCACTGTGCCGCCCGGTTTCCCGGAAAAGCTTGTTTTCCTCACAAGATCTCTCAGTGCCCCTTTTAAAAAAACATTTCAAGAGACTTCTTCTAAGTCAAATGGCCTTTACACAACCCCCTTTGAAACCCCGAAGTTTAACATTTCTTCAATCTTTCAAAAATGAATCCTCAAAAAATATATTTAACAAAACTTTGGTAACACTTGTTATATTTAAAAGTGTTAACTTGGTGCAGTTTGATTAGTACAAAAAATAATCAGTGTCAATCCTGCACTGATTGAGTAACCTGATTTTAAATTACTGAAAATGAATTTTAAAAACTGTACAGAACCATTTGCTAGATATATTAAAGTAATAAGTTTCTTAGGTAAACTAAAAGAAATTACATTCAAAAGCTTTTAAAATCTGCCTATTTGTGTCCCTGTGTCCAAAAGTTCCAGCTTAACTTTAAAAGCCTCCTCAAAGGCCCACAAACAATGCAATTAGCAGGAACTCCCAATGGTGTGCAATTTGATCTGGGAGTGTGGCCAAGTTTGTGGGTGAGGCAGGCTTCTAGCATGATTTTTTTTTTAAATTAGTGCAAAAGATTGCGGAAACTTGATTTGCACTGAACATAATTTCTGCTTAAAGTTCCACAGCCTTTTGGCTGAAATTACCCCGATATTGGGCATATTGCGCCGAAACTCTACCCTACTGCAAATAGCACAGACGTGGCACTAATCTCCGGGGAACTCTGCTTTTTTTCACCTAATTACTGTAAATATCTCTGGGGTGTAGCAATTCAGTGGAGGTTGTGAGGAAAGAGCGCGTTGGGCTGTGGGTTTTAGTACCGATGAGGACCTGAGCTGCGGCATTCAGAATGACCTGCAGCTTACAGATGGTAGAAGTAGGAACTCTAGCTACGGAAAATATTGGAGAACTTCAGCAGTGAAGGGACAGCAACATTGGTTAGGGTTTTAGAGGAAGAGGCAGTGGCAGGTGATATTGTGGAGGTGAAAGTGGCCTTGCTGACAGATCGGAGACGGGAAAGGAAGTTGAGTTTACGGTTGAACAGTACATCAAGGTTCCTCTGGGCTGAGGTTGAGGCAGCAGTAGGGGTAGAGGTGAGTTCAGGCCAGAACTGTGCAAGGATTTGCAGCAGCTGAAGAGAATGGTTTCGGTTTTGCTGACAGTGAGATGGAAGAAGTCTTGTCACATCGTTTGATAGCATTTAATGTGTTCACATACCAGGTAATAACAATAAGAAAAGGAAATAAACAGAGGGTGTAGAAACAAAATGGCCCTAGGCTGCATGCTGCAGGACAGGAGAGGTATCAAAGGCTTACTTAAGCCAATGTCACAGTGTAAGCATCAATAAGGAAAGGAATTGTAGAACTCACTGGATTGGAAGAGCTATGAAAAGCAATAGAGGGATACTTGTAAATTAACTAGCTGCCTCTGAGTAGTTCTTGAGAACAATATGAATGCCTTTGTACAAAAGGAGAAGTAGACTAGCATATTCAAATTTTTCTGTGGTTTGAATACTTCTGTATTTGCATTTGTGGTTGATTTGATGGAAACACCTTTGTTTTGAGATTTAGGACTAGCCTCACATACAGGACATTGCGCAGGGTTGTTCATTTCTCTCTGCCTTAGAACAGCAATAAGTGTAAAGGGCCTCAGGTTTTAATCTCTCACATGTATCAAAATTAACAAGTGTGATGATGGGGAAAATACACCTACCAATAAAATGGCCTTTGAGTATTTCAAGGGTATCACCGATCCCAGCTGTTAATAACCACAGTCTAATCACAGCAGATCTCAGTAATCTTCCCTTATACGCACACAAAATAGCTCTTAACATTCGTCTCATCAATGTGTCTTTAATACCAGGCTGTTTGATCTTTCGCAGACTGCCATCAGTGTCCAAATCTACAGAGAAGTCAACCGATAACCTGGAGTTTCCCAAAGAGCTGATGGAGGACTGGAGCACGATGGAAGTTTGTGTTGACTGTAAGAAATTCATTTCCGAAATCATAAGCTCCAGTCGACGGAGTCTTGTCCTGGCGAACAAGCGTGCCAGGTTAAAACGGAAAACACAGTCCTTTTATATGTCCTCAACAAGTACGTCAGAATTTCGACTGGCAACACCCAAGGAGCGAAGTATCAAAGAGGTTTAGACTTGTGCCTTTTTATTTTCTTCCTTCTTCCTGAAGCTGTTCTTTGAATTGGCATCTCAGTGCAAAATAACTGGAAATGGATCCACAAACACACAGGAACACAGACTGACAATGCTAAAATTCACAAGTATCTAGCTTTCACATATTAAAAGTCAGGGTTCATTTGTATGGTCATATCTTTGTGAATGGGTCTTATCAAACATGAAATAATGTAAGTTACTTGTATATAATTGTAATATATTTTATTAACAGGAGGGTTTCCACTGACATTGGGAGTGGACATTAATTCCACTTGCAGCAGTTGAAAATTGACAACTTGTATAATAATTAATCTGTGTGGTATATATATATATATACTACAAAAGGTATTAGTTTAATCTTGAACATCTTCCAGGAATTACCTTATTCAATGTGGTCATTTTTTTTAACTTTGTGTCAATGGTTTGTAGGTGAAGGAGAAAGATAGTTTCTGATGTGAAGGGCAATGGGAGCTCACTTTTTATGATTTTTTAAAAATGCGCTTTTATTTTTTAACGGGATAATGATGGATTTATGACACATCCCCCCTCTTTGTTTTCATGAAGCAACAGAAAATTGTCAGTATTTGTCAAACTGACACGAGACCTGTATTAAACACTTGAATGCCAGCTTATACCAAGACAGTTTTTGCACTTATATGAAGTACTTGATCCACACTCTCTTTTGAAACTTGTTTGAACTTAAAATGGTTTTCTCCATGGAAGTAGCATTGTGACCAGTTACCCACTAAGCAGGTCAGACCAGCTCGGTGCAATAAATCCATAGCTAACCCAACATGTTGCCTTGCCGTCTTGGCTTATTGGTGGCTAGCCTGAATACTTAATAGATTGCCATAACTTCCTGTCCTTTCACTCCATTTTCCCCTGTGCACCTGTATGCGCTGCATTATATAGTTTCTAAGTTATACTATCGAACTGATGTGAACAAGACATGACATTCAGTTCACTTGTACTACTGAGTTTCCTGTATGTTCAATGTAAATGCAATGACTGTTTATGCATTAATTAAAAAACACTGTAATCTTTATAAAGAATATTGTCTCTCATTTAGCAATGGGAAGATTATCAATTCCTATTGACTTCTGAGCTCTTAATATCCTCAGAACTCTGTAGAATATCCATATTTTACATCATTTAAAATGGATATGAATCCGACTGAGGATATTGGATTTTGGTTTGCCATGGATTATTACAGTGGTGAGAGAACGTATGTTATTCTTTACTGCTTGTATTTCTAGAAAAAGCTCAAGCATTCATCATTTTCTTTCTGACAGAGTAAAACTACTATTTTTTATTATTCATTCATGGGATGTGAGCAGTACTTATTGCCCATCCCTAATCACCCTTGAGAAGGCGGTGGTGAGGCGCAGTCTTGATCCACTGCAGTTCATGTGGACTTGTATCATCTTCTATGAAGGAAAGCTGGGAAAACAATTTTAAAATCTGCTGCTTGGCATTTGTTGTAATTTTGAATCATCTCGGCAATGTGAGGTGACCTAGGGTTTCACACCATTGCCACCGAAGAGCTGTTTGACACGTGAACAAATGTGCAGTTAGGAAACTGCTTAAAATACAAGGGAGTGAGAAATTTGTCCAGTATCCGAGAAATAGGGCTGAATTTTCCAGGCCCTTTGGGAATGGGCTGGGAAGTGGGAGGACAGGCAGAATGGCGGGGGAAGGCATTGGGGTGGGGAGCCCGACATCATCTCACCACCGTACTATATTGCAGCAGCAGCAAGCTTGCTGGCTCAGAAGCCCACGGGAGGCCAGCCTGCCTGGCCCTGGCCTCCCTCTACCCAACATACCCATCTTCGAGGGCACCCGGCCATTGCTGTGTCCTCTCCCAGGCTGGCATCCCCAGTGGCGGCCTTTTAATTGGCCTCTGTCAAAAATATGCCACTCCAGGTCCCACTGCCAGCCAAAGTGGGGGTCGCTTCTTGCTTTTGGGTCCGGTGGCGAGACTTCCCCGTTAACGGCAAAATTCAACCCATACTTCCTGAATAGGATTATAGGTATGAGGCTGGCATGGGAGAAAAAATTCACTCCTCATTTGTCATTTTTTAACATTTAATTTGTTAGTTCTACTCCACGGTGAACTATTTACCACTTTTAGAGATCAGTTTTCTATCACCAAATGATGCTACCTCATTGCTTCTCAAGAGCACAAGATAATTACAAACTAGGATGGTCATTTAGCCCATCCTAATGCACCTAGAAAGACCCTAAATTCCACCACCCTCCCCCCCACCCCCACCCATCCATTCACTTCTAAATGATTCTGTGTTTTTGTTTCTAATACCTCTAATTGGTGTGTGAAAAGGAATTTCCCGATATCCTAAATTTACCTTTCACTACTTTGAGCCTGGGCTCCTTTATTCTACTATAATACATTAATTTAAAATAACATTTTCCATCCTACAACATCACCACTCAGGCAACTCTTCTCCAGCCAGGCTGAAAAGTCCTGGGTACATTTGAGATGTTGGCGACCTGGAGCAAATGTATCTCAACAAGCACAGGGAAAATAGGTGATCGGGACTTAATGCGGGATAGGATAGGTTATATGTGGTCGAGTTTTGGATGAGCCGAGCTGAGGTTTAAGAAGTGTGGAGTACAATAGGATGTCCAGGAGAGCTTTGAATGAGTCTAGTCTGAAGGTGACAAAGACATGGTTGAAGGTTTCAGCAGAAGACAGGCTGAGGTGGGAGGGGAGATGGGCAATGTTAATGAGGTAGAAGTAGGTGGTTTTTAAAATGCAAAGTAGGTGGTAAAAGCTCAGCTTGGGATCAAATAAAGCTTGAAATGGTCTGGTTCACAGAGACAATTGGCAGAAAGGAGGATGAGATTGGTGGCAAGGGTACAGAGTTTGTGGAGGGGGGGCCAACATCAATGACCTCGGTATTCCTCATGTCTAACTGGAAGAAATTGCGGTAAAACTAAATGTTAGAAAAGCAGTCTGATACCACAGAGGTAGGGAAGAGGTCGAGCGTGGTGGTAAAAGGGCAGAGCCCAACTCAACAGCCATGACAGGGGGAATCACTTCAATCCCAAGAGGCTCATTGTAGTGCAGCATTGCCATCCACATCTCAGACCCCAGGCCCTCAGGTGAATCTTAGAAGAATTATTAGAATAGGCCAGAGCAAAAGCTGCACAGAGACCAGGGATATGCAATATAAAGCGCAGTGTAAAAAAAACTTGTATAATTTCTGGAATGACTGCTTGCTGTTTGGTTATATTTAAGAAGAATAGGATATGGTTTATTGTTATATTTTTGGCAACAGTGAGATGTGCAGATAAATGGCTTCACTTTGGGGAAAGACTGGTTGGTGAGGTGGGGCTGATCTGCAAAAGGACAAAAGCTGTGACAAATACCTGATTAGGCACGTCCCAATATCGCTCGTGTTCCGCTATCACCCAAAGTCAAAATAGTGAGCATTTAAGGAGCTCAATATACATGGTGCAGGAAATCAGTAGAAACCAGTTGACAGCTTTAGTGTAATTTGACAGCAGACTGCCCATCCCTCTTCTGAGGTCATATATCACATGATTCATATCAGGGTATTAAACACTTTTATTTTTCCTGTTTGACAGTGTCTTGTTCATATATTTACATAAAAATGAAAATAAGTTACAGTTACCATTCAGTTAAAATAGCTTATACTACATTTGCGGAGAACAGTGATTTACATACACCCACTTTTACTTGCTTAATTGGCGGCACAGGGTGCTGGTGAGTGAACGTTCCTTGGGATGTTTTACTATGTTTAAAGTGTTATACAAATGCTCGTTGTGTTGTTGTTGTTTGCACTATAGATGTTGGCTTAAGGCCATGCAATACAAACTGTGCTGGGAACCCCCACCCCCTCCGATGTGATCACAGATGCAGTGAGCTACTTGATCTCTATAGTTAGAATGCCACACTTGGATGAGGGAAATATTGTGCTAAAGTGCCACAACATACAAAGCCGATGATGGTACAATCAATCAAGAAAAATGAGCAAACGGTATCTTAAAAACGTAAGAAATAGGAACAGGAGGAGGTCAGACAGCCCCTCGTGCCACTCCGCCATTCAATAAGATCATGAGTGATCATCTACCTCAACTCCGCTTTCTGCCCATCCCCATATCCCTTGAATTCCCTTAGTGTCCAAAAGTCTTATCAACCTCAGTCTTAAATATACTCAACAATGGAGCAACCACAGCCCTTTGGGATAAAGAATATTATTATTTAACACCTTGAAACACCAATTACTAACAGCACAGAAACAGGCCATTCTGCCCAATAGGTCCATGCTGGTCTTTCTGCTCCACACAAGTTTGTGACGACCATTAAATTAATCAGTTCTCAGAATCCCATATTGCCAATGACCTGCAACAAAGTGTTTCACAATAAGATCTGAAAATCACATTTAAAAAGTCCTAGGTTTGGCTGATATTTAAAGATGGCTGTTACAAGTGTTGGCTTTTGCTCTGGGTCGTGCTGCTGATGTATCACTTTCTCCAAGAAGTTACAGAATTCCTTGCTGAAAAGAAAAAGAAAATATCTGTGAACTTCTGCAATAAATCTCATTCATTTGCACTGATAATATTCACAGTATCATTAAAGATGAGATCTATGTAACTATGAAAACATACGGCATATATGTCCCCTTCTGTCTCCAGAAACCATACACAGAGATAGGGGAGGACGCTTAAAGTGGACAAACTAGCTGCCAGAGCTGCTGCTTTAGCAGTTTAATGCTGCTCAATAAAAGTTGATTAATCCCAAATTAGCTTGGCTTGATGCAGATATGATTGTACCTAATTTTCCCTAATGGCATTATATCAGGCCTATAGTAACACAAGAATGAGCATACTGAGAATAATTAGTCTCGTAAATACAGTTTCTCACTCATTATTAACTGAAATCATGTGACTTTTGCAGTGCCTGATAAACTGTATGCCCTACAAACATTAGATATCAGAAGGAACTGTAAGTATGAGTTTGGCTGGCACGGACATGATGGGTCGAATGGCCTCTTTCTGTTCTGTAAAGGGCATTAATGAACCACATGGGTTTTTACAACAATTGATGATAGTAATAGTGCCATGAAACTGAGACTAGTTTTCAATTCCAGATTTTTTTTATTAATGAATTGAATTTAAATTCCATCAGCTGCCGTGGTGGGAATTGAACCTGTGTCCCCAGAGCATAGCCTGGGCCTCTGGATTACTAGCTCAGTGACACTACACCACCATCTCCCCAACTGCCCAGCACTGTGTTCCCCATCCCTTTAAGGATAGGTATCCTGCCTCCAAGAGCTGCTGGCGAATCAGAGGGCTGGTAGCTCTGTAGTATCGGCAGCAACACAGAGGGCAGTGGCCACTGCCGATACTACACCATGCCTCGGACCAGGGCCAGCACTGGAGTCCCAGACCTAAGGTAAGTGAAGCGGGGTCGCTAGGGCCAGTCCAGCAGTGAAGTGGGGTGAAAGTGGGGAAGTGGGGGGGGCGGTGCGGGAAAGTGTTGGTGAGTGTGGAGGATGTTCACGGAGGGACAGGCTGCCTTGTTTTACTGGAGGCCCTCTGCCTCTGGTTTAATTCCAGCAGCAGCAGGAAGTGGCCCTTGAGTGGCTAATGATTGGCGACTTAAGGGCTTCAACTGGGTGGGAAGGCCGTCTTTGGCCTTTCTCGCTCCCGATTTAATTGTGGTGCAACGGGAAGGCAATGGACCCTCAGAACCCCGCCTTCCATTACAATTCTATGGAGCCACCCTACCTCCTAGCCCATCGCCCTGGGTCCCATTAAATTCCACCCATAGAGCCATAACGGCACAAGAGGCGGCCATTCAGCCTATCGAGTCTAGGCCAGCTCTCTGTAGACCAAACACCATCGTCACAATGACAACTAGGGATGGACAATAAATGCCAGCGACACTCACATCCTGAGAACTTTCTTTTTAAAGTACAGTGTATAACTAGAGGCACCTGTAACAAAGACAGATGTCTCCCATATTTAATTCTGGTAACTGCAGATAGCAGAGATGTTCTTCAAGAAGCAGCTTAATTCATGGTTTTATAATGCTAGTTCCGGAAATCATGGTTAACTCGATTTGAATTTCTGCACATATAGGACCGAAACCCCATCAACAACAGTGCCCATGAAATAACAGTACAAACAATCTGGGAAGTTGCACCGCTAAAATTCTGTGCAGGGACTTTTTGATATTCAGGTGCAGTTACAGCAGCTTCTGCTGAAACATGAAGAGTTGGCCCAAACATCTCGTCATGGAGTCATAGAGTCGTACAGCATAGAAACAGGCCCTTCAGCCCACCGCGTCCATGCCAACCATAATGCTTATCAATACTAATCCCACCTGCCTGCATTAATTCCATATCCCTCTATGCCTTGCTCATTCAAGTACCTGTCCAGATGCCTCTTAAATGTTGCTACTGTTCCTGCCTCCACCACCTCTTCAGGCAGCTCATTCCAGACACCCACTATTCTTTGTATGAAAAATTTACCCCTTTGATGCCCTTTAAACCTCCTCCCCCTAAGCCCTCTAGTTTTAGTCACCCCTACCATGGGAAACGGACTCTGGCTATCTACCCTATCAATGCCTCTCATAATTTTATATACCTCTATCATGTCCCCTCTCAGCCTCCTTCGCTCCAGGAAAAACAGACACAGCCTATCCAATCTCTCTTTATAACTCAAGCCCTCCAAACCAGGCAACATCCTTGGGAATCTTTTCTGCACCCTCTCTAGCTTAATCACATCTTTCCTGTAGTGCGGTGACCAGAACTGCACTCAGTACTCCAAATGCGGCCTAACCAACGTTATGTACAACTGTAACATGATGTCCCAACTCTTGTACTCAATGCCTCAGCCGATGAAGGCAAGCATGCCATACGCTTTCTTCACCACCCTGTCTACCTGTGTTGCCACTTTCAGGGAACTATGTACTTGCACCCCAAGGTCTCTCTGCTCAACAACACTCCCCAGGGCCCTGCTATTCACTGTATATGTCCTGCCCTGCTTAACTTCCCAAAATGCATCACTTCACACTTGTCTGCGTTAAATTCCATTTGCCACTCCCTTGCCCACTTTCCCAGTTGATCCTGTTGTAACCTCAGACAACCTTCTTCACTGTCCACTACACCACCAATTTTGGTGTCATCTGCAAACTTACTAATCATGCCCCTTACATTCACATCCAAGTCATTAATATATATGACAAACAACAGAGAGCCCAGCACCGATCCCTGTGGCACACCACTGGTCACCGGCCTCCAATCTGAAAAACAACCCTCCACTACCACCCTCTGCCTCCTATCACCAAGCCAATTTTGTATCCAATTTGCTAGCTCACCCTGGATCCCATATGTTTGAACCTTCTGGACCAGCCTACCATGCGGGACCTTGTCAAAGGCCTTGCTAAAGTCCATGTAGACAACGTCCAGTGCCCTGCCCTCGTCAATCCTCTTGGTCACCTCCTCGAAAAACTCAAGTAAGTCTTGTGGTGCTGATTTAGGACCTGCTATCAGGAAGTTCTTTATTTATCAACATGTGGGAATGGCCTTCTTGGTAAGGCAGTGGAATAATTTAAGAAGCAACTACATGCTATGCTGAGGGATTCTTTCCATATAAAGGAGCCTTCCTCACGCATATCTGTTTTGTGACAAGAACATAAGAAAAAGGAGCAGGAGCAGACTAACCGGCCCCTCGAGCCTACTCCACCATTCAATATGGATCCCCTTCTAGCCCAACTCCACTTTCCTGCCCACTCCCCATATCCCTTGATTTCCTGAGAGATCAAAAATCTAATCAATCTCATTCTTGAACCTACTCAACAACTGAGCATCCATAACCCACTGAAGTAGACAATTTCAAAGATTCACAACACTGTGAGTGAAGAGGTTTCTCCTTATCTTAGTCCTAAATGATCGACCCCTTATTCTGAGACTGTGCCCCCACATTCTAGATTTCCAAGCCAGGCGAAACAGCCTCTCAGTGTCTACCCTGTCAGGTTGCTTCTCCTGATCTTGCGAATAGAACAGTATTCTATCTTCTCCTGATTCAGTGAATACTGTAAATTAAGAACTGTCTTATGGTGCTGATAAGTCCTTCTAATGCACACTTGAAAGTCAGATCAATTTTGAAATTGTAAAATTGACAACATTTATACAGCCCCAAATCTGCCAAGTTATGCCAAGCCCATCGAACGAACTGCTCGGTGCATTGCATTTCCCGAGGGAGAATTAAATTATTTTTATTGCCTCCATTTTTGTACCTTCTGCCTTTCCCTAGTGTATGTCATTCCCCAGCTAGCAGAGAAGGTGAGCAACTTGATCCTTTCCCTCTAACAAAACCACCTTTAAAACAGTTGCTGGGAGGAGCACATGCAAATGGTGACGTCAGCTATGGGCAGGAATTCACCTTCACCACCATGATGACATGAGGTTTCAGAAGCTCAGGATGCCAGCCCTGCAAACAAGGTGACAACAGAGACCATCCCACACTACCAGCAAGGGACAACTTCATGTGTGGCACCTGTGGCAGACTTTGCCTTTCCAGAATCGGCTTGTTCAGCCATCAAAAGAAATGCAGCAAATGATCTCATCTGACCTCACCATGAGGCTGCATTCCCATCATCCCTCACAGATGGAAGAATGTCAATCACAAAGGGAGGAGCACAAGAGTAGTTTTGTCTTCACGTCTTCCCTCTGAAAGGAAGGTATTTCAACTTCCCTCGGTAACATAGATAGAGTCTTTGGGAGTAGATTTTGACTTTGTGCAATAGTGTACAACAGGTGATAAGAGATCAGCAGTCCATTTTACATATCTCTTGGTTTTTATTTCTGTTGACTTCAATGTTCTGCATTATCGCACGGTCAAAATCTAACCCATTGTATGTCAAAATATGGGTATGTTTCTTCTAACTTGCCAGTGTGTATAGCGCTGTTCACTGGTCCTCAAACAACAAATAGTCACATATTTTACAGCCACTTACCTGCAGCGTTCAAACTACTTGTGGCTACCTTCCTTCTTCTGTTAACTGTTCTGTATCTTCTTTCTCCTCACATTCATTTTCCTCATACTCTTCTTCCAGCTCCTTCTCTTCATTATCATCTTCGTCACTGAGTTCTTCCACTACTGTGAATGTATTTCTGTCTCCAAAAGTCACATTTTGTAATTTGGATGTAATTATTTCTATATCAGTTTCCCCTTGGATGGCTTCCGTGCTACTTGCACTCAATTCATTGGAACTGCTGCATGTGCGAGAGTTAGCGGTCACATCCAGGACCTTTCCTAATCAGAGGATTGAACCAAGGTCAATGATTAGACATGCATTTTTCTGTTTTGTTTTAACAGTTGTTATCCTGTTTATTTAAAGCAGCTGAACGACTGTATTGAAATAACACAGTAATTTTACATTCAAATTCACATTCAACAGTGCCCTACCAGAAGAAATGTATTCACTTAATCTACCCAATTCAGCCAAGTAACTAGGTAATCTAAAAAAAATCTAGATTTCCTCAAAACATTTATGTGTTGATTATAGTTTGTGTTTGTTTATGTTTAGAGATACAGCACTGAAACAGGCCCTTCGGCCCACCAAGTCTGTGCCGACCATCAACCCCCCATTTATACTAATCCTACACTAATCCCATATTCCTACCACATCCCAACCTGTCCCTATATTTCCCTACCACCTACCTATACTAGGGGCAATTTATAATGGCCAATTTACCTACCAACCTGCAAGTCTTTCGGCTTGTGGGAGGAAACCGGAGCACCCGGAGGAAACCCACACAGACACAGGGAGAACTTGCAAACTCCACATAGGCAGTACCCAGAATTGAACCCGGGTTGCTGGAGCTGTGAGGCTGCAGTGCTAACCACTGCGCCACTGTGCCGTGTGCCGAGTGATTTATACTCATTCAATAATGCTCATCAAATTCTAGCCTTTTAGGACAATGTTGCCTATGGAGATCTGACCCCATCAAATTGGTATTGTCAGGCCATCTCGGCTGCTAATAGTTCATTTTATATTATTCACATTTCATTATGAATGGCTTCAAGTCTAGACTGTTGACTAAATGAAATGGTTCTGACTGTAAAGAGCTCCTTTTTTAGCTCTCAGATATAACCATGGACCAGCAATAGAGCTCATTATTTCTTCAATCATACCAACATACGAATTAGGAGCAGGAGTAGGCCACTCGACCCATCGAGCCTGCTCCGCCATTCAATAAGTTCATGGATGAACTGATTACTCCACATTTCCACCTACCCCCGATAACGTTCCACCCCCTTGCTCATCAAGAATATATCTATCTGCCTTAAAAATACTCAAAGACTCTGCTTCCACCGCCTTTTGAGAAAAAGAATTCCAAAGACTCACGACCCTCTGAAAGAAAAAATTTCTCCTCATCTCTCTCTTAAATGGGCAACCCCTTATTTTTAAACAGTATCCCCAAGTTCTAGATTCTCCCACAAGGGGAAACATCCTTTCCACATATATCCTGTCAAGACCCCTCCAGATCTTATATGTTTCAATCACGTTACCTCTTACTGCTCTAAATTCCAGCGTATACAAGCCTAGTCTGTCCAATCTTTCCTCGTAAGACAGCCCGCCCATTCCAGGTATTAGTCTAGTAAACCTTCTCTGTACTGCCTCCAATGTATTTCCATCATTCTTTAAATAAGGAGACCAGTAATGCAAACAGTACTCCAGATGTGGGCTCACCAATGCCCTGTATAGCTGAAGCATAACCTCCCTACTTTTGTATTCAATTCCCCTCGCGATAAATGAAACATTCTATTAGCTTTCCTAATTACGTGCTTTACCTGCATATTAACCTTTTGCGATTCATGCACCAGGACACCTAGATCCCTCTGCATCTCAGAGCTCTGTAATTTCTCACCGTTTAGATAATATGCTTCTTTTTTATTCTTCCTGCCAAAGTGGACAATTTCCCACTTTCCCAAATTATACTCCATCTGCCAGATTTTTGCACACTCACTTAACCTATCTATATCCCTTTGTAGCCCACTTATGTCCTCTTCACAAGTTACTTTCCTATCTATCTTTGTGTCATCAGCAAATTTAGCAACCATACTTTCGGTTCCTTCATCTAAGTCATTTATATAAATTGTAAAAAGTTGAGGCTCCAGCACTGATCCCTGTGGCACACCACTAGTTGCATCCTGCCAACCAGAAAATGACCCATTTATGCCTATTCTCTGTTTCCTGTTAGCTAGCCATCTTCTATCCATACCAATATGTTACCCCCGACACCATGAGCTTTTATTTTCTGCAACAACCTTTGATGTGGCATCTTATCAAATGCCTTCTGGAAATCTAAGTAAAATACAACCACTGGTTCTCCTTCATTCACAGCACATGAAACTCCCTCAAAGAACTCCAAAAAATTGGTTAAACATGATTTCCCTTTCACAAATTCATGTTGACTCTGTCTGATCACCTTGAATTTTTCTAAATGCCCTGCTATAATGTCTTTAATAATAGCTGCTAACATTATCCCTAAGACAGATGCTAAGCTAACTGGCCTGTAGTTTCCTGTTTTCTGTCTCCCTCCCTTTTTGAATAAAGGAGTTACATTCGCTATTTTCCAATCTAACAGAACCTTCCCCGAATCTAGGGAATTTCAGAAAATTAAAACTAACACATCAGCTCTCTCACTAGCCACTTCTTTTAACACCCTAGGATGAAGTCCATCAGGACCCGGGGAGTTGTCAGTCCGCAGCTCCAACAATTTGCTCAGTACCACTTCCCTGGTGATTGTAATTTTCTTCAGTTCCTCCCTCCCTTCCATTTCCTGACTTACAGCTAATACTGGGACATTAGTTGTATCCTCACTAGTGAAGACTGATGCAAAATACCTGTTCAATTCATCTGCCATCTCCTTATTATCCATTTTTAATTGCCCAGACTCACTTTCTATAGGACCAATGCTCAGTTTGTTAACTCTTTTAAAAATATCTATAGAAACTCTTACTATCTGTCTTTATATTTCTAGCTAGCTTTCTCTCGTACTCTAATTTTACCTTCCTTATCAATCTTTTAGACATTCTTTGCTGTTTTTTATATTCTGTCCAATCTTCTAACCTCGGAATCGGAGATTAAAACAAAGAAAGCAACATTCACGCAAGGAATGCACATACCATGTTCTGTGTTTGTACTCGTCTCTGGCTCCACAAAGTTATTTGGCTCAGATAATGACATAGTCCTCATAATGGACATCTTGTTATTAGAACCAAAGATGCAGTTGTTTAGACTTGAGTTGCAGATACAGATCTTGAATTTTACTGGAGACTGGAACTGTTCTGCTCGGGGGATAAAAGAAACTTAAAAACACAGCTGACCACCTCATATTGTACCACAGATCATGTCTCTTTTTGAAGGTTGGAAGGACTACACAGACTAATTTTGGAGCAAAATATGAACTAAGGCACGGTGCTGTGATTGTTGGAGTAATGTTACACGACCTGGACATTTACACCGTTTTTCTGCCAAGGTTACAGAAGACAATCAGGACAACCCTTGTGGAAATTCCGCCTCAATATTTCAGAACAATAAACCTTTTCCAGCAGCACTGGGACTTACTGTTCTTAGCAAATTCCAACATCATCAGCTCTCACCTAGGACTCCTTACCCTTTGCTGCACCCTCCCCCCCCCACCCCCCCCCCCACCACCTCCATCCCCTGCCCAAAGTAGAATAAATGTCAGCCCTGCAGCTCACCCATACCATGGAATTAAACTAATGGTTTAAGATTGACCAGCAGGCCCCTGCCACTATCGGATTGAAATTGGGCTCCTCTCTTTAAAAGTCTAATGACTTTAGATCTTCAACCATCCTAGGCCCAGTTCAATTTCCGTATTCCTCATATTCCGTCCCATAGCTACAGTGCTCAGTTGCCCTGCTGAAATTTGATCCCTTCCACCAATCACCCCCTCCCCTTGCACCTCTGCTCTCCCCCCTCCTCAAGCCATTGTTCTTGCAATCTCCACTGAACAGGAAGTAAACTCCCCCTCAAACTCACTCCCCCCCGCTGCAAAGAATTATTTTGGCATGTTGAACTCCACCTTCCTCCCTGTCAACTGGAGTTTTTTGGCAATGGGTCTTTCCCCAAAACGGAGAAGAATTTCACCCCACCAGACCCAATACCTGTCACCACTACCCCCTCCACCCCCAACTAATCACCATCACTTCAGTCATTCACAACTCTTCCCCACTTGCACTATCCGAAGCAACAATATAGCCATCCAGAACCCCTCCTACTAAGTGAGCTGCTTCTGAGTCCTCCAGCACCCATCCAACCCCCACCAACCAAGAGCTGCTCTTACGCCCCTCCCTTCTGCATTCCCCTTCTCCCCGATCAACACCCCTTTACATGACCCCTCTCAGGTGGGCATTTTAAATTGCTGGTGGGGCTGTCTGCCAAGGTCGCGCTATCTTCTCGCCGGTTCTGATTTTAACATTCTTTTCTAAGCAGGCAGGAAGGATGTTTACCAGAAACTGGCAGGTCCTGCTTTAATATGTATGTCACTGGGGCCTTAGCTACAGGCCTGCCACCCTGAGAAGCTTTCCCTCTAGGACAATAGGGGAGATGGTGGTGTCGTGGTAATGTCACTGGGCTAGTAATCTGGACAACCAGGCTAATACTCTAGGGAAATGGGTTCAAATCCCACCATGGCAGCTGGTGGAAATTCAATTAATTAATTTTTAAAATTTGGAATTGAAAAGATAGTCTCAGTAATGGTGACCATGAAATCATCAATCGTCATAAAAACCCAACTGGTTCACTGATGTCCTTTAGGGAAGGAAACCTGCTGTCCTTACTTGTACCCAGGAATGGGCCATAACTGATTTCTAGCCCACCTTCGTGTAAGTGGGGAAGCCCGTCTGTAGATTGTGAATAATTCACTTCCTTTCCCTTTATTTATGCTTGAATCCAACACTGAAATGTGGTGAAGTGCAACACTAGAAGGTTATAGGTTTTAAATCAGATCTGTCATATACAGACCAGCTGAGCTCCAGTGATAATTTGGTGTCTGAAATATTATGGTTAGTTGCTGCTCTGAATTACTACTCAGATATTGTCGTGAAGAAATCTACATAGATTTTGGAGATCAGATTGCTCAGTTTTGATTGGTTAGTGTTTTTACACCGAATGTGACAGCTGGAGAGCAATGGATACTCTCAAAAATATTTAAATAAGTAAAGAACTCACTCTGAGAGGACGATGCTTCTGCAGTACTTGGTGGCTTTGAAACATGAGGTCTCACTGTGAAAAAGAAATGTGACAAATTAGAAACTGGCCTTTTATGAATTCTCTGTTCCTTCAGCCAGCATTTGTGACATTCCTGTTGCAGCTATGACTGCACTCTCTGAGGTACCCTCTCTAAACCCTTCCACCTCCACCTCACCCTCTTACTTTAAAAGCCATCTCACAAGCCAGCTTTTGAACCAGGATTTCTGTCATGCTTCCTTAACTCCACCCCCAATGCTCAATGTCCATTTCCCTATCTGTTTCTATTTGTGAAGTGCCTTGAGACATTGTTACATTAAATTCACTATATAAATGCAAGTCAAGTCATTATTGGTGTAATAAAATGCACCAATCTAACTATTCATTGCAGATATATATTTTATATATAAAGCAGAGGAACTCAGCCATTGTTGAAATGTTATTGGAAATCTAAATTGTGGCTGCAATGAAGAAACAGACTTTGGTGTCAGCTGTAGCATTCATGCCTGAGTCAGAAGGTTGTGGGTTCAAGACTCACTCCAGGGACTTGTGTGTATAATTTAAGCTGACACTACAAATACAGTATTAAGGGAATGTTCTCCATCAGAGGTGCTGTCTTTCAGATAAGATGGTAAACTGAGGCCCCATCTGCTACTGTGGGTGGATGTAAAAGATCCTATGACACTATGATCCTATGGGCGACACAGAGGCGCAGTGGTTAGCACCGCAGCCTCACAGCTCCAGCGACCCGGGTTCAATTCTGGGTACTGCCTGTGTGGAGTTTGCAAGTTCTCCCTGTGTCTGCATGGGTTTTCTTTGGGTGCTCCGGTTTCCTCCCACAAGCCAAAAGACTTGCAGGTTGGTAGGTAAATTGGCCATTATAAATTGCCCCTAGTATAGGTAGGTGGTAGGGAAATATAGGGACAGGTGGGGATGTGGTAGGAATATGGGATTAGTATAAATGGGTGGTTGATGGTCGGCACAGACTCGGTGGGCCGAAGGACCTGTTTCAGTGCTGTATCTCTAAACTAAACTAAACTATTTTGAAGAAGAGCAGTGGAGGTCTCCCTGGTGTTCTAGCCAATATTTATCCATCGACTAACATGTAAAAACAGATTATCTGGTCATTTACACAGTGCTGTGTAACAAATTGGGTGACATGTTTCCTGCATTACAGCAGTGACTACAATTCAAAAATATTTCATTGACTGTAAAAGTATCCTGAAATTATGAAAGGCACTTCATATACACAAGTCCTTCTTTCTAGTATTTATCCAATTCCAGTGTCAGTGGAAACACAGCAGAGAATGATTCCAGACAGCAGTAGTGCCCGAGTTCTCAGTCTGGAAACTGTTTTGAATTCAGTCTTGAGTTCAGACACGAGCTTCCTCCAAGTACCAGGAGGAAAAGGTAACATTTGTGGGGAAGTGGGTGGTGTGGGGGTGGGGAGGGGGGAAAAGAGAGAGGTGGAGGGAGAAACGAGCAACCTGAAAGTCTGTGTTTCCCCTCATGCCACAGCGGGTGTCTTTGGTCATTGACAGGTTTCCCACTCAGAAGCCAGCTTGATTGACAGACTTGGCTTCCAGTCAGGCAGGGAGGGCTCCGAAGCAGGCTGCTGGAGGAAGTAGGTCCGATCCGCGGTGGAGGAGAGTTGGGGAGATGGAGAGGCTCTGACCCCAGGGAAGTCCAATCTCCAATCCGGGTCAGAACTGATCCCGGGGGGGCCTGATCCCCGATCCTAGAGCACTCCAATACCTGACCCCAGGGGTTATGTATGGGGGGGTGGGGGGGGAAACCTGGGGGCCAGGGCAAGCACTCCCACTCCTCCTGGTTCACTAGCAGCTGTAAAGGCACTTACCTTTTCCCCAAAGCTCTCCTCGCCTCCCTTCAGCTGGCGGGTTTTCCCAAGGCCTGGGAAACCCGGTGGCCACTGTAAAACCTCCTGGGAGTGGTTTGGCTGCCTGCCCCTTGCCCCGCCTCTATGAAGCCCAGAAATGGGCATGTTGGCCCTGGTTTGGGGGTCAGGTTTCAGATTTTAAAAATTTTAACATTTATTTTGATCCCAACCCACCCATTTTTGGCTGTTAACATTCGGCCCATTTTTCCCTGTTCAGATTTTTAAAAAACAAAGTTCTGATGAAGATCTCTAACTGAAGCATTAACTTGTCTTTCTCTTTTTAGACACTGAAGGACCTTATGTTCTTTTTTCCAGTCTTTTGTGCTTACATTTTGTCCTGGGAGTTAGTTTAAATATTTGAAAATGACTTTTGATCTTCCCACAGGGCCCTACTACAGACTGTTTAAGATAATTAAGGACAATTTAAGCTCCAATTCTGAAAGTATCTTGAGACATTAGTAAATACTTACTGGAAGGAACTGGCCTCAGGAAAGACGATGTTGGTAGAGTGTGACCAGTAGAATTAACTATAGAGAACCAGAAGAGAAAAGTTAGTCAAAATCAGTAGCAACTTTTCACTATAATTTAAACAAGTACTTATCCTCCTACTTAAGATAATTAAAAGTACAACAAAATTATTGAAATTAAGTTATGTTTTTCCATCATTGAAATCTCATAACAACAATATGTATTGTATAGCACCTTTAATGTAGTAAAAAAACACCCTCAAACACATTACAGGAATATTATCAAACAAAATTTGGCTCTGACCCATGTACTGTTCATGCCCATTGTGATGTAGCCAAGCTCACATTACCAGTCCCATGTTGTGCTTTGTAGTAAAGCACGTGTAAATTATTGATCACAGTACTCGCAGGATGGAAGACAATCACATACCCAAGGATCTTCTGTATGGTGAGGTAGCCGGGGCCAGACAACCAGTAGGGCGCCCAAAGCTCCACTTCAAGGATGCTTGCAAGCATGACATGAAGGCCCTAAATGTCGACTATCGCACTTGGGAGTCATTAGCTGGCGAAAGAGGGAAATGGCGACACATCCTGTGGACCATGATGACCAGTGCCTACAGCAGCTTAGCAACAGGCGCCAACGGCAAAAACAACAACTCACAGCATCACTTGGCAGCTTCACATGTGGCACTTGTGGCAGAACCTGCCTCTTAAGGATTGGCCGTCACAGCCAGCAACAAAGATGCACCAAGAGAAGATACCCCACTGAAATGGATTGTTTGCTGTGTGTCCATCATTTTTCATAGATGGAAGGATGCCAACCAACCACTAGTAGAAGGAAAGAATTCTGATTGGGTGAGTTCCCTGCACTGAATCATATTATTTGCTGCATTGGACCATAATTTGCTGTAGCTAACAGCATCTGCCATTAGTTAGACTAGCCCTTACACATAGAAACATAGAAAATAGGAGCAGGAGTAGGCCATTTGGCCCTTCGAGCCTGCTCCGCCATTCATTATAATCATGACTGATCATCCAACTCAGTAACCTGTTCCCGCTTTCGCCCCATACCTTTTGATCCCTTTAGACCCAAGAGCTATATCTACACGTTTAGGTTTTACATTTTTTTGCGTGATGAGTTACTGAAAGTGTGACCTAATAACATTTGCAGTGAGAGAAACTGGGCATCTGGGACCTGAGTGAACAGAACAAGCAACTATGTATCTCCTGAGCTAGTCAGATTGAAAGACTGTGAAATTAGCAATGCTAGGACTGAGAAGGAAGTGTAAATTAGAGTGGGTTAATTCTTGTGATTGTCCTGATGAGTGCAAGACAAAAAGCTTCAACAACATGTCTCTATTTTTGGCATGATAAGTGTTAATTACTGTCAGTCAACCTCCCTGGCACTGAAATTAGTTATCACAGTGTGGAGTTTCATTCCTTCAGGTTTTAATTGTTGTTGGAGATCTAAAAATGTAAAATTTTAAATGACAATCTTTTTCACTTTGCCTTTCTGTCTCTATCTCTCTCACTCTCTTAATTCAATCTTCCTTTCCCTCTGTATTTTCCTTTCTGTACCTGGTTTGACACTAAACCAGGCAAGGCCCTATTCTTTGCAGACAGAAGGAATATGTACAAACATTGCGCCTGTTTCAGCTGAACAAAATAAGTGAAAGCCATTCGCTGGTTCATTCCTCAGGGCAATGCCTTGACCAATCAAAGTCAAGCTGCTGGTTTAAATTTTAAATAAAGCTTGGCAGTTAACTATCAGTCACCGTAAACTGGTACATTCACCATAGCAACGCAGCTACCAATCAGATTTCAGTTGCCAACCAATCAGCACTCTCTTCTCATGCAGTATAGGATGTTGTTTTCCCTTACATTGGTTATTTTTGTGATTGTCCTGATGAGTGCAAGACAAAAAACTTCAACAACATGTCTCTATTTTCAGCAATACTCAAGTTCTGTACTATTAAACAACTAATTATCATGCCATTAAAAGGGTACTTAAGCTGAAATGGATAGGACTTAACTTTATATGGCAAGTTTAGCTCATATTTACTATTTAAACACAGCAACTTCAAACCACTCAATATGTTTCAATGGTGTGGCAGACACTGAGATATAGGTGCTATATCATGGCAAATCATAGGAAGATAAGAACAGGAGAAGGCCATTCAGCCCCTCAAGCCTGTCCTGCCATTCAATGAGATCATGGCTGATCCACAGCCTAACTCCATATACCTGCCGTTAGCCCATATCCCTTAATATCTTTGCTTAACAAAAATTAACAACTGTTCTAGCTTCAACTGCTGTTTGTGGGAGAGAGTTCCAAACCTCTACCACCCTTTGTGTGAAGAAGTGCTTCCTAACATCTCTCCTGAACGGTCTGGTCCTAATTTTTAGACTATGCCCCCTAGTTTTAGAATCTCCAACCAGTGGAAATAGTTTGTCTTTATCTAGTCTCTCTTTTCCTGTTAATATCTTGAAGACTTCAATCAGATCGCCCCTTAACCTTCTAAATTCCAGTGAAAACAGGCCTAATTTGTGTAATCTCTCCTTGTAACTTAACCCCTGTAGTCCAGGTATCATTCTTGTAAACCTACATTGCACTCCCTCCAAGGCCAATATATCCTTCCTGAGGTGTGGTGCCCAGAACTGCTCACAGTACTCCAAGTGGGGTTTAACCAGGGTTTTGTACAGTTGCAGCATAACCTCTGTGTCTTTATACTCCAATCCTCTAGATATAAAGGCGAGCATTCCATTAGCCTTTTTGATTATTTTCTGCACTTGCTCCTGGCATTTTAAAGATCTATGCACCTGAACCCCCAAATCAGACATCAACTTTTGAATGTTTGAGTTTAACTATGTGTTTACCCTCACCTAAAGCTGTTATACCATGGAGACGGTGGCGTAGTGGTACTGTCAATGTACTAATAATCCAGAAGCCCAGACTAATGCCCTGGGGACATGAGTTCAAATCCCACCAGGGCAGCTGGTGCAATTTAAATTCACTTAATCAATAAACATCTGGAATTGAAAGCTAGTCTCAGTAATGGTGCCATGAAACTATCATTGATTGTCGTAAAAGCCCATCTGATTCATTAATGTCCTTTAGAGAAGGAAATCTGTTGTCCTCACTTGGTCTTAGTCACTCACTTGTGACTCCAGACCCACAGTAATGTGGTTGACTCTTAGCTGCCTCTGAAATGGCCTAGCAAGCCACTCAGTTCAAGAGCAATTCGGGCTGGGCAACAAATGCTGGCTGCCAGCGATACCCACATCCCATGCAAAATAATAAAAAAAATGTGCAGTAATAACAGCATATGCCATTAGCCTCACCATTATTTTGACAACAAATGATGTCCCATTATCTTATGCAGTACTATATTAGAACGACTGAGCACACAGTTGCTAAATGGCTACATCTGGTCTCTGCTGTGCGGATGTATGAGGATCAACTAGGACATACAGTTACCAATGAATCTTGGCAACTCTGTTACTCTATCAATAGTTTCCTAGGATAGTCCTCATCATGCCTGAGGAATATTCCACAGTCTCTGTTCCCAACTGCGGAATGGTAATGGCTGCAATCAACTCTAGGGTTTTGGAAACAGCATGCTCTTAAATATACTTGTGCTTGCTTTCATTTATATCCAGCATTTTGCATTGCTCTCTTAGCAAAGGGACCTAAGTTATCTCAAAATATTATGGGGTAAACTAACATCAGCTAACAGCTGAATGAAGAATATCAGGTTCACCAGTTGAACTGCAGTGAGTAATCGGAGACCAGTGACTACAATTACGTTCTACAGAGAATACTTAAAAACTAATTAAAAGGACTTTCAACATTTCTTCTTGTTACGAAAAGGAAATTTCAGAAGCTCTCCCCAAATATATCCCACAGTTAAGACTAATTCAGTCACTTTGACTATGATTTTCTTTCCATTCATAACACCATCAACACATTATGTTAACATTTGGTATTAAATTCCTGAAAAGGTTTAGTATCCTAGAGACCACTCAACAGCAATAAGATTACGGAGGGATTCTCAAATTCTGTATCAAGATATATAAATACCCAATTACATTGGTTTTTGTTAGATGAGCGAATATATACTTCAAACTAAGGACTGTAATTAACTCCCAAAGAGAGTGCCATAACATCTTGTCTACATAGATTACATTAGAGGTATTGTTAGCTTAATATCAATTAGCAGTGCAGTTTGAATTTGTGATGGTATTGAATTTAGATATTGTTAAAATGTTCATTTTTACTCAATAATTAAAGAGGAAGGTGCATTTCATTAGCTTACCATTGGTAATTGATAAATTTATTAGAAAAATTGAAGAGCCTATGCAGATCAGAACAGCAGAGAAATATAGAATGTTACAGCATTCACTCATGCATTTTCATCCACATAAGCCATTGAGTTTAATCACACTCTCCTGCTCACTCCCCTGCCCTATTAATATACCTCAAGCAGCCATCTAATTAAAAATTTTAAGAACTTACAGACTCTGCTTCAACAACAGTGTACGACAAAATTCTGCAATCTAACAACCTCTGTGCAAAGAAATTCTTCAAACCTCCCATTTAATTGTTTTGTGATCATCTGAAGTTTATGCCAGTCATCTCGCCAACCAGCAGAAACAATCTATTTAGTTTATCAGAATCCTTCAAAATCTTGAAGAATTCTAGCCATTTACCCCTTAACATTCATTTAACACTAGCCTAAAAGCCCTAAATCCTCATCTCCTCTTCATAACTATAAGCCCTCATCCATCGTAACATCCTAATGTATCTAAGCCATACCTTTTCTGTTCCTTTTATACTCTTCCTTTAATGAGAATTCCCCATAACTGGACATAATATTGTACAAGACCTTAGTTTGCACGTGCAAGTTTGACATTACTTCCTTTGTAGGTTATGCCTCGAGATACTATTTTGAGGCATTGGTGGGATGTTATTATTGTCGATTAAAAACTGGCTCCCATAGGTGGAAACTAGTTATCGATGGTTGCGGATCTGTTTGGAGACAAGTTATCAGTGATCTCCCATCGGGATCAGAGGTAGCACTGTTGCTTTTCACTATCTTCATGAACGACCTAGATGTAACTGTTGGGGGAACATTGCAAGTTTGCAAAAGATCTGTGCAAGTGCTAGGAATAAGACAAGAATAAACTTCTCCAAGCAGATCTTGAGGCAATGGGAGACTAGGCTCACATTTAGCAAATGGCATTTAACTTGGATAAGGGTAGTGTGATGAGAGTGCCATTTTCAACACTAAATATAACTTATACACTACAGGGTAAAGTACTGAAGTATGTTGAGAAGGAAAGAGATCTTGGTATTATTGTATGTAATGCCCTTAAGGTTCATGGCCAGCGACAGGAAGCGTTAGCCAAAGCAAACAGAGTATTAGGTTGCATTGACAGGGCGATTCAGTATAAAACAAAACACAACATTTTGTTCTTCTTTAAGACTTTGGTTAGGCCTCTATGTCCAGATTTGGAGCTCTTACATGGTGGATGATATAAAGGCAATGGAAAAGATTCAGAGACAGGTCATTGGAGTGATACCCATCTTAAAACACCTTAGTTATCCAGATAGGCTTAAAAAGCTTGGCTGAATTTTATCCTGCCCTTGGAGATCGGAACAGAGGGGCACACAAAAAGGCAGCGGGTGGCATTGGGCAGAGTTCCCGTCACCTTTCTGATGCCATGGAATTTAGTCTGGGGCAGGGAAGGCCAAGGATGGCCTTCCTGCCCAGAGGCCAACTGAGGCTCTTAAGTGATCAATTAACGGCCACACAAGGGCAGTTTCCTGCCTCCCTTCCCATTTCACAAAAGTCAGAGGGGCCCACCACCACATGGAGACACTGCCAGGTGAGACCTGGCGACCTCCTAGTGGCCTCCATGGCAAGGACCAGCCCCACCAACCACTATACCCCCCACCCCCTCGCTGGGGCCTGCCTGACTGACCCTGGTGAACCTGACTCCACTTACCTCCTAGGTCTGCTCCATCTTCACCACTGCAGGCTTCTTGCAGTACCAGCAGTGGCTACCGCTCCCGGTGGCACTAATGGTATTGATGAGCTGCTGGCCCTCCAGAGGTGGGAACTTGTCCCTTAAAGGGACAGTCCTCAACGATGGGCAGTTAATTGGCTGCTTGCCATGGAATTCCACCGGGGGTCCAATGGAGGTCGGGGGGTGGGGGGGGCGTTCCCGCTGCCCACCTCACCACCTTCCGGCGGGATAAAATTCCAGCTGGTGTCTCTATATGCATATGTATTCAAAAAGCATGGACCCCGAGAGGATCTGATACAGTAGACTGTGGGAGGATTTGATAAGAGTTGTTTAAAATAATAAAAGGACTAGGCTAGATCCATTCTTCCAATTAAATAGGTCAGGAAGGACCAGGAGACATGCGTTTAAGTTGCGTACATGTAGAACTAGATTGGATGTCAGGAGGTTCTTCTTTGCCCAGATGATATGGAACCAGATACCGACTCAGTCAATGAGTGTGGATTCACTACATACCTTCAATAGGGAGCTAGAATAGTTCTTGTTTTGGTTGGAGATTCTGGCATACAAAAGGTAGGTGGAACAATCACACATATAAATCAAGGTCAATGTGTTGTCTTGTTTAGATCACCCAAGCCGGGGGAAGGGGTGGCGGTCGGAGAGGAAATTTCCAGATTGCGGATATTGAGTGTTGCAAGTCATGCTGCTTAGGACTGACTCAATATTTTGCTGTCCATAGTTGTTCATATGTTCATATTTATATTTTTATGGCCTCATCTACTTGTGGTGTATGCTTTAAAGAATTCTATATCTTCACACCAAAGCCTCTTTGCTCCTTCACTCCACTTAGAATCTTACCCTATACGATTAATTCCTTTCCCTAGTCTTACTTTATTTATTATTTTACATTGAATTGCATGCACCATCTATTTTCCCATCCCGCTAGTGTATCTATGCCTTCCTATTTTCTTCCACTATCTGTGCCACAATTCATCACATGCTCCTCTATTTGACATTAGCAATTGCGACATTATTCCCTCGGTTCAGAAGTCAAGATCATTTACCTATACAGTACAACAAGAAATTGCATTTATACAGTGCCGTTAACATAGAAATACATGCAGATGTGTGAAAAAGTGGCAAAGATTAGGAAAGGCGACCAAAAACTTGGTCAAAGATGTGGGTTTTAAGGAGGGTCCTAAAGGAGGAGAGGGAGAGGGAGTGGTGGTGAGGTTTAGGGGAGAGAATGCCAGAGAGTGTGACCAAGGTGGCCGTAGGGTTGGAAGAGAAAACACAGATAAGGAAGGGAATAGAATATAAAAACAAGGATATATTATTAAGCATGTACAAGACTTTAATCAGTCTACAGTTGGAGTAATATGTACAGATATGGGCACCTCATTAAGAAAATTTGAAATAAAAGCAGATTTAAAATTTAAAAATGTAACAAATAGTAAAGAGAAAGGATAGATTAATATGTTGAATGTGTACCATCCATCAAAATGGGGAGGCGGTTGCGTAGTGGTATTATCACTGGACTAATAACAGAAAGACCTGGGTTCGAATCCCACCACAGCAGAAGGTGGAATTTGAATTTAATTAATAAATCTGGAATTAAAAGCTAGTCTAATGATGGCCAAGAAACCGTTGTCAATTGTTGTAAAAACCCATCTGGTTCACTAATGTCCTTTGGGGAAGGAAATCTGCTGTCCTTACCTGGTCTGGCCTACATGTGACTCCAGACCCACAGCAATGCGGTTAACTCTTACATGCCCTCTGAAATGGCCTAGCAAGCCACTCAGTTGTAACTAACCGCTACAAAGTCAATAAAAAGGAATGAAACCGGACGGACCACCCGGCACCGGAAATGACAACGTCAAACCCAGCCCTGTTGACCCTGCAAAGTCCTCCTTACTAACATCATGGGGGCTTGTGCCAAAGTTGGGAGAGCTGCCCCACAGACATGTCAAGCAACAGCCTGACATAGTCATACTCACGGAATCATACCTTACAATGTCCCAGACACTGCAATCACTATCCCCGGGTATGTCCTGTCCCACCAGCAGGACAGACCCAGCAGAGGTGGCAAGACAGTGGTCTACAGTAGGGAGGGAGTTGCCCTGGAAGTCCTCAACATCGACTCCGGACCCTATGAAGTCTCATGGCATCAGGCCAAACATGGGCAAGGTAACCTCCTACTGATTACCACCTACCGCCCTCCCTCAGCTGATGACTCAACACTCCTCCATGTTGAACACCACTTGGAGGAAGCACTGAGGGTGGCAAGGGCAAAAAATGTACTCTGGATGGGGGACTTCAATGTCCATCACCAAAAGTGGCTCGGTAGCACCAATCTGGCTGAGTACTAAAGGATATAGCTGCTAGACTGGGTATGTGGCAGGTGGTGGGGGAACCAACACGAGGGAAAAACATACTTGACCTTGTCCTCACCAATCTGCCTGCCGCAGATGCATCTGTCCATGTCTGTGTTGGTAGGAGTGACCACCACACAGTCCTTGTGGAGACGAAGTCCCGCCTTCACATTGAGGATACCATCCATCGTGTTGTGTGGCACTATCACCATGCTAAATGGGATAGATTTCAAACAGATCTAGTAATGCAAAACTGGGCATCCATGAGGCGCTGTGGGCCATCAGCAGCAGCAGAATTGTACTCAACGACAATCTGTAACCTCATGACCTGGCATATTCCCCACTCTACCATTACCATCAAGCCAGGAGACCAACCCTGATTCAATGAAGAGTGCAGGAGGGTATGCCAGAAGCAGCACCAGGAATACCTCAAAATGAGGTGTCAACCTGGTGAAGCTACAACCCAGGACTACGTGCATGTCAAACTGCATAAGCAGCCTGCAGTAGACAGAGCTAAGCAATCCCATAACCAACGGATCAGATCTAAGCTCTGCAGTTGTGAATGGTGGTGGACAATTAAACAACGACCTTGAGGAGGTGGCTCCACAAATATCCCCATCCTCAATGATGGGGGAGCCCAGCACATCAGTGCAAAAGATAAGGCAGAAGCATTTGCAACAATCTTCAGCCAGAAGTGCCAAGTTGATGATCCATCTCGGTTCCCTCCTGAAGTCCCCAGCATCACAAATGCCAGTCTTCAGCCAATTCGATTCACTCCGCATGCTATCAAGAAACGACTGAGGGCACTGGATACTACAAAGGCTATGGGTCCTGACAATATTCCGGCAATAGTACTGAAGACCTGTGCTCCAGAACTTGCCGCACCTCTAGCCAAGCTGTTTCAGTATAGCTACAACACTGGCACCTACCCAGCAATGTGGGAAATTGGCCAGGTATGTCCTGTACACAAAAAGCAGGACAAGTCCAACCTGGCCAATCACCGCCCCATCCAGCCTACTCTCAATCATCAGCAAAGTGATGGAAGGTGTCATCAACAGTGCCATCAAGCAGCACATGCTGAGCAATAACCTGCTCAGTGATATCCAGTTTGGATTCAGACAGGGCCACTCAGCACCTGATCTCATTACAGCCTTGGTTCAAACATGGACAAAAGAGCTGAACTCATGAGGTGAGGTGAGAGTGACTGCCCTTGACATCAAGGCAGCATTTGACCGAGTATGGCATCAAGGAGCCCTAGCAAAACTGGAGTCAATGGGAATCAGGGGGAAAACTCTCTGCTGGTTAGAGTCATACCTAGCGCAAAGGAAGATGGCTGCGGTTGTTGGAGGTCAATCATCTGAGCTCCAGGACATCACTGCAGGAGTTCCTCAGGGTAGTGTCCTTGGCCCAAACATCTTCAGCTGCTTCATCAATGACCTTCCTTCAATCATAAGGTCAGAAGTGGGGATGTTCGCTGATGATTGCACAATGTTCAGCACCATTTGTGACTCCTCAGATACTGAAGCAGTCTGTGTAGAAATGCAGCAAGACCTGGACAATATCCAGGCTTGGGCTGATAAGTAGCAAGTAACATTTGCGCCACACAAGTGCCAAGCAATGACCATCTCCAACAAGAGAGAATCTAACCATCTCCCCTTGACATTCAATGGCATTACCATTGATGAATCCCCCACAATCAACATCCTAGGGGCTACCATTGACCAGAAACTGAACTGGAGTACCATATAAATACCATGGCTACAAGAGCAGGCCGGAGGCTAGGAATCCTGCGGCGAGTAACTCACATCCTGACTCCCCAAAGCCTGCCCACCATCTACAAGGCACAAGTCAGGAGTGTGATGGAATATTCTCCACTTGCCTGGATGGGTGCAGCTCCAATAACACTCAAGAAGCTCGACACCATCCAGGACAAAGCAGCCCCCTTGATTGGCACCCCATCCACAAACATTCACTCCCTCCACCACTGACGCACAGTGGCAGCAGTGTGTACCATCTACAAGATGCAATGCAGCAAGGCACCTTAGACAGCACCTTACAAACCCATGACCTCTACCAACTAGAAGGACAAGGGCAGCAGATGCATGCGATCACCACCTGCAAGTTCCCGTCCAAGTCACACACCATCCTGACTTGGAACCATATCGCCGTTCCTTCACTGTTGCTGGGTTAAAATCCTGGAACTCCCTTCCTAACAGCACTGTGGGTGTACCTACCTCACATGGACTGCAGCGGTTCAAGAAGACAGCTCACCACCACCTTCTCAAGGGCAATTAGGGATGGGCAATAAATGCTGGATGGCCAGTGATGCCCACATCCCATGAATGAATAAAAGAAAATGCGAAAAATAAAAAATAGGCAAGCATTTCAGTAAAGTTGGAAAAGCAAAGGGAAGAGAGGTAAAGTGGCAAAGTAACAGATACTCAAATCATAACTTGCAAAAGTGGAGGAAAAGAGTCTGAATGAAAGAACTGATGTCAGCAAGCACAATATTTACCTTGCTTTCCAATTATTTGTTCACTCAGATGTGGATCACACGTTTCAAGCGCCTGAAAGAAGATGCCACAGGCCTTCTGCCCTTTTCGGATGACAGCGGAAAGTAGCTCGGATGCCTTTGAAAGCATTTCAGACTTGGAGCTGATGGCATTAAGTTCATATTGGTTGAGAATCCGGGTGCTATACAGGAAATATGTGATCTGCTCAACCACTGCAGGGGACATCGACGTACCGAGCACGTAGTAATGTCTCCGCAAATCTATCAATCACAAACAAAGTACTGTTCATTAGCTTAAAAATATGACTCATGATATAGGAAAGCTAAATGATACATTTAAAACAACAGCTTGCACCAATTTGGCTCCTTTAACATCGTATGACACTTCACAGGAGTGTAATCAAACAAAATTTGAAACCGAGCCACATAGTGAGATATTAGGACAGATGGCCAAAAAACGTAGTCAAAGACATAGGGTTTAAGCAGCCTCTTAAAGGAGAAAAGATAGTGAGGCAGAGAGGTTTAGGGAGAGAATTCCAGACCTTAGGGTTCGACAGCTGAGGCACGGCTCTCAATGGTGGAGAGATGAAAAGTGGGAATGCGCAAGAGGCCAGAATTGCAGAAGCTCAGAGGGTTGTAGGGCTGAAGGAGGTTACAGAGATAGGCATTCATTCAGTGACTATTTAAAAGCATTTACTTGGTAATTTAGTGGTAGAGCTCAGATGATCAATCTAACTGTAACAATTCTCCTGTATTGCTATGGCAAAGGTGTTATCGGTTACAGTGCAGTAGACAAGGGCTGAATATTGAATTTGTGGGGAGGGATATGAAATTCTGGAGTTTTGATGCTTTGTGAATAAGCAACTATTACAAAGCACAGAAACGGATCAGCTATGATCTCATTGAATGGCAGGACAGGCCCGAGGGGCTGAATGGCCTACTCCTGTTCCTATCTTCCTATGTTCCTAAACAGTCCCAATAGATCCATGCTGGTGTTTATGCTCCACACGAGCCTCCTGACACCCTTCCTCATCTAACCCCATCAACATATCCTTCTATTCTTTTCTCAGTCATGTGTTTATCCAGCTTCCCCTTAAATGCATCTATACTGTTCACCTCAATTACTCCTTGAGTTAGCAAGTTCCACATTCTTAACATTCTCTTGGTAAAAGACGTTTCTCCTGAATTCCCCATTGGATTTATTAGTGATTATCTTATATTTATGATCCTTATATCTTACTTGCATCTTCTCTACCTCCAACCTATCAAACCTAATCTTAAAAACCTTGATCAGGTCACCTCTCGGTCTTTTTTCTAGAGGAAACAGCCCTAGCCTATCCAAGCTTTCCTGACAGATGTAACCTCTCAGTTCTGGTATCATTCTAGTAAATATTGTTTTCATCTTCTCCAATGCCCCTATGTCCTTTGTATGGTATGGAGACCAGAACCGTTTATAATACTCCGAGTGTGGTCTAACCAAGGTTCTATACAAGTTTAACTATATTTCTCAAATAGCCTTAGCTTAACCCATCCTTTATGTAATTCATTCAAGTGTTGCTCTTAGCTTACCATGTCACCTGAACCATAGACTGTACCCCATTATCCTTCATATAAATACAGTGCCCATGTAAATAAAGTAGTCAACTGCATCCTTCAAGTCAGCACTTTCTAAACTGACTGAAATTCTATCAAAATTGCTAATCCTGCAGTGAAGATGACTTCTAACATGGAATCCTAGATTTTATTAATGGAAGAAAAATGTTCAGGCGATATTTAAATAGAGGTGTTCAAAATCATGAAGGGTTTTAATAGAGTAAATAAGGGTAAACTGTTTCCAGTACAGACAGATCAGTAACCAAAAAGGACATAAATTTAAGACAATTGTCAAGAGCAGGGGGAAGAGTTTTTTTTTTAACACAATAAATTGCGATGATCTAGAATGCATTGCCTGAAAGGATGGTGGAAGCAGATTCAACAGTAACTTTCAAATGGAAATTTAGATAACTAAGTGGGATTAATTGAATAGCTCTTTCAAAGAGCCAGCACAGGCATGATGGGCTGAAAGGCCTCTTTCTGTGCTGTAAGGTTCTGTGATTCTAAGTTTTATCACAAAAGGTATAGAATATAAAAGCCAAGAGGCATTGACGAGCCTATGTAACACCTTAGGACACAGTACTATGTAATATTGGGCTCCACAGTCTGTAAATAATAATTGAAGCTTTGGAGACGATACAAAACAGATTTACCAGGTATGAGGAAACACAAATATAATGACCATTACCTCGAATCATTACATCAATACCCTCTTAATTGAACAAAATATGGACTTGAAAGTGCATTACATTGATAAATTGACAGATTAGCAATTGAACAGATGGATGATAATCTCGAGGTGTGGCAATGCATCATGAGTGTTAGGGCTGCTTTCACATTCTATCTGTGTAAAAAGTTTCACTAAACCCTTGACAGTGTGTTATAAAAATAATGGCTCTTGCAAATAATAAGCTACAATCTAAAAGTATTATCCCACCTTGTCCCAATGAAAATTGTTTTTTCTCCCATGAAAAGTTCTGAAACATTTGATGTTTTGTTCAGCTTCCTGCCGACATACCCTCCACTTCTCTCTTTGGCAAAATATATTTCAATAACAAGAAGCTATGCCTTCTCTAGTTCCTCTTATTTACTGCAACAATTTACATTCACGTTCAAGTATTTAATGTAGAAAAATTTCCGTCTTTTTCATCACTCAGATCTTTGTCACTAGGGTCAACAACAGAAACGTGAATTTATATAGTGCCTTTAGCTTAGAAAAATACCCCAAGGTGCTTTACAGAAGCGTATTCAGACAAAAATCGACATTGAGCCAAAGAAGTTGACTTAAAAACTTGGTCAAAGAGATGGGTTTTAAAGAGGGCCAAAGGATGAGAGGGAATTGGAAAGGTGGAGAGGTTTAGAAAGAGAATTCCATAGTTTTGAGCCCCAGTTGGCTGAAGGAACAGCCGTCAATGGTAGGGCAGAGGGAGTGGGGGATGCACAAGGCCAGAGTTGGAGATACAGAGTTCTCAGAGAGTTCTTGGGCTGGATAACATTATGGAGTTAGCGAGGGGTGAGGCCATGAACGCATCTGAACAGGAGCATGGGAAGTTTGAGGTGTTGGGGAAGGGGACCCATGTCTTTGGGAAGCCATTAAAAAAAGTAAATGGCCATTCATTTAACTGCTGTAGTATGGGTACTGCCACAAATGTGGGCTACATTTTACAGCTATTCAGAGTGAATGGGTGAAAAAACTAGAAATATTTTATTTGTATATCACTTGTATATTTTCAATTGGAGAAAATAATGTATTTTAATGGCAACAGAAATGTGATTTTTATACCCATTGCTGCTCCACTACTATAGAATACCACAGCACCATCTTCCTGAAACACTTAGCTGCAGACAATCACAAGAACTCTCCAGCATTCGATCATATTCAAACGCCTGGGGACACCAAATGATTTATCCCACCACCCCCCGTTATAAACTTAAAAATCAAATAGACAAACTCCAGGAAGGCGCCTTGTCCCAATGAAAATTGTTTTTTTTCCCATGAAAAGTTCTGAAACATTTGATGTTTTGTTCAGCTTCCTGCCGACATACCCTCCACTTCTCTCTTTGGCAAAATATATTTCAATAACAACAAGATCCCAAACATTTTTTTAATCAGTTTATTTTTTGCTGGTCTGGTTGTATTCGTGAACTGGAGCAGACCTGAGTGTCAACACTTCACCCCAGTAACAAGAACATCAGACTTTTTACTGTCAGGTTCTTCTCTGCACGATTAACAATTGAATGAGAACTCTTACCAGTTTGTGTCGACATCACTTCACTGCCAGATATCTGGGACGTTGGATGTTTTGAGCTTTCTATTGAAAATGATTTTATTCAGGCCGAGTTGCTGAAAGTGGAGTGTGCTGCTCCCTCTTTTAGTTTCTAACCGGTGTGTGAAAGCTCCAGTCGAGGTTTTGCTGGTTATTACACACATACGTCACTGGGGGAATCCCCAAAGATCTTCCATCCATTAACACCGAGTGCAAAAAGGAATGAAGTTTCATTGCACTGGATCCAGTCCCGTTTGGGTTCGTAGGTTAGCAACAGATGGTTAAAATATTTTTTTAGAAAAAAAGCAGAGCTGTCTATCACATTCATTGTCTATTTCCACCTCCCTAACATCACCCGACTCTACCCCTGCCTCAGCTCATCTGCTGCTGAAACCCTCACCCATGCCTTTGTTTCCTCTAGACTTGACTATTCTAACACACAGCTGGGCAGCCTCTCATATTCTACCCTCCGTAAACTTGAGCCCAACCAACACTCTGTTGCCGGTGCCTTTACCCACGGCAAGTCAATGACTTACACTGGCTCCTGGTCAGGCAACAACCCAATTTCAAAATTCCATCCTTGGGCTGTATTTTATAAGCTCGCCGGCGATCTCGGCTTCGAAAACGGTTGTCCGCCTGCACAGACTGCACGTTGTCGAACTGCCGCGATATTAAACATGGAAGCTCATTTAAATGGCCGGGGTGGACCAGCACACCCCCCGCCCCTGTGATGAAGTGGAGGGGGCAGGCAGTCCATCCCTGGCAACTGCGTCAGGCACTGATGCCATTTTTAAAGGGCCATCCAGCCCTTCCATTTCATTTAAATGTTTAAAGACAAATGACTTAAAAAAATTACGTAAAGTTATCCCGACCCTCTCCAACACTCCCCACCCCCATGACCATCAAATTCATGGGGGGGCCCTCTCCCCCCCAAAAAAACTTATCTTGTGCTTCCGAACTAACCCCCCCCCAAAGTTCATAAACTTCAAACTTTACCCCTTCCCACCACCCCCTAGACCAATCAGATACGTTTGACCCCGTTCCCCCTTCCCACCCTGAAAACCCGGACAGGGATCCGAAGGCACAGGAGTTCCTGCTGCCGGCACAAATCTCGCACCGGAGCCAACGGCAGGAGTGGGTATGTAATTTTTTTTATTTGTTTGTGGGATGTGGGCATCGCTGGCTAAGCCAGCGCTTATTGCCCATCCTTAATTGCCCTTGAACTGAGTGCCTTGTTCGGCCATTTCAGAGGGCATCTAAGAGTCAACCACATTGCTGTGGGCCTGGAGTCGCTTGTAGGCCAGACCAGGTAAGAACAGCAGATTTCCTTCCCTAAAGGACATTAGTGAACCAGATGGGTTTTTACAACAATCAGCAATGGTTTCATGGTCACTATTAGACTAGACCAGATTTATTAATTGAATTCAAATTTCCCCGTCTGCCATGGTGTGATTCAAACCTGTGTCCCCAGAGCACTAACCTGGGCTCTGGATTACTAGTCCAGTAACATTACCGCTATGCCACTGTCTCCCATTACTTTTAATAAATTTACATATTTAAATGTTGATACCACCGCTCGGCAGCGGCAAGGCCTCGTGGTGGCCCGCCCCCTCCCCTGCCACCACCGACAATAGGGGGCCAGGCCTTCCCTCCATATATAATCTCCTCCAGCCCCACAACCCTTCGAGATATCTGAGCTCATCTAATTGAGGCCTCTTGAGCTACCCAGTTTTAATCACTCCAATATTGGTGGCTGTGCCTTCAGCTGCCTGGGCCCTCAGTTCTGAAATTCCCTCCCTAAAACACTCTAACTTTTGCTCCTCCTTTAAGACGCTCCTTAAAACTTTCCTCTTTGACCATGTTTTCTGCCGTCTGCTTTAATATCACTTTATATAGCTTATATGCAATCTTGCTTCATAACACTGCTTTGAGGCACCTTGGGATGTTTTCTACATTAAGTTGTTGTTGTATTTGGAGTGGCAGTTATTCATTTTTGATTTAAACAATGTGGCTTACATTCATCTCACCCCTAGAAGATTACACAACTCCATACAGTTAAATCGGTTCACTTTTGATCATAAATCTCACTCTTAGCATGTTCTGTATGTTGACAGATCTGCAAACGCTCTGGTACAGTCAGACCATCTACAAGATGCACCAAGGCTCCTTAGCCAGCACCTTCCAAACCCGCGAACTCTCCCAACTAGAATGACAAGAGCAGCAAAATACATGGGAACACCACCACCTGCAAGTTCCCCTCCAAGTCACACACCATCCTGACTTGGAAATATATCGCCGTTCCTTCACTGTCATTGGGTCAAAATGCTGGAACTCCCTTCCTAACAGCACTGTGGGTGTACCTACCCCACATGGACTGCAGCGGTTCAAGAAGGCAACTCATCACCACCTTCTCAAGGGAAATTAGGGATGGGCAATAAATGCTGGCCTGGCCAGCGACGCCCACATCCCATGACCCTAATTTTTTAATTTAGAGACAGACCCTTCAGCCCACTGAGTCTGTGCTGACCAACAACCACCCATTTATACTAATTCTACATTAATCCCAAATTCCCTACCACATCCCCACCATTCTCCTACCACCTTCCTACACTAGGGGCAATTTACAATGGCCAATTTACCTATCAACCTGTAAGTCTTTGGCTGTGGGAGGAAACCGGAGCACCCGACGGAAACCCACGCAGTCACAGAGAGAACTTGCAAACTCCACACAGACAGTACCTAGAACTGAACCCAAGTCGCTGGAGCTGTGAGGCTGCAGTGCTAACCACTGCGCCACTGTGCCACTCCACTGTGCCAACCCAATAGAAAAAAAGACTGAAGGGTACACTGTAGGATGAAACTCAATACCAAAAGGCAGTCGCAAGTCACGATTTCCTGATGTTTAAACACGTCAAATGTTTTTTTTTTAAGTTTTAAGAATGAAGTGCCTGCAGTTTTAAAAATAATATGAATAGATTTTGGTAAATAAAAACTGACATTGCTGGAAACACTTACCGGGTTAGGCAGAATCTGTCAAGAGAGAAGCAGAAGTGTTTTAAGCTGATGACTTTTCATCAGGATCATAAGAAATCAGAATGACACGGTGCAGAAGGAAGCCATTCAGCCCATCATGCCCGTGCTAGCTGTTTGGTAGAACTATCCAATTAATCCCTGCTCGTTCTCCAGCCCTGCAAATGTTTTTCCTCCAAGTACTTTAACCTTTTTTGAATGTTCCTATTGAATTTTCTTCCACTGCTCTTTCAGGCAGTGCATTCCAGATCACAGTAATTTGCTGCATTATAAAAATTGGTTCCTCACTCTGATTCTTTTGCCAATCACTTTAAATCTGTGTCCTCTGGCAAATGACCCTTCTACCGCTGAAAACACTCCTTATTTTCTCTATCAAAACTATTCATAACTTTGAAAATCTTTATCACATCTCCTCTTAGCATTCTCTGATCTGAGGAGAACACACCCAGCTTCTCCAGTTTCTCTGTGTAACTGAAGTCCCTATTCTCTGGTACAACTCCAGTAAATTTCCTCTGCACCCTCTCCAAGGCCTTGGCATTTTTCCTAAAGTATTGTGCCTAGAATTGGTGACAATACTCCAGCTGAGGCCTGACCAGTGTTTGTTTAAGGTTCAGCATAACTTCTTTGCTTTTGTACCCAATGCCGCTATACATGAAACCAAGGATCCCATATGCTTTTTTTTTTAACAGCCTTCTCAACCTGTTTTCTACCTTCAAAGATTTGTATATACACACCCCCAGCTCTTCCTCTTCCTGCACCTCCTTTAAAATTGTACCAATTAGTCCATGTTACCTTTCCTCAAGCTTCCTACCAAAACCTGTCACTTCACACTTCTCTGATAAATTTCATCTGCTGTGTGCCTGACCATTTCAGCACTTTGTCCTCGTGAAGTCTGTCACTATCCTTCTCAGTGTTTACTATGTTTCTGAATTTCATATCATTTACAAGCTTTGAAATTATGCCTGCTATACACAGGTCCAGGTTTGTTTATATCAAAAAGAGGAGGGGTCCTAATACTGATCCCTGGGGAACACCGCTATGGGCTGAAATTTTAGGCCCTAATGGGGGCAAGCAAGGAAGTGGGTGGGCATGGAATTTTGTGCCGCCGTCCGGCGTGCCAGTTTCCTGGCACTATCCTGCCTCTGGGCCATTTTCTGGAGGAGGGATTCGGGGAGAAGGTGGTAACAGGGCTACCTTCCCACAAGCAGCAGGTAGCCAATTAAGGCTGTAGAAAGGCCTACCAAGGTCTATTGTCAGAGGCAGAATGGAATTTTCCAGTCGGTCTCCAGGCACACCGTGGCATCGGGGAACATCCCAGCTGTCTGGAGGCGGCCTCCCGGCGGTCCACGAGGGGTCCAGTACTCCAGGCAGGCTTGAGACTCTCCCCGCCTGCCTGGCTTCAGCTGTAGCTGCCCAGTTGAGGGACTCCCCCTCCACAATGGTAATCCAGTTGTGAAGGGCATTTTTCATTTAACATTTTAAAAAATTGGAGACAGTGTGCTTCCATCTTGGGGCGCCCTCTCTCGCATTTACCTGAAAATGCAGCCTGCTGCTTCTCGAGTGCTGGAGGGCCTCCTTTTGGCCCTCCAGCTTCGAGAGTTCACCTGCCGTCCTTAATTGGACGGTGAGCCATTAATTGACCAATTGGGGAAAATCGCAGCCTGGTGACTGTTGATCAGACCGTGCAGGCATCTGATCCCCATTTGACCTGACGTCAGAGTTCTGAAGCCGCAGGGAATATTCTGCCTTATATATCTCAAAGAACAAAGAACAAAGAAAATTACAGCACAGGAACAGGCCCTTCGGCCCTCCAAGCCTGCGCCGATCCAGATCCTCTATCTAAACATGTCACCTATTTTCTCTTTGCTTCCTGCCTATTCATGTATCTGTCTAGATACATCTTAAAAGACACTATCGTGCCCACGTCTACCACCTCCGCTGGCAACGTGTTCCAGGCACCCACCACACTCTGCGTAAAGAACTTTTCACGCATATCCCCCCTAAACCTTTCCCCTCTCACTTTGAACTTGTGACCCCTAGTAATTGAATCCCCCACTCTGGGAAAAAGCTTCTTGCTATCCACCCTGTCTATACCTCTCATGATTTTGTAGACCTCAATCAGGTCCCCCCTCAACCTCCGTCTTTCTAATGAAAATAATCCTAATCTACTCAACCTCTCTTCATAGCTAGCGCCCTCCATACCAGGCAACATCCTGGTGAACCTCCTCTGCACCCTCTCCAAAGCATCTACATCCTTTTGGTAATGTGGCGACCAGAACTGCACGCAGTATTCCAAATGTGGCCGAACCAAAGTCTTATACAACTGTAACATGACCTGCCAACCCTTGTACTCAATACCCCGTCCGATGAAGGAAAGCATGCCGTATGCCTTCTTGACCACTCTATTGACCTGCGTTGCCACCTTCAGGGAACAATGGACCTGAACACTCAAATCTCTCTGTACATCAATTTTCCCCAGGACCTTTCCATTTACTGTATAGTTCACCTTACTTATCTGTAATCAACATGTTCACCATTACTCTCTGCTTTCTGTCCCTTCGCCGATTTTGTATCCATGCTGCCTCCATCCCTTTAATCCCATGATCTTTAATTTTATTAATACGTCTATTATGTGATACTTTGTCAAATGCCTTTTGAAAGTCTATATACACAATATTAACTACATTAAACCCTCACCAACCCTTTCCATTAGTTCATCAAAGAGCTCGATCCAATTAGTTAAACATGATTTGCCTTCCCTGCTGACTTTCACTTATTAGCTCATACTTTTCCAAAAGGCAATTAATTTTTTCTGGATTATTGGGTCTAAAAGATTCCTCAGTACCAATGTTAGGCTGACTGGCCTGTAGTTGCTGGGATTATCCCTTTCCCCGTAACATTTGCAATCCTCCAGTCCTCTGGCACCGCTGCCATATCAAAGGAGGACTGGAAGACTATGAGAAGAGTTTCCGTTATCTCCACTTTTTACTTTCCTCAGTAGAACTTAGGATGCAACCCATCCAGACCAGGTGACTTTTCTACATTTCCAACATTTTAAGTACCTCTTTATTTTTATCCTATCTAATATCGCTACTGCCTCTTGCTTTACTACTACATTGGCAACATCCTCTTCTCCAGTGAAGAAAGATGGAAAGTACTCAGTTAAAGCCTCAGCCATGATCTCTGTTTCCACCTCCTTTTTGGTCGCTAATCATCCACAACCTTCCTTCGTCTACCCTTTTTACTATTTATGTGTTTATAAAAGGTGTTTCGGTTCCCTATTCTGTGAGCTGCTAAACTAATCTCATAGTCTCTTTTTGCCCCTTTTTTTTAGATCTCCTCTCCTTACTTTCTGTATTATGAAACTTCTTCTTTCTTCTTCGGCCACCTTGACTCGAGAGACAATGGGTAAGCGCCTGGAGGTGGTCAGTGGTTTGTGGAGCGGCGCCTGGAGTGGCTATAAAGGCCAATTCTAGAGTGACAGACTCTTCCACAGGTGCTGCAGATAAAATTGGTTGTCGGGGCTGTCACACAGTTGGCTCTCCCCTTGCGCTTCTTTCTTTTATCCTGCCAGCTGCTAAGTCTCTTCGACTCGCCACTCTTTAGCCCCGCCTTTATGGCTGTCTGCCAGCTCTGGCAATCACTGGCAACTGACATCCACGATTTGTGGTCAATGTCACAGAACTTCATGTCGCATTTGCAGACGTCTTTAAAGCGGAGACATGGACGGCCAGTGGGTCTGATACCAGTGGCGAGCTCGCTGTACAATGCGTTTTTGGGGATCCTGCCATCATCTATGCGGCTCACATGGCCAAGCCATCTCAAGCGCCGCTGGCTCAGTAGGGTGTATATACTGGGGATGTTGGCTGCCTCGAGGACTTCTGCATTGAAGATACGGTCCTGCCACCTGATGCCAAGGATTCTTCAGAGGCAGCGAAGATGGAATGAGTTGAAACGTCACTCTTGGCTGACATACGTTGTCCAGGCCTCGCTGCTGTAGAGCAAGGTACTGAGGACACAGGCTTGATACACTCGGACTTTTGTGTTCCGTGTCAGTGCGCCATTTTCCAACACCCTCTTGGCCAGTCTGGACATAGCAGCAGACGCCTTTCCCACGCGCTTGTTAATTTCTGTATCGAGAGACAGGTTACTGGTGATAGTTGAGCCTGGGTAGGTGAACTCTTGAACCACTTCCAGAGCATGGTCACCGATATTGATGGATGGAGCATTTCTGACGTCCTGTCCCATGATGTTCATTTTCTTGAGGCTGATGGTTAGGCCAAATTTGTTGAAGGCAGCCGCAATCCTGTCGATGAGACTCTGCAGACACTCTTCTGTGTGGGATATTAATGCAGCATCGTCAGCAAAGAGGAGTTCCCTGATGAGGACTTTCCGTACTTTGGTCTTCGCTCATAGACGGGCAAGGTTGAACAACCTTCCATCTGATCTTGTGTGGAGGAAAATTCCTTCTTCTGAAGACTTGAACGCATGTGAGAATAGCAGTGAGAAGAAGATCCCGAACAGTGTAGGTGCAAGAACACAGTCCTGTTTCACACCACTCAGGATAGGAAACGGGTCTGATGAGGCACCGCTATGCTGAATTGTGCCTTTCATATTGTTGTGGAATGAGGTGATGATACTTAGTAGCTTTGGTGGACATCCGACCTTTGCTAGTAGTCTGAAGAGACCACGTCTGCTGACGAGGTCAAAGGCTTTGCTGAGATCTATGAAAGTAACGTAGAGGGGCATCTGTTGTTCGCGGCATTTCTCCTTTAGCTGGCGAAGGGAGAACAGCATGTCAATGGTGGATCTCTCTGCTTGAAAGCCACACTGTGCCGCAGGGTAGACACACTCAGCCAGCTTCTGGAGTCTGTTTAAAGCGACTCGAGCAAAGACATTCCCCACTATGCTGAGCAGGGAGATTCCACGGTAGTTGTTGCAGTCACCACGGTCATCCTTGTTCTTATAGAGGGTGATGATATTGGCATCGTGTATGTCCTGTGGTTCTGCTCCCTCATCCCAGCACAGGCAAAGCAGTTCATGGAGTGCTGAGAGTATAGCAGGTTTGGCACTCTTGATTATTTCAGGGGTAATGCCGTCCTTTCCAGGGGCTTTTCGGCTGGCTAGAGAATCAATGGCATCACTGAGTTCTGATTTTGTTGGCTGTTCGTCCAGCTCATCCACGACTGGCAGAGACTGGGCTGCATTGAGGGCGAATTTGGCCTAACCATCAGCCTCAAGAAAACGAATATCATGAGACAGGACGTCAGAAATGCTCCATCCATTAATATCGGCGACCACGCTCTGGAAGTGGCTCAAGGGTTCACGTGCCTAGGCTCAACTATCACCAGTAACCTGTCTCTCGATACAGAAATCAACAAGCGCATGGGAAATGCGTCCGCTGCTATGTCCAGACTGGCCAAGAGAGTGTGGGAAAATGGCGCACTGACACAGAACACAAAAGTCCGAGTGTTTCAAGGCTGTGACCTCAGTACCTTGCTCTACGGCAGCGAGGCCTGGACAACGTATGTCAGCCAAGAGTGACGTCTCAACTCATTCCATCTTCGCTGCCTCTGAAGAAACCTTGGCATCAGGTGGCAGGACCGTATCTCCAATGCAGAAGTCCTTGAGGCGGCCAACATCCCCAGCATGTACACCCTACTGAGCCAGTGGCGCTTGAGATGGCTTGGCCATGTGAGCCGCATGGAAGATGGCAGGATCCCCAAGGATGCATTGTACAGCGAGCCCGTCACTGGTATCAGGCCCACCAGCCGTCCATGTCTCCGCTTTAAAGACGTCTGCAAACATGACATGAAGTCCTGTGACATTGATCACAAGTCGTGGGAGTCAGTTGCCAGTGATCACCAGAGCTGGCAGACAGCCATAAAGGCGGGGCTAAAGAATGGCAAGTCGAAGAGACTTAGCAGTTGGCAGGAAAAAAGACAGAAGTGCAAGGAGAGAGCCAACTGTGTAACAGCCCCGACAACCAATTTTATCTGCAGCACCTGTGGAAGAGTCGATCACTCTAGAATTGGCCTTTCACGCCACTCCAGGCGCTGCTCCACAAACCATTGGGCGCTTACCCATTGTCTCTCGAGACAAGGAGGCCAAAGAAGAAGATTCCCCAAATGCTCCCTCACTGAAACATGCTCCACTTGCTCCACTTCATTCCCCTGAACTAGACCCAGCACTGCTTTCTTCCTCCTTGGGCTGGAAACACACTGATCAAGAAGGTTCTCTTGTACATGTTTCCGGAATTCTTCTCTTTGCCACTTTCACTGTTACTGACACAATTTGTATCAGGATAATTGAAGTTCCCCATTATCACTACTCTGTAGTTCTTGCATCTTTCTGTAACTTGCCTATAAATTTGCTGCTCTATCTTCTCTTTATTCAGTGATCTACAGTATACACCCTCTATTGTTCCTTACTTCTAACCAAATAGACTTTGTCATTGGCCTCTCAACCACATCATCCCACTCCTATGTTATAATAGTTTATTTGATCAATATAGCCACCCCCTCCTTTATTTTCCTTCTCTATCTTCCTTGAATACCCCGTAGCCAGGGATATTAAGTTCCCAAACCAGCTGTGCTTTGATTTAGGTTTCTCTTTTGTCCCATGTGAACACTTTGTGCCCCCAGCTCACCAAACATGCTCCGTGCATTTACACTCTTACACTTCAAACCTGTCTTAGACTGCCTTGCATGCACACCATGTCTGATTCCTCCTTTTTTTGAACAATTTGTTACTCTATTGCCGTTTGTCACCCCCAGTCCTCTGTGCACTTTTCTACTGGAAAATGTTAACAATTTAACTGGACTATAACAGATATTTAACAGTTTTAAGCAAGTGCATGTGTAGGGGAAAGGCGGGAAGGGGAGGAAAGAACCGTAGGGAAGGTCTGTGATGGGGTGGAGGGCAGCAGTGATGAAATTACAACTGATGGTGGAAGGCAAAAGAGGATGGTGCTGGGACAAGTATAGAAATAAAAGATGGGTCTAAAGGTGGTGAAAATGGTGACAACAGAATAGTAGAGGTGGAGGGAAGCATACCAAAATCTGGCAAAGAGGAGAAATCTCCTGGGTCCGGGAATGTGGCGGAAAAAAGTCGGTAGACCCCCGGGGTGTGGACCATTCTGTCGGCCGACCACACTGAGCACCAGACCACGCTTTCTCCACCTTGTAGACTGTGTACCAATAGGGGATCATTCCTTATTTCAGATTTGCAGCATCTGCAGTATTTTTTAAGATTTTGATGGAATCAGTTTCCATCTTCTCAAGAGTTAAAAGCTTCTTAGTTTCGCCCTAGGCACAGTTAATGTATTGCTACTGGAAGTGCAAGTTGTTGTTGTGTTAAAAACATCAATACCACACAACTGTGGGACGGTGGTGGCATAGTGGTAATGTCACTGAACTACTAGCCCAGAGGCCCAGGTTAGTACTCTGGGGATAAAAACAAGAAATGCTGGAAATACTCAGCAGGTCTGGCAGCATCTATGGAAAGAGAAGCAGAGTTCACGTTTCGGGTCAGTGACCCTTCTTCGGAACTGACTAATATTAGAAATGTCAAAGGTTATAAGCAAGTGAAGCGGCGGTGGGACAAGAGGTAACAATGGAGAAGGTGTAGATTGGACAAGGCCACATAGCTGACCAAAAGGTCATGGAGCAAAGGCAAACAATATGTTAATGGTGTGTTGAAAGACAAAGCATTAGTACAGATAGGGTGTTAACGGACTGAAGGTTGAACAGCAGCAAGTACAAACATGAAAAAAAAACAGTGGGTAAGCAAACTAAACAAACTAAGATGAAATGAAATAAACATACAAAAAAAAATTGTAAAAAATGTGAAAAAGAAAAAATAACTAAAAATAAAAGTAAAATGGGGGGCCCGTCATGCTCTGAAATGATTGAACTCAATGTTCAGTCCGGCAGGCTGTAGTGTGCCTAACCGGTAAATGAGATGCTGTTCCTCGAGCTTGCGTTGATGTTCACTGGAACACTGCAGCAAGCCCTGGATAGAGATGTGAGCATGAGAGCAGGGGGGAGTGTTGAAATGGCAAGCAACCAGACGCTCAGGGTCCTGCTTGCAGACTGAGCGGAGGTGTTCCGCAAAGCGGTCACCCAGTCTGTGTCTGGTCTCCCCAGTGTAGAGGAGACCACATTGTGAGCAGCGAATACAGTATACTACATTGAAAGAAGTACAAGTAAATTGCTGCTTCACCTGAAAGGAGTGTTTGGGGCCTGGGATAGTGAGGAGAGAGGAGGTAAATGGGCAGGTATTACACCTCCTGCGATTGCAGGGGAAGGTGCCAAGGGAAGGGGACGAGGTGGTGGGGCTAATGGAGGAGTGGACCAGGGTGTTGCGGAGGGAACGATCCCTTCGGAATGCTGACAGGGGAAGGGAGGGGAAGATGTGTTTGGTAGTGGCATCACGCTGGAGGTGGCGGAAATGGCGGAGGATGTTCCTTTGGATATGGAGGCTGATGGGGTGGAAAGTGAGGACAAGGGGAACCCTGACACGGTTCTGGGAGGGAGGGGAAGGGGTGAGGGTAGAGGTGTGGGAAATGGGCCGGACACGGTTGAGGGCCCTGTCAACAACAGTGGGGGGAAATCCTCGGTTGAGGAAAAAGGTCATATCAGAAGCACCATCATGGAAGTTAGCATCATCAGAGCAGCTGGGTCGGAGACGAAGAAACTGGGAGAATGGAATGGAGTCCTTACAGGAGGTAGGGTGTGAAGAGGTGTAGTCGAGGTAGCTGTGGGAGTCGGTGGGCTTATAATGGATATAATATATATATAATAGACAACCTATCCCCAGAGATGGAGACAGAGAAGTCGAGGAAGGGAAGGGAAGTGTCAGAGATGGACCATGTAAAGGTGAGAAAAGGGTGGAAATTGGAAGCAAAGTTGATAAAGTTTTCCAGTTCGGGCGAGAGCAGGAAACGGCACCAATACAGTCATCAATGTACCGGAAAAAGAGTTGGGGGAGGGGGCCTGAGTAGGACTGGAACAAAGAATGCTCGACATATCCCACAAAAAGCCAGGCATAACTAGGACCCATGCGGGTACCCATAACAACACCTTTTACTTGAAGGAAGTGAGTGGAGTTGAAGGAGAAGTTGTTCAATGTGAGAACAAGTTCAGCCAGGCGGAGGAGGGTGGTGGTGGATGGGGTTTGGTTGGCCCTCTGTTCAAGGAAGAATCGGAGAGCCCTCAAACCATCCTAGTGGGGGATGGAGGTGTAGAGCGATTGGACGTCCATAGTGAAGAGGAGGTGGTTGGGACAAGGAAACTGGAAATTGTCAAAATGATGTAGGGCGTCCGAAGAGTCACGGAGGTAGGTGGGAAGAGACTGGATCAGCGGAGAAAAGATAGAGTCAAGATAGGAAGAAATAAGTTCAGTGGACAGGAGCAGGCTGACACAATGGGTTGCCGGGACAGTCCTGTTTGTGGATTTTGTGGATTTTACTATCCCAGGCCCCAAACACTCCTTTCAGGTGAAGCAGCAATTTACTTGTACTTCTTTCAATGTAGTATACTGTATTCGCTGCTCACAATGTGGTCTCCTCTACATTGGGGAGACCAAACACAGACTGGGTGACCGCTTTGCGGAACACCTCGCTTAGTCTGCAAGCAGGATTCTGAGCTTCCGGTTGCTTGCCATTTCAACACTCCCCCTGCTCTCATGCTCACATCTCTATCCTGGGCTTGCTGCAGTGTTCCAGTGAACATCAACGCAAGCTCGAGGAACAGTATCTCATTTACCGATTAGGCACACTACAGCCTGCCGGACTGAATATTGAGTTCAGTCATTTCAGAGCATGACGGGCCCCCCATTTTACTTTTATTTTTAGTTACTTTTTCTTTTTTACATTTGTAACAATTTTTTTAATATGTTTATTTCATTTCATCTTAGTTTGTTTAGTTTGCTTACCCACTGTTTTTTTTTCATGTTTGTACTTGCTGCTGTTCAATCTTCAGTCCGTTAACACCCTATCTGTACTAATGCTTTGTCTTTCAACACACCATTAACATATTGTTTGCCTTTGCTCCATGGCCTTTTGGTCAGCTATGTGGCCTTGTCCAATCTACACCTTCTCCTTTGTTATCTCTTGCCCCACCGCCGCCTCACTTGCTTATAACCTTTGACATTTCTCATATTTGTCAGTTATGAAGAAGGGTCACTGACCCGAAACGGTAACTCTGTTTCTCTTTCCACAGATGCTGCCAGACCTGCTGAGCATTTCCAGCATTTCTTGTTTTTATTTCAGATTTCCAGCATCCGCAGTATTTTGCTTTTATTTTAGTACTCTGGGGATATGGGTTCAAATCCCACCACACCAGATGATGAAATTTGAATTCAATTAACAAATCTGGTATTAAAAGCTCATCTAATGGTGACTGTGAATCCATTTTTGTCAAAACCCATTTGGTTCATTAATGTCCTTTAGGGAAGGAAATCTGCTGGCCTATGTGTGACTCCAGATCCATAGCAATGTGGTTGACTGTGAAATGACATAGCAAGCCACTCAGTGGGCAATAAATGCTGGCCTAGCCAGTGATAGAACAAAGAACAAAGATAATTACAGCACAGGAACAGGCCCTTCGGCCCTCCATGCCTGCGCCGATCCAGATCCTCTCTAAACATGTCGCCTATTTTCTAAGCTTCTGTATCTCTTTTCTTCCTGCCCATTCATGTATCTGTCTAGATACATCTTAAAAGACTCCATCGTGCCCGCATCTACCACCTCCGCTGGCAATGCGTTCCAGGTGCCCACCACTCTCTGCGTAAAGAACTTTCCACGCATATCCCCCCTAAACTTTTCCCCTTTCACTTTGAACTCGTGTCCTCTAGTAATTGAAACCCCCACTCTGGGAAAAAGCTTCTTGCTATCCACCCTGTCTATACCTCTCATGATTTTGTACACCTCAATCAGGTCCCCCCTCAACCTCCGTCTTTCTAATGAAAATAATCCTAATCTACTCAACCGCTCTTCATAGCTAGCGCCCTCCATACCAGGCAACATCCTGGTGAACCTCCTCTGCACCCTTTCCAAAGCATCCACATCCTTTTGATAATGTGGCGACCAGAACTGTACGCAGTATTCCAAATGTGGTCGAACCAAAGTCCTATACAACTGTAACATGACCTGCCAACTCTTGTACTCAATGCCCCGTCCGATGAAGGAAAGCATGCCGTATGCCTTCTTGACCACTCTATTTACCTGCGTTTCCACCTTCAGGGAACAGTGGACCTGAACACCCAAATCTCTCTGGACATCAATTTTCCCCAGGACTTTTCCATTTACTGTATAGTTCACTCTTGTATTGGATCTTCCAAAATGCATCACCTCGCATTTGCCCTGATTGAACTCCATCTGCCATTTCTCTGCCCAACTCTCCAATCTATCTATATTCTGCTGTATTCTCTGACAGTCCCCTTCACTATCTGCTACTCCACCAATCTTAGTGTCGTCTGCAAATTTGCTAATCAGTCCACCTATACTTTCCTCCAAATCATTAATGTATATCACAAACAACAGTGGTCCCAGCACGGATCCCTGTGGAACACCACTGGTCACACGTCTCCATTTTGAGAAACTCCCTTCTACTGCTACTCTCTGTCTCCTGTTGCCCAGCCAGTTCTTTATCCATCTAGCTAGTACACCTTGGACCCCAAGCGCCTTCACTTTCTCCATCAGCCTGCCATGGGGAACCTTATCAAACGCCTTACTGAAGTCCATATATATGACATCGACAGCCCTTCCGTCATCAATCAACTTTGTCACTTCCTCAAAGAATTCTATTAAGTTGGTAAGACATGACCTTCCCTGCACAAAACCATGTTGCCTATCACTGATGAGCCCATTTTCTTCCAAATGGGAATAGATCCTATCCCTCAGTATCTTCTCCAGCAGCTTCCCTACCACTGACGTCAGGCTCACCGGTCTATAATTACCTGGATTATCCCTGCTACCCTTCTTAAACAAGGGGACAACATTAGCAATTCTCCAGTCCTCCGGGACCTCACCCGTGTTTAAGGATGCTGCAAAGATATCTGTTAAGGCCCCAGCTATTTCCTCTCTCGCTTCCCTCAGTAACCTGGGATAGATCCCATCCGGACCTGGGGACTTGTCCACCTTGATGCCCTTTAGAATACCCAACACTTCCTCCCTCCTTATGCCGACTTGACCTAGAGTAATCAAACATCTGTTCCTAACCTCAACATCCGTCATGTCCCTCTCCTCGGTGAATACCGATGCCAAGATGCCCACATCACATGAACAAAAAGAAAACATTTAGTAAAACACAGGTGTCCTACAGCTATTATGAAGTTGATTATTGTCACTAGTCATATGAACATTTGAAAGTCCAGAGTGATCTTTAAGACCATCAAGCCAATCCCATCCACATTTATTTTATCAGATGCTTCCTCACCCTAACTACCATGTGTTGATCTCCCCACTTTAATGATCAATAAATTCCTTGCTTTACCTTCCACTGCCCCCAACCCCAAACAAGCAGTGAGTACTCAATCCCCCTTTCCAATAGGTTATCATTTCAAGGTGTCAAAAGGTAGACACTGCGGATGCTGGAAATCTTAAATAAAAACAGAAAGTGCTGGTCAGGCAGCATCTGTGGAGAGAGAAACCAAGTTAATGTTTCAGCTTGATGACCTATCATCAGAATGTCACCATTGAATCTGCTTCCACCACCCTTTCTGGCAGTGCATTCAGATCACAACTCGCTGTGTAAAAAAAATGTTGCCTCATGTTGCCTCTGGTGCTTTTGTCAATCATCTTAAATCTGTGCCCTCTGCCATGGGAAACAGTTTCTCTTTATTTCAATTTCCTATGATGGTTGTCAGCTAGGTATACTAGGGCTTCAGCTTTTGGTTGGTGACAACTTGGCAATTGTGCCTAATAGGGGTGTACTGGCTGTGATCACTCTGGTGTGCCTTCATTCAGACAATGCCGCTGAAAGCATGTGCAGTGCCCAATATCACCTTTAGTCATCCAGTAATGTGTGTTGGTGGAGTCATTGGGTCAACAGTCCTAGTTAGAAACATAGAAATCATAGAAAATGTATGGCACCGAAGGAGGCCATTCAACCCATTATACAATGGGTGCCAGCTGAAAAAGAGGTATCCAGCTTAATCCCACTTCTATTAAACATCTGCCTAAGTGAGGTATGTTTACTTGTGTGTGGGTGTGTGAGTACCAGCATGTGGACACACATCTCCTTGTATGCCTGGCACCCCTCCATTGTTTCTTTTCATCTTCCTAATGTCTCCAATGGAGGGATTGCCTTTGGGGAAAGCCAGTAATGATGCTGGGGTCAATTAGACACATTTTTAGAATTGACACGAAGGTTCATGAGAACCTGAATGCCAGCATAGAAAAAACATAAACATATCACAAATGGGCCAGAGATAGCCTATAACTACTTCCCTGCATATTACTGTGCCCATTAGATGAACTTTTGCCTGACACTAACAGCCCTGAACACCTAGGGCTCTGTAGTTAATGGGGGAAGCTTAATCTGCTGCTCATTATAGCAGAAACAAAAAAATCACAGTTCCTATCCTAAGCTAAATTTGAATTAACATCTTAAATTTTAATATCCTTTTTTATATTTTTTCAAATATAGAAGTGTCTAGCTGACTTGTACACTTTAGAAATTTTAGACACGTTCACTTTGCAGATCACAGAAAGCTTCATGCTGTTTGGAAGCCCAGACAGAGTCATTGAATTAAACAGGGTTAGGCTAATTAAACTTTTTAAAATAGTAACTGACTTCCAATTTCAAAATATACCTGTTATACACGTATTTGAACGAAAATCACACATGTCTGCAAAGACATATATATAGGTTAAGAGAGTGGGCAAAAATTTGGAAGATGGAATATAATGTGGGAAAATGTGAGGTTATCCACTTTAATAGGAAGCATAGTAAAGCACAATATTATTTAAATGGAAAGAGACTTTAGAATGCTGCGGTACAGAGGGATGTGGGTGGCCTCATACCTTAATCACAAAAAGTTAGCATGCAGGTACAGCAAATAATTAGGCAGGCAAATGGAATGTTGGCCTTTATTGCAAGGGGGTTGGAGTTTAGTTTAGTTTAGTTTAGAGATACAGCACTGAAACAGGCCCTTCGGCCCACCGAGTCTGTGCCGACCATCAACCACCCATTTATACTAATCCTACACTGATCCCATATTCCTACCACATCCCCACCTGTCCCTATATTTCCCTACCACCTACCTATACTAGGGGCAATTTTATAATGGCCAATTTACCTATCAACCTGCAAGTCTTTGGCATGTGGGAGGAAACCGGACCACCCGGAGGAAACCCACGCAGACACAGGGAGAACTTGCAAACTCCACACAGGCAGTACCCAGAATTGAACCCGGGTCACTGGAGCTGTGAGGCTGCGGTGCTAACCACTGTGCCACTGTACTTGTCTTGCTACAACTTTACGGGCCATTGGTGAGACTGCTGCGTACAGTTTTGGCTTCCTTATTTAAGGAGGGATATACTTGCATTGAAGGAAGTTCAGAGAAGGTTCACTAGGCTGATTCCTAGGATGAGGGTGTTGTCTTATGTGGAAATGTTGAACAGAGAGGTGATCTTATTGAAACAGATAAGATTTTGAGGGGTCTTGACAGGGTAGATGTTGAGAGGGTGTTTTCCCTTGTGGGGTAATTTAGAATTAGGGGGCAGAGTTTCAGAATAAGGGGTCTTCCATTTAAGATGGAAATGAGGAAGAATTTCTTCTTTCAGAGAGTCATTCATCTTTGGAATTCTCTACCCCGGAGAGCAGTGGAGGCTGGATCACTGAATATATTCACGTCTGAGCTAGACAGAATTTTGATCTACAAGGGAGTCAAGGGTTATGGGGGGCAGGCAGGAAAGTGGAGTTGACGCCATGATCTTATTGAATGGCAGAGCAGGCTCAAGGAACCTAATGGCCTAGTCCTGCTCCCATTTCTTATGTTCTTAATAGAGTGAGGCGACTTGGCTCCAGCCTGAATCAAACCACCTAGAAATAAACAGTAAATAGTTAAAACAATGTATTGAGTTTTTATTATTTCTTAGGATTTGGACATCACTGGCAAGGTTAGTATTTATTACCCAATCCTTGTTGCCTTTGAGAAGATGGCCGTGGGTCTTCTTCTTGAACTGCTGCAGTTGCTGTGGCGTTAGTTAAACTGGGACATGATTGGTGTGAGTGAAGGTGGCTGTTAACCATGACAGAATTAAAGAGCCAATGCCAAGCTAAAGCTTAGACAAAAATATTTCATTTTTACCAGCAACGTCTTGATTTTACTGCTGGACTTCTGAAAAGCAGAACTGAAATTCTGAATGAATTCTTAGTTTCAGAATTGCAGATCCAAAATTACTTCTAACCATCCATTCATTACAGAGAATTTAAATGGATTGTCTTCATGAATGACGATCCTGTATCCCATATTCCAGCCTCCAGTATCATCCATTGCTGGAGATAGTATCTCAGGAACATGTTCATATCTACTGCATATTGGTCATAAAAAAGTTGAACTTGTTAACTTGCTTTATCTTTTGCTGTTGGATCATAAATCCAGAGGGTCCTTAAACAGGTTTTAATAGATAAATAAAGGGAGAAATCAGCAGTTTGCACAATTTAATCCACCCACTAAGATATTCTACATGTTATTTTGTGCAGGTTTGAAACCATGTATTTATATTTTACTCAGTAATTCATACTTGAGAAATGTTTAAGTATAACAACAGGCTATTTGATATTTTTCTTCTACAAATAAGTTATTCTTTTGTTCTACATTTATTATTTGTGGAAATGACTTCAGAGGAAAAGGAGAGACAATCTATATTCCAAAATAAATCCTGTTTAATTATTACTCAATTTTCAAGTCAACAGTAATAATTCATTTGGATTAATTCATCAATACAGGAAAGAAAATTGAGATTATTTCTCCAAAGCAGTGAATGGGGTTGGTGGAAAACACCCTGAAATCTGTTTTCTCTGTGCAGATTAGTCAGTGTTTCACAGTGAGTATGAGGCAATGCACTTATAAGTCATTCAGAGGAACTAAATTAAAATGGTATTGCATGATTAGACTAAAAGAAAGATAGCTTAGGGTGGAGTGGGTAACGTCTTACACAATGAAACTCAATACACTCAAAACCAGTCATAATTTAGGAGTCCCCTGAGTAATATATATTGACTTAATGTGTGAATTTTTTCTTGAAAAGTTTCAAGGGGAAATTTGTGCTGAGGTTTGTAAATAGTAAAGATTTCATTCCTTAAGGGTTAAAAGTTATCTATTTTCTAATTATCTTTATCAACATCAGACATGTTTCTACATGTTCTGAACTAGTGTCTTCCTTTCTATTTTAGTACAAACCTCTTCAATTAAATGTGACCTGTAGCAGCTCATTGTAGCCAGTTACACCATACATCATAAGGTCAGAAATGGGGATCTTCACTGACGATTGCTCAGTGTTCAGTATCATTTGCAACTCCTCAGATACTGAAGCAGTCCGTGTCCGCAAGCAGCAAGATCTGGACAACATTCAAGCTTGGGCAGATAAGTGGCAAGTAGCATTCGCACCACACAAGTGCCAGACAATGACCATCTCAAACAAGAAACAATCTAATCATCTCCCCTTGACATTCTACAGCATTACTAGCACTGAAACCCCCACCATCAACATCCTGGGGGGGTTACCATTGACCAGAAACTTAATTTCTTCTTATTTGGCCTCCTTGTCTCGAGAGACAATGGGTAAGCGCCTGGAGGTGGTCAGTGGTTTGTGAAGCAGCGCCTGGAGTGGCGATAAAGGCCAATTCGAGAGTGACAGACTCTTCCACAGGTGCGACAGATAAAATTGGTTGTCGGGGCTGTTACACAGTTGGCTCTCTCCTTGCGCTTCTGTCTTTTTTCCTGCCAACTGCTAAGTCTCTTCGACTCGCCACTCTTTAGCCCCGCCTTTATGGCTGTCTGCCAGCTCTGGCGATCGCTGGCAACTGACTCCCACGACTTGTGATCAATGTCACAGGACTTCATGTCACGTTTGCAGATGTCTTTAAAGCGGAGACATGGACGGCCAGTGGGTCTGATACCAGTGACGAGCTCGCTGTACAATGTGTCTTGGGGATCCTGCCATCTTCCATGTGGCTCACATGGCCAAGCCATCTCAAGCGCCACTGGCTCAGTAGGGTGTATATGCTAGGGATATTGGCCGCCTCGAGGACTTCTGTGTTGGAGATACAGTCCTGCCACCTGATGCCAAGGGTTCTCCGGAGGCAACGAAGATGGAATGAATTGAGACGTCGCTCTTGTTGTCCAGGCCTCGCTGCCGTAGAACAAGGTACTGAGGACACAGGCTTGATACACTCGGACCTTTGTGTTCTGTGTCAGTGCGCCATTTTCCCACACTCTCTTGGCCAGTTTGGACATAGCAGTGGAAGCCTTTCCCATGCGCTTGTTGATTTCTGCATCGAGAGACAGGTTACTGGTGATAGTTGAGCCTAGGTAGGTGAACTCTTGAACCACTTCCAGAGCGTGGTCGCCGATATTGATGGATGGAGCATTTCTGACATCCTGTCGCATGATGTTTGTTTTCTTGCGGCTGATGGTTAGACCAAATTCATTGAAGGCAGCCGCAATCCTGTCGATGAGTCTCTGCAGACACTCTTCTGTGTGATATGTTAATGCAGCATCGTCAGCAAAGAGGAGTTCCCTGGAGGACTTTCTGTACTTTGGTCTTCGCTCTAAGACGGGCAAGGTTGAACAAACTGCCACCTGATCTTGTGTGGAGGAAAATTCCTTCTTCTGAAGACTTGAGCACATGTGAGAGCAGCAGGGAGAAGAAGATCCCAAACAGTGTAGGTGCAAGAACACAGCCCTGTTTCACGCCACTCAGGATAGGAAAGGGGTCTGATGAGGTGCCACTATGCTGAAATGTGCCTTTCATATTGTCATGGAATGAGGTGATGATACTTAGTAGCTTTGGTGGACATCCAATCTTTTCTAGTAGTCTGAAGAGACCACGTCTGCTGACGAGGTCAAAGGCTTTGGTGAGATCGATGAAAGCAACGTCGAGGGGCATCTGTTGTTCACGGCATTTCTCCTGTAGCTGGCGAAGGGAGAACAGCATGTCAATAGTGGATCTCTCTGCTCGAAAGCCACACAGTGCCTCAGTGTAGACACACTCAGCCAGCTTCTGGAGCCTGTTTAAAGTGACTCGAGCAAAGACTTTCCCCACTATGCTGAGCAGGGAGATTCCACAGTAGTTGTTGCAGTCACCGCGGTCACCTTTGTTCTTATACAGGGTGATGATAGGTGATGATATTGGCATCGCGCATGTCCTGTGGTACTGCTCCCTTGTCCCAGCACAGGCAAAGCAGTTCGTACAGTGCTGAAAGTATAGCAGGCTTGGCACTCTTGATTATTTCAGGGGTAATGCCGTCCTTCCCAGGGGCTTTACGGCTGGCTAGAGAATCAATGGCATCATTGAGTTCCGATTTTGGTTGGCTGTACGTCCAGCTCATCCATGACTGGCAGAGACTGGACTGCATTGAGGGCGGTCTCAGTGACAACATTTTCCCTGGAGTACAGTAATTTGACCAGGCACATAAATACTGTGGCTAAAAGAGCAGGTCAGAGTCTGCAGAATCCTGCGGCAAGGAACTCATCTCCGGACTCCCCAAAGCCTGTCCAACAACCACAAAGCTCAAGTCAGGAGTGTGATGGAATACTATCCACTTGCCTGGAAGAGTGCAGCTCCAAAAACATCAAGAAGCTCAACACCATCTAAGACAATGCAGCATGCTTGATTGACACCCCATCCATCACCTTAAACATTCACTCCCGCCACCACCGACGCACAGTGGCAGCAGTTTGTATCATATACAAGAAGCACTGCAGCAACTCACAAAGTCTCCTTCGACAGCACTTTCCAAACCCGCGACCTCTACCACCTAGAAGGACAAGGGCAGCAGATGCAGGAGAACATCACTACCTGCAAGTTACCCTCCAAGCCACACACCATCCTGACTTGGAACTACATCACCGTCCCTTCACTGTCGCTGAGTCAAAATCCTGGAATTTCCTCCCTTACAGCACTGTTGGTGTATCTACACCACATGGACTGCAGCGGTTCAAGAAGGCAGCTCACCACCACTTTCTCGCAAGCAATTAGAGATGGGCGATAAATGCTGGCCTTGTGAACGATGCTCATATCTCAAGAACAAATAAAAAAACAAGTTTGTATTGCTGAATGGCAGATTAACATCAATGTAAGACGAAGCTTTGAAAGAATATCGGGAATGCAGGACCAATCTGAAACGAGGAATTAAGAGGGCTAAAAGGGGTCATGAACTATCTTTAGCAAACAGGGTTAAGGAAAATCCCAAAGCCTTTTATTCATATATAAGGAGCAAGAGGGTAACTAGAGAAAGGATTGGCCCACTCAAGGACAAAGGAGGAAAGTTATGCGTGGAGTCAGAGAAAATGGGTGAGATTCTAAATGAGTACTTTGCATCGGTATTCACCGAGGAGAGGGACATGATGGATGTTGAGGTTAGGGACAGATGTTTGATTACTCTAGGTCAAGTCGGCATAAGGAGGGAGGAAATGTTGGGTATTCTAAAAGGCATTAAGGTGGACAAGTCCCCAGGGCCGGATGGAATCTATCCCAGGTTACTGTGGGAAGCGAGAGAGGAAATAGTTGGGGCCTTAACAGATATCTTTGCAACATCCTTAAACACGGGTGAGGTCCCGGAGGACTGGAGAATTGCTAATGTTGTCCCCTTGTTTAAGAAGGGTAGCAGGGATAATCCAGGTAATTAAAGACCGGTGAGCCTGACGTCAGTGGTAGGGAAGCTGCTGGAGAAAATACTGAGGGATAGGATCTATTCCCATTTGGAAGAAAATGGGCTTATCAGTGATAGGCAACATGGTTTTGTGCAGGGAAGGTCATGTCTTACCAACTTAATAGAATTCTTTGAGGAAGTGACAAAGTTGATTGATGACAGAAGGGCTGTCGATGTCATATACATGGACATCAGTAAGGCGTTTGATAAGGTTCCCCATGGTAGGCTGATGGAGAAAGTGAAGGCGCATGGGGTCCAAGGTGTACTGGCTAGATAGATAAAGAACTGGCTGGGCAACAGGAGACAGAGAGTAGCAGTGGAAGGGAGTTTCTCAAAATGGAGACGTGTGACCAGTGGTGTTCCACAGGGATCCGTGCTGGGACCACTGTTGTTTGTGATATACATTAATGATTTGGAGGAAAGTATAGGTGGTCTGATTAGCAAGTTTGCAGACGACACTAAGATTGGTGGAGTAGCAGATAGTGAAGGGGACTGTCAGAGAATACAGCAGAATATAGATAGACTGGAGAGTTGGGCAGAGAAATGGCAGATGGAGTTCAATCAGGGCAAATGCGAGGTGATGCATTTTGGAAGATCCAATTCAAGAGTGAACTATACAGTAAATGGAAAAGTCCTGGGGAAAATTGATGTTCAAAGAGATTTGGGTGTTCAGGTCCATTGTTCCCTGAAGGTGGCAACGCAGGTCAATAGAGTGGTCAAGAAGGCATACGGCATGCTTTCCTTCATCGGACGGGGTATTGAGTACAAGAGTTGGCAGGTCATGTTACAGTTGTATAGGACTTTGGTTCGGCCACATTTGGAATACTGCGTGCAGTTCTGGTCGCCACATTACCAAAAGGATGTGGATGCTTTGGAGATGGTGCAGAGGAGATTCACCAGGATGTTGCCTGGTATGGAGGGCGCTAGCTATGAAGAGCGGTTGAGTAGATTAGGATTATTTTCATTAGAAAGACGGAGGTTGAGGGGGGACCTGATTGAGGTGTACAAAATCATGAGAGGTATAGACAGAGTGGATAGCAAGAAGCTTTTTCCCAGAGTGGGGGATTCAATTACAAGGGGACACGAGTTCAAAGTGAAAGGGGAAAAGTTTAGGGGGGATATGCGTGGAGATTTCTTTACGCAGAGGGTGGTGGGTGCATGGAACGCTTTGCCAGCGGAGGTGGTAGACGCGGGCACGATAGCGTCTTTTAAGATGTATCTAGACAGATACATGAATGGGCAGGAAGTAAAGAGATACAGACCCTTAGAAAATAGGCGACAGGTTTAGATAGAGGATTTGGATCGGCGTAGGCTTGGAGGGCCGAAGGGCCTGTTCCTGTGCTGTAATTTCCTTTGTTCTTGGTTCTTTGTTCTAAACTGAATAATGTAATATTGTGTAATGACTCCCAAATCCAATTTTGAAAAAGAGAAAAAGTTGCTGGGTCATGAAGAAAGAGTGGGAGAGTAGGAATAATTGGAAAGATCTACTGCAGACATAATGGGCCAAATGGCCTCCTCCTGTGCTGTACCATTGTATAATTCTAGGTTAGAAGACCACCTCCTGCTGCCTTGTCCTTGAGATGAGAGTGACTGCCCTTGACATCAAGGCAGCATTTGACTGAGTATGGCATCAAGGAACCCTAGCAAAACTGGAGTCAATGGGAATCAGGGGGAAAACTCTCTGCTGGTTGGAGTCATACCTAGCTCAAAGGAAGATGGCTGTGGTTGTTGGAAGTCAATCATCTGAGCTCCAGGACATCACTGCAGGAGTTCCTCAGGGTAGTGGGGATGTTCGCTGATTGCACAATGTTCAGCACCATTTGTGACTCCTCAGATACTGAAGCAGTCCATGTAGAAATGCAGCAAGACCTGGACAATATCCAGGCTTGGGCTGATAAGTGGCAAGTAACATTTGCGCCACACAAGTGCCAGGCAATGACCATCTCCAACAAGAGAGAATCTAACCATCTCCCCTTGACATTCAATGGCATTACCATCACTGAATCCCCCACTATCAACATCATACGGGCTACCATTGACCAGAAACTGAACTGGAGTAGCCATATAAATACCATGGCTACAAGAGCAGGTCAGAAGCTAGGAATCCTGCGGTGAGTAACTCACCTCCTGACTCCCAAAGCCTGTCCACCATCTACAAGGCACAAGTCAGGAGTGTGATGGAATACTCTCCACTTGCCTGGATGGGTGCAGCTCCAACAACACTCAAGAAGCTCGACACCATCCAGGACAAAGCAGCCCACTTGATTGGCACACCATCCACAAACATTCACTCCCCCACCACCGACGCATGGTGGCAGCAGTGTGTACCATCTACAAGATACACTGCAGCAACGCACCTAGGCTCCTTAGACAGCACCTTCCAAACCCACGACCTCTGCCACCTCGAAGGACATGAGCAGCAGATGCATGGGAACATCACCAGCTGCAAGTTCCCGTCCAAGTCACACACCATCCTGACTTGGAACAATATCGCCCGCCGTTCCTTCACTGTCGCTGGGTCAAAATCCTGAAACTCCCTTCCTAACAGAACTGTGGATGTAGCTACCTCACATGGACTGCAGCGGTTCAAGAAGGCAACTCACCACCACCTTCTCAAGGGAAATTAGGGATGGGCAATAAATGCTGGCATAGCCAGCGATGCCCACATCCCGTGAATGAATTTAAAAAAAAATTCCTGCTGACCACACAAAATCCCCTCCTGGGCCCCCGTAAAAGCTGACATTTAAATGATTCCCTCTGTTCCCTTCCGAAACCACCATCATTACCTCACTCCTCAAAAAACTCACCCGTAACCCCTCTTTACCTGCAAATTACAGCCCCAATTTCCAATTTCCCTTTCTTCTCTGAAGTCCTTCAGCATGTTGCTGCTTCATAAATCCGTAGAAACATAGATTTAAGGAACAGGAGGCCATTCAGCCTATCATGTCTGTGCCAGCCAAAAAAAAAGCTTATCCAGCCTAATCCCACCACCCAATATTTCACACTCCTCCTCCTTAACTACAATGTCTGCTTCCTCCTTCGCTTTTGTGAAAACAGATGCAAAGTATTCATTAAGAACCACACCGATGTTTTCCTCCTCCACAGGCGTTATCTTTTTGGTCTCCAATTGGCTCTACTCTTTCCTTAGTTACCCTCTTGGGTCTAAAGAGATCAAAGGGTATGGGGCGAAACTGGGAACAGGTTACTGAGTTGGATGATCAGCCATGATCATAATGAATGGCAGAGCTGGCTCGAAGGGCCAAACGGCCTACTCCTGCTCCTATTTTCTATGTTTCTATGTTCTTGCTCTTTATGTATTTACAAAACACCTTTGGGTTTCCCTTGATTTTCACTTGCCATTTTTCCACATTTTTTCATGTCTTCTCTTTGCTTTCCTAATTTCCTTTGTAGTTTCACCCCAGCACTGTGTTATTCCTCTAGGCGTTTTGCAGTACTGAGCTTTTGGCATCTGACATAAGCCTTTTTTCCTTATTCTACTATGTGTGCTCTTTGAAATCCCAGGGGTTCTAGATTTGGAAATCTCATCCTTTTTCTTTGTGGGACATATGTGTTCTGAATTCTTTAGCTCCTGCTTGAATGTCTCCCACTGCTGTGACACCGATTTACCTTCAAGTAGCTGTTTCCCAGTCCACTTTTGCTAAAAAAATACGAATATACGGATTAGCAGCAGGAGTAGGCCACTCGGCCCCTTGAGCCTGCTCCGCCATTCAGCAAGATCATGGCTGATCTGATTGTAACCTCAACTCCACATTCCCGCCTACCCCCAATAACCTTTTACCCCCTTGCTTATCAAGAATCTATCTATCTCTGCCTTAAAAATATTCAAAGACTCTGTTTCCACCACCGTTTGAGGAAGAGGGTTCCAAAGACTCACAACCCTCTGAGAGAAAAGATTTCTCATCTCTGTCTTAGATGGGCAGCCCCTTATTTTTAACAAGTGACCCCTAGTTCTATTTTCTCCCACAAGAGGAAACATGCTTTCCACATCCACCCTGTCAAGACCCCTCAGGATCTTATATGTTTCAATCAAGTCGCCTCTTACTCTTCTAAACTCCAGTGGATACAAGCCTAGCCTGTCCAATCTTTCCTCATAAGGCAACCTGCCCATTCCAGGTATTAGACTAGTAAACCTTCTCTGAACTGCCTCCAACACATTTACATCTTTCTTACATAAGGAGACTAATACTGTACACAGTACCCCAGATGTGGTCTCACACCCTCTGCTTTTCAGAGCTCTGCAATCTCTCACCATTTAGATAATATGCTTCTTTTTTATTCTTTCTGCCAAAATGGATAATTTCACATTTTCCCACATTCTTTGCCCACTCACTTAACCTATCTACATCCCTTTGTAGCCTTCTTATGTTCTCTTCACAATTTACTATCCTACCTATCTTTGTGTCATCAGCAAATTTAGCAACCATACCTTCAGTCCCTTCACCCAAGTCATTAGTATAAATAGTAAAAAGCTGAGCCCCCAGCACTGAACCCTGTGGCACACCACTCATTACATCTTGCCAACCAGAAAGTGACCCATTTATGCCTACCCTCTGATTCCTCCGACATTTTATCCATGTTGATATGTTACCCCCTTCACCATGAGCTTTTATTTTCCACAATAACCTTTCATGTGGCACCTTATCAAATGCCTTCTAGAAATCTAAGTATAGTACATCCACCGGCTCCTCTTTATTCACAGCACATGTTACTTCTCAAAGAACTCCAATACATTGATTAAACATGATTTCCCTTTCACAAAACCATGTTGACTTTGCCTGATTACCTTGAATTTTTCTAAGTGCCCTGCTATAATGTCTTTAATGATAGCTTCTAACATTTTCCCTATGACAGATGTTAAGCTAACCGGCCTATAGTTTCCGGCATACGAACATATATATGAACATACAAATTAGGTGAGGAGTAGGCCAATCGAGCCTGCTCAGCCATTCAATAAGTTCATGGCTGAACTGATTACTCCACATTCCCATTTACCCCTGATAACCTTTCACCCCCTTGCTTATCAAGAATCTATCTACCTCTGCCTTAAAAATCTTCAAAGACTCTGCTTCCACTGCCTTTTGAGGAAGTGAGTTCCAAAGACTCATGACCCTCTGAGAGAAAAAATTTCTCCTCATTTCTGTCTTAAATGGGTAACTCCTTATTATTAAACAGTGACCCCTAGTTCTAGATTCTCACACAAGGGAAAACATCCTTTCCACATCCACCCTGTCAAGACCTCTCAGGATCTTATATGTTTAAATCAAGTCGCCTCTTACTCTTCTACATTCCAGTGGATACAAGCCTAGCCTGTCCAATCTTTCCTCATAAGACTGCCCGCCCACTCCAGGTATTGGCCTAGTAAACTTTCTCTGAACTGCTTCCAATATATTTACATCCTTTCTACATTGTCTCCCTCCCTTTCTGAATAAAGGAGTTACATGTGTTATTTTCCAATCTATTGGAACCTTCCCCAAATCTCGGGAAAATTAAAACCAACGCAGCAGCTATCTCACTAGCCACTTCCTTTAAGGCCCTAGGATGAAGTCTATCAGGACCCGGGAACGTGTCAGTCCGCAGCTCCAACAATTTGCTCAGTACCACTTCCCTGGTGATTGTAAATTTCTTGAGTTCTTTTTTCCCTTTCCTAATTTACAGCTATTTCTGGGATGTTACTTGTGTCCTCTATAGTGAAGACCGATGCAAATTACCTGTTCAATTCATCTGCCATATCCTTATTTTCCGTTATTAATTCCCCAGACTCACTTTCTATAGGATGAATGCTCACTTTGTTAACTCTTTTCTGTTAAAAATATCTATGGAAACTCTTACTATCTGTTTTTATATTTCTAGTTAGCTTTCTCTCGTACTCTAATTTTTCCCTCCTTATTAATCTTTTCGTCATTCTTTGCTGTTTTTTATATTTTGTCCAATTTTCTGATCTGCCTCCCATCTTTGCGCAATTATATGCTTTTTCTTAAAGTTTGATACTATCTTTAACTTTTTTAGTTAACCATGGATGGTGGGTCCTCTCTTTGGAATTTTTCTTTCTCGTTGGAATGCATCTATTCTGTGTATTCTGAACTATCCCCTTAAACGTCACTGCATCTCTATCGACCTATCCCTTATCCTAATTTGCCTGTTCATTTTAGCTAGCTCTGCTTTCATGCCCTTATAATTGTTCTTATTTAAGTTTAAAATACTACTCTTGGACCCACTCTTCTCTCCCTCAAACTGAATGTAAAATTCAATCATATTATGATCACTGCTGCCAAGGCGTGCCTTCACTATGAGATCATTAATTATTCCTATCTCGTTGCACAATATCAGGTCTAGTTTAGCCTGCGCTCTGGTTGGCTCCAGAATGTGCTGTTCTAAGAAACTATCCTGAAAACATTCTATGAACTCCTCATTTAAGCTACCTTTGCCCATCTGATTTTTCTAGTCTATATGTAGATTAAAATCCCCCATGATTATCACTGTACATTTCTGACAAGCTCTCTTTATTTATTCCTTTATACCCCGTCCTATCATGTGGTTACTGTTAGGTGGCCTTTACACCATTCCCACAAGTGACTTCTTGTCTTTGGCATTTCTCATCTCTACCCAAACTGCTTCTACATCCTCGTTTCCTGGTCATCCCTCTCTATTGTGCTAATACCATCATTAATTAACAGAGCCACCCGTCCACCTTTTCCTAGCTTCCTGTCCTTCCTAAATGCCATGTACCCTTCAATAGTCAGTCTATCTATGTCCAATCTATGTCATCCTGTAGCCATGTCTCTGTAATGGCTATCAAATCATATTTATTCATTTCTATCTGTGCTATCAGCTCAGCTGTTTTGTTTTGAATGCTAGGTGCATTCATTGGGGAGGTGGTGGCATAGTGGTAATGTCACTAGACTCGTAATCCAGACCCCCAGGCTAATCCTCTGGGGACATGGGTTTGAATCCCACCCTGGCAGATGTTGAAATTTGAACTCAATTAATAAAAATCTGGAATTAAAAGGTAGTCTAATGATGACCATTGTCGACTGCTATTAAAAATCCATCTGGTTCCCTATGCCCTTTAGGGAAGGAAATCTGCTGTTCTTACCTGGTCTGGCCTACATGTGAGTCCACAGCAATAAAATGGCTGACCAAGCCACTCAGTTCAAGGGCAATTAGGGATGGACAATAAATGCTGGCCTAGCCAGCAACACCCACATCTGACAAGCAAATAAAAAAAAGATACAGAGCCTTTGGTTTTGTCCTTTTATTATTTTTGTAACCTCTAGCCTCATCTGCTAATTTACTCTTAGATTTGTACTCTCTGACAGTTCCTGTCACGGTCTGTTTAGCATTTCCCATATTAATAACCTTCTCTCGTGCCTTGTCTCTACTCTTTGGTTTACCACATCTTTCCAAATTTGATCCCTTGCCCCCACTATTTAGTTTAAAACCCTCTCTAGTTATGCAGCTCGCTAGAACACTGGACAAAGCTAGCGAAATTGGCCTTTCCCCAATTTAAAACTTTTACTCTTGCTCTGTCGTTATCTTTTTCCATAAATACTCTAAACTTAACTGAATTAAGATCACTACCACTAAAATGCTCTCCCACTGATACCTCTTCCACCTACCCAGATTAATTCCTGAAAACTAAGTCCAGAACGGAAATCCATACCCTCTTTTCCACAAGGGTTTCATCCCTGCCACAGCAGCAAAATGGCTCTAACCAAAGTAACAAATGACATCTGACTGGACTGTTCTCCTCCAATACCTCTCCTCCATTGTCCAGCCGAGTGGGACAGCCCTCACTCGGTTTCACTCTTATCTATTCAATCATCACTAGCAATGGCTCCTCTTGCTACCTCTGTGCCATAATTTCGGGAGCCCTCCAAAAATCTATCCTTGATCTGTCCTCTTCCTCATCTACCAGCTACTGTTGACCAAGGCAAGTCTCAACTTCCAAAGCGACAGTGATGACCGTCAGCTCTACATCACCAACAACTCTTCAACCTTTTTGTTTTATTCATTCAAGGGATGTGGGCGTCGCTGGCTAGGCCAGCATTTATTGCCCATCCCTAATTGCCCTTGAGAAGGTGGTGGTGAGCTGCCTTCTGGAACCGCTGTTGTCCATGTGAGGTAGGGACACCCACAGTGTTGTTAGGGAGTTCCAGGATTTTGACCCAGCGACAGTGAAGGAACGGTGATATATTTCCAAGTCAGGATGGTGTGTGGCTTGGAGGGGAACTTGCAGATGGTGGTGTTCCCATGCATCTGCTGCCCTTGTCCTTTGAGGTGGCAGAGGTCGCAGGTTTGGAAGGTGCTGTCTAAGAAGCCTTGGTGAGTTGCTGCAATGCATCTTGTCGATGGTACACTGCTGCCACTGTGCGTTGACGTTGGAGGGAGTGAATGTTTATGGATGGGGTGCCAATCAAGCAGGCTGCTTTGTCATTGATGGTGTCAAGCTTCTTGAGTGCTGTTGGAGCTGCACCCATCCAGGCAAGTGGAAAGTATTCCATCACACTCCTGACTTGTGCCTTGGTGGACAGGCTGTGGGGAGTCAGGAAGTGAGTTACTTGCCACTGGATTCCTAGCCTCTGACCTGCTCTTGTAGCCACGGTATTTATATGGATACTCCAGTTCAGTTTCTAGTCAATGGTAACCCACAGGATGTTGCTAGTGGGGGATACAACTATAGTAATGCTATTGAATGTCAAGGGGAGATGGTTAGATTCTCTCTTGTTGGAGATGCACATTGCCTGGCACTTTGTTGGCACGAATGTTACTTGCCACTTATCAGCCCATCCTAGATATTGTCAAGTTCTTGCTGCATTTCTACACAGATTGCTTCAGTATTTGAGGAGTCACGAATGGTGCTGAACATTGTGCAATCATCAGTGAACATCCCCACTTCTGACAATATGATTGAAGGAAGGTCATTGATGAAGCAGCTGAAGATGGTTGGGCCTAGGACACTACCCTGAGGAACTCCTGCAGTGATGTCCTGGAGCTCAGATGATTGACCTCCAACAACCACAACCATCTTCCTTTGCGCTAGGTATGACTCCAACCAGCAGAGAGCTTTCCCCCTGATTCCCATTGACCTCAGTTTTGCTCGGGCCCCTTGATGCCATGTTTGGTCCAGTGCTGCCTTGATGTCAAGGGCAGTCACTCTCATCTCATTTCTTGAGTTCAGCTCTTTTGTCCATGTTTGAACCAAGGTTGTAATGAGGTCAGGAGCTGAGTGGCCCTGGCGGAACCCAAACTGAGCGTCACTGAGCAGGTTATTGGTAAGCAGGTGCCGCTTGATAGCACTGTCAACAGCACCTTCCATCACTTTACTGATGATTCAGAGTAGGCTGATGGGGCGGTAATTGGTCGGGTTCGATTTGTCCTGCTTTTTGAGTACAGGACATACCTGGGCAATTTTCCACATTGTCGGCTAGATACCAGTGTTGTAGCTGTACTGGAACAGCTTGGCTAGGGGCGCAGCAAGTTCTGGAGAACATGTCTTCAGTACTATTGCCGGAATGTTATCAGGGCCCATAGCCTTTGCCGTATCCATTACCTTCAGTCATTTCTTGATATCAGTGAGGGATATGCCGGGCCATGAGGGTACAGATTGTGCTTGAGTACAATTCTGCTGCTGTGCCCAGTTTTGCATTTCTAGATCTATTTGAAATCTATCCCATTTAGCACAGTGGTAGAGCCACACAACACAATGGAGGGTATACTCAATGTGAAGGCTGGACATTGTCACCACAAGGACTGTGCAGTGGTCACTCCTACCAATACTGTCACGGACAGATGCATCTGCGGCAGGCAGATTGGTGAGGATGAGGTCAAGTATGTTTTGTCCTCTTGTTGGTTCCCTCACCACCTGCTGCGGACCTAGTCTAGCAGCTATGTCCTTTAGGACTCGGCCAGCTCAGTCAGTAATGGTGCTACCGAGCCACTCTTGGTGAAGGACATTGAAGTCCCCCACCCAGAGTACATTCTGCGCCGTTGCCACCCTCAGTGCTTCCTCCAAGTGGTGATCAACATGGAGGAGTTCTGATTCATCAGCTGTGGGAGGGCAATAGGTGGTAATCAGTAGGAGGTTTCCTTGCCCATGTTTGACCTGATGCCATGAGACTTCATGGGATCCGGAGTCAATGTTGAGGTCTCCCAGGGTGACTCCCTCCTGTCTGTATACCACTGTATACAGTGGGGCCGTCCTGCCGGTGGGACAAGACATACCCAGGGATTGTGATGGCGGTGTCTGGGACATTGTCTGTAAGGTATGATTCCGTGAGTATGACTATGTCAGGCTGTTGCTTGGCTAGTCTGTGGGACAGCTCTCCCAACTTTGGGATAAGCCCCCAGATGTTAGTAAGGAGGACTTTGCAGGGTCGATAGGGCTGGTTTGCCATTGTCATTTCCGGTGCCTAGGTTGATGCTGGGTGGTCCTTCCGGTTTCCTTCTTTATTGACGTCATAGCGGTTAGATACGACTGAGTGGCTTGCTAGGCCATTTCAGAGGGCAGTTAAGAGTCAACCACATTGCTGTGGGTGTGAAGTCACATGTAGGCCAGACCAGGTGAGTACAGCAGATTTCCTTCCCTAAAGGACATTAGTCCACTATTTCTTGTTTTAGACTCCTTGTCTGACATCAAGTCCTGGTAAAGCTCCGAGTTCCTTCAGTTAAACATTGGGAAGAGCAAAGGCATTGCCTTCGGCACCACCACAAACTTTGCACCCTCGCACTCGCACTGATTCGATCCTGTTCCCCTGCCACCATCACAGGTTGGAACAGACTGAACTCAACCTTAGCATTCTATTCAATTTCCATTTGAGCCTCCAATCCCATATCCTCTTCATTAAAGATAATGTACTGGCACTTCCGCAATGCTGCCCACCTCCATCCATACCTCAAACCATCTACTGCTAAAAACCTTGCCCATTGCTTTATTATCTCTAGAATTGGCTATTCCAATGGTCTCCTGGCTGGCATTCCATCTCTGTAATCTTCCGTTCATTCTAAATTCTACTGCCCAAATACTAACCCACATCAAGTCTGACCATCCATCACCTCTTGGGTGGTTTACTCTGGCACCTGGTCTCCTAATGTATCAAAATGAAAATTCTCATCCTCTTGTTTAAATACCACCATGGCATTGCCCCTCCCAATCTAAGTATCTTTCTCCAGTCCTACAACTTCCTCTAATATCTCAGTTACCCTGACTCTGACCTCCCGTAAATTCCCCATTTCCTATTTCATCATCATTAATGGCTGTGCCTTCAGCTGCCTTGGTCTCGAACCCAGCAACTGCCTCCTTAAACCACTCCATTCTCTCTCCTCCTAAATGCAAGTTGTTGTTAAAGTTCACCGTTTTGGTCATCCCTCCTAATATTTCTTTCTTTGTCTTGATTTCCATTCGTTTTGATTATGCCTCTTGTGAAGCACCTTTGAGATGCTTTCTATTTTAATATTGATACATGTTGTAGTTACTGTTGTTATTCAGACAGGATAAAGTCATGGAGGACTTGAGGAAAAAGGAAATGGGACAAAATACCAGATAACTTTCAACAAAACATTTGTACTCTGTTAGTAACAAATCGATTCGAATAACAATCTTGGCAGGGCAATTCCTTGAAACTTACTGTTTCAACTTCTCAAAGGATTTCAAAGTTAGGACCTACTTGAAAAAACAGCAAACCTTGCCAATGCCATTTGCCAAAAAATTAGGAATCAATCTTTTGAAATAGTTTTGCCAACAGAATTCATGGGATGTAATTTATAGAACATGACTTTCGTAGGTGAGCCTTCGGCCAAAATTGGCTTCTCTTTATTAGACACCACCTAGTGGCCCACCCTGTGAACTGTAAATCTCACAGCTTGAATCTGATGAATATCAGTCATCAGAGACAAAGCCTTTTAGGTGTCCACAAGATGACAAGATAATTACAGGTGAGGATGAGGATTTTTCCCAACATAATTCATACCCATCCAGAAAGATCATAATGCTGCCCTCACCCCCAACACTGTAGCATCCGTAAATAAAAGGAGAATGCTGGAAATATTCAGCCCATCAGGCAGCATCTGTTGAGAGACAGACAGGGTTAATGTTTCAGGTCGATGATGATTCGCTAGAAGTGGAAAAAGTTAGAGATGGAGCAGGCTTTAAGCAAGTATAGAGGCAGGGAAAGTGGCATTGGGGTTTTGGGAAGAACAAAAGGGAAGGTGGAAGGCAGGAGGGATTAAATGGCAAAAGGGATGATGGTGCAAGGCAAAGGGAATGGGTCATGGGAAAAGTAAAGAAACAAAAAACGAGGTGTAAATGGGAAATCGCTAACAGCTGCCGCCTGATAAAATGGGGACAGAGGTTATGATCAGAAATTGTTGAACTCAGTGTTGAGTCCGGAAGGCTGTAACATGCCCAATCAAAAGAGCTGCTGTTCCTCGAACTTGCTATGAGCTTCACTGGAAGTGTAGGAGGCAAAGAACTGGGAGTTGGGTGGAGAGTTAGAATGACAAGAAAGATCGGGGTCATGCTTGTAGACTGAACAGAGATGCTCCACAAAAGGATGACCCAAACTATGTTTGGCCTCGCCACTATAGAGGGGACTGCATTGTGAGCAGCGAATATAAAGTACTAAGTTGAAAGAACAAGTAAATTGCTGTTTCACTTAGAAGGAGTGTTTGGGATCCTGGATGCTGTGAAGAGAGGAGATAAAAGGACAGGTGTTACATTGCCTGCACTTGCATGGAAAGGTATTTTGGGAAGGGGAAGGGATGATAGAGGAATAGACCAGGGTGCTGCAGATGGAACAGTCCCTTTGGCATGCTGAAAGGGGAGGGGAAGATGTGTTCGGTGGTAGCATCACACTGGAGGTGGTAGAAATGGTGGAGAATGATCCATTGAATTTGGAGGCTGTTGGGCAGAGGGTGAGGATAGGGAAAACTTTGGTCTGGAAGGGACGGGTGGGGATGAGAGCAGGTGTGGGAAATGGAATGGCCATGGTCGAGGGCCCTGTCAACCATGATGATGGGAAAAAGGTATATACAGAAACACAGGTATAGAGGCTGGCAGTGTCGGAATAGACAAATTGGAGACAGAGAAACCGGGAGAATAAAATAAGAGTCCTTACAGGAAGTGGGAAAGGAGTAAGTGCAGTCAAGATACCTATAGTGCCCAATTGTTTCTTAAATGATTCCATGTTTTCACCTCCACCATGCTTCCTAGAGGTTTATTCCGCATATTGATTACTCTGTGTGAAGAAAAATTTCCTGATACTAGTCTTAAAATGACATTTTTCTAGATTGAACCTGTGTACCTTGATTCACTTCCATAGTTTCATTTAAAGTAATGTTCCTGGTTAACTTTCCCTATGACCTTAACCATCTTCTATACCTCTATAAAATTACATCTCAATTGTCACTTTCTAGTCTTTTGTTATAACTCAGACCGCTGAAACTGAGGATCAGACGTGTAGTTCTTCCCTACATTGCCTCCAGCACTTGAATGTCTCTCTTTTCTTGTGATCAGTACTGAATGCAGTACTCAAAGTATGATCTAAGTGGGGCACTATACAGTTTGATTATTACCTCCTTTGACTTGCCTATGTGGTTCAATATCCCATTGTTTTTTTTGTTTGCTGCTCTGCAATGGTTGGGCAGGTTTAGCATTGTGTCTACTGAGATGCCTAAATCTCTTTAGCATCATCCTTGGTTATTTCAATACCATTCATGGAGTATGCGTATTGTCTATTTTTCCAATCACCTATTATTTTAATTTCTGCTCCACTCCCTGTCCTCAGCCTCCTACACTGTTCCAATGAAGCTCAATGTAAGCTCAAGGAACAGTGCCTCATTTTTCGACTGGGCACATTACAGCCTTCCAGACTCAGCACTGAGTTCATTTCCCTCATTTCTTCAGACGGTTGCTGTTGGGGCGATGTTTCTGCTATTTCCTATTTACACCGCCTCTATGCACCTCTTTTGTTTCCTTATTTGCCCCATTACCATCTCCTTTCACCATCATCCCTTTTGCCATTTAATCTGTCCTCCAATCCAACCTATCAGACCTTCCCTTTTGTTCTTTCCTCCTCCTCTCTTTCCCTGCCTCTGTACATGCTTAAAACCTGTTACATCTCTAAATGTTTTCCAGTTCTGAGGAAAGGTCATCGATCTGAAACATTAACTCTGTTTCTCACTCCACAGATGCTGAGTATTTCCAGCAATCTCTGTAATAAGGCTATGCAGCTGTTAACAAGGCTAATCATTATACTGGGCTGTGACTGGTTGGCATCGTTCCATCTGTGGAAGACATGCAACAAACAATCCATTTTGGTGGGGTGTCTTCTCTTGGTGCACCTTTGCTAATGGCTATGAAGGCCAATCCTTGAGAGACAGCTTCTACCACAAGTGCTGCACATGAAGCTGCCAAATGATGCTATGAGTTGTTATTTTCTGCATTGGTGCCTGTTGCCAAGCTGCTGTAGCCACTGGTCATCGTGGTAGTGCACACCAGTCCACAGGATGTGTTGCCATTTCCCTCTTCCACTGGCTAGGGTCTCCCAGGTGCGATACTCAACATTTAGCGCCTTCATGTCATGCTTGCAAGCATCCTTGAAGCGGAGTTTTTGGTCCTCTGGCCCTGTCTATCTCACCAAACAGAAGGCCCTTGGGCATGCAATCGTCTTTTTGATTAGTGCCAACACACTTGGGAACTCTGCCTTTAGGATGACTGCTGCATGTGTAAATTTTATCCTGCCAGGAGATACCCATAATGCGCCGCAGACAGCAAAGATGGAAATTATTGAACTTCTTTTCCTGGTAGCTGTAAGTCACCCACGTTTCACAGCCATACAGCAAGGTGTTGAGAACACAGGCCTTACAAACCAACAACTTGGTCCTAAGGGTCAGCTTGGTATTATCCCATGCACGTTTCGCAAGTTGGCCAAAGATGGTAGCCGCTTTCCCTATGCGTGTATCGAGCTCTGCATCAAGCGACAGATGTCGGTCACCATAGACCCAAGGTAGCAGAATTTGGCATAAGTATAATTTGGTAAAGGCAGAACCCACAACAATGGCTGGTTTGAGGCCTACTCAGCTGACATGATATCTGTCATTGATGCAAATAACAAAGCCTACATGTTGCATAACATAACCCAACAGCTAAGACACCGCACGATCTGAAAGTAGCCAAGACAGCCGTGCAAAGGACAGGGAGATAATGCGCAAAAAAACACTGGATCAATTTATGTCAAGAAATCCAAATTGCATGTGACAAAGGAAATCTATGAACTATGGGCTGTAAAGGCTATTTGATTAAAAGCCTTTAGACAGTAAATCAAGGTCCTCATTCAGGTGGATGTAAGAGATGTAAGAGATCCCATGAGCACAATATTGAAGAGCAGCAGGGGCAGTTACCCCTGGTATCCAGGCTAATATTTAACCCTCAATCAACAATCAACATCACCAAAACAGATTATCACATTTGTTGTTTTGGGGTTTGCTGTGCATAAATTGGTTGCCACAATTTTGACATTAATGCAGTAACTACACTTCTAAAGTACTTCACTGGTTTTTAAAGCATTTTGGGAGGCCCTGTGCTCATGAAAGTCACTATATCAATGCAAGTATTTTTTTCCTCCCAAAAAAAAAACTTTCCAATCAAACTAATCTTACATCATAGCTCTAAGTTTTCTTGATGGGCCCATTGGACTCCTACCAGAAAAAGGCAGAGACCCATTTTGAATGGCAAAAGACTGGGAAATGCTTGCAATCAGAGGTGTTCTTTGGATAAATCACAGAAAGTTAACATGCAGCTACAGCAAGCAATTAGGAAGGCAAATGATATTTTAGCTTTTGTTACAATGGGATTGGAGTATAAGAGGAAAGAAGTCTTGCTACAATTATACATGGCATTGATGAGACCACACCTAGAGTAATGTGCACAGTTCTGGTATCCTAGACCTACTTGCCCTAGAGGAAACATAACAAAAGCTCAGTAGACTACTACCTCGGATGAGGAGAGTGTCCTATAAGAGGAGATTGAGAAGACTAAGCCTATATTCCCTGGAACTTAGAAGAATGAGAGGTGATCTAATTGAAACATATAAAATTCTTAAGGGGCTTGACAGGGTAGAGGCTGAGAAAACAATTCCCTGGCTGGAGAATTTAGAACACAGGGTCATAGTTTCAAAATAAAGGAACCAGACATCTTTGGAATTCCCTACCCCGGAGAGCTGAAGATGGTCAATCGTTGAGTATATTCATGGCTGATAGATTTTTAGTTTTTTTTTATTAGTTCATGGGAAGTGGGCGTCATGGGCTAGGCCAGCATTTATTGCCCATCCCTAATTGCCCTTGAGAAAGTGGTGGTGAGCTGCCTTCTTGAACCACTGCAGTCCATGTGGGGTGGGAAGGGAGTTCCAGGATTTTGACCCAGCGACAGTGAAGGAATGGCGTTATAGTTCCAAGTCAGGAGGGTGTGCGGCTTGAAGGGGAACTTGCAGGTGGTGGCGTTCCCATGCACCAGCTGCCCTCGTCTTTCTAGGTGGTAGAGGTCGCAGGTTTGGAAGGTGCTAAGGAGCCTTGGTGCATTGCTGCAGTGCATTTTGCAGTTGGTACACACTGCTGCCACTGTGCATTGGTGGAGGAGGGAGTGAAAACTTGTAAATGGGGTTCCAATCAAGTGGGCTGCTCTGCTCTGGATGATGTCAGATTCCTGAGTGTTGTCGGAGCTGCACCCATCCAGGCAAGTGGCGAGTATTCCATCACACTCCTGACTTGTGGCTTGTAGATGGTGGATGGGCTTTGGGGAGTCAGGAGGTGAGCTACTCGCCGCAGGATTCCTAGCTTCTGACCTGCTGTAGCCACGGTATTTATGTGGCTACTCCAGTTCAGTTTCTGGTCAATGTTAACACCCAGGTTGTTGATAGTGGGGGATTCAGCGATGGTAATGCCATTGAATGTCAGGGGGAGATTTTGAGATTCTCTCTTTTTGGAGATGGACATTGCCTGGCACTTGTGTGGTGTGAATGTTACTTGCCACTTATCAGCCCAAGCCTGGATATTGTCAAGGTTTTGCTGCATATGGACACGGGCTGCTTCTGTATCTGAGTCGTCGCAAATGGTGCTTAACATCGTACAATCGTCAGCGAACATCCCCACTTCTGACCTTATGATTGAAGGACGGTCATTGATGAAGCAGCTGAAGATGGTTGGGCCCAGGACACTACCCTGAGGAACACCTACAGTGATGTTCTCGAGTGAGATGATTGACCTCCAACAACCATAACTATCTTCCTTTGTGCCAGGTATGACTCCAAGCAGCAGAGATTTTCCCCAATTTCCTATTGACTCCAGTTTTGCATACTCAATCAAATGCTGCCTTGATGTCAAGGGTAGTCACTCCCACCTCACCTATGGAGTTCAGCTCTTTTGCCCATGTTTGAACCAAGGCTATAATGAGATCAGAAGCTGAGTGCCCTGGCGGAACCCAAACTGAGCGTCATTGAGGTTATTGCTAAGCAAGTAATGCTTGATAGCATTGTCAAAGTCACCTTACATCACTTTACTGATGATCGAGAGTGGACTGATGTGGCGGTAATTGGCAGGGTTGAATTTGTCCTGGACATACCTGGGCAATTTTCCAAATTGCCGGGTAGATGCCAGTGTTGTAGCTGTACTGGAGCAGCTTGGCTAGGGGTGCAACAAGTCCTGGAGCACAGTCTTCAGTATGTGAGAAAGGGGTCCATGGGTCCCTCACCTGATCTTACTGTAACAGGGTTTAATTTTAAACACACCATTTTTCTAGCTCCCCCTTGGTGAATCCTTGTTCATTGCTTTCCAATTATAAGGCAATGACACCAGCACAAACAGGTATCCTTAGATTTAAAGAAGAAAGGTTGAAATTTATTAAACTTAAACTCCAATTCGGTTAATGCCTATGGATACACGAAGCGCCCACACTGGCATGCATACGCGATACACACATGCAAATACAGACAGACAACAGAAGAAAAATAAAGTTGAAAAATTTGAGGCAATCTCTGAAGAGGGTTTTTGTTATGGTTCTTCGAGCTCACTGTAGAGTCCTTGATTGTAGGTAATCTTGCTTTTCATTGGTGCCCAGTATTCTTCTTAAATCTTGTTTGCTGCAGGAGACTTTTCTCTCTTGGGGTTTGTGTATCTTCAGTGGATTTGGAGTTCCGTGAGAAAGAGATGGGAGCAGACGGGAGAGGCTGTGGCGAGTCAGCCAGGAGAGGTCTTTTCAGTCCAGGAAAAAACAGACACTCTCAATTCAAACTCTGTGGCTAGTTCAAAAAACCCTGGTTGATACCGGGTGGTCTGTCCGGTTTCATTCCTGATTTCCTAATTTTAGGTACAAATGGAATTTTGGAAATTGGGATAATGAGGGGAGCTAGAGTTGAGATAAATCAGACGTGATCTTGTTGAATGGCAGAGCAGGCTCAAAAGGGCCAAATGGCCTACCCCAGCTCCTATTTATGTTAATCGTGCTAGTCCCTGTGGACTCTTAACAGTTCCTGGTCCACCTAGTAATGGGTAGAGCCTCCGACACCAAGGCAGCAGAGCCCAAGGGCATTCTCTATGTTGGGAGATGTCACTTCTCCAGTTCAGAAGGTGGCCAGCTTACTACTGGAAGCTGATATGTTAGACAGAAGGCAGATTAGCCTTCAGTTGGACACAAATGGGGCACACCGAGATTGCAGTTCCCAGCTGAAAGAAGAATCCTGGATCCCCAAATAAAGGGTACTTAAACTATAACAGGAGGCTGAAAATGTGGTCTTAGAGTTGGCCCTGGGTACCCAGCTCCTGGCAGACAGCTACCAACTTTTCCAAACACATGGAGCTGACAGGCACGGGAGATACCTTGGTAGTGTCGCAGGTGTCCATTAGCTCCAAGCAAATGAGATGTTCTCTCACTGACCCCACAAACCGAATGTGCTACAGTGCTAACGATCCCAGCGGTGACACAAGGATTGTGACCTGCACATTTGCAGGGCTCATTTTCCTTTGTGGAAAGCAGTACAAATTTTTGCTTAAGAAAGTCATATTGCCCTCAAGCCTGCTTCATCATTCAAGATGATCATGGTTAATCTTTGATCTCAATTTCACTTTCCTGTCCAATCCACAGATTCCTCGATTCCTCCCAGAACAAATTCTCTTACATTAGACATACCCAAAATATCTATCAGCTTGCAGCTCTAAAGAATTTGCAGGGATGCTGTTTGATACAATGTAGTTACTATCAGGGTACTGGTAATAATGAGACTATTTCAGAGAAAATATTCTTTATTTTTAAGCACATTTCAGTCAGTAATTAAATAATTGTAGCAATGTTCAGACTATCTAAATCTATTACTTTAAACATTTACGTTAGAATCAAATGAAATTGTTTGAGAAACAATTATGCAAAAGTAGTTCAAATGTCAAAGTGCTACAGAAGTTTACAAAAGTAGATCAGCACAATAATCCTCCCACCCAATTACAGTGGAAGCACTGCAACATACTTGTCTTGATAGAAAGGAAACTAATTCAGAAGCCAAATATAATTGAAACGTACCTTTCACAAAGCAGCTTTACACTTTCACAACCACTTCAGCACAGGACAATTTGTGAATTACTGGTCACAGTGACATGATAGCATTCACATGATAATAGCTCCAGTTCAGTCAATATACTTTAGTTGATTTAATCAAAAATGCATGTGAAACCAAGATTAGGAGTGAGGGATTAATAGTATGCCTAAGAATCTCCAACCCCCAACCCAATCTCATCTGGGTAGATCTGCCACAAGATACATAACCAAATTCCAACTTAAAATACTGATTACAAAAATAAATTAATAAAACTTACTGCTCTAAAGTTAATAGACTATGTAAACGTAGTTCTGAAATGCATACACTTTATTTTGTTGACTCAGCCTATAAGGTAGTGACACTAACTCCTCCATATTCAAGTATTAGTCCAATGCACTGCATCAAGTTCAAGACAGTGCGTAATTGTTCAAGTGCATATTTTTGTTCATTGTCTCCAACTCCGTTATGAGAATAAAACTCTTCCACATATACCAAGGTGATATACCTATATAGATCAGTTATCTAAAGTTCACTGCATCAAGTACATTGCAAAAATGCAACTTTTTATAAAGAATAACAAATGTGGTATCCCACATTCACAGGCTTGCCTGCTGGTTGTTTATTTTAGGAAACTGAATGATTTGAATGCTGTTTGATACATTCAAGGTCAACTTTGTAGCTTATATTCTTCTCTGAAAAAAAGGCATGAGCTGTACCTTAAAATGACAGAATGTAAGTTACTAAGCGTATCTCCTGAACGGATGTCAAAGGGTGGCACAACAGTGGGCTAACCATAAATCTTTGGCAGCTGCTAACGCCATTGCTGACTTCATGCTTTCTTGGGCAGACACAGCCAATTCTTCATTCTCCACATTTATCTTGCTTATCACCCACTCCATTGCTTTGCAGCCCTGAAAGCAAACATATTAGAAGGGATTAACCAGAAAACAGGACCAAACAAGCTAGTGAGTAAATGTTTATCAAAAACTTGAAAAACAGAAGTGTTAAAACCTTACACAGTTCAAATGATGCATAGAATACATTAAGCATTAAATTAAAATACTCAGCACCTTAAGACAAGGAATTTTGCATTCTCTCACAGAAAATGCTGGAAATACTCAGCAGGTCAGGTAGCATCTGTGCAGAGAGCAACAGAGTTAATGTTTCAGGTCTGTGACCTTTCATTAAAATTGAGAAAAGACAGAGATGTAAAAGGTTTTGAACAAATGGAAAGTGGGGGCCAGGGGAAGAAGAGCATGGGGAAGGTCTGTGATAGGGTGGAGGGCAGGACAAATTAAATGACAAAAGGTTTCATGATACAAGGCCAAAGGGGAGGGGCAATGGGGCAAGTCAAGAAACAAAAAGATGTGTCTAGATCGGGCGTGAATGGCAGGATAGCAGCCGTCCAAGAACAAATGAGAAAACAACCTAACCAAGAAAACACACACACAAAATGGGGCAGGCGATTATGATCTAAAACTTTTGAACTCAATATTGAGTTCAGAAGGCTCTAAAGTGCTCAGTAAAAGATGAGCTACTGCTCCTCGTGCTCACGTTAAGCTTCACTGGATCACGGCAGCAGGCCAAGAACAGAAAGGTCAGAGTGAGAGCAAGGTAGAGAATTAAAGTGACAGGCAACAGGAAGCACAGGGTCATGCTTGCAGACTGAACAGAGGCGCTCTGCAAAGCAGTTACCGAGTCTGCGTTTGGTCTTCCCAATGTAGAGGAGATGACATCAAGAGCAGCGAATACAGTATACTAAATTGAAATAAGTACAAGTCAATCGTCATTTCGCTTGGAGTGTTCGGGGCCTTGGACAGCGAGAAGGGAGGAGGTAAAAGGGAAGGTATTGTATCTCCTGAGTTTGCATGGAAAGGTGCTGTAGGAAAAAAGGGAATGTTGGGGATGGCTGAGGAGTGGACCAGGGTGTCACAGAGGGAACAGTGCATTTGGAATGCTGAAAGAGGAGGGGAATGTGTGTTTTGTCACGCTGGTATCTTGACTATTTTTTTCTCTCCTTGTCCAGTCTCTTCTCACTTATATCAGTGACTCTTCTGATGCCATCAGTCACTTCAACAGTTTCCACACTCTAACCATCTCCTTTTCACCATAGACGTCCAATCCCTCTACATCTCTATCTCCCATCAGGACTTGCTGAGGGCTCTCCGTTCCTTCCTTAAATGGAGCCCACCCAGTACCAATCCTCCACCACTACCCTCCTCTGCCTCACTGAACAACTTCTTCAACTCCACTCACTTACTCTAAATAAAAAGGTGTTGCTATGGGTATCTACGAGTTCTAGATATACCTGCCTTTTTGAGAGATTTGTGGAACATTCTTTGTTCCAGTCCTAATCAGGGCCCCACTATCTCTTTTTCCCAGCACACTGATGACTCAGCGCTGCTTCCTGCTCTGGTCCTGAACGAGAACATTTCATCGACTTTGCTTCCAGTTTCCACCCTTCTCTCACCTTCACTTGATCCATCTGAATCTTCCCTTCCTTGACTTCTCTGTCTCCATTTCTGGAGATAGGCAAACAACAAATATTCGTTGTAAGCCCAGACTCCCACAGATACCTCGACTACACTTCCTCACACTCGGCTTTCTGTCTGGACTCTATTCCATATGCCCAGTTTCTCCGTCTCATCTGTTCAGATGATGCAAGAGGATTCCCCCCATTGTGGTCGACAGGACCCTCCATTCTATTCCCTGCATTTCTGCTCTCACCCCTTCCCTTCTCTCTCAAAACCATGAACAGGTTTTCCTTGTCCTCACCTTCCACCCAACCAGTCTCTGTATTCAACAGGTCATTCCCCAGCATTTAGAAACAGAAACATAGAAAAATAGGAGGAGTAGGCCATTCAGCCCTGCGAGCCTGCTCCACCATTCAATATCATGGCTGATCATCCAAACTCAATAACCGGTTCCCGTTTTCTCCCCATATCCCTTATCCCATTAGCCCCAAGAACTATATCTAGCTATTTCCTGAATATATTTAATGATTTCGCCTCAACTGCTGTCCGTGGTACAGAAACCTTTCTGCCACCTCCAGCATGATACATCACCGAACACATCTTCCCCTCCTCATCATCCAAGCCCCTGAACACTCCAATTGAAACAGTGATTTACTTACACTTATTTCAATTTAGTATACTGTATTCACTGCTCACAATATGGTCTCCTCTACACTGGGGAGACCAAATGTAGACTTTGCAGAACATCTCTGTTCAGTCCGCAAGCATGATCCTGAGTTTCCTGTTGCCTGTCATTTCAATTCTCTACTTTGCTCTCTCACTGACCTTTCCGTCCTTGGCCAGCTGCAGTGTTCCAATGAAGCTGAACGCAAGCTCTAGGAACAGCATCTTTTGACCGGACACTTCAGAACCTTCTGGACTCACTGATTTCAATCATTTTAAATCATAACCTCCGTCCCCATTTTCTTTTGTGGTTTTTTTGCTGTTTCAGTTTCTTCTCATTTCTTTGTTAATCCCTTTACTCTGCATCCTGCCATTCATACCTCATCTGGACGTCTTTTGTTTCTTTACTTGCCCCATTACCACTCCCTTTAGCTTTGTACCATGACACCTTTTGTCATTTAATCTCTCCTGCCCTTCTGCCTATGGGTTCTTCCCACACCACCACCCCCTTTCACTTGCTTAAAACCTATTACATTTCTAACTTTTCTCAGTTCTGATGAAAGGCCATAGACCTGAAACGTTAACTCTGTCCTCTCACGACAGATGGTGCCAGACCTGCTGAGTATTTCCAGCATCTGCAATATTTTGCTTTTGTATCCTTCCACATTTTGCAGATGCAAATGCAGTTCCTGAGTTACCCAATAGAGGCCACTTGATTTGCTACTTTGAGACACAATTTAGATAGGTTCGTTATATAATTACTTGGTTCAAAATTGCTCTAAATTTGCATTTCCAGAATCAGTACCATGTCTGGTGCCCTTTAAACCTCAGATGACATGAGAAAAGTATAAGTATGTGTATTTATTTTATTTTTATTTATTTTTTTTATTTAGAGATACAGCACTGAAACAGGCCCTTCGGCCCACCGAGTCTGTGCCGACCATCAACCACCCATTTATACTAATCCTACACTAATTCCATATTCCTACCACATCCCCACCTGTCCCCCTATATTTCCCTACCACCTACCTATACTAGGGGCAATTGCTAATGGCCAATTTACCTATCAACCTGCAAGTCTTTGGCATGTGGGAGGAAACCGGAGCACCCGGAGGAAACCCACGCAGACACAGGGAGAACTTGCAAACTCCACACAGGCAGTACCCAGAATTGAACCCGGGTCACTGGAGCTGTGAGGCTGCGGTGCTAACCACTGCGCCACTGTGCCGCCCTATTATAAATTAACTTCTGAGAACTGTTCTATCAAAGGATTACTCAGAATATAGCACATACATTGTGATATAAATCACCAACTTATACTCTGTACAATAGAAAAGGCCCAGGGACCAGCTTTGCAATATCAACATAACATAGACCATGAAAGCATTAGAAAGCTGCAATGGAAATCCAGTACTGTTTAAACACAAGACATCTAAGCAAATATTCAAGCAAATTGTAGCTCATACAAGTTAAAGCTGAAATCCAGGAGACAAACACACAGTTACATTCAAAGTGCTCTGCCCAATGCTTAGCTCCTGATTTAATTGAAACAATAAGTTTTCCTACAAAAAGAAAAATGTGCTGTGGTATGCAGAAGTAACAGAGAAACAGGTTCAAAATACATCCTTAGCCTAGTGTAGAGAAGACAATGAAACTGGGGTGGGGTAAAGCCTGGCTACCCGACCCGAACAGACCCAACTACCGAGTCCAGCATTTGGGCTTGACACTGCTGCTTCTGGGAAGTCACGGGATCAGGCTTACCCATGACTACCCACAACTCCATCTGCAGGAACAGCCTGCTGCCAGAACAGATGAAGGAGATTAGTGTTGGGTCAGGTTTTAATTTTATATCCAACCCAGGCTTTAGGGTGGGGGGTGGGGGGGGGGCAGTGTTCAAGGAGGAATGGCTGCAATTATAAAATGAGCACTGGACAGATTTTCTAACTGGTTAACAGCAGATAAATAACACTCCCACCATGCAATCACAGAATCATAGGCAACAAATCACACACACAAATAAAAAGCTGAAGGGTAAATTCTATAGCTCATGTATCCACGTCAACTAATGGGTATTAGTATTAAATGTTGCCAATGAACAGAAATAATCTACATGATATAAACATGCATTGCTTCCCACAATATGCATAAGTATATTTTACAGGTTGTAAAAGACTTGAATGAGGGTCACCTCGTGGATGGTTAAAAAAAAAGACCGCAATTGTTGACAACGCGATCGGTAGGTGGCGCTGTTTTGGCACATGCGCAGATACAGCATGTGCCACGAAAACGTCATAGCCAGCGACTGTTGCAGCTGCCAGGACTAAAGATGGCACTATTCAAAAAATCACAGAGATGAAACCTAACAAACACGTGGCAGAATACAATGGCCGGAGTGAGAGAGTGGAACGGGCCGGGGAGATCAGCGCGGGGGCCGGGGAGATCAGCGCGAGGGCCGGGAAAGGCAGCACGGGGGCCGTGGAGAGCAGCGCGGGGGCCGGGGAGATCAGCGCGGGGGCTGGCGAGAGCAGCGCGGGGGCCGGGAAAGGCAGCACGGGGGCCGTGGAGAGCAGCGCGGGGGCCGGGGAGATCAGCGCGGGGGCCGGGGAGAGCAGCGCGGGGAGACCAGCGGTAGCGGTGCCGGGGAGGGGGGGGAGAAAGAGGGAGAGGGAGGGGGGGGAGAAAGAGGGAGGGGGGGGAGAAAGAGGGAGGGAGGGGGGGGAGAAAGAGGGAGGGGGGGAGAGGAAGAGGGAGGGGGGAGAGGGAGGGAGGGAGGGGAGGGAGAGGGAGGAGAAAGAGGGAGGGGGGGAGAGGAAGAGGGAGGGGGGGGAGAGGAAGAGGGAGGGAGGGGAGGGGGGGGAGAAAGAGGGAGGGGGGAGAGGGAGAAAGAGGGAGAGGGAGGGGGGGAGAAAGAGGGAGAGGGGGAGAAAGAGGGAGAGGGGGAGAAAGAGGGAGAGGGAGGGGGGCGAGAAAGAGGGAGGGGGGAGGGAGGGGGAGAAAGAGGGAGGAGGGGGAGAAAGAGGGAGGGGGGAGGGAGAGGGAGAAAGAGGGAGGAGGGGGAGAAGGGGGGAGAAAGAGGGAGAGGGAGGGGGGGGAGAAAGAGGGAGGGGGGAGGGAGAGGGAGAAAGAGGGAGAGGGAGGGGGGGGAGAGAGAGGGAGGGGGGGAGGGAGGGGGAGAAAGAGGGAGGGGGAGGGGGAGAAAGGGAGAGGGAGGGGGGGAGAAAGAGGGAGGGGGGGAGAAAGAGGGAGGGGAAAGAGGGAGAGGGAGGGGGGGAGAAAGAGGGAGGGGGGGAGAAAGAGGGAGGGGGGGGAGAAAGAGGGAGGGGGGGAGGGAAGAGGGAGGGGGGGAGGGAGAGGGAGAAAGGGAGAAAGAGGGAGAGGGAGGGGTAAGGAAGGGGGAGAGCTGGGGGGAGAGGGAGGAAGGGGGAGAGAGTGGGGGGGGGGGGGGAGCAGCGGAACGGAAGAGGAGTGCAGCAAAAGACTTACTGGCCAGTCCCTGGACCCGGTGACACCAAGGTCTTCGCACGCTCGCTCCCCGCGGCTCTGTACGGCCTCTCGCTTCCGGCCCTCTCCATTCAGCCGTTCCCTCCAGCTGCGGATGCCCAATCCAGTTGCTTTCTCCCCTACCCAGTTGCTTTCTCTACTTCTCCTCAGTACTTCAGGCATTGCAACTGTTTGGTCCCTGCATTTTGCATGCTCCCTCTCCCCACCCCTCCCCGCACTCCCCACCCCTCCCCCTCTTCAAACACCCCTCCCTCTGCCCCCCCACCATAGTTGAATATCTGAAGTGCAGTTGCAAAGTCGGGGAAATAGCATGCAAAACAAAACCTCAACAATTCTGGGTTTAATTATTGAAAAGTTTTATTAAGTTCATTAAGTATCTGAGGAACTGCTGTGCATGGATACATGAGTGTTGTGTCCAGCATTCCCGTTAGACAGACAGGCCGATTCTCTGCTATGCACAGCTGAAGAGATTGTTCCTGGAGAGCCTTGTGGTGAATAAAAGCTTGGCTCTCTATTCCACTACTGTATTGTCCATGTGAAGGCGGCAAAGTCACAAGAGTCTGAGCTCAGTCTATTCTTGGTGAATGTTCCCCAAACGCATCCCAATGTGCATTCCCAATTCATCCATAAATGCAATGTTCCTTTTCACATCGTGATGAGCTCCGCAGCATGATCCAGTTGCCTTCGTTGCTTGAATGCTGACCGTAAGTCTCGAGGATTGTTTTCTCGACGGCATATTTTACATGAAAAGAAGAAAAGCAAATCAGAGTCAGAGCTTGCCTCCCTCCATCCACTGAAATTACTGTTGCGCACACCTTTTTAAGTTCTGCAGTGAAGGCACCAATTGATAACGTCGCCAATGAAGCACTTATTACCCACCTCAGATGCAGGAATCAGCACATCCTTGCGTCCTCTCCCGCACTGCCTCCTTTGCTTGAATGCCGTCCTTAAGTGTCAAGGATTGTTTTCTCAAGGGCACGTTTTACATGAAAGAAAATAAGGAAAGAACATCAGTGTCAGAGCTTCCCTCCCTCCAATGAAATTACTGTTGAGAATGCTTTGTGTTCTGCGGTAAAGGCATGTACTGATAACACCGCCAATGAATCACTTAGTACCCACCTCAGCTGTAGGAGGCAGGATGATGTTACTGCCCCTATCTCGTGATGGTTCAATGCTGCTCTCAGGGAAAACATGAATGATGTGAGGGTGCTGGAAAAGAAGCACATTTCTTTTGGGCTATGAACATAAAGCTGGCCATTTAGCCCAGCAGTTCCCTGCCAGTGGTTATGTTACTCGTGCGTCTTTCCATCCATTCCCATTTACTCCTGCCTACTACTATCACCAGTTGTGTTCACAGCAAGAGCATTCACATTTCTGCTACCACTGGACACGGCATGCTTGTTTCTTTTAGTGCTCAGTCTCTTCTTGCTGAATGTTCCCCAAGTGCTTGACCCCTTTGGACGCCCTCTCTGCTTGACAGGCAGCAACTGGCAATTGCGGAGTCTCACAAGGCTCTGCATGGTTGTTTCAACGTCGGATGGGGTAACAGGTGGCTGTGTGTCCATGAGCACTGCCCTGATGGGTGTAGGAGCAGGTAACTGTGTGCCCATGAGCACTGCCCTGATGGGTGTAGGAGCAGGTAACTGTGTGTCCATGTGCACTGCCCTGATGGGTGTAGGAGCAGGTAACTGTGTGCCCATGAGCACTGCCCTGATGGGTGTAGGAGCAGGTAACTGTGTGTCCATGTGCACTGCCCTGATGGGTGTAGGAGCAGGTAACTGTGTGTCCATGTGCACTGCCCTGATGGGTGTAGGAGCAGGTGACTGTGTAACTGAGCAGCAAGGAGAGGGTACAGCAGGTAGGGGAAGTGGAGATTTGAACAGGATCCAGGGTTTGTGACACGTGACTGATGTCCAGCGCGCGGCCACCTCCATCCGAAGGTGCTTCCGGGCAATTGTTGGGCATAGTAAATGGCTCCATCTCATCAGCCAGTCCTTGCTGCCAGCGGAGAGTCTGTTGCCGCAGCTAGTCCAGTCTCCTCATGAATGCTGCCGTTCCACTCTGCAGAACGGCCTGTTGCAGCTGGTACAATTGATCTGAAAGCAAGCGGTATTTTTCATTGTGGCTGAGGGGCCTTGGCTGTTCCTCTGTAATCACAATGGCAGCAGCCATGCCTGTCGTCGTTGGTGTCTGAGATGCACGCCAGCGACAATTGGGGGCGAGCCTGTCCAAAGGCAGACCCAGATGCCTCTGCACAACAACAGCACGTTTGCAGGGCAACAAAGTCTGAATGGAGAAGATGCAGCTGCAGGTAGCCTGGCCATCATGTATCTGCAGTGTGTACTGTTTGGCGCCAGAAATCACAGTCACTGTGCCTTCATCCTGCTACCTGCGGTGGCCCAGACAATGGAAATGTTTTCAGAGCAACTTACAAAGGCAGAGCAACTTACCTTGGAACAATCTCCTGTGTCAAATAAAAATGAAGCAAGTCTCCAAAACGAATAAATAATTCAGATAAGATGCCCGACGAAACCTCCGCTCCTTCCACTTTCAAAAAGTCGCGCCGAAGCTTTGACGCATGCGCAGAGGCCAAACTGGCGTTTACCGGCAGGTTGGACCGCAGCGCATGCGCAGAGATGAATAGAATGTGTGCGCATGCGCGTACCGCGTCCTTTGCGCATGCGCAAATCAGTCCGGGAGCGTCGGACCGCAGCGCATGCGCAAGGGGCAGAACACCGTCTGCGCATGTGCGCAACGCGGCGCATCCTGATGACGTTATCCGATGAAGTAGCGTTGTCATGAATTACTTTGAAAAAAAAAAGGCTATTCAGTCTGCTCAATCTACTTTATCATAGATCCAACTCCATTTAATCTAAGAATTTCTTTCATAAATACTCCATGATTCCCAAATCAAATAAAACAGATCTGCCCAATGTCAATCCCCACTAATTTATCCTATCAAGTCACTGGAGGAAAGCTTTTCCTTGTTCCTGGTGGCACAGGAACCATTGAATTCCATGAGGTGTTTCAAGCATAATGTGGATAAGCACTGCACAGTACGGCACCCAGATTTCCTCAGTCATCTCCAACTAACAGTCAAGGTGGCCAAGGTGAAAAATACTGCACAGAATGCAAGGTGGTTACAGGATTTGGGAATGAAGTCTACATTACTTACTATTTAATGGCTGGACTCAAAACTGGTCTAACCTCAGATCACAGTGAGATATACTTCTCGCAGAAGATGCTGCAATAGTAATAAAGAACCAGACTTTCACATTGTCACATTAAAGAGAGCTTTAGCTTCTCTTCTCTCTAAAATACAAATTAAACCTGCATCCAAAGCACACAATGCACCCTCCTCAGTTGATAAAAGATCCAGTTACAATTTGAGTTGTAGGCTGTTACTGTAATTTAAAAATCTTGGATTTTTATAGGACCTCATCACACTGAAATATATCAAATGTTTCATACACTGTAATTACTTGCACAATGTCTTTCATACATGGTTATTACACAGACAAATCTCCTGGTAACCTAGGTACGAAGTCACTAATGCGGCTTGCAGCGTTGGACAGCTCAGGACTCTGATTTTATTCACTGTTGCTACTAAATTTGGCCCAAGATGAACTGTACCAGCTTTTTAGATAACCTTTTAGAGACAGATGTTATCATATTTTTCCCAAACATCCAACACTTCGGAAAAATGCATACAGCTGAAAGAAAATAGCACAAGTTCTAAAGTAGATAAATATGCAAATGAAGCATGCAGCCCACGCTACACAAACAGGACCACATTCCATGTAATAAATGCCATTAGACTGTTTAGGTAATTCAATAAATAAGTAAATAGTTACCACTGGTTAGTGCAATTTTCAGAAGTGTAAGCTGTTAGCTAACAGCACTTTCAGAGTTTTGAATTATCCACTCAATAGCATCCCACCCCTAGAGCAACAGAAGAAAAGATAGAGTTTGCAGTATTTTCACCATATGACAAAACAAGTCTATTTAGGATCAAAGAAAAACACATAAAAAAGGTAAAAGGAATCAAATAAATTCTTCACATAGCCCAGTGTTTTTGTGGCCAATTAATATTGACGTAAGGTGTTTTTCTCATTTTCTAATTTAGCAATATTAATTAGAGCTACTTGGTAACATTTTTATACAAAGCAATATAGGCAATAGACCTGTTTCAGGTGCATTGATGCAGGCTCTACAGAAAACAGCAGTCATCAAATAACCCTTCCATGTGTAATTATTTAAATTCATACAAGTGGAGACTGTGACATCTGTGCACACACATTTATACAACTCACTGTAAAGGCATATTTAATCAACTAATGGTACTTTTGAGATTTTGAAGCTCTAGGCATGCAGTGTTATTTTTCTGCTCATTTCTTATGGGAGCCAATGTCCTTTATCTGAGTAAGCAAGTGAGTTTTAATTATACTCATCATGCACTAAACTCTAGGAATGATCCCAAAATGGTATCAAACCTCAATGTAGAAGAACACCTGGGCAACTGTGATTATTAGATTTAAGTTCATTAGCCAATTTAACATTAAGGCCAGATTTTAGGAAAGGATTTTTTTTGAAAAGGATGAGGAAGATTTGGGCTAATGTTGATTGGGAAATAATACCAGGTAGGAAAAACTACAGTGCTGATGACAAATAGGAGCCACCCAAATGGACAAGGAAGCTATGCAAATTCCTCAGATTAAAAAGTTGCATGTTAAAATTAAATCAAAATGGCTTAACAGCGATGTCCAAAAACTAAAGAAATAAAAAAACTTCCATTTATAAATCACGACCTCAGGACATTCCATAGCATTTTACAGTCAATGAAGTACTTTTTAAATTCAGGTCACGGTTGTAATGTAGGCAACACGGCTGCAAATTTGCACACAGCAAGTTCCTACAAACAACAATGTGATACTGGCCAAATAATCTGTTTCAGTGATGTTGATTGAAGGCTAAATATTGGCCAGGACACCGGGCAGAACTCCCCTGCTCCTCTTTAGAAGAGTGTTATGGAATCTTTTATGTCCATCTGAGGAGCAGACAGGGCCTCAGTTCAAAGTCTCATCTGAAAGATGGCACTTCTGACAGTGCAGCATTTCCTTAGTACTGCACTGGAGCGTCAGCCTAGATTTTTGTGATTAAGTTTCCGGAGTAGAAATGAAATACTTTATGAAATGAAATATTCTACCAGATACAATAAAAATAGCTCATGAGAATAGGAATAGATACAGATGTCAATTAATGCAACAAAATCATAGAACATAGAACAATACAGCACAGTACAGGCCCTTCGGCCCACGATGTTGTGCCGAACCTTTAACCTATTCTAAGATCAAACTACCTACATACCCTTCATTCTACTATCATCCAAGAGTCGCTTAAATGTCCCTAATGTATCTGCTTCTACCACCACCGCTGGCAGTGCATTCCACGCAGCCACCACTCTCTGTGTAAAGAGCCTACCTCTGACATCTCCCCGAAACCTTCCTCCAATCACCTTAAAATTATGCCCCCTGGTGATAGCCCTTTCCGCCCTGGGAAAAAGTCTCTGGCTATCCACTCTATCTATGCCTCTCATCATCTTGTACCCCTCTATCAAGTCACCTCTCATCCTTCTTCGCTCCAATGAGAAAAGCCCTAGCTCCCTCAACCTTTCTTCGTAAGACATGCCCTCCAGTCCAGGCAGCATCCTGGTAAATCTCCTCTGCACCCTCTCTAAAATCAGTTATTAGATTTGCCAAATGATCAGAAATAAGTGACTGGGACAGGTCTTTTTTCTCAGTTACGTAGGAGATAGAGTGATCAAGGACTACAGAGGGCAAGGCATACGAGAGTAGAGTTCCAAGAGATGGCAGAGGTGCGATCTAGGCTGAGACTTCTGTAAGGTGAAGGAGTGCTGTACTGTCTGAGGTGCCGTCTTGCTGATGAGACATTAAACTGAATGTTCATCTGCCCTCTCAGATGGATGTAAAGGATTCCACGGCACTACTTCGAAGAGGATCTGGGGAATTCTCCCCAGCGTCCTGGACAATATTTATCCCTCAAGCAACACCTAAACATAGATGATCTCATCATTATTACATTGCTGTTTGTGGCATCTTGCTGTGCATAAATTAGTTGCCGTGTTTCCTACAATAATGGCTCCACTTCAAAAGTACTTCACAAGCTATAGAGAGAGCTTTGCGATGTTGCGGTCATGAACGGCACTATATAAATGCATGTTCTTTCTTGCTTTGCATTTGTTTTCACTTGTTTCTGCTGAGTTGATAAAGTTGATAGGTGGATGCAATGCACGGCTAAAAACTAATTTACTGAAGTTGATGCAAAGTAGTCATGGCTAGATTTAGTAAGCTGCAGGACTTAATGGCATTCTTTCTAGAGTTTGATTAGAAATAGGGACTGTTATTATGCCAGCTGTTTTAACAACTTGTTGGAATCTGGGATTGTTCCCATGGACTGCAGGGAAGTCATGCAGTTCCTAAAGTTAAAAAAGGAGAAATAAAAAAACAAGGACTTCCGTCAAAGTAATTAGCCTGCATGTTGATCTAGATATATTTGGGGTATGGGCTCAGGCGTTGCAAGTTCCTTCAATGTGCATAAATGCAGCGTAATGTATTTGGGCTAGGGTAATTGTTTTTTTATTCGTTCAGGAAATGTGGGCGTCGCTGGCTAAGCCAGCATTTATTGCCCATCCCAAATTGCCCTTGAGAAGGTGGTAATGATCTGCTTTCTTGAACTGCTGCAGACTTGGGGTACAGGGACACCAACGGTGCTGTGAGGGAGTTCCAGGATTTTGACCCAACGACAGTGAAGGAATGGCGATATAGTTCCAAGTCAGGATGGTGTGGGGCTTGGAAGGGAAATTGCAGGTGGTGGTGTTCCCATATATCTGCTGCCCTTGTCCTTCTAGGTAGTAGAGGCTGCGGGTATGACTGCTGCCACTTGCACAGGTAGTGGAGGGAGTGAATGAAGGTGGTGGATGGGGTGCCAGTCAAGTGGGCTGCTTTGTCCTGGATGGTGTCGAGCTTCTTCAGTGTTGTTGGAGCTGCACCCATCCAGGCAAGAGGAAAGTATTCCATCACACTCCTGACTTATGCCTTGTAGATGGACAGGTGGACAGGCTTTGGGAAGACAGGAGGTGAGTTACTCGCTGCAGAATTCCCAGCCTCTGACCTCCTCTTGTAGCCACTACATTGATGTCGCTGCTCCAGTTCAGTTTCTGGTCAATGGTGACCTCCAGGATGTTGATAGTGGGGGATTCAGCGATGGTAATGTCATTGAACATCAAGGGGAGATGGTTAGATTCTCTCTTGCTTGAGATGGTCATTGCCTGGCACTTCTGTGGTATGAATGTTACTTGCCACCTATCAGCCCAAGACTAGATGTTGTCCAGTTCTTGCTGCATATGGATATGGGCTGCTTCAGTATCTAAGGTGTCACAAATGATGCTGAACATTGTGCAGTCATCAGCGAACGTCCCCACTTCTGACCTTATGATGTAGCAAAGGTCATTGATGAAACAGCTGAAGATGGTTGGGCCTAGGACACTACCCTGAGTAACGCCAGCAGTGATGTCCTTGGACTGAGATGATTGACCTCCAATAACCACAACCATCTTCTTCATTTGTGCTAGGCATGACTCCAATCAACAAGAGGAGTATTCCCCCTGACTCCCATTGACCAGAGTTTTGCTAGGGCTCCTTGATGCCATACTCGGTCAAATGCTGCCTTGATGTCAAGGGCAGTCCCTCTCATCTCACCTTTTCTCCATGTTTGGACGAAGGCTATAATGAGGTCAGGAGCTGAGTGGCCCTGGCAGAACCCAAACTGAGCGTCAGTGAGCATGCTCTTGCTGAGCAAGTGCCGCTCGATAGCACTGTTAACGACCCCTTCCATCATTTTACTGATGATTGGGAGCAGACTGATGGGGTGGTAATTGCCCAGGTTGGATTTATCCTGCTTTCTGTGCACAGGACATACCTGGGCAATTTTCCACATTGCCAGGTAAATGCCAGTGTTGTAGCTGTACTGGGAGAGCTTGGCTAGGGACTCGGCTAGTTCTGGAGCACAGGTCTTCAGTACTATTGCCGGAATGTTGTCAGGGTCCATAGCCTTTGCAGTATCCAGTGCCTTCAGCCGTTTCTTGATATCATGTGGAGTGAATCGGATTGGCTGAAGACTGGCATCTGTGATGCTGGCGACCTCAGGAGGAGGCCAAGAGGGATCATCAACTTGGCACTTCTGGCTGAAGATGGAAGCAAATATTTCAGACTTATCTTTTGCACTGATGTGCTGGGCTCCCCCATCATTGAGGATGGGGATATTTGTGGAGCCTCCTCCTCCTGTTAGTTGTTTAATTGCCCACACCGGTCACAACTGGATGTGGCAGGATTGCAGAGCTTAGATCTGATCCGTTGGTTGTGGGATCGCTTAGGCCTGTCTATTGCATGCTGCTTCTGCTGTTTGGCACGCAAGTAGTCCTGGCTTGTAGGTTCACCAGGCTGACACCTCATTTTTAGGTATGCATGGTGCTGCTCCTGGCAAGCCCTCTTCATTGAACCAGGGTTGGTCCCCCAGCTTGATGGTGATGGTAGAGTGCGGGATATGCCAGGCCACGAGGTTACAGATTGTGGTTGAAAACAACTCTGCTGCTGCCCCTCAGCGTCTCATGGATGCCCAGATTTGAGTTGCTAGATCAGTTCAAAATCTATTCAATTTGGCGCGGTGGTAATGCCACACAATACGATGGTGGGTACCCTCAATGTGAAGATGGGATTTCGTCTCCACAAGGACTGTGCGGTGATTACTGCATCACTCCTACCAATACTGTCACTGACAGATGCATCTGCGTCAGGTAGATTGATGAGGACGAGGTCAAGTAGATTTTTCCCTTTCGTTGGTTCCCTCATCAATTGGTGTTCAACATGGAGAATCACTGATTCATCAGCCGAGGGGTTGTGGGGGGGGGGGGTGGTAGTAGGTGGTCATCAGTAGGAGGTTTCCTTAGCCATTTTTGACCTGATGCCATGAGACTTCATAGGGTTCAGAGTCAATGTTGAGGACTCCCAGGACAACTCCCTCCCACCTGTATAGCACTGTGCCGCTACCTCTGGTGGGTCTGTCCTGCCAGTGACACAGGACATACCCAGGCATCGTGACACAGGGCTACAGTCTTAAGGCTGTGGAATAGGTCATGGAATAGTAGTTCACGGAGAACTGAAGAGCCATGACCAGTGTCCTGGGACCATAGCAAATTCGAACAGGATGTTGTTATATAGCTAGGACATAGAATCATAGAAAGTTTAAGGCACAGAAAGAAGCCACTTGGCCCATCGTGTCTCTGCCTGCTGAAAAATGATCCACCTATTCTAATTCCATCTTCCAGCTTTTGGTCTGTAGTCCTGCAGCTTACGGCACGAGGTTGAGTTGAGGGTTTCTGCCTCAACTACCCTTTCAGGTAGGGAGTTTCAGACCATCACCACCCTCTGGGTGAAAAAGTTTTTCCTCATCTCCCCTCAAATTTTTCTACCAATCACTTTAAATCTATTCCCCCTCGTCACTGACCTCTGCTAAGGTGAATAGACCCTTCACCTCCACTCGATCCAGGCCCCTCAAAATGTTGTACATTTCAATCAGATCTCCCCTCAGTCTTCTCTGTTCCATGGAGAACAACCCCAGCCTATCTAATCTTTCCTCATTGCTACATTTTTCCAGTCCTGGTAACATCCTTGTAAATCTCCCATGTACCCTCTCTAGTGCAATTACATCCTTCCTGTAATGAGGTGACCAGAACTGCACACAGCACTCAAGTTGTGGCCTAACCAATGAGTTATACAGTTCCAGCATAACCTCCCTTCTCTTGTATTCTATACCTCCACTAATAAAGGAAAGGATTACATATACTGCCTTAACCACCTCATCGACCTGTCTGGCTACCTTCAGGGGTCTGTGGACATTCACTCCAAGATCCCTTACTTCCTCTACACTTCTCAGTATTTTCCCATATTTTCCCAGAGTCATTGACTCTGAACCCCATGAAGTCTCATGGCATCAGGTCAAACATGGGTACTTGTATTCCTTTGCCTTGTTTGACTTCCCCAAATGCATCACCTCACACTTCTCCAAGCTGAATTCCATTTGACACTTTTCTGACCAGACCATCAATATCTTCCTGTAGCCTACAGCTATCCTCCTCGCTATCTACCACACGGCCAATCTTCTTGTTGTCCACAAACTTCTTGATCATGCCCCCTACATTTACGTCCAAATCGTTAATATACACCACAAAAAGCAGGGAACCCAGTACTGAGCCCTGCGGAACACCAATGGAAACAGCCCTCCAGTCACGAAAACAGCCTCAACAATTACCCTTTGTTTCCTGCCACTGAGCCAATTTTGTATCCAACATGTTGCATTTCCCTGGATCCCATGGGATTTTTTTTTTCAAAAACCGGTCTGCCATGCGGGGCCTTGTCAAAAGCCTTGCTAAAATCCACGTAGACCACATCAATTGCACTACCCTCATCTATCTTCCTTGTTACTTCTTCAAAAAATTTGATCAAGCTGGTCAAACAAGATCTTCCCTTAACAAATCCATGATTAACCTGTGCCTTTCCAAGAGACAGTTTTTCCTGTCTCCTAGAAACATAGAAAATAGGCGCAGGGGCAGGCCATTCGGCCCTTCGAACCTGCTCCGCCATTCATTATCATAGCTGATCATCCAACTCAGTAACCTGTTCCCGCTTTCCCCCCATATCCTTTGATCCCTTTCACCCCAAGAGCTATATCTAACTCCTTCTTGAAAACATAATGTTTTGGCCTCAACTGCTTTCTGTGGTAGCAAATTCCACAGGCTCATCACTCTCTGGGTGAAATAATTTCTCATCTCAGTCCTGAAAGGTCTCTCAGAACAGATTCCAATAATTCGGCCACTACTGAGGTTAAACTGACTGGCCTGTAATTATTCAGTCTATCCTAAGCTCCCTCTTTAAACAGAGGTACAACGTTAAATACAAAACTAGAAATACAATAACTGTGTAGTTCAACAGCTTGGTACAGTCACATCTATAATTGTGCCCAGTTTTCGGCTCCTCACAAGGTGGAGGTTATTGAGGCTCTTGCGAAAGTCCCAAGAACAGCCAGTTGAATGATACCTAATCTTAGAGCTTAGTCATCAGGATAGGCTTAGAAACGGTCGCTTTTTTTAAAAAGCTGAAGAAAGTATAGACTTCAAAAGGTATATAATTGAGATCCTGTAAATGATGAAGGGAACAGACTCTGTTTGGGTGGACAGTTTATTTGAACTAGATAGGGAGGGGAGAATGCAAAATAAGGAAACAAAAATTACTTCTGTAATAGATTGCAAGTATGTGTCATGAATGTGGATTCATTGGAGAGCTGCAAAAAGGAGCCAATAACGTCCTGCAAGTAGAAGGCATCTCGTGACAGAAGGTAGGTGTGGCTACCTGTGATTAGAACTCAGATACAACAATCTTCTGGAGCTTTCTTGATTGACCTAGAGAGATCAGAGACGAAGTTCCTAGAGCGTTATTTTCTCCTTTAAACAGCTCAAGGTTTCTTTTCTCTGTTCTTTGCATTTCCTAATGAGATTGTAAAACTGTGGGCGGGTGCTGATGGCCCATGTAGGTTTGACCAGTTGGTCTTTCTTCATCATGCTCACCATTAAGGTAATTGCATAATTATTCAAAAAGGTAATGCTCATAGTTACCAGCAAACAACATCACTCGAGCATAGAATTTCCTCCCAAGGCTGACTGAAAACAATAGCACATAATCTTAAGCATTAAATATCCAATGGACTCAATTAGCTCAGACCTGTGCTACTTCACTAGTTGATGGCAAATATAAGTTAGAACATCAAACTCTTGAGATGTTGTAAAATAAGACTTGAGGGAGCTGAATGGCCTCCTCCTATTCCTGTGTTCATAAACAGAGGGCAATTAAAAAAGCCAATTTCAACTAACATGTCAGACAGTGATCAAGTTTTGTCCGTGTGAGTCAGCACCAGGCAGGCTACATGATGCTTTTAACAATCCATAAAGACCTCACAATGACAAAATGGTATTGCAATAGTAGCTGGTAGCTGCATCACAAAACAGTAAAAATCTTTTAAGACCTCTTGCCACCACCCCCACCAGCAACCACTCATTAATTCTGCTGTGTATTCATTTCTGCAGCCGAGGTGTCATGTCCCAAACCAACTGCTTATGCTGCTGGCGCAATCTGCTACAAATCCAATAACAATTAGTGATATTTCACAGATTTATCCTTTCCAATTTGGTTGAGATCAAGAACCCCATTGAGATCGAATGTGCATCCTTGCATTGAACCACCTACAAGACAACCCAAGACAGCAATGTGTGTATTGTCAAGCCACCAGGAGGTGCACAACATTTTAGGGGAAAGTGGGGGAGGGGGAATGAATGTAGACTTTTCATCTGATTTGTGTTATAGGAAAGTGGAAACTGCCACATTGCAACTACCAAAGTTTCACCCTCAAGATTCATTATAATTAATTAGAGACAACTGGAGTTTCCTTTTTATTCCAAATCTAAAGATTAGAAGCACTTGGACTGCAAGAGCCTCAATTCCCATTTGGGACAGTTAATGCACTGTATAGACCAAAAAGACAAATCTATTTAAAATGACTGTGCGCACGTACCTTTCCTGCATTAGCAGAAATTGTATTGGCCATTAATCCTTCCAAATAGTTACTCAAGATAACTCCTTTCACTGTGATTATTGCCTCCTGGGTCAAAATGGTCCTAAAAGTCAACGCATCGTTGAGTGAGCCAATATTTCAGTTTTATAGTTACGATTTTAAATATCTTGGCATATTTAAATCTAAAAAAAGTTTGCATTTATTAATAGAATGTCCTTGGCACTCCAGAACTTTGGTTTACAGAATGCAAAATTTCTTCAGTTTTACTCTATCTCCCTCTCAGGTTTCCTTTTCTTAAAAAAAAAAGTATAATTTCCAATTTCATTCATCCAAAAGTTAACTTGTCAACTAGCATCATTTCCAAAATCTGACTCCGAGCTTCAACATTTGGTTACTTGCCCCCTTCAAGTTCACAAGAAAGCAGCATTTATTTGGTGCACACTCGGAACAAACAAAAAAAAAGTCACAGAAGTGACTCTTCAAAAAAAATTGTGATGGACAGCCCAGTTCAGTTCTGATCTCTCCATTTGCTTTGTCATATCTTTGCTAATCAGCAACCTTGTCTTCAATGTCCAGGCAGATTCCTGTATTAGATTAATCCAATTAAAAAATTAAAGCTCGTAAGCTCTTCAAATTTGAAGCCACCATCTCCCATTGAACAAAATACATTGGCCCAGATTATGTGTCAAGAATAACAGTGAAGCTAACAGTGCTCACCATTACTGTGGAGTAAATCAGACTGCCGCTTCCAGAATATGCACAGTTAAATGCAGAATTGGTGTTACCCTGCTCATCCACAGATTGCGCTGTAACAGCTGGCAATAGACTCGGCATTGAAATCGATATAAGGGTGTGAAGTTGCGGTACATATCCATTATTATTTCACTAAACACGGCAGGGAAAGTTAGGGCTGATACATTCAGGTGTAAGTGGATTTTTAATTGTGTGATCAGATTACTGCCAAAAAAAACCCTCTCTGGTTCTGAAAACTTAATTTCACAAGTGTGGAGTCTTATTCAGTCAGAATTTAATTATTGTTGGGAGATTTTACATTTTTAAGAAAAATCTTTTTCTGTCTCTTATCTCTTCCCATTTTCCCCCAATCTTTAATTTGTTTTCTGTACATAATTTAAATCTAATTTATACATCCTGGCTTAAATAAAGAGCCTCACTATTGCTTGCCCAGCTCTCACATCCCCTGTCGAGGGTCCCACACTGGATCCGATGTCTAATGATGGCAAGTCTCTGCTCAAAAGCCTACAAAAGCTCTGGGCAACTGTGAGTATAACGAAAGGCAAGCAGTGTTCCTTCACCGCTAACCGCAAAATCTGGACCATTATTTAAAACAAACTGTTAGAAGTAAATTAAGATTATAGCATTTAAACTTCGCTTCTTTAGATAGCTAAAAATATCCAAAAAGCTAGATATAACTAGTAAAACAGATTAAAACGGAGTGTTGTCTAAACATTTTTAATAAAATTACATTCAACTCACTTTTCTGGATTCTCAGGATGAGGTCGATATATCAGTCTTTCATCTACTGATACAAGGTTACTGAGAGTTATCTGTAACAAAAGAAATGAATATGATTGGATCTCATGTGAAATGACACATTCGCATCTTAACTGTTCTTTCAATTATCAAATATAACCCTAGACCAATGCACCAGCAAAAAAAAGTTTAAAGCCATAAACATTAAGGCCCTGCCTCAACTTCGAAGAGTTGGTGCATATTTGAGAGTAGAATCATTTAACATAGTCACGTTCTAGAGTTTCCACCGGCATGGGGGAGGGTAGTAATTGTCAGTCACTTTGGTGTGAAGGAAGGAAAGGTGAAGACATTTACTGACTCATGGGATGGGCCTACCCTCAGCTTCAGAGAATATCCTATCCACTTTAATAGTTTCAAAACCTACCTAGATGTGGGTCAATAACTTTCTAAATAACATTTCAGCTGTTCCAGTACAACAATGACATGATGAATGATTGCCCAGTTACTATCTATCCTCAAAAGTCAGGGTAAGTCTAGGAGTCATTAGCAAAATTAAGCAAAGCCTGCTCATCGACCCTCAGTGTTGCAACAGAAGCACTCAGCTCCAGACCTTACTACAATGGGTACAAAAGGTAAATGGCAGATGAAGTGAGTTATTCACTGTCCTCAGTGAGGCAGCATTTAATGAAATATGACGTCAAGGAGCCCTACCAAAACTAGTCATAGGGGGTCAGGTGGCTGGAGTTGAGAAAGATGGCTGTGGTTTTCTCAGATCATAGGAACATAGCAGCAGGAGTAGGCCATTCAGCCCTTCAAGCCTGCCCCGCCATCCATCAGATCAATCATCGGAATCCCAAGATATCATTGCAGGAACTCCATAGGGAAAGATTCCTGGCTCTAACATCTGCAGTTGCTTCATAAATGACCTTACTTCTGTCATAAGATTGAAGAATGGATTTTACTGTCAGCAGCTCTATTCATAACTACTCGAATAGCGAAGCAACCCATGGATAACATTTGCAACATATAAATCGCAGCTAATGACAATCTTGTACAGAAGAAAGGCTGACCTTCAATGACATCACCATAGCCGAGTCCATCAACATCCTGGAGACCACTACTGACTAGAACCTGAACTGAACCAGCCAGATCAACATCATGTCTTCAAGAGCACGGAAGGGGCTCAGTAAGGAACATTTTAAAAGGAGAGGGGTGGAGAGGCAGGGAAGTTTAACTTGGAAATGCAGGAACTTAGGGCCGAGACAGCTAAAGACATGGCTGCCAAAGGTGGGGTGAAGGAAGATGGTGGTACACAAGATGTCAGAATGTGAGGAATGAAGTTCTCGGAGGCCTGGAGAGGCTGAGAGATAGGGAGGGGTGAGGCCACTGGAGGGATTTGAAAACAAGGATGAGAATTTTAATTTCAAAGCATTGGTGGACTGGGAGCCAATATAGGTCAGCAGGCACAAAAGGTGATACTAATGAAACCAATCATCACTCTGGACAGTGCAGTTTGCTTGATTGGCTCCCCTTGCCACTGAACGCAGTATCCACCTCCTCCATCACAGGTGCACTGTTACTGCAAAGTATACAATCGATAAACAACTCAAAAAAGATCACTTTGACAATACGTCTCTCCTCTGCCATCTCTAGAACTGAGAAAGAAAAGAGCAGCCACGTCATGGGAGTATCACCACCTCCAAGGCACATCATTCGGACTTGGATGTAAGCTACTGTTCCTTCATTGCTGCTGTGGGATTCCTTGCCCAATAATGTTGCAGAAGAATCAACAGAACAAGAACTACAATATTTCAAGGAGAGACAGCGCCATCGTCTTTGGGCACCAATTGTGATTGCTAGTATCACCCACATTCCGAGAGCAAATAAACAAAAAATTACTATCTACTTGGCTTCTCTGAAAAACAGAGGATCTGAAGTTCGCCCTTCAGAAAATCCAAGTTTTTTTTAATACATGCATATTTGTGAAACAGAACATTGTGCTGCATTCATCACATTTGCACCAAAGCCTTGTCTGTCAAATCAGTTTCAGCAACTTGTGAATTGAACAAGCTTGGTAGGAAGCTATGCAGTTAAATGCACCTACCCCAGGTAGTTAATCTTAATGCCAGTTCTTGAGTTCAGGTGTTTTCTGTGCATTTGAAATTTAATGAACAGTCTATACCTGAAAAATCACCTGCACCAGACTAGTACAAATTGTATTGCAGAAGTTTATAAGCACAAAGTAAGATAAAAACCTGGAGAGGCATACAAGATGGATAGGTTCACCTGGTTCATAATTCTATATGTCTAAAGATTTATCTTCAGAATCCAAGCAGACATTACTAAGAAGCACCAAAAGGATCTAAAAAAAAAGAGATGGTCCCATAACAATTTGCATTTATATAGCACCTTTAACATAATAAATAATAATCTGACACTGAGCCACATAAGGAGGTATTAAGGCAGATGACCATAGTTTGGTCAAAGAGTTAGGTATTAAAGGGGCATCTTAAAGAAGGAAAGAGAGGCGGAGAGGTTTAGGGAGGAAATTCCCGAGCTTAAGCCAGGGCAGTTGAAGGCACTGCCGCCAATGGTGGTGCAATGAAAAGGTCAGCACTGGAGGTGTGCAGAGCTTAGAGATAGGGCGGGATGAGGCCAAAAATGAGGACAAAACTCCTTTCAGACACAGGTAGTTTATGTGAAGGTAATGATCTACACTAATGTCGTGGCGTTGATCAGCAAGAGGCCTTATGTTGCTGTGCTCCTTAAAGAAAGGACTTACCTTTACAGAGACTTTCATGACATCAGGACGTGCCAAAACACTTCATGGCCAATTAAATACTTGTGAAGTATAGTCACTATTGTAATATAGAGAAACGTGGCAGCCAGTTTGCACATAGCAAGGTCTCACAAAAACAATTAAATGATCAGGCAATTTTTTTTGGATGGTGTTGGTTGAGACATTGGGAGAATTCTTTGAAAGGTAACATGGGATCTTTTACATCTTTACAAGATGGCAGACAGGGGCTCGGTTTACAGTCTCATCTGACTGAGTATCTCTGTGCAGTACTCCGTCAGTACTGCACTGGACTATCAGTCTAGTTTACATACTCAAGTCTCTGAAATAGCCCATGACTGTCTGACTCAGAGGCTGGAGTACTACCACAAACGAAGTTTGATACTTTCTTCTCAAAAAGAAGACCCTGACCAATAACATGACAATTTTAAAAGTCTGCTTCTAAGTCAAATGCTATTTTGAAGCACCTTGGGATGTTTTATTACATTAAAGGCATTACATAAATGCAAGTTGTTATCGTACATTGTTCTCATTCAACCCTGTCTGAAATTGATTCAGTTCATTCACCAGCTTCCATTGGCATCTCTGCTTCACTGCAAATAATAATGCAGAGATTGGCTCCTTGAAACTATGCAACAGGTAATTATTCCTCTCCAACAACATTCTCACTACTCAATCTTTCCTGTACCATTTCCTCACTAGTAAACTGTTACAATAACTTATGCTTGAGGAAGATGCTCATCATCTTAAGCTGTTTGATTGATGCCAGATGTTTGCCTATTAGTGCGATGAAGAACATCAAAGAGCTTGAGATGTAGCTCACAGGTGGTCATTTGTAGGGATGGAGGAGAGCACCTAATTCAATAATGCAAAGCTTTTTAGAAAGGGACAGTATCTATGGTGCCCCTATTATAGAATAACACCAGTTTCTACTTTTTAGAAGTTGAATAGAAGAGGAAGAAAAAGCATTGGGTACATATACGGAGATATTCCATGATGTTAGGACTTTCAAATTCATGTACTTACATTAGAAGAACTGAGTTCCATTGTCCGTTCAACTGGATCTACAACAGAATGTTCTTTAATGTATGTTGTGGTCCTGCTTGTACCTAGGATCTAGCAAAAACACATTACATAGATTACCACATGAAACAACCTCACAGTTGCCTTTATTTTGCTTCAATTTTTTTTTGTAGAGTGTCAAATTCCACTGAGTGAAGCACGAGAATATAAAGCAAGTTATAGGAGGCAAGCGAATTTAACCCCATACAAGTCTTTTGCAATTTTGAAAAAATCCGTAAATGAAGATGTACTACCGGGGCTATATGCTTATATCTATTTTACTATAGTGGGTGCTGGATTAACATAGGTCAGGAAATTTCTTTACAGCATACCTTACTACACAACACTGAAAACACTGCCACATTGATAATCTGTTCACAAATCATTCCAAGGCACAAATAGGAGAAATCATCATGGGGAATGAGGAAATGGCAGAGACATTGAACAAATATTTTGTGTCTGTCTTCAAAGTAGAAGACACAAGTTCCATATCAGAAATAGGCAGTAACCTAGGGACTAAAAAGAGAGGAAATTAAGGATATTGATATCAGTCGAGAAAAAGTATTGCAGGAACTTGGACTAAAATCTGACAAGTCCCCAGGACCAGATGGCCTACATCCTCGGGTTCTAAAAGAGATAGCTGCAGAGACAGTGGATGCGTTGTCTATGAATTTCCAGAATTCCTTAGATTCAGGAATGGTCCCGTCAGATTGGAAGTTGGCAAATGTTACATCGCTTTTCAAGAAAGGAGGGAGAGAGAAAACGGGGAACTACAGGCCAGTTAGTTTATCAGTCGTTGGGAAGTCTTAACATTGCACTTGGAAAAGCGTAGTATGATTAGAACAAGTCAGCATGGTTTTACTAAAGGGAGATCCTGTTTGACAATTTATTAGAGTTTTTTGGGAATGTAACTAGTAAATAAATGGGAAACAGTTAATGTAGTATAACTGGATTTTCAAAAGGCATTCGATAAGGTGCCACATAAAAGATTAATAGGCAAGATAAGGGCTCATGGTGTTGGGGGTAATATATTAGCATGGACAGAGGATTAGTTAACAGTCCGGAAACAGAGTGGGCATAAATGGGGCATTTTCAAGTTGGCAGGCAGTGAAAGCTTGGTGGAAAGGTAAGTTGCAGGATATAGAGAGGCGGCAAAGAGATATAGACAGGTTAAGTGAGTGGGCAACAAGATGGCAAATGGAGTATAATGTAGGGAAGTGTGAAGTTCACTTTGGTCGTAAAAATAGAAACGCAGATTTCTTTTTAAAAAAGGTGTGAAACTGGTAAGTGTTGATGTTGAGAGAGACTTGGGGGCACTCGTACAAGGAACGCATAAAGTTAACATGCAAGTACAGCAGGCTATTAGGAAACAAATGGCATGTTGACCTTTATTGCAAGGGAATTGGAGTACAGGAATAAAGAAGTGTTACTAAAATTGTACAGAGCTTTGGGGAGTCCACACCTGGAATACTGTGTGCAGTTTTGGTCTCCACATTTAAGAAAGGATATACTTGCACTGGAGGCAGTGCAGTAAAGATATACTAAATTGGTTCCTGGGATGAGGGGGTTGTCTTATGATGAGAGGCTGAGTAAATTGGGCCTATATTCTCTGCAGTTTAGAAGAATGAGAGGTGATCTAATTGAGACATACGAGATTCTGAAAGGACTTGATAGGGTAGAAGCTGAGAGATTGTTCCTACTGGTCAGGGAATCTAGAACATGGGGGGCACAGTCTCAGGACTGAGATGAGGAGAAATTACTTCACTTAAAGGGTTGTGAATCTTTGGAATTCTCTACCCCAGAGGGTTGTGGATGATCCGTCACTGAATATATTTAAGGCCGGGATAGATAGATTTTTGGTCTTGCAGGGAATCAAATGATATGGGGAGCGGGCAGGAAAGTGGAATTAAAGCCCAAGATCAGCCATGATCGTATTGAATGCTCCAAGTTCTTGTGTACTTAGCTACAAAATATTTACACCCAATCTGGAAACTTCCTAATTGGTGTTTGTTCTGTCACTACAGAAAAATGCCATACTTCATACAAATAATTTGTAATATGATATATATGAGGGATTAGGCAGGTTGGTTTAGTTACTTGCAGTTTTACACTGCAAATCAGATAGGTTTTTCCAAACAGATTACCCAACATTCGCATCACAAACTTGGAAACACTGAAGCCGAGATCATTTATTATGAATTAAACACAAGAAGTTTCCTAAAAGCAACGAAATTGACAAGTCAAAGTCTATGTCACTATCTCAATCTTCACATGGGAAAATATTTCAGTTTAATATTGATTTGACTCAGAAACCAGGTTACTCAGTATCAATGTTTTTATATCCCAATTGTGCCAAATTTCTAGTGATCTGGACATTGACAGATCCATATAAATGAAGATCTTTGAATGCAAAGGCTCCTGTTGATTTGGGCTATTTTGGAAAAACAATACAAATTAAAAGTTTTTTTAAAAACTTAAAATAATGTACAAAATATTGCTGACATACTTACGGCCATAACAATGCTGGGCAATCCCCACTCTGTACTAAGCAGACGTTGGCTATGCAATCTTCCTTGAGTATCGAGATTCCTCTCCAACACATCCACTCCCACCACGTTGGGGTTCATGGGATTAGGGTATTTTTGCATTGCAGCTTTGATGACTGTCTCCCATGGATGGCTAAAGGGACACCATAAAAAAAAGTACAAGCACATTTCATATAAACTGACACCACTGTACCAGAAAGGGAAGAAGTGGGTGCAAAAGAGGTCTATTTCACAGAAAGGGAGGTTTAAAAACTATCAGCTAAGCCAAGCTTATGATCTGCTAAGATGCATGTACACAATAGATACTTTAAATGTTCACATGCACTGTTAAATATAGCAATGCAAAGTGCACCACAAAGAAAATTAACAAAAAAAACTTAGACCATTTAATTCTACTGGAAAATACGTAAATTTCCTTTTTCTACAACCACAGTATATTCCTCATCACATTTGTTCACTAAAACATATTGTATATTTTCCCATAATCTATAGCAAATGAACTGGTAGCAGCAATATGACCCGAAATTACCGACATCAAAGAATTATTACCCTGTCTTTAGCTCACTCAGTCTGGTAAGAAGGAATCTGTATGATCATCCATAAGTCAGAAAGAACTCTTCAAACTAATTTTAACTTTTGCAAATGGAAACATGCAAGGCGGCAGACCAATAGCAGATGGCAAGTAACATTCGCGCCACACAAGTGCCAGGCAATGACCATCTCCAACAAGAGAGAATCTAACCATCTCCCCTTGACATTCAACAGCATTACCATCGCTGAATCCCCCACTATCAACATCCTAGGGGCTACCATTGACCAGAAACTGAACTGGAGTAGCCATATAAATACCGTGGCTACAAGAGCAGGTCAGAGGGTAGGAATCCTGAGGAGAGTAACTCACCTCCTCACTCCCCAAAGCCTGTCCACCATCTACAAGGCACAAGTCAGGAGTGTGATGGAATACTCTCCACTTGCCTGGATGGGTGCAGCTCCAACAACACTCAAGAAGCTTGACACCATCCAGAACAAAGCAGCCCGCTTGATTGGCACCCCATCGACAAACATTCACTCCCTCCACCACCGGCGCACAGTGGCAGCAGTGTGTACCATCTACAAGATGCACTGCAGCAATGCACCAAGCCTCCTTAGACAGCACCTTCCAAATCCGCGACCTCTACCAACTAGAATGACAAGCGCAGCAAATACATGGGAACACCACCACCTGCAAGTTCCCCTCCAAATCACACACCATCCTGACTTGGAACTATATCGCCGTTCCTTCACTGTCGCTGGGTCAAAATCCTGGAACTCCCTTCCTAACAGCATTGTGGGTATACCTACCCCACATGGACTGCAGCGGTTCAAGAAGGCAGCTCACCACCACCTTCTCAAGGGCAACTAGGGATGGGCAATAAATGCTGGCCTGGCCAGCATCGCCCACATCCCATGAATGAATAAAAAAAGGTTAGCGGAATGGCAGAAGAGGCTTGAAGGACTAAATGGCCTAGTCCATTCCATTGTTGTGAAATGTAATTTAATACTGACAAATGTAGAGTTTACACTGGAAAGAAAACAGAGCAAAACACTATGAATGATTTTGAAATAGTTACAGATGAAGTGGAAAAGAAAAATGTGCATTAAGATAGCACCTTTCACAATCTCAGAACTACCAAAAGCAAAAGTACCACTGAAATACTTTTGAAGTGTAGTCATTGTTATAATGCAGGAAATGTGGCAGCCAATTTGCAATGCGATAATGACCAGGCACTTTTATAAATGTTTGTATTTATTCATTCCCTGGATGTGGGCTAGATCCTGGTAAAACCAGCATTTATTGCCCACCCCGAAAGCCCGCGAGAAGGTGGTGGCAAGCATCTTTGTCAACCTCTATAGCCTGTGTGGAGAAGGTACTCCTACAGTGTTGTTGGGAAGCTGCAGGATTTTGACCTAGCAATGATATATGTCCAATTAGGATGGTGCCTTGGAGGGGAACCTGGAGGTGGTGGTGTTTTTCTGTGCCTGCTGTCCTGTTCTTCTAGGTGTTTCAGTGATGTTCACTGAGTGATAAATATTGGCCAGGACACTGGGAGGACATCAACAACTTGCATTTATATATAGTCTTTAACATAGCAAAATGTCCCGAGTTACTTCACAGGAGCATTATCAAACAAAATTTGAGGCATAATCTCAGGATAAAGGAATGGCCATTTTGGACTGAGATAAGGAGAAATTCCTTCACTCAAAGTGATGTGGATCTTTGGAATTCTCTACCTCAGAACAGGGGATGCTCAGATGCTGAGTATATTCAAGGATAAGGTCAATAGATTTTTGAACTTTTAAGGGAAATGGGAATCCAGCCAGAAAATGGAGTTGAGGTCAAAGATTGGTATAATCTTATTAAATGGTAGAGCAGGCTTGAGGGGATATATGGCCTACTCCTGCTCCTTATGTTCTTACCATGCCACGTAAGGAGATATTAGGACAGGTGACCAAAAGCTTGGTGTTATGCCATGTGGTGAGGGATGTGGGTGGTTCCCACTGTTCAACTCGCAACACGTGTTTTTGTTCTTAGGATTTTGATCCCTTTGTGTTTTATTTGTCAAATAAACAGACAGTGACAGGTTTTCTTGTAGGTTCAAAACAGAAGATTAATTTATTGAGCAATATGCCTGATCCCAAAATTCATATATACACACACACACACGAAAAAGGGCATTTAGGCTTGGGTGTATGTAGATTTCTCTGTTGGTTGAAAGTTTAGTATGAAGACAAAGCGTCACTTTCAATTCTCTGCTGCGCCTGTTGAACATGTAGAATTCATAGCAGGGCACCTCCCTTTTTGTTTGTTGGATTTTCTCCTAGCTCTCAACTGGACAAGCTTTGGTGATGCTTCTTCCTGGGTCAGTCTCTCTCTCTCTCTCTCTCAAGAGAGACAGAGCTACCTTTAAAGCTAAAAGTTCCTCACATCTCATCTCTGTTGGAAGTAGGGAGATTTTGCTTCCTGTGCTGATTGACAATAGACCAGTCTGTGGCTACTTCACACCTTCTTTATTTCAGAAGAACCCATTCAATTCAAAAATGTCTCTTGATAGGTTCAGGATGGGTGTAATTGAGACCTCTTAGCTTTGAATGTATTCTTTTGTCCTTGCCAGACAGTTTGAATAAACTAAAGAAAGGGCAGGGCCTATCAGAGATGTACAAGGGAACTTATGTATGGATGCAGAAGATGTGGGCAGGGTTCTTAATGAGTTTTTTGTCTCTGTCTTCACGAGGGATGATGTAGACATTGTAGTAAAAGAGTAGTGTGAAATATTAGATACGATAAGCATAATGAGAGAGGAAGTACGAGAGGGCCTGACATCCTTGAAAGTGGATAAATTGCCAGGGCTGGATGGATTGCATCCCAAGTTGTTAAAGGAAGCCAGGGAAGAAATAACAGATGATCATCTTCAAATCCTCACTGGATACAGTCGAGGTGCCAAAGGATTGGAGGTCTGCGAGCGTTATACCAATATTTAAAAAGGGTGCAAGGGACAGGCCAAATAATTATAGGCCAGTCGGTCTGACCTCAGTGGTGGGTAAATTATTAGATTCAATTCTGAGATACATTACCACTGAGAAAGGCAAGGATAAATCAGGGATAGTCAGCATGGATTTGTTAAGGGAAGGTCATGTCTTACTAACTTAATAGAGTTTTTTGTGGAAGTAACAAGGAGGATTGATGAGGGTAGTGCAGTGGATGTTGTCTGCATGGATTTTAGTAAGGCATATGGCGGACTGGTCAGTAAAATGAAAGCCCATTGGTTGCAGGGGAATGTGGCAGGTTGGATCCAAAATTGGCTTAGTGACAGCAACGGGTAGTTGTCGACGGATGTTTTTGCAAATGGTAAGTGGTTTCCATTGGTGTTGCACAGGGCTCAGTGTTGGGTCCCTTGCTGTTTGTGGTATATATGAATGGTTTGGACTTAAATGTGGGAGGCATGATTGGGAAATTTGCTGATGACACAAAAATTGGCCGTGTAGTTGATAGTGAAGAGGATAGCTCTAGACTCCAGAATGATATCAATGGTTTGGTTGAGTGGGCGGAAAAGTGGCAAATGGAATTCAATCCAGAGAAGTGTGAGGTATTGCGTTTGGGGAGGGCAAACAAAGCGAGGGAATACACAACAAACAAGAGGATATTGAGAGGGGTAGAAGAAGTGAGAGACCTCAGAATGCAAGTCCACAGGTCCCTGAAGGTGGCAGGACAGGTAGATAAAATGGTGAAGAAGGCATATGGAATGCTTTCCTTTACTGGCCGAGGTATAGAATACAAAAGCAGGGATGTAATGCTGAAATTGTATAAAATGCTGGTTAGGCCACAGCTGGAGTACTGCGTACAGTTCTGGTCACCACATTACAGGAAGAACATAAATGCTCTGGAGAGATACAGAGGAGATTTACAAGACTGTTGCCATGGCTTGAAAGTTGCAGTTATGAGGAAACATTGGATTGGCTAGGGCTGTTTTCCTTAGAACAGAGGAGGCTGAGGGAAGACCTAAGAGGGTGGTGGGTGTCAGGAATTCACTGCCAGGAATGGTAGTGGAGGCAGAAACCCTCAACTCTTTTAAAAAGGTACCTAGACATGCATCGGAAATGCTGTAAACTGCAAGGCTACGGACCAGGAGGTGGAAGGTGGGATTAGATTGGAGGGCTAGGTTTTACGGCCAGTGCACGATGGGCTGAATGGCCTCCTCCTGTGCTGTAATTTTTCTATAGTTCTAAAGGGAAGGTCTCTGGACCTTTGGTGGCCATTTTTAAGCATACTGTCCACTTTTTTAATTCTTCAGATGGAGTTCTTGTAGCTTCAATCGCTGCACTTTACATGAACGCCACTTTGGTCAAAGAGCAAAGTTTTAAGGAATGTCATAAAGGAGAGAGAGGCCGAGAGGTTTAGGAAGGGAATTCCAGAGCATAGGGCCGAGGCAGATGAAGGCATGGTCACCAATGGTGCAGCAATTAAATCTAATATGCACAAGAGCTGGAGGGGTTTATAGAGATAGGGAGAGGTGAGGCCAAGGAACAATTTGGAAACAATGAAGAGAATTTTAAAAATTAAGGTGTTGCTAGACTGGAAGCCAATATAAGTCAATGAGTATTGGGGTGTAGGTGAATAGGACTTGGTGCAGGTTAGGATTCAGACAGCAGAATTTTTGGATGAGCCTCAAGCCTATGAAGATCACAGACCAGCCAGGAGAGCTTTGGAATAGTCAATTATAGAGGTAGTAAAGGCATGGATGAGCGTTTCACCGGCAGAGGAGCCAAGGCAGGGCAGAATTGGACAATGTTGTGAAGGTAATAGATGGTTTTGGTGGTGTGGTTGGAAGCTCATCCTGGGGTCAAGTACAACACCGAGCTTGCGAATGGTCTGGTTCAGCCTCAGACAGTTGCCAGAGAGGGGGATGGCATCAGCAGCAAGGGAGCGAAGTTTGTGACAGGGCCAGAAGAGAAATTTCTGCTCATCCAGCACCAGATAACAGTATGACAATTTAGGCACAGTGGCGCAGTGGTTAGCACCGCAGCCTCACAGCTCCAGGGACCCGGGTTCGATTCCAGGTACTGCCTGTGTGGAGTTTGCAAGTTCTCCCTGTGTCTGCGTGGGTTTTCTCCGGGTGCTCCGGTTTCCTCCCACAAGCCAAAAGACTTGCAGGTTGATAGGTAAATTGGCCATTATAAATTGTCACTAGTGTAGGTAGGTGGTAGGGAAATATCGGGACAGGTGGGGATGTTTGGTAGGAATATGGGATTAGCGGAGGATTAGTATAAATGGGTGGTTGATGTTCGGCACAGACTCGGTGGGCCGAAGGGCCTGTTTCAGTGCTGTATCTCTAATCTAAGATGCAACGGAGGAGTCAAGAGAGGCAGTGGTGAAGTGGATCTGGGTGTCATCAACATACATGTGAAACATGATGTGGTGTTTTCAGATGACGTTGCCGAGAGGGCAACATGTGGATGAGAAATATGAAGGGGTACTGCCATGGGATCTTCTAAGGGGGGAATCTGGGACCTTGGTTTAATGACTGCACCTCTAAAAGTGCAGCAATCACTCAGCATTACTGAAGTGTCAGTCTGGATTAAGTGTACATTTGTGGAGTGGAGCTTGAACCCAGAACCCACAAGAGTGCCAGCACTGAACCAAGGCTGACGCTTAAAGTTGTTGACTTTAGACAGTAGGTACATTTGATCTACCTGCAGTCTGAATCTATTCCCCAGACAGCTTAACTAGGTTTACCATTACATTTGTTCGCAGATGAACAAGGAGTTGGTACAGCTGGATAAGGGATACAGTAAACAATTAAAATGCCTTCCAATGGGAGATGTGACTTGTTTTTTTATATAAACACACAGGTTGATCAAAAAAGCAAACGTTCCTTCAGTTCTTTCTGTAGTGCAGAATCGCCACAATTTGAGATATATTCTGTAAAGCATTTTGTTTTGCACAAAATACATCGATTTCCAGAGAACTACAGGGTAAGAAGCACAAGCAGAATTAAGGATCACTGTGGGGAGAGTCAGCACCTGCTTCATACCCAGTCCCACAAGAACACAAGAAAGAGGAGCAGAAGTAGACCATATCTCCAATGGAGCCTGCTCCGTCATTGTGGGCGGCACAGTGGTTAGCACCGCAGCCTCACAGCTCCAGGGACCCGGGTTCGATTCTGGGTACTGCCTGTGTGGAGTTTGCAAGTTCTCCCTGTATCTGCGTGGGTTTTCGCCGGGTGCTCCGGTTTCCTCCCACATCCAAAAGACTTGCAGGTGATAGGTAAATTGGCCGTTGTAAATTGCCCCTAGTGTAGGGAGGTGATAGGGAATATGGGATTACTGTAGGGTTAGTATAAATGGGTGGTTGTTGGTCAGCACAGACTCGGTGGGCCGAAGGGCCTGTTTCAGTGCTGTATCTCTAAATAAAAAATACGATCATGGCTGATCTTGGGCTTTAATTCCATTTTCCTGCCCACCCGCCAATCCCTTGATTCCCTAAAAGATCAAAAATCTGTCTGTCCCAGCCCTAAATATATTCAATGATGGAGCATGCACAACCCTCTGGGGTAAAGAATTCCAAAGATTCACAATCCTTTAAGTGAAGTAATTTCTCCTCATCTCAGTCCTGAATGATTGACCCCTTATCCTGAGACTGTGCCCCCATGTTCTAGATTCCCTGACCAGTGGGAACAATCTCAGCTTCCACCCTATCAAACCCTTTCAGATTCGGGTTCCGAAGGGTCAATGACCCGAAACGTTAACTCTGCTTCTCTTTTCACAGATGCTGCCAGACCTGCCTAGTGGTTCCAGCATTTCTTGTTTTTATTTCAGATTTCCAGCATCCGCAGTATTTTGCTTTTATCCTTTCAGATTCTTGTATGTTCCGATGTGATTGCCTCTCATTCTCCTAAACTCCAGAGATCATAGGCCCAATTTACTCAGCCTCTCGTCATAGGACCTCATGTAGGGTTAAGTAGAAACAATAAATTCACGATAGCTGAAGACGGAAGGCCCCCCCGATCACGGGGCAAACCCCGCGGGGGTAGGGGTGGGGGATCAATGGGGCGCGGGGACTGCCTTTCTTGCCTGTGGCCCCATCCATGGGGAATGGAGCCTCTGGCTCTGATGGCCTTCCCCCGCAACCTCCCATACTGGACCTGGTGTTGGGGAATGAGCCCGGCCAGGTGGTTGAAGTTTCAGTAGGGGACTACTTTGGGAATAGTGATCGCAATTCCGTCAGTTTTAGAATACTCATGGACAAAGACGAGAGTGGTCCCAAAGGAAGAGTGCTAAATTGGGGGAAGGCCAACTATACCAAAATTTGGCAGGAGCTGGGGAATGTAGATTGGGAGCAGCTGTTTGAAGGTAAATCCACATTTGATATGTGGGAGGCTTTTAAAGAGAGGTTGATTCGCGTGCAGGAGAGACATGTTCCTGTGAAAATGAGGGATAGAAATGGCAAGATTAGGGAACCATGGATGACAGGTGTCAGGCAGGGAGGAAGTTGTCGAGCGAGGGAGCCGTGGTTTACTCAAGAAGTTGAAGCGCTTGTCAAGAGGAAGAGGGCAGCTTATGTTAGGATGAGACGTGAAGGCTCAGTTAGGGCGCTTGAGAGTTACAAGCTAGCCAGGAAGGATCTAAAGGGAGGGCTAAGAAGAGCAAGGAGAGGACACGAGAAGTCATTGGCGGATAGGATCAAAGAAAACCCTAAGGCTTTCTATAGGTATATCAGGAATAAACGAATGATAAGAGTTAGAACAGGGCCAATCAAGGATAGTAGTGGGAAGTTGTGTGCGGAATCAGAGGAGATAGGGGAAGCGTTAAATGAATATTTTTCGTCAGTATTTACAGTAGAGAAAGAAAATGTTGCCGAGGAGATTACTGAGATACAGCCTACTAGGCTAGATGGGATTGAGATTCACAAGGAGGAGGTGTTAGCAATTTTGGAAAGAGTGAAAATAGATAAGTCCCCTGGGCCAGATGGGATTTATCCTAGGATTCTCTGGGAAGCCAGGGAGGAGATTGCAGAGCCGTTGTTGTTGATCTTTAAGTCGTCATTGTCGACAGGAGTAGTGCCGGAGGACTGGAGGATAGCAAATGTTGTCCCCTTGTTCAAGAAGGGGAGTAGAGACAGCCCTGGTAATTATAGACCTGTGAGCCTTACTTCGGTTGTGGGTAAAATGTTGGAAAAGGTTATAAGAGACAGGATTTATAATCATCTTGAAAAGAATAAGTTCATTTGCGATAGTCAGCACGGTTTTGTGAAAGGTAGGTCGTGCCTCACAAACCTTATTGAGTTTTTCGAGAAGGTGACCAAACAGGTGGATGAGGGTAAAGCCGTGGATGTGGTGTATATGGATTTCAGTAAGGCGTTTGATAAGGTTCCCCACGGTAGGCTATTGCAGAAAATACGCAAGTATGGGGTTGAAGGTGATTTAGAGCTTTGGATCAGAAATTGGCTAGCTGAAAGAAGACAGAGGGTGGTGGTTGATGGCAAATGTTCATCCTGGAGTTTAGTTACTAGTGGTGTACCGCAAGGTTCTGTTTTGGGGCCACTGCTGTTTGTCATTTTTATAAACGACCTGGATGAGGGTGTAGAAGGGTGGGTTAGTAAATTTGCGGATGACACGAAGGTCGGTGGAGTTGTGGATAGTGTCGAAGGGTGTTGTAGGGTACAGAGGGACATAGATAGGCTGCAGAGCTGGGCTGAGAGATGGCAAATGGAGTTTAATGCGGAGAAGTGTGAGGTGATTCACTTTGGAAGGAGTAACAGCAATGCAGAGTACTGGGCTAATGGGAAGATTCTTGGTAGTGTAGATGAGCAGAGAGATCTTGGTATCCAGGTACATAAATCCCTGAAAGTTGCTACCCAGGTTAATAGGGCTGTTAAGAAGGCATATGGTGTGTTAGCCTTTATTAGTAGGGGGATCGAGTTTCAGAGCCACGGGGTCATGATGCAGCTGTACAAAACTCTGGTGAGGCCGCACCTGGAGTATTGCGTGCAGTTCTGGTCACCGCATTATAGGAAGGATGTGGAAGCTATGGAAAGGGTGCAGAGGAGATTTACTAGGATGTTGCCTGGTATGGAAGGAAGGTCTTACGAGGAAAGGCTGAGGGACTTGGGGTTGTTTTCGTTAGAGAGGAGGAGGAGGAGAGGTGACTTAATAGAAACATACAAGATAATCAGAGGGTTAGATAGGGTGGATAGTGAGAGTCTTTTTCCTCGGATGAGGATGGCAAACACGAGGGGACATAGCTTTAAGTTGAGGGGTGAAAGATATAGGACAGATGTCAGAGGTAGTTTCTTTACGCAGAGAGTAGTAGGGGCGTGGAACGCCCTGCCTGCAACAGTAGTAGACTCGCCAACTTTAAGGGCATTTAAGTGGTCATTGGATAGACATATGGATGTAAATGGAATAGTGTAGGTCAGATGATCGGCGCAACATCGAGGGCCGAAGGGCCTGTACTGCGCTGTAATATTCTAATAAATTCTAATAAATCCCAGGGACCAATCTACTAAATCCCCCTCCCCGGCCACTCACACCCATTCCCGCTAGTGAGGTGGGGCAAGCCCGTTGACCAGACCCCAACACTCCCACCACCCGTCCAGGCCCGGCCACCCACCCACCCCCACCCCCACCAAGGGAAACGCCGGACAGTGCCCCACATCCCTTCCCCCGCTCCGGGCCTATATTTTCAATTCCGCCCCCCTGACAGAATCCCTTTCCGTTACCTAAACATGTGTTCGGAGCTCCAGATCTTCATGTTACCACCAGCGAGGCCACTCTCCGGTGCTAATAGCGCCACGAAAATGACTGCTCCCCCTTTCTGCCCCGTCGCCGCGCTCCGCCCCCTCGCCCCGCCCCCTCGCCCCGCCCCGCCCCAGCCCGCGCTCCGCCCCCTCGCCCCGCCCCAGCCCGCGCTCCGCCCCCTCGCCCCGCCCCAGCCCGCGCTCCGCCCCCTCGCCTCGCCCCCCACTACCTCGGCCCGCCTCCAGCCGCGGCCCGCCCTTCACCCTCTGTCTCCGCCGCGCTCCGCCCCCCTTCGCGCTTTGCCCTGACCCCGCCCCGCCCTCTCCCAGACTCTCTGCCGCGCTCCGCCCCTTCACCCCGCCTCAGCCGCGTTCCGCCCCCATTCTGCGATTTCCCGATGACGTCACCGCACTGTTGCAATTCCCGTTTCCACGGTGCGTTCACCGTAAACAAAACGGATCAATGCCATGTCTTGTTTTACTCGTCTAAAGCTAAGATAAATCGCAACAATTTTTTTTAAAAGCCTGTACATCAGATACAACTTCTTGAATTGAGGAGGTAATAACTGTTCTCATTATAATTTGAAATGTTAGATTTTAAAATACAATGCCAGCAGAATTAATTAGGTTGCATCATGTGACACGCAACCGTATTCACATGTATATACAGTCAAGCAAACAACCTCCACCCAAGAGAAAAATATCAGAAAAAGCCCACCCATGTGACCTCCATGTCTGAACGTTTGGCTTCAGCTGGTGGAGTACTTTTATTACATTCAAAAGGAAGGTACAGTACTTCAGCTATTCTGCACATGAACTTTACAAAACGGTACAATCTCATTCCCAATAACATTTCTTGTCTGAAAAAGTTTCCTCGCAATGATTCCTTAAAGAGTAGCAAGTCTTTTCAAAGTTTATATAATCTTGGCCTTCAGAAAAGCATTTTATTTCTTAACTCAATAAACATCCACCACATTAAGTCAGCTTATTCCCAGGTCGTGGAGTGGGTCCATTCATTTTAATGGCAGCAGTGATTTCAAACTGACGTAGGTTGAACATCACCATTTGTAAGGAAAACTACATTTTGGGTACCATTAATATAATCCTTACTGGATAGCAATTTAAATTACCCATTAAACTATCCCAATAAACTCAGAACATTTATTCTAGGCATTGCTGAGTGATGCAGACCAGGAAGGAATGATTCAGGTTTGATCCATGGTCTGTACTGAGCTACTTTGTCTCTTTTGGGTTAGAGAGGGGAAGTACATCTGGTTGCTTTTCAAATACTGCTGCTGGAAATAGCAGTAACAGTATTTTTGGACAGTACAACAGCTGTTTCTCCCCTGATCAAATAGCATATTGACGCTCATCATCAAGGCTCATGATGAATAATGAGCATTATTATTGGAATGAATAATTCCAATTATGAACAATAGTCACTTGGGTAAAGTACTGGAAGGTGCCTACCACTCACAGGGCTGTACTCAAGCAGAGAAGAGAAAGGACAGGAGAGCACTTGCTGAAAATTGGAGAGGGGAAAATAAGTTTCTGATGTCGATAATGTAGTGCATCAGATTCGACTAATAGTTTGACAGGCACCATGTTCCTAAGAGCCACACATATTTTCATATGTTCTATGATTAAAGAACGAGAACAACTGAAACGCTACTTATCAAAAAGAGGAAGGTTGTTTGGGCTACTGTTTACAAGCCATTTGTTACTGATTGTGTTTTTGCCTGTCTGCTTACTTGCTCTTCTCTAACGACTATGTTGATTAAATATCTCTTACAACCTGTTTGCTACACTGGCAAAACAGTTTATTAGCCGGTCCTAGCCAATCTCATATGCTAGGATTGCATTATAAAATGTAACATACTGCATTTGAAATTATCTCACTCAAAAAAAAAACTACATTTACCTTTTTAGATACACCTGCCTCACCTTACAACTCATTCTTTAACGTTTCGGCGTGATGTAGACAGCTGTGGTTGGCCTTATCACACACAATTGGCAATGGCCACTAAAAAAGTTGATAGTCAGGCAAGTAGGATTCAATATCAACAAGAAAAAGAAACGTGATAAAAAATACGAAAAAAAGAAACATAAAGCAGCAAGAAAACCATTTGCAAATACGATAAAGCAAAGTACTAAGAAAGCCCATCGCACAGTATGGGCTTGTGTTTGGGTTAAATTCACTTTGTTGAGGTGGGGGAGGGGGTGTTATGATGATGTAACTTTGCGAGGAGGATGACTGCTCTTGGGGGCGAGGACGGGCTTGCGACATGACGCAATACGCACAACATTTGTATGTATCCACAGAGCCGGTGGGACACGTGTGTTGCGGATCCAGGGAGCGCACAATAAGTAACGGCGGGGCGGGGCGGGGCTGTGCTAAATTAGCCACTGTCCACACATTTTAAACGTGGATGAAATTATCAAATGTTTTAAAAACGGAATTGCGCTTCGCCATCTCCTAATGCTGTAGAAAAGCTTTACTCCTCAGCACAGCAGCCGAAACTTATTTATTTCATGGGATGTAGGCATTTGTTAACCATCCCTAATTGCCCTTGACTGAATTCAGAGGGCAGTTAAGAGTCAACCACATTGCTGTGGGTCTGGAGTCACATGTAGTCCAGACCAGGTCAGGGCAGCAGATTTCCTTCCCTAAAGGACATTAGAGAACCAATCTGCACCTTCTCCTTTGTTATCTCTTGCCCAACCCCCACCTCACTTGTTTATAATCTGTGACTTTTCTAATATTTGTCAGTTCCGAAGAAGGGTCACTGACCCGAAATGTTAACTCTGCTTCTCTTTCCACAGATGCTGCCAGACCTGCTGAGTGAATCCAGCATTTCTTGTTTTTGTATTAGAGAACCAGATGTGTTTTTGCAACAATTGATGGTAGTTTCATGGTCACCATTATCAATTCCAATTTAATTAGTTGAATTTATCAATTCATTGAATTTAAATTATGCTAGCTGCGATGGTGAGATTTAAACCCATGTCCCCAGAACTTTAGCTTGGGTTTACTAGTGATGTTACCACCATCTCCCCTGGTGAGAGTGATTGAGGGCTTTAATCAGGGTCTTTCAGTTCTCCCAATCTCACCATCCTGTTAGACTTTCTATCCTCCTCATTCATTCATTCATTTTGTTCTGTTGGCCCTAATTTTATATGTCTTTTAAATTTCAATTTGATTGTAATCTCCTTATTCGTGGAACTCAATTTTTTAGGAATCCCCTATTGCCTCACAGGAATATATCCATTTTTACTCTCTCCATCCTCTATTTGAAGCTTTCCCACTGCTGATTCATCAATATATTTGCTAACTTTTAAGTTCCCCAATTTAGGTTTCCAGAAGTAAATCACGCAATGCTTGTTTCTTTATTCAGTACATGTTTTGGAAGCATACAATTAGGTTAGATTCTAGAAATGACTTTTTGCAGAGAATTGTTGACCTTTGCAATAAATTGTCAGCATATGTGGATTTGCTGTGTGTGTTCAAAAGGAAGCTAGACGAGTTCCTGCAAGTAGAAGGGATCACAAATTAGGACAGTGATATGGGTTAAAGGGAGTAGTGTTATCAGCATTATGGTCTCGTTGAGGCTGCTTGACTGTCTGTGAGGATCAGAGGGGATGTTGCCAGACTTTATTCCCTAAATTGGTATGTAGTTTTTTTTGCCTTTTACAGGATATTGTATGACTGCAGGGGAGAGGGAATGAGTTTAACAGTGTGAGTTGGTTGCACCATGTCAGCAGAGGAAAGATTAAATTTGATCTATTCCTGTCCTTTTTCTGACGCTTTTGTATTAGTGGACTAGAAATAGATTAACCTAGGAAGCAATTTCCTACTTTGACAATGCATTATCTTAATTCCAGTTTATGTTGAGATAGCTAAAGTCACCCAATATTATTGTCACATATCTCTTTGAACTGTCTGCAGATATTCACATTATCTCATCTCTATTGTTTGGTGCCAGGTAATGTAAACCAAGAATTGTACTATTCCCTTTTCTGTTTATTAACATTATCGAAATGGATTGTGTGTTACTGAAATCCCTTAGGACATCTTTACATTCCAGCCCTGTGTTAGAATCCTTTATTAACACTGCCATCCCATTATCCTGAATCCAATTATTAGGAACGATTACTTTTATTTTTTTTTTGGCTCTCATTTACATTTCTAATATTCTACAACAATGTTTTTGTTTCTCACTCCAAAGTTTTCTTTTTTTTCCTCCACTTTTTCCTCACTATTACAACTAAATCTTCTGTTTCTATTCAACCATTTTATTAATCCTGATTAATTAGGCTACAATAAGTGAAATTGAAAAATGTAATCTTGAGCAACATTCATGTTCGATCATGTCTCCATGCATTGGTGTCATAGGTACAAGTTAGTTCAGGATGTCAAGAATTACTTCTTTAGACAAAGAGTGATTAATTTTATTTCCTGGAGTGGACCTCCAGGTGGAATAGTAGATGCAAATCCTCTGGAGAAATTAAGGGACAGATAATTAATGAGCTGGGGAAACAGGTTTCTAAAGAAGGATAAGCCAAAATGTCTGTACTCCTGTATGGTGTGGGAGCCGGGGCCAAACAACCAGTGGGGTGCCCAAAGCTCCGCTTCAAGGATGCTTGCAAGCATGACATGAAGGCCCTGAATGTCGACTATCATACTTGGGAGTCACTAGCTGGCGTAAGAGGGAAATGGTGACACATCCCATGGACTGGTGTGCACCACCACAATGACCAGTTGCTACAGCAGCTTGGCAACAGGCAGCAATGTCAAAAACAACAACTCACACTGTCATTTGGCAGCTTCACGTGCAGCACTTATGGCAGATCCTGCCTCTCAAGGATTGGCCTTCACAGCCATCAGCAAAGGTGCACCAAGAGAAGACACCCCACCGAAATGGATTGTTTGCTGCGTATCTATCATCTTTTGTAGATGGAAGGATGCCAACCTATACTTGTCTCTTAGAAATAGATGGGGCTAGTTCTGATGAAAGGTCACTGACCTGAAAAGTTAACTCTGCTTCTCTCCCCACAGATGCTGCCAGACCCGCAGAGTATTTCCAGCATTTCTTGTTTTTATTTCAGATTTCCAGCATCTGCAGTATTTTGCTTTTATTATTAAGTACTATTTATTATTATGCTTCCACAATGCGGACTGCGACGCTGACCACTCCCTGGTGTGCAGCAAAGTTAGACTCAAACCAAAGAAGCTACATCACTCCAAGCAGAGGGCCGCCCGCGCATCAACACAAACAGAATTTCTTATCCACTGTTACATAAGTTTCTAAATTCACTTGAAAAAGCCCTTCAAAACACTCCTGCAGGGATGCAGAGACGAAGTGGGCCCACATCAGAAACGCCATCTATGACTCAGCAATGACCACCTTTGGCAAACGTGAGAAGCAGAATGCAGACTGGTTTCAATCTCACTTTGAAGAGCTGGAACCTGTCATAGCCGCTAAGCGCATTGCACTGCTGAACTACAAGAAAGCCCCCAGCGAGTTAACATCCGTAGCATTTAAAGCAGCCAGCAGCGCTGCACAAAGAACAGCCAGACGCTGTGCAAATGACCTCTAGCAACACCTATGCAGTCATATTCAGCTGGTCTCCAACACCGGAAGCATCAGAGGAATGTATGAAGGCATTAATAGAGCTTTTGGGCCAACCATCAAGAAGATCGCCCCTCCCCCCCCTCATCTAAATCAGGGGAAACGATCACTAACCAACGCAAGCAAATGGACCGCTGGGTGGAGTACTAACTAGAACTGTACCCCTGGGAAAATGATGTCACTGATACCGCCCTCAATGCAGCCCAGTCTCTGCCAGTCATGGATGAGCTGGAGGAACAGCCAACAAAATCAGAACTCCGTGATACCATTGATTCTCTAGCCAGTGGAAAAGCCCCGGAAAGGACGGCATTACCCCTGTGATTATCGAATGCCAAGCTGCTATACTCTCCGCACTCCATGAACTGCTTTGCCTGTGCTGGGATGAGGGAGCAGTACCCCAGGACGGGCGATGCCAATATCATCACCCTCGATAAGAACAAGGCTGACCGTGGTGACTGCAACAACTAGTGTGGAATCTCCCTGCTCAGCATAGTGGGGAAAGTCTTCGCTCGAGTCGTTTTAAACAGACTCCAGAAGCTGGCTGAACGTGTCCACCCTGAGGCACAGTGCAGCTTTCGAGCAAAGAGATCGACCATTGACATGCTGTTCTCCCTTCGCCAGCTACAGGAGAAATGCCGCGAACAACAGATGCCCCTCTACGTTGCCTTCATAGATCTCACCAAAGCCTTTGACCTTGTCAGCAGACGTGGTCTCTTCAGACTACTAGCAAAGATTGGATGTCCACCAAAGCTACTAAGTATCATCACCTCATTCCACGACAATATGAAAGGCACAATTCAGCATAGCGGTGCCTCATCAGACCCCTTTCCTATTCTGAGTGGCGTGAAATAGGGCTGTGTTCTCGCACCTACACTGTTTGGGATCTTCTCACTGCTGCTCTCACATACGTTCAAGTCTTCAAAAGAAGGAATTTTACTCCACACAAGATCAGGTGGCAGGTTGTTCAACCTTGCCCGTCTAACAGCGAAGTCCAAAGTATGGAAAGTCCTCATCAGGGAACTCCTCTTTGCTGACGATGCTGCATTAACATCCCACATGGAAGAGTGTCTGCAGAGACTCATTGACAGGATTGTGGCTGCCTGCAACGAATTTGGCCTAACCATCAGCCTCAAGAAAACGAATTTCATGGGACAGGACGTCAGAAATGCTCCATCCATCAATATCGGCGACCACGCTCTGGAAGTGGTTCAAGAGTTCACCTATCTAGGCTCAACTATCACGAGTAACCTGTCTCTCTTTGCAGAAATCAACAAGCGCACGGAAAAGGCGTCCGCTGCTATGTCCAGACTGGCCAAAAGGGTGTGGGAAAATGGCGCACTGACACAGAACACAGAAGTCCGAGTGTTTCAAGCCTGTGTCCTCAGTACCTTGCTCTACGGCAGTGAGGCCTGGACAACGTACGTCAGCCAAGAGCGACATCTCAACTCATTCCATCTTCGCTGCCTCCGGAGAATCCTTGGCAGCAGGTGGCAGGATAATGTTTCCAACGCAGCAGTCCTCGAGGCAGCCAACATCCCTAGCATATACACCCTACTGAGCCAGCGGCGCTTGAGATGGCTTGGCCATGTGAGCTGCATGGACGATGGCAGGATCCCCAAGGACTCATTGTACAGAGAGCTCCTCACTGGTATCAGACCCACTGGCCGTCCATGTCTCCGCTTTAAAGCGGTCTGCAAACGCGACATGAAGTCCTGTGACATTGATCACAAGTCGTGGGAGTCAGTTGCCAGTGATTGCCAGAGCTGGCGGGCAGCCATAAAGGCGGGGCTAAAGACTGGCAAGTCGAAGACATTTAGCAGTTGACAGGAAAAAAGACAGAAGTGCAAGGAGAGAGCCAACTGTGTAACAGCCCCGACCACCAATTTTATCTGCAACGCCTGTGGAAGAGCCTGTCACTCTAGAATTGGCCTTTATAGCCACTCCAGGCGCTGCTCCACAAACCACTGACCACCTCCAGGGGCTTACCCATTGTCTCTCAAGACAAGGAGGCCAAAGAATTATGTACTTGTCTCATATTCTCTTTGGAATGGACTAATCTGTGCACACAGTTATTTCGTATTTCTAGCAATCGCAGTTTTATAAAACTCCGATGTTACAATCGTTGCTTTCCTGCAGAGGGTTCGATAAGGCAACAGTTTAGTTGGAATTCTTAGGACTTATGATCTAATCTGAGTGGGAAACATGCTTATAACAGAAGTATACTTTCAACGAGTGTGCTGATAAAATGTCTTCCACCATTAACACCACTTCCATTTGTCAGACATATGGATTTTCAATGACTTGGCGTGCACAGGCTTAAAAATCCAAACATATTTAGATTAAAATCCACTATGGGGAGAAAACAAACGTGAGTTCCAAATTTTTCAATGGGCTTGCAGTTTGTCTCACCTTTTGCGATGATAAATCCAGTTCTCAATATACCAGCACGATGTTGGTTTGGATATCGGAAGCATGCGAGCAAGGGTCACTCATAAACTTCGTCATCAGGTGGCAAGAACAAGAACTCGTAGGAATCGAGCAAATAAATAACAATGAAAAGACAGATGAAAAATATAAAGAGGCAAAACGACGGGCACAAACAGCAGCAACGGCACAAGCAGTATAAAAGCATGGACATGGCAAACTGGCCGGGGGAGTTGAATGAAAAAAAAGTTTCTCCAGAGTTTGTTGAAGTCAGTGACGTAACTGTGTCAGGGGCGTGTCTGAAGCCCGGGGCGACGTCATGATGTCACCCGCAAGCTCTAGCCACATGACGTCAGGCGCTTGACGACGGCGCCTTCGCGCGATGAGTGAGTGCGAGGGGGAGGAGCGGTGGCGGAGGCCTGACATTTCCTCGTTGTTTAAACATTTCAAACACGGATCCTAAACTACTCCGTTTTAGGACGAAGAAAGGGGGAAGAGAAAGCAACCATAAGCACGTTATGGCGCACCGCTACTTCCTGATGGGCCAGTGCTGTCGGGGCCTGTATAAATGCTTCGGCCCTCAGCATAGCAGCCGAGCCTGGAGACTGGTAAGCGAGGAGGAGGAGGGGGTGGGCTTTAACCAGGGTCACCATCAGGGCAGCGTGTTTACAGCAGAAAATCAACCCCCTCTGCCCAACACCTACTCCTTTCGTCCGGTGTTCAGGACCTTTTAATATAATGGAAATTGAGTGTGGGATGTTGGCAGATTTTAGACCTTTTACATTTGTGTCATGACGTTGATATGTTTGCAAGGTTACATCATAATACCCTTTACCCCTCCCCTTTTATAATTGGACCACTTCTTAAAACTAACTAGCTTCAGCTAATATCTTCATGATTTTTCAGAATAATCTAACTCCAGTTTAATTTGTAGTTGTGGCAGTATGATTTTTTTTCTTATACAAGGTGACCAACTTGATGAACTTTATAAAGGATGCGATAACTAGGCACTTAGAAAAAAAATTATATGATGGCTAGAGTCAGCATGGATTTATGAAAGGGAAATTATGTTTGACAAACCTCTTGGAGTTTTTTGAGGATGTTACTTGTAGCCTCGGTAAAGGAGAAGCAGTGGATGTGGTGTATTTGGGTTTTCAGAAGGCTTTTGATAAGGTCCTACACAGGTTAGTAAACAAAATTAGAGCACATGGGATTTGGGGTAGTATACTAGTATGGTTTGAGAATTGGTTAACAGACAGAAAACAGAGTAGGAATAAACAGGTCATTCTCTGCATGGCAGGCTGTTACTATTGGTGTACCGCAAGGATCATTGTCGGGGTCACAATTGTTCACAATCTATATCGATGATTGGATGCTGGGACCAAATGTAATATTTCCAAATTTGCTGATGACACAAAACTAGGTGGGAATGAAAGTTGTGAGGAGGATGCAAGGAGGCTTCAAGAGGACTTGGACAGGCTAAGTAAATGGGCAAGAACATGGCAGATGGAATAGAATGTGAATAAGTGTGGAATGATCCATTTTGGTAGGGGAAAAAAAACAGAAAGACAGTATTTCTTAAATGGTGAGAGATTGGGAAGTATTGATGTTCAAAGGGACCTGGGTGTCCTCGTTCGTGGGTCACCAAAAGCTAGCAAGCAATTAGGAAAGCAAATGGTATGTTGGCCTTCATCGCAAGGAGTTTTGAGCACAGGAGTAAAGAAGTCTTGCTGCAATTGTATAGCGCCTTGGTGAGACACACCTGGAGTATTGTGTACAGTTTTAGTCTCCTTATCTAAAGAAGGATATACTTACCATAGAGGGAGTGCAACAGAGATTGACCAGACTAATCCCTGGAATGGCAGGATTGTCTTATGAGGAGAGATTGAGGAAACTGTGCCTGTATTCTCTAGAGTTTTGAAGAATGAGAGGTAATGTCATTGAAACTTATAAAATTCTTATAGGGTGGATGTAGATGTTTCCCCTGGCTGGTGAGTCTAGAACCAGGAGATATAGTCTAAGTGGCTTAACCCTTATTTTGGGACTGAGGTGAGGGTGAATTTCTTCACTGAGGGTGGTGAATCTTTGGAATTTTCTACCCCAGAGGGCTGTGGCAGCTCAATCATTGAGCATGTTCAATACAGAATTAGATAGATATCTGGATACTAATGACATTAAGGGATGGGGGGAAAGCACGGGAAAGTGGCGTTGAGGTAGATGATCAGTCACGAGAAGGTTGAGGAGACTTTGTTGAGGCGTTCAAAATCATGAAGGGTTTTGATAGAGTAAATCAGGGGAATCTGCTGCAACAGGCAGTTACCAGAGGGCACAGATTTAAGTTAATTGGCAAAAGAGGCAGAAGTGAGCTGAAATTTCTTTTTATATTGTGGTATGATGTGGGATGCACTCCATGAAAGGGTGGTGGAAACTGAATAAATAGTAAATTTCTAAAGGGAATTGGGTCAATACTTGAAGGGGAGAAAATTGCAGAGCTATGAGAAAAGAGCATGGGAATTGGGCAAGTTGTATAATTCTTTCAAAGAGCCAGCTCAGGTATGATGAACCAAATGGCCACGTTCTGTGCTGTGTGATTCTATGATATGACACCTAAAGTATATAGAAAAATGATCCAAAGTGCTTCACAGAAGCATAATCACCCAAAAAAATTGATACTGAGCCAACAGAGGAGACATTTTTGAGAGGTGAGTTGAAACTTGGTCAAAGAAGTGAGCTTTAAGAAGGATGGGGAGACAGAGATTTAGAATCACAGAATCATCGAAAGTTTACGGCGCAGAAAGAGGCCACTTGGCCATTTGTGCCTGTGCTGGCACAATTCCCACCTTCTAGCATTTGGTCGGTAGCCCAGCAGGGTACAGCACTTGAGGTGCATATCCAGACACCTTTTTAAATGAGCTAAGGGTTTCTACCTCTACTACTTTTTCAGGCAGTGAGTTTAAGAACCCCACCACCCTCTGGGTGAAAACATTTTTCCTCCTCTCCCCTCTAATCTTTCTATCAATCACTTGAAACATATGTCCCCTAGTCACTAACCTCTTTGCTAAGGTAAATAGACCCTTCACATTCACTCTATCCAGGCCACAATTTTGTACATTTCAATCAGAGCTTCCCTCAGCCTTCGGGAAGGAATTCCAGAGCATCCAACAGCATGCAATGATACAGTGAATTTTACTAGAGTGCCACAAATTGCAGCGGCGCGCTTTAAAGTTGGCGGTTCACCCGCACAGAGTGCGATATTTCGCACGGGGGCTCATTTAAATGGAGGGGGCAGAGCAGCCATCCCCGATGTTAAGGGGGCGGCCACTCTGTCCCCGGCAATGGCGTCTGGCGCCACTGTGCAGGTGCCAGTGCCATTTTTTAAAGGGCTTTAAGCCCTTTAGGCACATTTGTAATTTTAAAGTCAAAGAATGTAGAAAAGTGAATGTTACCCATGGAATTACATTTTCACTGCCCTCACCCACTCCCCCAAGGCGGGTTCGATTCATTAATTGGACATTCCCCCCAAAAAAACTTCCATGCAGATCCTGACTTCCCCCCAACCCCCCCCCCCACCCCCAACCTTTAACAACTTTACACCTTAACCCCTTCTCACATCCTCTCCCCAATCAAAAGTGTTTTCTCCATGCGCCCACCCCCGACCTGAAATTATATTCCTCCCCCCTCCCCACCAGTGTTTCACCTCAGTTCCCCAAACGGGTATACGAAGGTGTGGGACTTCTGGCCACCAGCTGGAACATCTGTGTGGGATGGCCACCCAGTCCAGGTAAGTTTATTAACATGCATTTGAATTAATTTTTATTACACGAATGAAGGCGGGGGGTGGGGGGGGGGGAGCTGCACCGAGACCTTGCCGCCGGCGGTAAAATGTGGCGGGCCCTTCTTGGCGTCGGGGGTCGAAGCAGGCCTCTCCCAGAAGAATTTTCCAGGCCCGCCCCCACCACGACGCGTGACGTCGTGATAGTAAAATTCAGCCCAGTGTCTTCAGTGTAGTAAAACGTCCCAAGGTTCATCACAGGACAAACAGTGACACAGAGCCAAAGAAGGAGATATTGGGGCCGGTAACTAAAAGCTTTGTTAAAGATGTAGGTTGTAATGAGTGTATTAAAGGAGGGGAGAGAGATGTAGAGAGGTTTAGGGTGGAAATTCCAGAGCTTGGGGCCTAAACGACAGAGACGAGTTAGGATAGAGGCAGAAAAGTTTTGGATAAGCTGAAGCTGATGGAGGGTGAAAAATGGCAGGCTGACCAAGAAACGATTGCAAACGTCATGTCTGGAGGTAACAAGAAACATAGATGAGAGTTTTCTTCAGCAAATGGGCTGAAGCTGGAGTGAAGGTGGGCAATGTTATGGAGGTGGTACTAGTAAGTCTTTGAGATGACCAGGATATGGGGTGAGCAAGCTCAGGTTGGAGTCAACAAAAGTTGTGAACAAGCTAGTTCAGCCTGAGACTGGCCAGGAAGTGCGATGGAATTGGTGACTAGGGAACCAAGATTGTGGCAAGGGATGAACACAATGGCTTTAATCTTCCCAGTGTTTAATTGAAGGAAATTTCGTCTGATCCAGTATTGGATGTTGGGGCAAGCGGTCTGACAACACGGATGAAATGGAGGGGTTGAGGTGTGGTGAGGTAGAACAAAGTGTTTTTAGCGTATATTTGGAACCTGACGTGTTTTGAGATGTTGTCGAGGTGGGGCAGCAGTGTGGTGTCAGGAAGCAAAGCCAGTGCAGAAGATTCTCTGAGTAGATAGGTAAAAGTGAAAACCATGTGGGGACAGTTCCACTCCGCTGGACAACGGAGATGAGGCTTTGGAGGAGGATGGTGTGGCTAACTGTATTAAATGCTGCAGATAGGTAGGTAGCTGAGGAGGGATATTGAACATTGGTCATAGTCACACAAGATATCATTTGTGATCGTTAAGACAATTTCGGTGCTGTGGTGGGGTGGAATCCTGATTGGAGAGATTCAAACATGGACTTGTAGGAAAGATAGGCATGGATTTGGGAGAGGAAAGGGAGGCTGGAAATGGAGCGGTAAGGACAGAGGGGTCAAGGGTGCTTTTTTGAGGAGTGGGGTGATGACAGCAGATTCGAAAGTGAGGGGACAGTACCTGATGATAGGGAACCATTTACCATATCAGCTAGCTTGAGGGCCGGGAAAAGAAGTTGGGTGGTCAGCAGCTTAGTGGGAAGAGAGAGAGCAAGGCGTGGGTCTCATGGACATGATGAGTTTGAGACAGCATGTGGGGAGATAGGTGAGAAACTAGAGGACAATGTGAGTTCTGGGCTAGTCTACGGCAGGAGGGTTCCTTGGGGAAGTTTGACTTGATAGGTAAAGAGAAGGGAGGAATATGGCAGGTGCAGCTGATGGGTGATTCAACCAAGTGGAGAAAAGAAGCAAGGATCTAGATTCCAGGATGACTCTGGAGTAGTGAGTAGTTTTGCCAGAGGAGAGCAGTGTTCAATGGTGCTTAATATGGTCCAGCCAGATTTTGTGATGAATGGCTAAGCTAGTTGTGTACCATAAATATTCACATTTACGTCTCTTGGACTTAAGGGACCAAAGATAGAGGCTGTATCAAGCAGAAGGATGAGAGAGAGTGAGAGATCAAAGGTGGAGATGGGGGTGTGATTGAGCGGTTTGATAGCTGCAGAATTATCTTGGCGAATAGAGGGGCAAAGGCTAGACAGTCTGGAAAGTGCCATTGTGATTTGTTTTTTTTTCTGCAGAAAAGGACACAAAAGGAATTGGGTTGGGAGGGGAACGGGGTAGGGTAGTGAGCAATACAGGGAAGTGATCCAAGTTGGACTTTTCTGAGATGATGGGAATGGAGAGACCATGTGAGATGACAAGGCTGAGGGTGTGGCTGGGAATATGGGTAGGAGAGTTTATATGGAAGGAGAGGCTAAGGGGTGATAGGAAGGCAGTGAATGCAGAGGGAAGAGGACTAGCTGAGTTGCGATGGAGGTTGAAATCACCTGAGGACGAGAAGGTGCTCAGTGACTGAAGAAGGAAAGGGTGAGCTTAGTGCCTGGACAGCTGAAGGCACAACCACCAATGGTGGAGTGAAAGAAGTGTTAGTTGTTTAATCTCCTGTTCCTAGGCAGTCTGTTCTTCCACTGCTATCTGTCCAGAACAAGGTAGTTGGGTCTGATCGGAGAATTGTTTTACATTATATCTTTTTTTATAAATATTTATATTTGAAAGTCTGTAATAGATTCAACTTGTAAGTCTGGGTTGTAAGTATTTCACAAACTCACCTTCTCTCTGGCTATGTCAATGCAGCTTTGCAGAAGGATGGGAATCAGGTTCTCTGCATTTGCTCCCAAAAGTAGAGAAATTTCCCACATTGAAACAAAGGAATTGAGTCTCAATGAAAATAAAATATTCTTCTGGGAATATGTCGCAAGACATTCTCTGGCCACAGTTTGATATATTTCAAGGTAAAATGGTGGACTTATTGTACAGCTGTGTTTACAATTAATTATTGACGAAACAGCAGCTGGACATTCATTGAACAAAACTTGCTGTAAAAACTTTCACACCTGTGGATATTTAAAGTTAGGTTTGTATGAGGTCTGAGAATGTTGGGAAAGCCAATGGAATATAAAGCTTCCATTTCGTGTTGTTATAGCTGGGCCCTGAGAAAATGACTCCTGCATCCAAATGCAGTGGTTACCTAATAGGTACATTTAGCCAAACTGGTGACATGTGCTGGATATGAAGAGCAAATGGCCTAGTCTTCAGTCTAGCTTACAGTTCTTATACAGAATCACTTGGAATTTCCAAAATAGGTTGACTCTTGAGTGCATTTTTGAATAAGATTATATTACAGACATTACTGTTGAATGATACAACCTATCTTGGACCAACTCATTTAGTGTGAAGCATTTGTGAGGAGCTTGATGTTTTTAATCTGTAGTTTGAGGTAATTACTGTTAAATGTTTTCAAGAGCAATTCGTGAATGTGTAAGATGATATGACAAATGGTGTTTTCTCGTTACACTCTCTGCTGCAGTCTGATTGAAGGGATTTTTATGATTTATTGCTCTTGCAGTTCTCAGATTGTGCGCACAATTGTGTGGGCTTGGAAAGGAATAGCCTCCAGGCAAATGTACTAGGTGTCTATGGACAGCTCTGCTCACAACCTCCAAAAGGTGAGATATTTTGGTATTCTAATTTAATGTTACAATCACTGTGAATAACAGTCTGTTTTTTCAAGCCTCCAAAACCTTTTTGTAATTAACATTCTTTGTCCCCTCCGTAACACACAAATGAGAATAATGCTTTTTAAAAAAAAATTAGGTATTTAAATTATTTTTTTAGTTTGAATTCTGAAGAACCCCTTTGTGCTTTTTTTTTCTAACCAAGTTATTGAAAAACTGATATTGGAGTGGTTTATTGGAGTGTTAGGCCATAGGTTTGGACCTGCATTTCTTTTCAACCAAGTTAGTGGTTTCAGCTGTAGAATTGTGGGGCAGACAGACATTTGACTACATAGTGGGACAGTGTTCCCCTGTAGGCTCCTGAGATGCAGTTTCCAATAATTGGTTTCAGTGCAATCTTGATATAGGGCCAGGAACAGAAAGGTTGCTCACCTGCCTACCCATTCAACTGGAGAAATTGTTAAGGCGCCCAAGAAAAAAAACCTTTTTAAAATAGAATCATTTACGGCATCGTATTCAGCCCATCAAGTCCATTCTGGCTCTCCAGGGAGCAATCCAGTCAGTCCCACTCACCTGCTTGATCCCCTAGCCCTGCAAGTTTATTTCCTTTAAGTGCCCGTCTGATTTCCTTTTGAAATCTTTGTCTCTGCTTTCACCGCCTCATAGGTGGCGAGTTCCAGATCATTACCATTTTCTGCGTAAAGAAAGGTCTTCCTCATATTTCCCTTGCATTTCTTGCCCCACACCTTCAATCTGTGGCCCCGAGTCTTTGTACCATTAGTTAATGGGAACAGCTTTTCCTTGTCTAGCTTATCTAAGCCTGTCATTACCTATATACCTCTATCAAATCTTCCCTAAATCTCCTTTGCTCCAAGGAGAGAATATGATTTTCAGTAAAAAAAAAAACATATTTTACAAAACTTCTTTTTACTAAGCACATAAAATCTATGCAATTTGAGCCCAATAATATACACTTAGTGGAGAGAATGTACTGGTATGTTTCTACACTGGTAATTCATTCGGCAAATTGTATTCTCTCAATACTTTTGTTTTAATTCTGCACAGTGTTTGGAAACATTTTTGTCCCTTATAATTAATTCTGTGCTCTTTGTTCTCAGTGAAGTTATGCTGAAGTTTCTGCACAAACTAATTAGCATAATCCAAAATGTAAAATCTCTCATCAAACAGTGCAATCTGGCAGCATAATCAATCACAATCAATTTTTGACTGGAACAGCATCACCTAACCTTGTAACTAGAATCCCCACTCCGGAACCATTCTGGTAAATCTCTTTTGCACCTTGTCAAGTAACCTCACATCTTTCCTAAAGTGTAGTTGGGGCCTAACCAGAGCTTTATAAACGTTCAGCATAACTTCCTTGCTTTTCTACTCTGCCTGTATTTATGAAGGCGAAGATCCTATATACTTTGCTAACCACTCTCTCAATATGTCCTGCCACTTTCAAAGATCGAAACACATGCAGCTCCCGGTCCCTCTGTCTCTGCACACTCTTCAGAACTGCGCCATTAAGTCTATATTGCCTTGGTCTATTCCTTCTGTAAAAACGCATCACTTCACACTTGTCTGTATTAAATTCCATTTACCTCCTGTCTGCCTGCTCTGTTAGCCTATCAATGTCCTGTTGCAGGCAGTTCATATCATCCTCACTGTTTGCCACTCCTCTAAATTTGGTATCATCGGCAAATTTTGAAATTCTGCACTGTGTTCCAAGATCCGAGTCATTTATATATAGCAAAAAAAAACAGTGGTCCCAGCACTGCCCCTTGGGGAACACCACTGTCTTCCTCCTCTAGTCTGAAAAACAGCCATTTACCATGACTCGATGTTTTCTGTCCTTGAGCCAATTTTTTTATCCAATTGGACACCGACCCTCCTATTCCATGAGCCTCAATTTTGTTAAGCAGCCTTTTATGTGGTACTTTATCAAACACTTTCTTAAAATCCTCATAGATAACATCCATCGCATAGGAAGATTCCGCTTTCCCTTCATCAACTTTCACTGTTCATCAAAAGATTCAATTAGATCGGTCAGTCATGATCTCCCTTTTACAAATCCATGCGGCCTATCCTTAATTAACTCAAACCTGTCCAAATGCCTGTTGATTTTATTTTCCTTGATTATTGTTTCTAAAACCTTGCCCACCACTGATAAACTAACTGGTCTGTAGTTGCTAGGCCTATCCTTGCATCCTTTCTTGAATAAGGGTGTCATATTTGCCACTCTCCAATCCTTTGGCACCTCCTCTTTGTCTGGGGAAGATTGGAAGATTATGGCAAGCCCCTCTGCAATCTCCAACTCCACTTCCTTTAGCAACCTGGGATGCAAGCCATCTGGACCAGCTGACCTATCTACCCTAAGCACAGCCAGCCTTTCCAGTACATCCACTCTCTCAATTTTTAGCCTATCCATTGCCCCAATTCTCTCTCCTTCTACTGATATTTTGTCAGATTCCTCTTCCTTAGTAAACACCAATGCAAAGTACTTATTAAGTATTCTAGCTTTGCCCTGTGCCTCTAAGCATATATTACCCTCTTTGTCCCTTATAGGGCCCACTCCACCCCTTACTACCTGCTTACTATTTACTTGTCGGTAGAAGATTTTTGGGTTCCCTTTTACGTTGACTGACATTCTATTCTTGTGTTCTCTCTTTGGCAGTCTTATTTTCCTTTTCACCTCCCCTCTCAACTTATTGTGTTTGGTCTGGTTCTCACTTGAAGAATTCACCTGACATGCATCGTACACCCTCTTTTTTGTTTTTTGTTTCATCATAAACTCTATCTCCCTTGTCATCCATGGGGTCCTATTTTTGGTTCCCCTACCTCTCGTCCTTGTTGGAATGTACCTAGCCTGTAACTGAAGCATCTCTTCCTTAAAGATAACGCATTGTTCCTTTACAATTTTTCCTGTCAAACTTTGGTTTAATCTTATCCTGTCTAGATCCCTTCTTATCGCATTGAAAGTAGCCCTTTTCCAATCTAGACATTCTGCCTTATTTTGTTCCTTGCTTTTCTGCATTAACAATCTAAACCTTATGATATGATCGCTCTTACCCAAGTGTTCCCCCACCGACGCTTGGTCCACCTCATTTCCCAGCACCAGATCCAGCAATGCCTCCTTCCTAGTTAGGCCAAGAACATACTAATCAAGGAAGTTCTCCTGAATACAATCCAGAAATTCCTTCTCCTCCCCACCACCCCCCCCCCCCCCCCCCGGCCATTTTCCTTTTACTCTAATCAATATTTGGGTAATTAGAATCTCCCATATCACCACTCTATAGTTCTTGCACGTCTCTGTGATTTCCCTGCAGATTTGTTCCTCTATCTCCCTCTCCCTATTTGAAAGCCTACAGAATACAGCCAGTAACATGATCATACCTTTTTGCTTCCCAACTCTAACCAAATGGATTCTGTCCTTGTCCCCTCTTTCCAACATTTCATCTTCCCTAATCAGCACTGCTACCCCACCTCCCTTTTTTCCCTTCTCTACCTTTTCTAAACACTTTTTTTTATATTCGTTCGGGGGATGTGAGCATCATTGGCAAGGCCAGCATTTATTGCCCATCCCTAATTGCCCTTGAGAAGGTGGTGGTGATCTGCCTTGTATATTAAGTGCCCAGTTCTCACCATTCTAAGCCATGTTTCTATTATTGCCACTACATCATATTCCCATACTACACATTGTGCGTTTACGTAAATGCATTGTAATTAAAGGCCTGCTATGCTACCCGACTGAACCCGACAGGACCTGGCGACATGAGTCCGGGTCGGTTCCTCTTCTGGGTCTGGCTTTCGGGCTCGGGTTGGGTCGGGCCAGGTCCGGGTCGGCCGGGTCCATGTTGGACGCACACAGCAAGAATTGCATTTTGCTCTGCTGGTAAGTGTCAAAAGTAAAAAACCTACCTGAGCTGGGTGTCCGGGACCTCAAGGAGGGAAACTGAGTCTGGGCAGTGAGTGAGTGAGCATCTCTATGATGTCGTCATGCTCATGCTGCAGCTTCCTGCAGATTGGGAGTTGCAAGGTCAAGGGAACATTCCGTGGTCAGGTCGGGCACGGGAAAAAATGGAGGGACCCGGGCTGGGTCGGGCTCGGGTCCGATGTGGTTCTGTCGGGTTCGGGTCAGGTTTTTTTTTTCATGACCTGAGCAGGCCTTTAACTGTAATCCTGTCTTTACATTCCTCATGGCCCTGCTCAATTTGCAGTATCTAATATGTAACTACTCCCTTCTGTTGTACAGTTCAACACTCTCATTTTATGCATTATTCCCCTTTTCTACTTCTAAATGCTGGTGCCCATCCCCCAACCCATCCCTTTTGAACAGGTACCTTCTGCCTCAGAACAGGTCCCAAGAATCGGAAGCCCTCCCTCCTGTGCCATGCTTCACACCACACATTGATCCTTCCTCTCACTGGCACTGGAAGTAATCCAGAGGTTGCTATCTTCAAGGTCCTATTCTTTAACTTCCTTCCTAGTTCTTGAAAATCTGACCACAGGACCTCAATACCTGCCCTTGCTATGTCATTGATACCAACTTGTACCACAGAATCTGGTTCACTCCCCATGCAGAATATCCTGCACCTACCCCTTCTGTGATGTCCTTTACCCTGGCACCAGGGAGGCAATACCTGTCTGACCCTGACTATGGAATCACCTATAACAACTGATTTTCTACACTTTGCTGCTCCCTCCTACACATTCCCTTGCCCATTGGTGCCATGTCTAGACTGCACTCCTTCATGGTGTCGCCACTCCCAGCCGTCTCCAATGCTGAGTACCTGTTTGAGAGTGGCACACGCCCTGAAGACTACTGCACCTCCTGCCTCTTCCTACTCTTCCAGATGGCAACGCATCTAGTATCCTGAACTCTTACTGCCTGTGGGGTGACCACCTCATGGAAAGTACAGGAAACTCTCCTGCTCCCAGATGCACCTCAATGACTCCAGCTGCCCCTGAAGCTCAGAAATCCTAAGCTGGAGTTGAAGCAGCTGAAGACACTTACTATACACATAGTCACTCAAGTCACATCCTGGAGTTTCCACATGGCGCAGGAATTGCAAGCAATAGGTTGCAGCTGCCCATCCATGATCTTAAAAAAAAAAACTCTCTTCCCTCTTTTGGAATCTATTTGGTACCTTGTAAAAACAAGTTTTTGGATTTGCATCCATTTTGTTCACAGAATACTGTGGAAGTATGAATTGGTATTCGTTAAGTCATAAAATAAAACTAGCATTGTAAAAAGAAATCAAGGCTAATGGTCTCTGGATTGTAAGGGCAACAGGCGCATGTGGACACCAGCACCGCTGAGTTCTACACCAAGTTTCTCACCATCCTGACTTGGGTATATAATGTCATTCCTTCTTCATCACTGCGTCAAAATACTGGGACTCCCTACATAACAACACTGTAGGTGTATCTTTACCTCATGGACAATAGCGGTTCAAGATAGGTGGTTAATGAATGCTGGCTTTGCCAGCAATACCCCCAGCTTGTGAATGAATTAAAAAAAAAAAAAAAAATTCTTTGCTGAAAAATGGTTAAATACAAAATGGAAATACTATAAAGCAGTCTAACTTTTCAGTAGATAAAATTTAAGTTAACTATAGATTATAATTTGTATCTCGCTTCTTGTACTCCAGTACATCTCCCGAATTGAGAAACGTGGTAATAGCAGCATCTGTAGAGATGACTGGACTGGGTTTACCAATCTCAACTTTTTATTCAAAATAGTAATTGTGAATGCAGGGGCTAACTAGTCATGGCTAGCATAATTTCTACTCCTTTGATAATTCAATATCTCATATTTTTCAGTTAGTAGTGTTCTGATGATTCCAAGACCACAGGAAAAAATTGATGACAAAATCAACCTGATTTTATGAAATGGGAAGGGTTTAGGGTTGAGTTGCCCAGTAAACAAGCAACAGGATTGAGGGATATATCACCTTGGGTGGCGACGTCAAAGGATATCCACACCAGGATCACCTGAATTGAAACTGCACCTCCAACACAAGGCTGAATAGTGGGTTTTAATATTCATTCTTAGTGTTGCCTGGAAAGTTTTAATTGAGCTCACACTACGGGCTGGAATTTATACTTCCGCTACCAAAAATGGCGGTGGATGAAAACAATGGTGGCCTGCCCATGCGGGCTGTACGTCGCGGAGCTGCCGCGATATTAAATGTGGCGGCTCATTTAAAAGCCGGGGCAGACCGCCTTCCCAGATGACATGGAGGGGGCGGGCGGTCCGTCCACGGCAATGGTGCCAGCTGCCTTTGCACAGGCTCTGATGCTATTTTTAAAGGGCTTTGAGCCCTAACTTTCAATTTAAATATTTAAAGACAACTTTAATTTTAAAAAATGTGTTTATTCTGCCCCTCTCCCACCCTCCCAATAACCATAAAAGTATTTACTTATCCACCTAACCTCCCCTTCTCTTTCCCCCCCCCCCCCCCCCACCCTGTGCATAAACTTTACACTCTAACCCTTCCCACCATCCCCTACACCAATGATATTTTGACCCCGCTCTCTCTTTCTCCCCCCCCACCCCGCACTGAGAAACATACCTGCATCCCCCTCCCCACCAGTGTTCCACCTCGGATCCCCGGATGGGGATCCGAAGGCGCAGGAGTGCCGGCCACTGGGCACCAATATCGCACCGGGACAGACAGCGGGAGTGAGAAGGTAATTTATTTGGTTATTTAAATTAATTTACATATTTATATTTGGCTCCCGTCGCCAAACGGCAGGGCTGCCGCCACGAGGCCTCAACGCCGCTGGCAATATCGGGCTGGACCTTCCTGGCGGGCCTCTCCAGGAGGCATTTTCCAGCACCCCACTCTGCCACGACCCTTGACATCGGGTGGGGAGGGGGGGTCTGTAAAATTTTCCCCTACTTGTTGTTCAACTGATTTTTATATTAATGTATTAATATGCATTATTTATAAATGTATTATTTCTCACAGGTTTTGACAAATATTTTCCAAACAAAAAATCCAAAAGAGCAAGTGAATCCAATGGGTCATCCAGTGAGTCGAAAGGTATTAACATGTTTATTGGCATCATATCATTTCCAAATGATCTTCATGAATTTAGAATTTTTGCTTGGGTTGAAATTAATACACCAAAACTGTGGCTTCCTTAGAATATTGCACTTATAAACAACCTCTGCTAGTACATAATTTGCATAATAGTTACACACAGTAGTTCATAAAGTCTTTCTAACAAGCTAAATAAATTGAATTTTCAACTATTCCTCATTGAATACCTACAGTGTTTGCAAACCTAACCAGTTAGAAATGGAGACTGTTCCTCATTGATATTAATTTGTTACATATTTCTCAGAAGCAAAATCCACAAATTCTCAGCCTTCTGGGAAAAATGGTGCAGGTGGTGGAAGTGGAGGAAAGAAAGGAAGCAGAAAGGATGACTCTACCTGGTGGGCCAGATTACAAAAGGTAATTGCTGGAAATACTTGTTTTAATCCGACTGTGAAAACTCAAATTGCCCCAAGTCTTTTTGGACTGCCACGGTTTCTAGCTTTTCACCATTTAGAAAGTTCTATCCTATTTAGGTCCAAAGTGGATGACCTCACACTTGACTACATTGAAATCCATCTGTTACAGTTTTGCCCATTCACTTGATCTATCGGTATCTCTTTATAATTTTATGCTTCCGTCTACATTGCTTACAGTGCTACCTATCTTTGTCATCAGCAAACTTGGATATGTGGTTTTCTATCGCATAAACTAAGTTGTTAATAAATACAGTGAATAGTCGAGGCCCCTACACAGATCTTTTCGGGATGTCACTAATCACATGCTGCCAACTGGAATACCTGCCCATTATTCCTACTCTCTGCATTCTGCTGCTCAGTAAATTTCTTAGCCAGGTTTATAATTTGGCTTCAATTCCATGAGCTTCAACTTTAGCTAACAGTCTCTTATGAGGGACTTTTATCAGATGCCTTCTGGAAGTCCATATAAATAACATCCAAAGACATTCCCTTGTCCACTACTTTAGTCACCTCTTCAAAATATTCTATCGAGTACCCCAGGAAAGACCTACCCTTTACAAATTCGTGCTGGCTTTCTCTGATTAGTTGAAAATTTGTTCAGCAACTCTATCCTTAAGTATAGACTCTGGTAATTTCCTGACAACAGATGTTAGGCTAACTGGTCTATAATTCCTTGATTTCCCCCTCCCTCCTTTCTTAAATAGTGGAGTGACATGGAGCGGGCAGCTATAAAGGCGGGGCTAAAGTGTGGTGAGTCGGAGAGACTTAGCAGTTGGCAGGAAAAAGACAGAAGCGCAAGGAGAGAGCCAACTGTGTAACAGCCCCGACAACCAATTTTTTCTGCAGCACCTGTGGAAGAGTCTGTCACTCTAGTATCGGCCTTCATAGCCACTCCAGGCGCTGCTCCACAAACCACTGACCACCTCCAGGCGCTTGCCCATTGTCTCCCGAGACAAGGAGGCCAAAGAAGAAGGAGTGACATGTACAATTATCTAATCAAAAGGAACAGTTCCAGAATTGAGAGAACCTTGGAAGATTAGAGTTGGAAATCTTCAGTGTTCTCAACTACTTACTTTACAAATATGAGATGGAAGCCATCTCGTCCTGAGGATTTGTCACTTTTTAGTGCCATTAATTTCTCCATTACTGTTTAAACATTACTGTTTACGGCTTATGTTAATTTTGTTGGGTACCTATCACTGATTCAGTATTAGTTTTCTTGAGATATCTGGCATTCTAACCTCTTCCTCTACTGTAAATACTGACACAAAGTAATTATTCAACGTGTCCGTCATTTCTGTATTTTCATTGACAATGTCTTCTTGGTCAGTTTTCATGGGGTCCGTGTTGCTCCTGACCACCCTCTTTTTCCGAACATAAATGTAAAACCTTTTGAGTTGATTTTGATATCCCTTGCAAGTTTCTATTCAATAGCCCTATTTGTAGCTCTTATTATCTGTTTTGGCACCCTTTGCGATTCCCATTCGCAGGAGCTGTGCTTTTTTTTTTACTTTTTTTTTGTATGCTTTTTCTTTTAGTTTTTTGTTGTCTCTTTAGTCGCCCAAAGCTGTCTTTTTTAGCAAGTAGAGATCTTGCCCCTTGGGGATGCAAAGCTGGTTCTGTATCGCAAATTCTTTTTTGAACTCCAACTGACCTGTCATTTTATACATTAACAGATTTGTCCAGTTTACCGTGGGCAGTCTCTGTCTCATTGCATTAAAGTCAACATTACCTAAACCTAGAATCTTAGGGAGGAATGCGAAGCAGCAACTTCCAAACAGTGTGTTAAACTCTATCATATTATGATCACTATTGGATAAATGGTCACAAACCATTAGACTGTCAACTAAATCTGACTCATTACTAAATTTAGTATGGCATGCGCCTTGTTGATTCTAGGACAAGTTGCAGAAGGCTATTCTGACACACTCAAGAACTTTGCTACCTTTCTGTCATGTGCTAGTCTGCTTATGCCAAGCTGTATGAAAATTAAAATCCCCCATTAATACCATTCTGCTTTTGTTACATACTTGTCTGATCATTGCATTTATACGAATTAGGAGAAGTAGTAGGCCACTTAGTCCCTCCAGCCTGCTCCACCATTCAATAAGATCATGGCTGCTCTGATTGTAACCTCAACTCCGCATTCCTGCCTACCCTCAAAAACCTTTCACCCTCTTGCTTATCAAGAATCAATCTACCTCTGCCTTAAAAATATTCAAAGACTCTGCTTCCACTGCCTTTTGAGGAAGAGTTCCAAAAGCCCATAGAATGATAACAGGTGGTGTACCTTATTACCGCAAAGAAATGTTTTCTTTAAGAACCGTAAAATGCTTGTTTCTGAATGTTCTGTATTTGCACTTCATGTTTAGATAAGGAGGTCAACCTTTGGCCTCTCTGAATATCGTCAGTATTGTTGCTTAATTCATCATTTGACAAGTGCACAGGAGCAATGTGAAAGACTGGAACTAGTTTTGTCAAATTTTCTTTGATAACACTCCTGTGAGATTTTACTGCGTTAAAGGTGCTATATAAGTGCAAGTTGTGGAATTTGACTGCAATGAAATCTAATTCTGAATATCAGTAACGACTAGAATTGAGATTTGTAGTGGGTGTCTAGTGCTATAGCATTTGTTGCTCCAGGAAATGCTGTGTAATTTTCACATGCAGTTAATTTGAACTTTAGTATTTCAATCAAGCAGTTATTTATGCATATAAACTTTTTGTTTGATCTAAATTGCTGGATGTTGTAGTTCACTCACATCATATAATGTAAGATCCTTTTTTTTTACTTTCTAGGGTGATATTCCATGGGACGATAAAGAATTTCGATTTTACTTTATAGGAGGTGTGGCATTTTGGGCAACTGTTGCTTATTACATTTTCTTCAGGAATGTTGGCCGAGAAGTTACCTGGAAGGACTTTGTCAATAATTACCTCGCTAAAGGAATTGTAAGTGATAAAATATAGTAAAATGTATTGTTCTTCTGTTTAGAGAAACAAACTTTGATATGTAAAATGTGCACGTCATATTTCAAATTATTGTCTTCTATCAAATATAGTTTACAAATATACATTCAATTGGAATTCTTGATATGAAATTCTATTTTCTGATCAGCTGTATATATCTGGAGGCAGCATGATTAGAGACATTGTTTCATGGTCTCTGATTATGTCAAAACCTATCTTTGGTACAATAGATTTCCAGGACTTCAATTGTAATTTTAGGGTTCTTTCAGTAATCTTAATGTGTCATAGAGATTGTTTCTCATTGTAACACTTTTAAAACATTGACTAATACTTCATGTTCACTAGAAAAAATTACAACATTGTATTTAGAAAAAGTGTACTTTTTTGGCAGCAACTATAAAAGAGTTAGCCTACCCTTATAAACTTTTAAAAGTACAGCAGTTTTTGTCATTTTTGGTAGATTCACCTAATTGTGAAGATTCTCACTTCCTCAGCTCATTGCTACAAAATAACTCTGCTTATCACATCTACTTCACATCTACCTCACAGCTGATCTTGAATTGGTTTGTTTATCTTTAGGTTGTATGATGTGAAATGTTCCTATGGATTTGATTAATTGGTTTTATGGTCTTTAGTCCAGTTTAGTTGATCTGGTTAGATCCGTTAGCTGTTCGTCCTACTCTCAAACTGATCTGATTTGGTTCTCATAGTCTTCTGTACCATTCTATAACCAAACTGATAGATTGATACCCAACAGCCTCCATTCCCAGTGGGGGAAAAAAGCTGACTTTTCTTGTTAAATGCTGACATATGGGTAGAAATGCTGACTGGCTGCTTAAATCACTGAAAAACATACACTGAGCCACTGAAATCTGGCATTCTCTTTTCTAATTGGGAACAGTGTACATGTTGAGCCTACAGTAACCAGCTGGCATTAGATTCAACAAAGTGCTCTGCTTACCAGCATTTTAAATAATTGATCCAGTGAATGCTATTCCAGGTTCAACATAGTCAGAAGAAATCAGCTTGGCTCTGCAGGGGTACTTCAACTTCTATTTAAAATAAGAGTTCTAAATGTTTAGGTTGCCAGTTAGTGGAGTGCTTGTTGAAAGTTTAGTAGACAGATATTTTGCAAATAATCATTACCACACAATAAATCGGAAATCCCACATCTGCCTGCATGGGGATATTTTCCGAATTTGGAATCTTCCCTGTTTGGAACAGAGCTGCCTGGGAGTGTTTTCTGTCAGCGTTCTACAGGCAGAGTGTGGTCCAAACTTTCGGGTGTACTTTTCAGATCTCTACATATCAAACGGTCTTGGGATATCAGAATGCTCTATAACATTGCATACACCTACATGCTAAACTGGTTGTGACTGAAACAGACATTTTTGTAAAAGTACTTTACTGCAGATAGGTTGACTGGCAGTAATTTCAATTTTCAGTAATTCCAAAAATAAGGAAAATTTTGGGGGGGATTCCCACACAAATGGGTCCAAAAACATGTGGAGGAAAACAGAAGTTGCTGAAATGAAGGTTGTGTGGAGGTGGGCTATACAAGATTTTGGGAACAGAATTATTCATGTAAATACATGTACTTTTTGTTAAAAAAAAAATTAAATTGAAGAATGCTTGTTTTTTTTTAATGGTCTTTAATAAAAGTTGGGTATTTGAGTCAGAGTCAGAGTTATACAGCACAAAAACAGGCCCTTCGACCCATCGTGTCTGTGCTGGCCATCAAGCAAATATCTATTCTAATCCCATTTTCTAGCACTTGACCCTTAGCCTTGAATGCTTTAGCATTCAAGGCTTTCATCTAAATACTTCTCAAATGTTGAGGGTTCCTGCCTCTACCACCCCTTCAGGCAGTGTGTTCCAGATTCCAACCAGCCTCTGGGTGAAAAAATCTTTTCTTCAAATCCCCTCTAAACCCCCTGCCTCTTACCTTAAATCTATGCCCCCGGTTATTGACACCTCCACGAAGGGAAAAAGTTTCTTCCTGGCTACTCTATTTGGACTATTCAGAATCTAAATGGATTGGAAAGAATAGGGTGTCTTCTTTTAAAAAGCTGCTTCTTACAGGGTTTGACAGGATTGATGCAGGAAGCATGTTTCCCTTGGCTGCGGAGTCAAGAACCAGGCAACACAGTCTCAGAATAAGGGGCAGGCCATTTAGGACTGAGATAAGGTATTTCTTCAGTCAGAGGGTGGCGTATTTTTGCAATTCTCTGCTTCAGAGGGCTGTGGAGGCTCAGCTGTTGAGTATGTTCAAGACTGAGATCGATAGATTTCTACGTATTAAAGACCTACCTAAAAGTTAACAGTTAGTTTAGTGTATGTTACCTGGGCCCACTGCCCTCCCCCAGCCACACCTGCTCTTTGTTTTCTCAATGAAATTGATCCGGATGAAACTGACGAGAACAGCTGCCGATACTTTAATCTCCGATCCTGCTGTCTTCACAGTCCAGAGTGTCTGCAGCCACGGCATGCGGTAAGTCCATTGAGGTGAAGCAGGAGCTGCGGGACCCGAGAGAAGTCCTGTGAAAAGGTGCCCCGAACACCCAAAACATCCACGAACGGCCCCCCCGGCCGCAACTTAAAAGCGCCCGCGGGAGATGGCTCGGAGAGCATCTGCAGCACACTGTCGGCAATGCTGCATGCCTTTATTTAAACCACTGCAAAAAACCCTTAGCAAATGTAACCACCTCTAAGTCTGCCAAATGATGCTTCACCTCCCGAAGGACGTAGATGAGCTTTCCGGACGTCGATGGTGGGCACTGAGGAAATGGCTTATTACCTGCACCAGATTCCACCCCCCCTCCCCCCCCTTTACCCCCCTTCCCTGCTCCACCCTCTCAGCTCACCCCCTCACAACCCCGTCCCAGCCCGCCCCCCCCCCCCGCACCATCTTCACCCCGCACCCCCTTCCCCTGCACCCCCCCCCACCCCCTCCCTCTACCCCTCCCCCTTGCATCCCCTCCTCCCACCGGCACCATCCTACACCTGTGTAGGGGCCCCAACAACCCCACTGCCTTGTGGGCGTCTCGGGAGAGACCAAGGCTAAGGGAGTAAACCCTAACAGAAAATCCGGAGCGGAACCCCGTAGGCGGTCATGTGTCACCTTTGGCATGTTTCCGGCAGTTCCTGCAGCCATACTGGTGCCAAACGTCGTGTCCTGCACTCCTTTGGACCCCACCAGAAAGGCCGAGAGGGGGGTTTTGACGACTGGGCAACTCTCAACCTCCATAAATTTGCCCAGGCATGCGCCATGGAGAGGTCACTCCATACAAACCACTGACCACCTCCAGGCGCGTATCCATTGTCTCTCGAGATAAGGAGGCCCAAAAGAAAGAAAAGAAAGAAAGAAAGACATCAAGGGTTATGGTGATAGTGCAGGAAGATGGTGAAGTAGAAGATTTCATTGAATGGCAGAGCGGGCTCGGGCTGAATGCCCTAATGTTCCTTTTTTTTTTTTCATTCTTGTGTTCTTATTTGCCATCCTTGTAAACCTCCCTACTTTCAGTTGAAGGTCTAATAAATGGGTTGATGAAAGTCACATTCCTTGAGTTTCTTTGAGACTGTAAAGCTGAAGATAATTTGGTGGTTTGATGAGGTATTTTAATGACTGACAATATTTTTTTTTTGTTGCCAGGTGGACAGGTTGGAAGTAGTGAACAAACGCTATGTTAGAGTAGTTTTTGCTCCAGACAAATTAACTATGGATGGGGTAAGTTGGTCATATGTATATCCAAAGTTCTACATAGAGGATTGTTGTAGTTTGCGACACACACTGTGTAAACAACAATAACTTGCATTTATATAGGATCTTTAACACAGTAAAACATTCCAAGTCACTGCACAGGAGTGCTTACCAAGCAAAATTTGACACTGAGCCTCATAAGGCAATATTAGGATAAGAGACCAAAACCTTGGTTAAAGAGGTAGCTTTTAAGGAATGTCTCAAAGGAGGAGAGAGGGATAGAGAAGGAATTCCCACGCTTAGGACCTAGGCAGCTGAAGGCACAGCCATTGATGGTGGAACAAAGAAAATCAAGGATGCTCAAGAGGCCATAATTGGAGGAACGCAGATATCTCGGAAGGTTGCAGACAGGAGGAGATTAGAGATAGTTGGGCGAGGCCATGGAGGGGTTTGAAAATAAGGATGAGAATTTTAACTTGAGATAATACATCATTTGTAGCGTTAGCGATGTTCTACTTCAGTGGCCTATCTAGCAGTGTTAACATTTTTTAGCATTCTTCTTGCTAATTATCCCACGATTCCCTACTTCAGTGGCGTTGTAGCATGGGAGCCAAAGTAGATCAGTGAGCACAGGGGTGATGGAACACCTGGACTGGGTGCAAGTTTGGATACTGGCAGCAGTTTTGGATGAACAGTGAGCTGTGAATGAGCAGCTGCTACATTTGCGATGACTATCACAGTATAAATGTCATCATGGTTTTATTTTACAGATTGCAGTAATATTATGGAATAGTATTATCCAATGAACATTGAACTTTTTTCAAAACTCTGCCAATTTTTAACCTCATCCCAGGCTATTGATAACTTTTATAAACTACTAAATTTCTTTATTGTGGTATGATGTAATTTAAGCACTGATATTCACTTTTAGGCAGCCAGTGTTCCAAACATACAACAACCATGCAACAAAGCACATGTCCACTGTAATATTGATCACTCTAGGGAAATCTCGCACAGGATACAGACATTTATGATATGGAACAAATGTGTCTCAAAGGGATTCTATCACTTATGTTCTATTGCACCAGAGTGCCACTGTACTGAAATGGTTAAATGGTTCCATCAATCTACCCCATGAATAAGGTTATTCCAGGTGGAATAAAGGTGGGTAAAAAGTAATCTTGAGTTATATGTCATCTAGTCCAATAATGAAAATTAAGCAGATTGCAAGACTCATTTCAAGCCTGCAATGAGATAGTCACAAAAGTAGGGGTTTGTTAACCCCTAAGGGATGGGTTAGCAAAGCAGGCAGAAAGATGTAGATGGAATCTTGTGTGGAGAAGCATGAGGTAATGCATCTTGGATGCATTCAATGGAAATATGCTGATGGTGGTTGAGGCAAAGTTGGACTGACAGCTGTCAGTAGATAATTCTTTGAACAAAGAACAGCACAGGAACAGGCCATTCGGCCCTCCAAGCCTGCGCCGATCTTGATGCCTGCCTAAACTAAAACCTTCTGCACTTCCGGGGACCATATCCCTCTATTCCCATCCTATTCATGTATTTGTCAGGATGCCTCTTAAACGTCGCTATCGTACCTACTTCCACCACCTCCCCCGGCAGCAAGTTCCAGGCACTCACCACCCTCTGTGTAAAGAACTTGCCTTGCACATCCCCTCTAAACTTTGCCCCTTGCACCTTAAACCTATGCCCCCTAGCAACTGACTCTTCCACCCTGGGAAAAAGCTTCTGACTATCCACTCTGTCCATGCCGCTCATAACTTTGTAAACCTCTATCATGTCACCCCTCCACCTCCATCGTTCCAGTGAAAACAATCCGAGTTTATCCAACCTCTCCTCATAGCTAATGCCCTCCAGACCAGGCAACATCCTGGTAAACCTCTTCTGTACCCTCTCCAAAGCCTCCACGTCCTTCTGGTAGTGTGGCGACCAGAATTGCACACAATATTCTAAGTGTGGCCTAACTAAAGTTCTGTACAGCTGCAGCATGACTTGCCAATTTTCATACTCTCTGCCCCGACCGATGAAGGCAAGCATGCCGTATGCCTTCTTGACTACCTTATCCACCTGCGTTGAACTTGAGTACATAGATCGCCATAAAATATGTCAAGAGCATTTTTGATTTTTACATAGAAAATACAGAACAGAAAGCGGTCATTTGGCCTAACTAGTCTGTGCCAGCATTTATGCTCCAATCAAGTCCCTTCGCATCTTTCCTCATCTATCAGCATAACCCTCTATTTCCTTGCCCCTCATGCTTTTCTAGCTTCCCTTAAATGCAACTGCACTATTCACCTCAACTGCACCTTGTGGTAGCGAGTTCTACTTTCTCAACACTCTAGACAAAGAAGTTTCTTTTGAATTCCCTATTTGATTTTGTCATAACCATCTTGTATTGATGGCCTTTAGTTTTGCTCTTCCCTACAAGTGACAACATTCTCTCTGTGTCTGTCCTGTTAAAAACTTTCATAGTTTTAAAGACCTCCTTTAGGTCATCCATCAGCCTTCTCTTTTTCTGGAGAAAAGAGACCCAGCCTTTTTCTGATGTAACTCCAAGTTCTGATATCATCATCTCCAGAGCCTCTATATCCTTTTAGTAATGTGGCGTTCAGAACTGTACACAGTACTCCCAGTGTGGTCTGGCCAAGGTTCAATACAAGTTTAGTATAACTTCTCTACTTTTCAATTCTGTCTCTCTAGAAAGAAACACCGGTGGTAGTTTACTTTTGTTATGGCCTGGTTGACAGATGTCATAACTTTGTGATTTATGTTTTTTTTAAAGTTCATTCCATGGCATGTGGGCTTCGCTGGCTAGGCCAGTTGTTGCCCATCCCCAATTGTCCTTGAGAAGGTGGTGGTGAGCTGCCTTCTTGAACCGCTGCAGTCCTTGGGGCGTAGGTACTTCCACAGTGCTGTTAGGAAGGGAGTTCCAGGATTTTGACCCAGAGACAGTGAAGAAACAGCGATATAGTTCCAAATCAGGATGGTGTGAGGCTTGGAGGGAAACTTGCTGGTGGTGCTGTTCTTATACATCTGCTGCTCTTGTCCATCTAGAAGGTAGAGGTCATGTGTTTGGAAGGTTTTGTCGAAGCAGCCTTGGTGAGTTGCTGCAGTGCATCTTGTATATGGTACACACTGCTGTCACTGTGCGTCGGTGGTGGAGGGAGTGAATGTTAAGGGTGGTGGATGGGGTGCCGCTGCTTTGTCCTGGATAGTGTCAAGCTTCTTGAGTGTTGGAGTTGCATCCATCACACTCCTGACTTTTTAAAAAATTTATTTAGAGATACAGCACTGAAACAGGCCCTTCGGCCCACCGAGTCCGTGCCGACCATCAACCACCCATTTATACTAATCCTACACTAATCCCATATTCCTACCACATCCCCACCTGTCCCTATATTCCCCTACCTATACTAGGGGCAATTTATAATGGCCAATTTACTTATCAACCTGCAAGTCTTTGGCGGTGGGAGGAAACCGGAGCACCCGGCAAAAACCCACGCGGTCACAAGGAAAACTTGCAAACTCCACACAGGCAGTACCCAGAATTGAACCTGGGTCGCTGGAGATGTGAGGCTGCGGTGCTAACCACTGCGCAACTGTGCCGCCCAACTTGTACCTTGTAGGTGGTGAACATGCATTGGGGAGACAGGAGGCGAGTTACTCGTCACAGAATACCCAGCCTCTGACCTGCTCTTGTAGCCACGGCATTTATGTGACTGGTCCAGTTCAGTTTCTGGTCAATGGTAACCCGCAGGATGTTGTTAGTGCGGGATTTAGTGACGGTAATGCCATTGATTGTCAAGGGGAGATGATTAGATTCTCTTTTGTTTGCCCGCCACTTGTGTGGCACAAATGTTACTTGTGTTACAACCAGGTGAGGAAGGGGTCTCAGGCTCCCCTTTTACACCTTCTCTGGTTTGACCGCAACAGGGTTTATTCTTTTCACAGTGATTTAACTTACCACCTCAGTGAGCACTTGCTGCTGTTACTGGAATATACTTGCAAATTTTTAAAAATTCATTCATGGGATGTGGGCGTCGCTGGCCAGGCCAGCATTTATTGCCCATCCCTAATTGCCCTTGAGAAGGTGGTGGTGCGTTGACTTCTTGAATCGCTGCAGTCCATGTGGGGTAGGTACACCCACAGTGCTGTTAGGAAGGGAGTTCCAGGATTTTGACCCAGCGACGGTAAAGGAACGGTGTTATAGTTCCAAGTCAGGATGGTGTGTGATTGGAGGGGAACTTGCATGTGGTGGTGTTCCCATGTATTTGCTACCCTTGTCCTTCTAGTTGGTAGAGGTCGTGGGTTTGAAAGGTGCTGTCTAAGGAGCCTTGGTGCATTGCTGCAATGCATCTTGTAGATGGTACAAACTGCTGCCACTGTGAATTGGTGGTGGAGGGAGTGAATGTTGTAGATGGGGTGCCAATCAAGTGGACTACTTTGTCCTGGATGGTGTCGAGTTTCTTGAGTGTTGTTGGAGCTGCACCCATCCAGGCAAGTGGTGAGTATTCCATCACACTCCTGACTTGTGCCTTGTAGATGATGGACAGGCTTTGGGGAGTCAGGAGGTGAGTTACTCAGCACAGGATTCCTAGCCTCTGACCTGCTTTTGTAGTCACGGTATTTATATGGCTACTCCAGTTCAGTTTATGGTCAATGGTAGCCCCTAGGATGTTGATAGTGGGGGATTCAGCAATGGTAATGCCATTGAATGTCAAGGGGAGATGGTTAGATTCTCTCTTGTTGGAGATGGTCATTGCCTGGCATCTGTGTGGCGCGAATGTTACTTGCCACTTATCAGCCCAAGACAGGATATTGTCCAAGTCTTGCTGCATTTCTACACGGACTGTTTCAGTATCTGAGGAGTCACGAATGGTGCTGAACATTGTGCAATCATCAGCGAACATCCCGACTTCTGACCTTATGATTGAAGGAAGGTCATTGATGAAGCAGCTGAAGATGGTTGGGCCTAGGACACTACCCTGAGGAACTCCTGCAGTGATGTCCTGGAGCTCAGATGATTGACCTCCAACAACCACAACCATCTTGCTTTGCGCTAGGTATGACTCCAACCAGCAGAGGGTTTCCCCCTGATTCCCATTGATCTCAGTTTTGCTCGGGCTCCTTGATGCCATATTCGGTCAAATGCTGCCTTGATGTCAAGGGCAGTCACTCTCACCTCACCTTTTGAGTTCAGCTCTTTTGTCCATGTTTGAACCAAGGCTGTAATGAGGTCAGGAGCTGAGTGGCCCTGGCGGAACCCAAACTGAGCATCACTGAGCAGGTTATTGCTGAGCAAGTGCCGCTTGATGGCACTGTTGATGATATCGTCCATCACTTTACTGATGATTAAGAGTAGGCTGATGGGGCGGTAATTGGCTGGGTTGGACTTGTCCTGCTTTTTGTGTACAGAACATACCTGGCCAATTTTCCACATTGGAGGGTAGTTCCCAGCGTTGTAGCTGTGCTGGAACAACTTGGCTAGGGGTGTGGCAAGTTCTGGAGCATAAGTCTTCAGTACTATTGCCAGAATATTGTCAGGGTCCATAGCCTTTGCAGTATCCAGTGCCTTCAGTTATTTCTTGATATCACGCGAGTGAATCGAATTGGCTGAAGTCTGGCATCTGTGATGCTGGGGACTTCAGGAGGAGGCCAAGATGGATCATCCACTCTGCATTTCTGGCTGAAGATTGTTGCAAATGCTTCAGCCGTATCTTTCGCACTGATGTGCTGGGCTCCCCCATCATTGAGGATGGGGATATTTGTGGAGCCACCTCCTCCAGTTAGTTGTTTAATTGTCCACCACCATTCACGGCTGGATGTGGCAGGACTGCAGAGCTGAGATCTGATCCGTTGGTTATGGGATCGGTTAGTTCCGTCTATCGCACGCTGCTCACGCAGTTTGGCATGCAGATAGTCCTGTGTTGTAGCTTCACCAGGTTGACACCTCATTTTGAGATATGCCTGGTGCTGCTCCTGGCATGCCCTCCTGCACTGTTCGTTGAACCAGGGTTGGTCTCCTGGCTTGTTGGTATTGGTAGAGTGGGGGATATGCCGGGCTGTGACGTTACAGATTGTGGTTGAATACAATTCTGCTGCTGCTGGTGGCCCACAGCGCCTCATGGATGCCCAGTTTTGCATTGCTAGATCTGTTTGAAATCTATCCCATTTAGCACAGTGGTAGTGCCACACAACACGAAGGAGGGTATCCTCAATGTGAAGGCTGGACTTTGTCTCCACAAGGACTGTGCGTTGACACTCCTACAAATACTGTCATGGACAGATGCATCTGTGGCAGGCAGATTGGTGAGGACGAGGTCAAGTATGTTTTCCCCTCTTGTTGGTTCCCTCACCACCTGCCACATACCCAGTCTAGCAGATATGTCCTTTAGGACTTGGCCAGCTTGGTCAGTAGTGGTGCCACCGAGCCACTCTTGGTGACGGACATTGAAGTCCCCCACCCAGAGTACGTTCTGATGAACCAATCAGACAGGTTTTCTTGAGTTTAAACGGGAAAGATGTAAGTTTATTAAGCTTATCACTCTAAACCAGTTAAAGTTACTAAAATATGCAACACATCCACACTCACATTCACTTGAGAGACACACAAAATAGATTACAGAGGGGAAAACAGAGTTGGGAGGTTGGGGTAGTGTCTGTAATAAATGGAATTTAAATACTGAGTCTCAGTATCTTTAATTGAAGTTAGAGTCTTGAAGTCCTCGCTGGGTCACATGCAAATTCGGGCTTGCCTCTTAGGTTCCGGAAGGCAGGAGGGGGGCTTTATCCATGTTCTCTTTTTTGCTGACTGTGAGGATCTGTAGAGTTGAGGCTTAGCTGCAGCCGAGGCTTCCTTGGGACTTTGCATTCGAGAGATCTTCCTTTCCTGCAGTTCAGTTACTGTCTGCTTTTTGAGGCACAATTCACAAACTCCCAGAGTTCCACAGGCATTTATGTTATGTGACTACCTCTGTTTGAAACAGGTTTCCCGAAGGGTATTTTGAAATTCAAAGTTCTCCTCTCAGGCTGAGCAAACATACTTGGTACAGGGGTTTGGCTTTCAAAGTCAATGGATGTCAGTGCCTTTGATCAACATTGACAAAACCATTCTAGGTAATTTAATCAGAAAACACTCCCATTGTTCTGGCTAGACTGGGTAATCTCCTCTGGCTCTGGTTGGCCTTTGGCTTTTCATGTGCAGTTTCGTGCATGGCCATCTTTAGCTGCTCTGTTCTGCTTTTTAAAAGTTATTTGTAATAATGTCCAGTAAAAGTCTCAGACAAAGCTCCATAAGGTGAAGTTAATATTTCCAGGTTGCATGTTGGGTTTCCATTACACTTGCCACTTATCAGCCCAAGCCTGGATGTTGTCCAGGTCTTGCTGCATATGGATACGGCTGCTTCAGTATCAAAGGAGTCGTGAATGGTGCTGAACGTTGTGCAATCATCAGCGAACGTCCCCACTTCTGACCTTATGATGGTCATTGATGAAGCAGCTGAAGATGGTTGGGCCTAGGACACTACTCTGAGGAACTCCTGCAGTGATATCCTGGGACAAAGATGGTTGACCTCCAACAACTACAACTACCTTCCTTTGTGCTAGGTATGACTGCAACCAGTGGAGAGTTTTTCCTCGATTCCCATTGACTCCAATTTTTCTCTTGCTCCTTGATGCTATGCTCAGTCAAATGCTGTCTTGACGTCCAGGGCAATCACTCTCGTCTTATCTCTGGAGTTCAGCTCTTTTGTCCATGTTTGGAGCAAGGCTGCAATGAGGTCAGGAACTGAGTGGCCCTGCTGGAACCCATTTGTATTCCCAGCTTCCTTTATTCGTCTACCCCAATTAGATTCTTATTTTCCAAGTAATACCTTTTCATTTTTCTTAACCAAAATGTAATATTTCACACTTATCTATGTTGAAATTAATTTGTAAATTATTGCCATCTAATCTGAGAGCTGGCATGGACTCGATGGGCCGAATAGCCACCTTCTATGCCGTAAATGACTATGACTCTTGTAATTTGCCACATTCCTCTTCATTGTTGATTATCCCTCTCAATTTGGTGTCATCCACAAATTTAGAAATTGTATTTTTGATTCCAAAGTCTATATAGTTAAAAATTGAGCAGCAGTGGTCCTAGCACTGATCCTTGTGGGACTCCATTTCCTACCTCTGCCACTCTAAATAACTACCCTTTGCAAGACAGAAAGCAGAGTTGTGACAGCTTTTACCTGTCTCCTCGTGAATTTGATCTTGCACATTAGTCTGTTTTGTGGTACCTTAATGAATGCCTTTGGGAAAACTAGGTATAGTGCATCTACTGCATTATGGTTGTCTACTCTTGTTATATTCGTTTGAGATGCGGGTGTCACTGGGAAGGCCAGCATTTATTTCCCATCCCTGATTGTGCTTGAGAAGGTGTGTTGCCTTCCTGAACTGTTGCAGTCCATGTGGTGTAGGTACAGCCCCAATGCTGTTGAGAAGGAAGTTCCAAAATTTTGACTTAGCAACAGTGAAGGGATGATATATTTCCAAGTTACAATGATGTGTGACTTGGAGGGGAACTTGAAGGCGGTGATGTTCCCTGTGCCTGCTGCCATTGTCCTTCTAGGTGGTAGAAGTCGCGGCTTTTGGAAGGTTCTGTCGAAGGGGCCTTGGTGAGTTTTTTTTTATTATTTAGAGAAACAGCACTGAAACAGGCCCTTCGGCCCACCGAGTCTGTGCCGACCAACAACCACCCATTTATACTAACCCTACAATAATCCCATATTCCCTACCTACACTAGGGGCAATTTGCAATGGCCAATTTACCGATCACCTGCAAGTCTTTGGCTGTGGGAGGAAACCGGAGCACCCGGCGAAAACCCACGCAGACACAGGGAGAACTTGCAAACTCCGCACAGGCAGTACCCAGAATCAAACCCGGGTCCCTGGAGCTGTGAGGCTGCAGTGCTAACCACTGCACCACTGTGCCGCCCACTTGCTGAAGTGCATCTTCGAGATAGTGCACACTGCTGCCACGGGCGCTAGTGGTGGAGGGACTGAATGCTTAAGGTAGTGGATAGTGTCCCTGTTTAGTGGGCTTTTTATTGTGTATAGTGTCGAGCTTCTTGAGTGTTGTAGGAACAGCACTCATCCATCAGACATCTGACTTGTGCCTTGTAGATGGTGGATAGGCTTTGGGGAGTTGGGAGGTTCCTGACCTGATGCCATCAAACTGCATGGGGTCCATAGTCAATGTTGAGGACTCCCGGGCCACTCCCTCTTGACTTTTCTTTTATTTGTTTGTGGGATGTGGGCGTCGCTGGTTAGGCCAGCACATATTGCCCATCCCTTAATGCCCTTGAACTGAGTGACTCGCTAGGCCATTTCAGAGGGCATTTTAAGAGTCAACCACATTGCTGTAGGTCTGGAGTCACATGTAGGCCAGACCAGCTAAGGATGGTGGAGTTCCTTCCCTAAAGGCCATAAGTGAACCAGTTGGGTTTTACAGCAATTGACAGTGGTTTCTTGGTCACCATTAGACTAGCTTTTTTTAAATTCCCAAATTAATTGAATTCAAATTTCACCATTTGCCATGGTGGAATTTGAGCTCATGTCCCCAGAGTAGTAACCTGGGTCTCTGCGTTATTAACCCAGTGACATTATCACTATGTCACTTCCTTTCCCCCCACGCCCCCCTCTCCTGACTCTACTGCCACCTCTGATGGTTCTGCCCTGCTGGTCACACAGGACATGCTCAGGGATTGTGATGGAAGATTCTGGGACATTGGCTGTAAGGTATGATTCGGTGAGTACGACTGTGTCAGGTTGGTGTTTGACTAGTCAGTGGGACAGCCCTCCCAATTTTGGCACAAGTCCCCAGATGTTAGTAAGGAGGGTTTATTCCGATTTGATCTTTTCATAGCGGTTTGATTCAGCTGAGTGACTGCTCTCTGTTAATTCTTTAAAGAATTCGATGTAGTTAGTCAAGCAAGACTTTCCCTTTTGTAATCCATGTTGACTATTCATTATATTTTTCATTTCTGAATGTTTTTCTATTTTCTCCTTTAGTAGGGATGACTATTTTTCCTACTACTGCTATTAAGTTGACTGAGTTTATAAATAGAATAGAAGAGGAAAGAGGTCATGAGTTAGTGTACTGTCTGCAGCTTTGGCTGCTTCATTATATAAAGGACATTAAAACCATAGAATGTGTAGAACATGAATTCACCAGGATCATTCAGGGGTAGAAAAAAAACCATAGTTACGAGGAACAAAAACAGAAAATGCTGGAAATACTTAGGTCAGGCAGCATCTCCGGAGAGAAAAACTGTTAAAAAATTCAGCTCTGTTTGACCTTTCATCAGAAAATCATGCCTGACCTGGGTATTTCTAGCATTTTCTGTTTTTGATTCAGATTTCCCACATCTGCAGTTTTTGGCTTTTGTATAGTTTGAAGAGATTCTTGAGATGTTGGGACTATTTTCACTGAAGCAGAAAAAGCTAAGAAGAGACTTAATACAAATTGTCTTTAAATTCTGAAGGATCTTCATGGGAAGGATTGTTTCCCTGAATAAAGACGATTCAGCAGTTTAAAATTCTGAGAGCCATGCGAGGGGTTAGGAGAATTTTTTTATGCAATGTTAGAGCATGGATTGCTTTGCTACCAGGAGTTGAGACCGAGACCACTTCAACTTTGAACAAAAAGTGGATAAATGTTTGAAGCAAAACAATATATAGGACCACAGGAACAGAGCAGGATAATGAGATTAGCTTTGGATTGCATTGCAAAAAGCTGACAAAGACACAATGGGCTAAATGGCTTATTTCTATGCTGTAAAAGTCTTTGATTCATTGGTTTTATGTACAGCTTTCATATCACAACTGTTAAATAGGCGCTGCTTCACAAACCACTGACCACCTCCAGGCGCGTATCCATTGTCTCTCGAGATAAGGAGGCCCAAAAGAAGAAAAGTCTTTGATTCATTGGTTTTATGTACAGCTTTCATATCACAACTGTTAAATATTTTCAACCATATTAGGTAGTGCTTGTTAAATTCTCCCCACTGGACGACTGATGAGTTATCTCATGCTACATCTTGCACTTTATGCAGACTACCTAAAATAACCCTGCTGATAAGATCCAATCAGACCTCAGTTATGGTCCAAATTGGTGATTAACAGTTTCAGTCGGAGAAATTGATTTGAGGAGTTGAAGGCTCGTGCAGAAATTAATGGTCTAGTAAAGGCAGAGGAAAACCGCTAAATAAATTCAGGAACGTGACAGGACCATCAGGGCTCAACCCTCTTCCACATGCCCCAGCCCCCCGCCCCACCCCCTGGCCAAGACATGTAATTGAAATGAACCAAAATATAAATATCTAGGTATGATGGGCTGTAAATGTGGAGTCTTTGCTTTCCAGCATTATTGCTTTTATTTATTTGATCTCAAGAAAGTTGTTATAAACTGCCTGATTGTGATTTGCTCGTCCAATTTAGAAAAGTCAACCATCTAATGTAGGGCTGAAGCTGAATGTAGGCCAGATTGGATAGAGCTGCTCAGCTGCCCTCTCTGAAGGACCATAGTTGGGTTTTTATGGCAACCTGACAACTTTCTCGATCAGTGTTTCTAGTGCCAGCCCACAATTTATCAAATTTATTGAATTTGCTTTCACAATTTGCCACAGTGGAAATCAAACTCATGGCTGTTGGGTTGCTAGTTCAGTACTTACAGCCAGTGCACAAGACTAGCTACGGTAATGGCCCAGATTTTATGACAGTAATGACTGCAAAATGGCAGCAACCTCTGGAGTCTGCACTTACGCATTTAAACATGAGAATCTAAAAGTTGCTGTCAGTGATTCTATATTTCTCCACAGGGTGCACTGTTGAATTCCCCACAGACTGCAATCAATTAGAAATCACTGAACTAATAGAACTTGCCCTTTTATGCTATAATCCTGCTGTAAAAGTCCTTGAAAACATTGAACCTTGTATATTTTACATTTGTGGAATGTCAAATTTCTTTGATATTAAAAAAAAAATCACATACTTTTTTTAAAAAGTTTGTTTGATACTTCAGTTTCTATGTTTAATCCCATGTGTATTTCCCAGTCATTTATTTTGCGCTCTGTAAAATGAAATTAAAAAGGAAGGATAGTCAGTGCATTTTTCTTCCTGATTTTCTGTCTGAGAATACTTCAGTGTGATTAGCTGCTTACCCTGATTGATGACAGCACTATTGCTGGATGCCTAGACTTAGTGCCAGATTCAAACTAACATTGGGCAAGGGGAAATTCATGTTAGAGATTGCTAAATGTTTGTAGGCAACTGTCTTTGAGGTCAGCAGTGAGCACCATTGCTTTGCCACTCACTGTAAAATCTAGATCAGTTTGCAATTTTTCTGCCTTAATGTCTGAAGTAAAATCTAAATATTAGCACGTACAGTTCCAATGTATTCTAAAAGAGATTACAGTTCTATTCTCATAATGGTTAATTATAGTGGTGGTTTAACTTGAAATCCTGTGGTGCATGATTAAATCTGGGCTTTTAATCACAGAACTCTGTCTTGCACACATCACTTGAGCTGTACATTGCTTATTTTATTTCTGTATTTTTTAAAGCAAAGAATTATTTTGTGTGTATTATGATTTAAGCTTTTACCAGATATTTCTCTTGTTCTCTACCAATGGCCACTCCTGTAAGAGCCCTTATACCCTATGAAGCAAAGTGTGACTTGCGTGCAACATTTCTAATATAGTCTTGCCCAGCTATAGAATTAAAAGCTTTAATAGAATTAGGTTACCAAAACTGAGACAAGCGCTCTCATGTTCTGCTCGTCTTTGCAAAAAATAAACGCACTATTGTCTTGGACTATAAACTGTAAATCAGGTGTAAGTGTTAACTTGACTCAGTGATGGTACTCACTTCTAGGTCAGAGGTGGTGAATTCAAGAGGGCAAGCATAGATTATCTAGGCTGACACTTCAGCGCAATTTTGAGGGAGTGCCGCATCACCAGAAGTGCCATCTTTTGGATGAGGTGTTAAATTGAAGCCCTGCCTTGCTAAGTTGATCCAAAAGACCCAATGGCAGTATTCGAGAAGAGCAGTGGATTTCTGCTAGTGTCCTCACTAACTACTATCCTTCATCCAACACCACCAAAACAGATTAACTGGTCTTTTATCTCTTTGCTGTGTGTTATGAACAAATTGGCCACTGTGTTTGTCTACATCTTATGTTCACCCTTCATAGTCGAAGATGACCATGACATCAACTAGAATCCATTGAGTTAAGTTTCAGGTGCAGTGTATTTGAAGATGACTTAATCAGTCCAATTTGAGCACACAAAGATCTGTTGGACACACGTGTACTGGTGTGGAGGAGGTGCTTGTGGCTCTGGACTTGAGAAACGCATATTTCCTGATGGCCAGTGTGACTCTGTCCTGTTCATAAGAGCTGCCGCCTTTGCTAATGAAACTGAGCTATACAGAGTGATTCTGTACAAGTTTCTCCCATGTGTCAGGGAAACTCTTCAGTGAGAGCTTCAGAGTGTCCTTGAAGTGCTTTTTCTGGCCTCCATGTGAAATTTCCCTTCAATTAGCTCACCTATAGAAGAGGGTTTTTAGTAAATGCTCATCAGGCATTCTGGTAACATATCCCATCTTATCTGAGCTCTCATAAGAACTAGGAGCAGGAGTAGGCAATTCAGCCTCTCGAGCTTGCTCCGCCATTCAATCCGATCATGGATGATCTCATCTCGGCCTCAACTCCACTTTCCTGCCCGTTCTCCATAATCCTTTAACCCATTACTAATTAAAAATCTGTCTATCTCCTCCTTAAATTTACTCCATGTCCCGGCATCCACCGCACTCCTGGGTAGTGAATTCCACAGACTCGTGACCCTTTGAGAGAAGTAATTTCTCCTCATCTTTGTTTTAAATCTGCTACCCCTTATCCTAAAACTATGACCTCTCGTTCTAGATTGCCCCACCAGAGGAAACATCCTCTCTACGTCTACTTTGTCAATCCCCACAATCATCTCGTATACCTCAATTTAGATCTCCTCTCATTCTTCTAAACTCTAGAGAGTAAAGGCCTAAACTGCTCAATCTCTCTTCATAAGACAAACCCCTCATCCCTGGAATTAATCTAGTGAACCTCCTCTGAACTACTTCCAATGCAACTACATCCCTCCTCAAGTAAAGGGACCAAAACTCTATGCGATACTCCAGGTGGGTCTCACTAATGCCTTGTACAGTTGCAGCAACACTTCCCTATTTTTATACTCTATTCCTTTCACAAATGTCAAAATTCCATTTGCCTTCCTTATTACCTGCTGCACCTGCATACTAGTTTTCAGCGAATCATGCACGAGGACACCCAGATCCCTCTGCACTGAAGCACTCTGAAGTTTCTCTCCATTTAAATAATTTGCCTTTTTATTCTTACGACCAAAATAGATAACCTCACACTTATCCACGTTAAACTCCATCTGCCAAATTTTGGCCCATTCACCTAACCTATCCATTTCCATTTGTAAATTTCTTCATTGCAACTTACTATCGCACCTATTTTAGTGTCATATGCAAGTTTAGTTATAGTACCTTTTATCTCAGCATCCAAGTCATTATATAGATTGTAAATAGTTGGGGCCCAAGGACTGAACCCTGTGGCACCCCACTAGTTACATCTTGCCAACCAGAAAAGGACCCATTTATCCTGACTCTCTGTTTTCTGTTGGTTAGCCAATCCTCTATCCAAGCTAATAAATTTCCCCTGACCCCATGTGATCTTACCTTGTGTATTAACCTTTTGTGCGGCACCTTATGGTGATGCCTTCTGGAAGTCCAGATATACTACATCTACAGGATCCCCATTATCCGCTTGTTACATCTTCGAAGAACTCTAGCAAATTAGTCAAACACGATTTACTCTTCATAAAACCATGCTGACTCTGATGGATTGTGTTTTGACTTTCTAAATGTCCTGTTATTACTTCCTTAATGGATTCTAACAATTTCCCAATGACAGATGTTAAACTAACTGGTCTATAGTTTCCTACTTTCTGCCTCTCTCCCTTTTTGAATAAGGGTGTTATATTAGCATTTTTCCAATCTACCGGAACCTTCCCCACATCCAGGGAATTTTGGAATATTATAACCACTGGATCCACCATCTCTGCTGCCACTGCCTTTTTAAGACCCTAGGATGTAGGCCATCAGGTCCTGGGCACTTGTCTGCCTTCAATCCCAATAGTTTGCTCAGTACTTTTTCCCGAGTGATGATTGTTCTAAGTTCCTCCCTTTCTATAACTTCTGCATCACCTGTTACTATTGGGATGGTACTAGTGTCCTCCACTGTGAAAACTGAGGCAAAATACTGATTTAGTGTCTCTGCCATTTCTGTGTTCCCCACTATTCCCAGTGACCACCTCCAAGGGACCAACATTCACTTTAGCTACTCTCTTCCCTTTTATTTACTTATAGAAGCTTTTGTTATCTGTTTTTATATTTTGTGCTAGTTTTCTTAATTTACCATTACTTTTTTATTAACCCTTTGTTGATCTTTAAAAGTTTCCCAATCCTCCAGCTTGCCACTGGCCTTTGCAATATGGTATGCCTTAATTTTTGTCTTTGTTTCCCTTAACTTCCTTGCTTAGCCATGGATGTTTTTTCCCCCCTCTTACAATCATTCTTCCTCTCTGGAATATATTTTAGTTGGGAAGAATTGAATATCTCAAACATCTGCCACTGCTCATCAACTGTCCTACCTTTTAGTCTTCCTGCCCAATCCACCAGGGCCAAATCTGTCCACATGCCTATGTAATTACCTTTGTTTAACTCCAGAACCCTAGTGTGGGACTCCAGTTTCTCGCCCTCAAACTGAATTTGAAATTCTAGCATGCTATGATCACTCTTCCCAAGAGGATCCTTAACTATGACATCATTAATTAATCCCACCTCATTACATAATACTGAATTTAGAATAGCCTGCTCCCTGGTTGGTTCCACAACATATTGCTCCAAAAAGCAATATCTAATACATTCAACGAACTCTCCCTCGAGGCTACCCTTGCCAATTTGATTAATCTAGTCTATATGCATATTAAAATTACCCATGATTACACGCCCCCAGTATTTCCTGGTTTATACTGTACCCCACTGCGGAACTACTGTTTGGGGACCTATAGATTACTCCCACCAGGGACTACTTTCCCTTGCTATTTCTTATTTCTACCCAGACTGATTCTGCGTCTTGATCTCCAGTGCCTATATTATTTCTCACTACAGCACTGATCTCTTCCTTTACTAACAAAGCTACACCACCTCCTTTTCCTTCCTCTCTATCCTTCTGAAATACTGAGTACTCTTGGATATTCAATTCCCAAACCTGGTTTCCCTGCAATCACGTCTCAGTAATCGCCACTAAATCATACCCATTCATCTCTATTTGCACTGTTAACTCATTAATTTTATTCCAAATGCTTTGTGCATTCAGATATAAAGCCTTTAAGTTTATGATAAAAACAAGAAATGCTGGAACCACTCAGCAGGTCTGGCAGCATCTGTGGAAAGAGAAGCAGAGTTAACGTTTTGGGTCACCCAAAGTTTGTTCTATTATCAAATTTCCCAACTCTTGTACGATTCCTTGGTGCAACATGACGTTCACACGTTCTGTCCCTACCTTTTATTTTCTGGTGACGATCAGCCTCATCACTAACCTGCGCTCCTACCTTCTCCTTTAACTTTGATTTCCTAATTTTCCAGGCAACTGAACCCTCACCCCCCCCCCCCCCCCCCCACTATTTTGTTTAAAGCCCTATTTATGTGATTCAGCAGGACTCTGGTCCCAGCATGATTCAGGTGGAGCCTGTCCCATCGGAACGGCTCCCTCCCTCCCCAGTACTGGTGCCAATGCCCCATGAATTTGAACCCATTTCTCCCATGCCAATCTTTGAGCCATGCATTTACCTCTTTAATCTTATTGACCCTGTGCCAATTAGCTCGTGGCTCAGGTAATAATCCAGAGATTATTACCTTTTTGGTTCCGCTTTTTAATTTGGCCCCTCATATTCCCTCAGCAGAACCTCTATCCTCGTTCTACCTAGATCGTTGGTACCTACGTGGGCCACGACAACTGGATCTTTCCCCTCCCACTCCAAGTTACTCTGCAGCCCAGATGAGATATCCTGAACACTGGCACCAGGTAGGCAACACAGCCTTTGGGACTCTCGATCCTGGCCACAGAGAACAGTGTCTCTGCCCCTAACTATAATATCCCCGATTACGACTACATTTTTCTTTTCTTCCCCCACTTGAATGGCTCCCTGTACCATGATGCTATGGTAAATTTGCTCATCCTCCCTACAGTCCCTCCCAATGGCGGAGTAGGTGCAAGCAGATCAAGTGTTGTTGTTTTTTGTAGCTTGCCAAGGCAACACTGTCCTTATTTATTCTAAGATCATAAATAGGTGCAGTAGGCCATTCAGCCCCTTGAACCTACTCCGCCATTCAATAAGATCATGGCTGATCTTGTGACCTTAACTCTGCTTTCTTGCCGGCTGCCCATAACCCTTGACTCCCTTGTAGATTCTGGTGTTGACTTTGTCGTCAATGGGAACAGCTCTGGAGAGATTGATGCTGAGGTAGGTAAATTTGTTGACTGCTTCAAAGCCTTTGACCATTGACTGTAATAATTGGCTTCACATGCTGCTTTTTTGGGGCAGGTTGGTGCATGACTTCAGTCTTTTTGGTCCTGATGGTGAGTCCAAAGTTATCACATGCAGATGAAAAGAAGTCTGTGCTATGTTGCATTTCTTGTTCTGAACAGGCATTTAGGTCGTGGTAATTAGCAAAAAGAAAGTCTATCTACATAACTAAGTGACTACACTTCAAAAGTGTATTGGCTGTAAAATGCTTTGGGATGAACTGAAGACTTAAAAGATGCTATATAAATGCAAATTCTTAATTATTAAAAGTAAAAGTTAGGCAGTACTTATTGTGGTATTGTACTGCTGTGCCTCTAAACCTTTCTGGGGAAAAATTGAGTTGAAGTGATTTCATTTTAAGCAAACCAGTTTTAATTGTTACACAGTAAACCAATTGAGTGTGGAACAAACACATTCGGTGAGATTATAATTAGTCTACTCATACTTTAATCTGCTTCCTTGTATTTACAACAGTATGTATGGTTTAACATCGGTAGCGTGGACACCTTTGAGCGGAATCTGGAGACTGCACAGCAGGAACAGGGCATAGAAGGTGAAAGTAGGATACCTGTAGTATATTCTACAGAGAGTGATGGGTAAGGAATTAGTCCGTTAATATTTAATTGCTTTATTTTACAGGGTGTGGTTTTTGCTATTATCCATTTTTAGTTTGATTGGATTTCTTTATTTGCAATTTCTTCCTGTAAACATTGTGTAACAAAAGTAAAAATAAAAACTAAGCGCGAATAAAATTCTGCACATTAGCAGTGTAGAAAAGGTTTCAGTACAGAAGAAGGCAGATGGGTAAAAGGGAAAACCACTGAGTGGATAGAACTCTTTGTTCCTATCTGCCGGCTTATGGAACTATAGCATTACATAAACTGGGATGTTTTTACAAGCTTGTAGCAAAATGACTTGATGTTTTCATGAACTGCAATGAATTCAGTATCTGCTTCTAGTTATAAATGAGCTATTAGCACTTCTGACTTGGAAATGAGAGTTCAAGTCTAATTTTCAACTTGTGCTTACACTTGGACTGAACCTGAGAAAATGAGTCTTGCTAGTCAGGCAGGTTGCTTTGGCAAAGGGAAGTTGTCCAATAGACATGTACTGTTGAAGTGTTTTTCTGGGCAGGTTCACCAGTATTGCAGCTGTAGAGTTGTTTGCAGGGTTGAATGTTCTCCCCTCCCACAGAGGGATTTTAAAAAAACCTCATAATCCTTTCCTTTGTCAGCTTTAAGTTGATTTTATTACAAATTAACTGCAAATATAAACACTAGGTGGCAGTGTTATGAAAAATATGATCTCAGTGCAGTGCATTTAGTTTCCCTGGATCACCTCATAAGATTGGAATAAATAACTTTTTTTTTTATTCTTGGGATGTGGATGTTGTCTGCAAGGCTAGCGTTTACTGGCCATCTCTAATTGCCCTGCTAAGACGATGGTAGAGCAGCTTCTTAAAGCTGTTTGATACAGCTTTGTGGCTCGATAGGTCACTTCAAAGTACAGTAAAAAAAAAAATCAACCATGTTGATGTGAGACTGGATCATATATATAGGCCATACCAGATATGGACAGCATATTTTCTTTCTTAAAGGATCTTGGTAAACCTGTTGAGGTTATCCAACAATCTGATGGCTATTTATACTGATACGAGCTTTTTAATTCCAGCTGTTAAAAAAAAAACTGGATTTAAGTTCTCAAACTGCTATGGTGGGATTTGAACTCATTTTCTGGATTTTTGTCCGGTAACCAAACCATTACACTCTCACAGCCTTCCCTTCATTCTGCCTCCTTGTGCTGATATGGCAACTTTCTGAAATTAATTTTAGTTTGAAGAAAGATTGTGTATTTAAATTACCTTGTTAAATCCAAATTGAACGTGCAGTGTTGGAGCAGTTTTCAGGGAAGGTATTTCCATCATTGTATCTCCTGAGATTCCATGGTCATAAATTGTGAACTATAGGGCAAGTCTTGTGTGCAGATTGGATGCTACATCCACTGATTGAAAAACATGTAATTCCTGTTGTATAGTATTAGAATATTCTCATATTTAAATTTGTTTATTTTCTGGAATGGCTATCTTGTCTATGTGATAAACTAAATAAAAAGAGCTCTTCTTAGGTACTGGTTAATTTGTAAATTTTTGAATTTTCTACTATTCCACTCTTTTTGGAGCCATGCTCAGCTAAAAGGGCAATTGAGGTTTTGTTACCTATATTTTAGCAGCATTGCTCCATAACTAGCTGTAGGACATTCTCATGATGTGTGGCTAAGATTGAGAGCTCCCTGTGGGGAATCATTGACATGAATCTGTGTCTACTGTAATATGTTAAGCAATGGTACTGCAGCACTATATGTCAGCTTGCCAGTTATAGTCATGAGCTGACTATGACATTGGAGTCTGAAAGTCGCAACTTGTATATTTGTCAGGTACATGGATTTGTCTTTTTAGACACAGTGTGCCAGAAATACACAACAGGTCTGGCAGCATCTGTGGAGAGTTTATGTTTCAAATCTGTCACCTTTCATCAGAACTAGCAAGGGTTAGAAATGTAATAGGTTTTGAGCAAGTGAAAGCGGGAGGAGGGGAAGAAGAAAAAAAAGGAAGGTCTGTGAAAGGGCAGGAGAGATTAAATGGCAAAGATAACATGAACAAAAGGCAAAAGGAGTGGTAGTAGCTGTAGTAAAAGACAAAGCATTTGAACAGAGAGTGTAATTATATTGCCATTAACACTCTCGCATCTACCCTTTTGTTCTTCCCCTCAAACCCCCCCCCCCCCCATCCCACTTTCACTTGCTCAAAACTTATTACATTCCTAACCTTTTGCTAGTTCTGATGAAAGGTCTCCGACCTGAAACGTTAACTCTATTTCTCTCTCCAAAGATGCTGCCAGCGCTGCTGAATAATTCCAGCATTTTCTGTTTATATTTCAGATTTCCAGCAGTGTTTTGCTTTTCTTGAGGTTTCAGTGTTTTGAATCTTTGAATATTCTTTGCCTAAATAGTGAATTAATACTTGCACAAAAACTCAGCTGATTTCCTAAAATTGTAGACTATAGAGCATTTATTTATCACATTGTCTAAATTTTTTTTTTTAAAGTTCATTCACGGGATGTGGGCGTCGCTGGCCAGGCCAGCATTTATTGCCCATCCCTAATTGCGCTTGAGAAGGTGGTGGTGAGCTGCCTTCTTGAACCGCTGCAGTCCATGTGGGGTAGGTACACCCACAGTGCTGTCAGGAAGGGAGTTCCAGGATTTTGACCCAGCGACAGTGAAGGAACGGCGATATAGTTCCAAGTCAGGGTGGTGTGTGACTTGGAGGGGAACTTGCAGGTGGTGGTGTTCTCATGTATTTGCTACCCTTGTCCTTCTAGTTGGTAGAGGTCGCGGGTTTGGAAGGTGCTGTCAAAGGAGCCTTGGTGCATTGCTGCAGTGCATCTTGTAGATGGTGCACACTGCTGCCACTGTGCGTCCGTGGTGGAGGGAGTGAATGTTTGTAGATGGGGTGCCAATCAAGCGGGCTGCTTTGTCCTGGATGGTGTCGAGCTTCTTGAGTGTTGTTGGAGCTGCACCCATCCAGGCAAGTGGAGAGTATTCCATCACACTCCTGACTTGTACCTTGTAGATGGTGGACAGGTTTTGGGGAGTCAGGAGGTGAGTTACTCGCCTCAGGATTCCTAGCCTCTGACCTGCTCTTGTAGCCATGGTATTTATATGGCTACTGCAGTTCAGTTTTCGGTCAATGGTAGCCCCTAGGATGTTGATAGTGGGGGAATCAGCGATGGTAATGCCGTTGAATATCAAGGGGAGATGGTTAGATTCTCTCTTGTTGGAGATGGTCATTGCCTGGCACTTGTGTGGCGCGAATGTTACTTGCCACTTATCAGCCCAAGCCTGGATATTGTCCAGGTCTTGCTGCATTTCTACACAGACTGCTTCAGTATCTGAGGAGTTGCGAATAGTGCTGGACATTGTGCAGTCATCAGCGAACATCCCCACTTCTGACCTTATGATTGAAGGAAGGTCATTGATGAAGCAGCTGAAGATGGTTGGGCCTAGGACACTACCCTGAGGTACTCTTGCAGTGATGTCCTGGAGCTCAGATAATTGACCTCCAACAACCACAACCATCTTCCTTTGCGCTAGGTATGACTCCAACCAGCGGAGGGTTTTCCCCCTGATTCCCATTGACCTCAGTTTTGCTAGGGCTCCTTGATGCCATACTCGGTCAAATGCTGCCTTGATGTCAAGGGCAGTCACTCTCACCTCACCTCTTGGGTTCAGCTCTTTTGTCCATGTTTGAACCAAGGCTGTAATGAGGTCAGGAGCTGAGTGGCCCTGGCAGAACCCAAACTGAGCATCACTGAGCAGGTTGTTGCTAAGCAAGTGCCGCTTGATGGCACTGTTGATGATACCTTCCATCACTTTACTGATGATTGAGAGTAGGCTAATGGGGCGGTAGTTGGCTGGGTTGGATTTGTCCTGCTTTTTGTGTACAGGACATACCTGGGCAATTTTCCACATTGCAGGGTAGATGCCAGTGTTTTAGCTGTACTGGAACAGCTTGGCTAGGGGCGCGGCAAGTTCTGGAGCACAGGTCTTCAGTACTATTGCCGGAATATTGTCAGGGCCCATAGCTTTTGCAGTATCCAGTGCCTTCAGTCTTTTCTTGATATCACGTGGAGTGAATCGAATTGGCTGAAGTTTGGCATCTGTGATGCTGGGGACTTCAGGAGGAGGCCGAGATGGATCATCAACTCGGCACTTCTGGCTCATGATTGTTGCAAATGCTTCAGCCTTATCTTTCGCATTGATGTGCTGGGCTCCCGCATCATTGAGGATGGGGATATTTGTGGAGCCACCTCCTCCAGTTAGTTGTTTAATTGTCCACCACCATTCACGGCTGGATGTGGCAGGACTGCAGAGCTGAGATCTGAGCCGTTGGTTATGGGATCGCTTAGCTCTGTCTATCGCATGCTGCTTACGCATTTTGGCATGCAAGTAGTCCTGGGTTGTAGCTTCACCAGGTTGACACCTCATTTTGAGGTATGCCTGGTGCTGCTCCTGGCATGCCCTCCTGCACTCTTCATTGAACCAGGGTTGGTCTCCTGGCTTGATGGTAATGGTAGAGTGGGGGATATGCCAGGCCATGAGGTTAGAGATTGTGGTTGAGTACAATTCTGCTGCTGCTGATGGCCCACAGCGCCTCATGGATGCCCAGTTTTGCATTGCTAGATCCGTTTGAAATCTATCCCATTCAGCACGGTGATAGTGCCACACAACACGATGGACGGTATCCTCAATGTGAAGGCGGGACTTCGTCTCCACAAGGACTGTGTGGTGGTCACTCCTACCAATACTGTCATGGACAGATGCATCCGCGGCAGGCAGATTGGTGAGGACGAGGTCAAGTATGTTTTCCCTCGTGTTGGTTCCCCCACCACCTGCCGCTGACTCAGTCTAGCAGCCATGTCCTTTAGGGCTCGGTCAGTAGTGGTGCTACCGAGCCACTCATGGTTTTGGACATTGAAGTCCCCCATCCAGAGTACATTTTGTGCCCTTGCCACCCTCAGTGCTTCCTCCAAGTGGTGTTCAACATGGAGGAGTGTTGAGTCATCAGCTGAGGGAGGGTGGTAGGTGGTAATCAGTAGGAGGTTACCTTGCCCATATTTAACCTGATGCCATGAGACTTCATGAGGTCTGGAGTCGATGTTGAGGACTCCCAGGGCAACTCCCTCCCTACTGTATACCACTGTGCCACCACCTCTGCTGGGTCTGTCTTGCCGGTGGGACAGGACGTACCCGGGGATGGTGATGGCAGTGTCTAGGACATTGTCTGTTAGTTATGATTCCGTGAGTATGACTAAGTCAGGCTGTTGCTTGACTAGTCTGTGGGACAGCTCTCCCAACTTTGGCACAAGCCCCCAGATGTTAGTAAGGAGGACTTTGCAGGGTCAACAGGGCTGGGTTTGCCGTTGTCGTTTCCGGTGCCTAGGTCGATGGCGGGTGGTCTGTCTGGTTTCATTCCTTTTTATAGACTTCGTAGCGGTTAGGTACAACTGAGTGGCTTGATAGACCATTTCAGAGGGCATGTAAGAGTTAACCACATATATCTGTAAACATTTTTGTTCTGATTTGAATCCAAAAATGCTGCAGTGTTCATCTTAAGGTTGTATGTAAATGTTCATTGTGGCTGTGGCTGAAACTTGAAACTATTGGATTGTGAATCGAATGCCATAGAGTTGTGCCTTCGGCCCATCGTGTCCGTGCCGGCCATCAAGCACCTAACTATTCTAATCCCATTTTCCAGCACTTGCCTGTAGCCTTGTATGCTATGGCACTTCAAGTGCTCATCTAAATACTTCTTAAATGTTGTGGGGGTTCCTGCCTCTATCACCCCTTCAGGCAGTGCGTTCCAGATTCCAACCACCCTCTGGATGAAATTTTTTTTCCTCAAATCCCCTTTAAACCTCCTGCCCCTTACCTTAAATCTATGCCCCCTGGTTATTGACCCCTCAGCTAAGGGAAAAAGTTTCTTCCTATCTAACCTATCAATGCCCCTCATAATTTTGTACACCTCAATCATGTCCCCCCTCAGCCTTCTCTGCTCTAAGGAAAACAACCATAGCCTTTTCAGTCTGTCTTCATAGCTGAAATGCTCCACTCCAGGCAACATCCTGGTGCAATTCCTCTGCACCCTCTCCAGTGCAATCACATCCTTCCTATAGTGTGGTGCCCAGAACTGTACACAGTACTCCAGCTGTGGCCTAACTAGTGTTTTATACAGCTCCATCATAACCTCCTTGCTCATATTCTATGTCTTGGCTAATAAAGGCAAGTATCCCATATGCCTTTCTAACCACCTTATCTACCTGTGCTACTGCCTTCAGTGATCTATGGACAAGTACACCAAGGTCCCTCTGACCTTCTGTACTTCCCAGGGTCCTCCCATCCATTGTATATTCCCTTGCCTTGTTAGTCCTCCCAAAATGCATCACCTCACTCTTGCGTACGTGCCAGCAATTTAAAATCGGGACCACTTTATTTACAAAGTGAACTCCATCAAACATAGTTGCATTTTTATTTGATTGTCAAATGTCTATTTTCTGCATTGCTGATGTCCCAAAGTAATTCGTTGCAATATTCATAAATGCTGATTTTTCTCTTTCAGGACATCCAATTTCTTGTGTAAAGTTATTTTTTTTAATTAATTCTCATAATACATTCTAATCTGAATTGATCACATATTCTTTTCTTAGCTCGTTTCTACTGAGCATGCTTCCTACTATACTGATCATTGGATTTCTGCTGTTAACCTTGAAAAGAGGATCAGCGGGAGTCGGCCGATCTGGACGTGGCATGGGTGGACTGTTTAGTGTTGGCGAAACAACAGCAAAGGTTCTCAAAGATGAAATTGATGTAAAGTTCAAGGATGTGGCAGGATGTGAGGAAGCAAAGTTGGAAATAATGGAATTTGTTAATTTTCTAAAGAATCCAAATCAGTATCAAGAACTTGGAGCAAAAATTCCAAAGGTGAGGTGCTTTTTTTATACAAAATCCGACTTCAAGGTGATAACGGTGTGAAGCTACTGCTAGTAACATTTGAAAATAGCATAGTGTCATTAACCTATTGCTGTAGGTTTTACTCTTGCATTAGGATCCCTGTTGCATACGGAGGTTTGAAGAAAATAAGCTGATAACCTAGTCTTTCCAAATGTAGACAGGCAGTGCACAATCTAAGATTAATAGCGTTGTACACTTGGATGGTTTTTCAAGATGGCTCCTGGGCTGGAAGCTCCCTCGGAAGCTCCCTTGCTGTTCAACTCTATCCATGGCCATCTGCTCCCATCCCTAACGTTTTCTCCCCCAATCTGCCCTCTTAAACTGTTTAAATTCCCCTGGCTCTTTAAATCAGTTCATTTTAGCCCTATCGAAAGGCTAACAGTTAGTTTAGTGTATGTTACCTGGGCCCACTGCCCTCCCCTAGCCACACCTGCTCTTTGTTTTCTCAATGAAATTGATCCGGATGAAACTGACGAGAACAGCTGCCGATACTTTAATCTCCGATCCTGCTGTCTTCACAGTCCAGAGTGTCTGCAGCCACGGCATGCGGTAAGTCCATTGAGGTGAAGAAGGAGCTGCGGGACCCGAGAGAAGTCCTGTGAAAAGGTGCCCCGAACACCCAAAACATCCACGAACGGCCCCCCCGGCCGCAACTTCAAAGCGCCCGCGGGAGATGGCTCAGAGAGCATCTGCAGCGCACTGTCGGCAATGCTGCATGCCTTTATTTAAACCACTGCAAAAAAAAAAACCCTTAGCAAATGTAATCACCTCTAAGTCTGCCAAATGATGCTTCACCTCCCGAAGGACGTGGATGAGCTTTCCGGACGTCGATGGTGGGCACTGAGGAAATGGCTTATTACCTGCACCAGATTCCACCCCCCCTCCCCCCCCCCCCCTGCTCCACCCTCTCAGCTCACCCCCTCACAACCCCATCCCAGCCCGCCCCCCCCTCGCACCATCTTCACCCCGCACCCCCTTCCCCTGCACCCCCCCCCACCCCCTCCCTCTACCCCTCCCCCTTGCATCCCCTCCTCCCACCGGCACCATCCTACACCTGTGTAGGGGCCCCAACAACCCCACTGCCTTGTGGGCGTCTCGGGAGAGACCAAGGCTATGGGAGTAAACCCTAACAGAAAATCCGGAGCGGAACCCCGTAGGCGGTCATGTGTCACCTTTGGCATGTTTCCGGCAGTTCCTGCAGCCATACTGGTGCCAAACGTCGTGTCCTGCACTCCTTTGGACCCCACCAGAAAGGCCGAGAGGGGGGTTTTGACGACTGGGCAACTCTCAACCTCCATAAATTTGCCCAGGCATGCGCCATGGAGAGGTCACTCCATAGTTGCCTCACAGCGACTGAAACAACACGGAAGGCAGCAGTTACGGGTTATAAGTCCAGATAAATTGGCGTAGAAACTGGGCGCCACGGGTTGCCTTTGTCGGTGGGAGAGGTCATTGCACCTCACTGGACAGCTACCGCCCGCCTCAAACCGGGCAGCCCCCGGTCAATAAGGTTCTGTCCCGCCACAGTCTGCCTGCTTCAATGGGTGCTTGGAGCTCAGGGTCATTGCCCGAAAGGTGGACTGATACACCGCACCAAACAACATGAAAAAAGGAAAGAAGGTACCAGCCCTTCGCTTTGCAAGCTGGAACGTCAGAACTATGTGTCCTGGCCTGTCGGAAGACCTTACACAAATCAACGATTCTCGGAAGACCGCCATCATTAACAACGAGCTCAGTAGACTCAATGTGGACATTGCAGCACTTCAGGAGACTCGCCTCCCCGCGAGTGGCTCTCTAGCAGAGCAAGACTACACCTTCTTCTGGCAGGGCAGGGATCCTGAAGAACCAAGACAGCATGGAGTGGGCTTCGCCATCAGAAACTCCTTGCTCAGCATGATAGAGCCTCCCTCAAATGGCTCGGAACGCATACTGTCCATCCGACTGCTCACCACCTCTGGTCCAGTACACCTACTCAGCATCTATGCTCCAACACTCTGTTCCGCACCTGAAGCTAAAGACCAGTTCTATGAACAACTCCATAACATCATTAGCAGCATCCCCAACACCGAACACCTATTCCTGCTGGGGGACTTTAATGCCAGGGTTGGGGCCGACCATGACTCATGGCCCTCCTGCCTTGGGCGCTATGGCGTTGGAAGGATGAATGAGAACGGGCAGAGACTGCTTGAGTTGTGTACCTATCATAACCTCTGCATCACCAACTCGTTCTTTCACACTAAACCCTGTCACCAGGTTTCATGGAGGCACCCAAGATCACGTCGTTGGCACCAGCTAGACCTCATTGTCACAAGGCGAGCCGCCTTAAACAGTGTTCAAATCACACGCAGCTTCCACAGTGCGGACTGCGACACCGACCACTCCCTGGTGTGCAGCAAGGTTAGACTCAGACCAAAGAAGTTGCATCATTCCAAGCAGAAGGGCCACCCGCGCATCAACACGAGCAGAATTTCTCACCCACAGCTGTTACAAAAATTTCTAAATTCACTTGTAACAGCCCTTCAAAACACTCCCACAGGGGATGCTGAGACCAAGTGGGCCCACATCAGAGACGCCATCTATGAGTCAGCTTTGACCACCTACGGCAAAAGTGCGAAGAGAAATGCAGACTGGTTTCAATCTCATAATGAAGAGTTGGAACCTGTCATAGCCGCTAAGCGCATTGCACTTTTGAACTACAAGAAAGCCCCCAGCGATTTAACATCCGCAGCACTTAAAGCAGCCAGAAGTACTGCACAAAGAACAGCTAGGCGTTGCGCAAACGACTACTGGCAACACCTATGCAGTCATATTCAGCTGGCCTCAGACACCGGAAACATCAGAGGAATGTATGATGGCATGAAGAGAGCTCTTGGGCCAACCATCAAGAAGATCACCCCCCTCAAATCTAAATCGGGGGACATAATCACTGACCAACGCAAACAGATGGACCGCTGGGTTGAGCACTACCTAGAACTGTACTCCAGGGAGAATGCTGTCACTGAGACTGCCCTCAATGCAGCCCAGCCTCTACCAGTCATGGATGAGCTGGACATACAGCCAACCAAATCGGAACTCAGTGATGCCATTGATTCCCTAGCCAGCGGAAAAGCCCCTGGGAAGGACAGCATTACCCCTGAAATAATCAAGAGTGCCAAGCCTGCTATACTCTCAGCACTACATGAACTGCTATGCCTGTGCTGGGACGAGGGAGCAGTACCCCAGGACATGCGCGATGCCAACATCATCACCCTCTATAAAAACAAAGGTGACCGCGGTGACTGCAACAACTACCGTGGAATCTCCCTGCTCAGCATAGTGGGGAAAGTCTTTGCTCGAGTCGCTCTGAACAGGCTCCAGAAGCTGGCCGAGCGCGTCTACCCTGAGGCACAGTGTGGCTTTCGTGCAGAGAGATCGACTATTGACATGCTGTTCTCCCTTCGTCAGATACAGGAGAAATGCCGTGAACAACAGATGCCCCTCTACATTGCTTTCATTGATCTCACCAAAGCCTTTGACCTCGTCAGCAGACGTGGTCTCTTCAGACTACTAGAAAAGATCGGATGTCCACCAAAGCTACTAAGTATCATCACCTCATTCCATGACAATATGAAAGGCACAATTCAACATGGTGGCTCCTCATCAGAGCCCTTTCCTATCCTGAGTGGTGTGAAACAGGGCTGTGTTCTCGCACCCACACTTTTTGGGATTTTCTTCTCCCTGCTGCTTTCACATGCGTTCAAATCCTCTGAAGAAGGAATTTTCCTGCACACAAGATCAGGGGGCAGGTTGTTCAACCTTGCCCGTCTAAGAGCGAAGTCCAAAGTACGGAAAGTCCTCATCAGAGAACTCCTCTTTGCTGACGATGCTGCTTTAACATCTCACACTGAAGAATGCCTGCAGAGTCTCATCGACAGGTTTGCGTCTGCCTGCAATGAATTTGGCCTAACCATCAGCCTCAAGAAAACGAACATCATGGGGCAGGATGTCAGAAATGCTCCATCCATCAATATTGGCGACCACGCTCTGGAAGTGGTTCAAGAGTTCACCTACCTAGGCTCAACTATCACCAGTAACCTGTCTCTAGATGCAGAAATCAACAAGCGCATGGGTAAGGCTTCCACTGCTATGTTCAGACTGGCCAAGAGAGTGTGGGAAAATGGCGCACTGACACGGAACACAAAAGTCCGAGTGTATCAGGCCTGTGTCCTCAGCACCTTGCTCTACGGCAGCGAGGCCTGGACAACGTATGCCAGCCAAGAGCGACGTCTCAATTCATTCCATCTTCGCTGCCTTCGGAGAATACTTGGCATCAGGTGGCAGGACTATATCTCCAACACAGAAGTCCTTGAAGCGGCCAACATCCCCAGCTTATACACACTACTGAGTCAGCGGCGCTTGAGATGGCTTGGCCATGTGAGCCGCATGGAAGATGGCAGGATCCCCAAAGACACATTGTACAGCGAGCTCGCCACTGGTATCAGACCCACCGGCCGTCCATGTCTCCGTTATAAAGACGTCTGCAAACGCGACATGAAATCGTGTGACATTGATCACAAGTCGTGGGAGTCAGTTGCCAGCATTCGCCAGAGCTGGCGGGCAGCCATAAAGACAGGGCTAAATTGTGGCGAGTCGAAGAGACTTAGTAGTTGGCAGGAAAAAGGACAGAGGCGCAAGGGGAGAGCCAACTGTGCAACAGCCCCAACAAACAAATTTCTCTGCAGCACCTGTGGAAGAGCCTGTCACTCCAGAATTGGCCTTTATAGCCACTCCAGGCGCTGCTTCACAAACCACTGACCACCTCCAGGCGCGTATCCATTGTCTCGCGAGATAAGGAGGCCCAAAAGAACACTTGGATGCTAACCAGAAATAACTCTAATGGTAAGTGATCTGTGGTATCTCTATAACCCCTCAATTCTCCTCTACAGATTTTGTATCCACTTTTGTTGAAATGCCAAATTTGACTGAATTAACACCTTTTCTTGAAGTCTGTTCCACATGCCCACTTTATTGAGTTTAAAACAAGATATACAGTTCACTGTCTATAGTCCTTTATTGACTTTCTTGCCAAATACCTTTCCAACTTCTGAAGGTGACTATTACCATCCCTTTCCTGAGTTTCATCCCATGCTTCCTCATCATCCTTGGGGCCGCAGTGAACCATTTCTCAAGGTTCAACATGTCGATATTTTGAATACCTCAATAAGATCCTAGCTCGCATTTTTTGTAGTGTAAGTAAACATAGTTTCTGTTGTCTTTCCTCGTAGCTCAAATATTTGATGTCAGGTGTTGGGTATTTTATGGTGCACTTTCGCCAGTGCCATGATGTCCTTCCTGTCATAAGATCAGTACTCCGGATGGCCAATGTCCTGTATATGTTTAGTTTCCCATCCAGTCTTTGAAGGTTTTATTTCTGATTATTGATCAGATTAAGTCAGTTATTGAGCATAAAAATTATGAGGGCAGGATGCATAAACTTGGCTTGTATTCCCTTAAGTTCAAGTCCTCTGAAGAAGGAATTTTCCTCCATACAAGATCAGGGGGCAGGTTGTTCAACCTTGCCCGTCTAAGAGCGAAGTCCAAAGTACGGAAAGTCCTCATCAGGGAACTCCTCTTTGCTGACGATGCTGCTTTAACATCTCACACTGAAGAGTGTCTGCAGAGTCTCATCGACAGGTTTGCAGCTGCCTGCAATGAATTTGGCCTAACCATCAGCCTCAAGAAAACGAACATCATGGGACAGGACGTCAGAAATGCTCCATCCATCAATATTGGCGACCATGCTCTGGAAGTGGTTCAAGAGTTCACCTACCGAGGCTCAACTATCACCAGTAACCTGTCTCTAGATGCAGAAATCAACAAGCGCATGGGAAAGGCTTCCACTGCTATGTCCAGACTGGCCAAGAGAGTGTGGGAAAATGGCGCACTGACACGGAACACAAAAGTCCGAGTGTATCAGGCCTGTGTCCTCAGTACTTTGCTCTATGGCAGCGAGGCCTGGACAATGTATGTCAGCCAAGAGCGACGTCTCAATTTATTCCATCTTCGCTGCCTCCGGAGAATACTTGGCATCAGGTGGCAGGACCGTATCTCCAACACAGAAGTCCTCGAGGCGGCCAACATCCCCAGTTTATACTCTGGCACTTGAGATGGCTTGGCCATGTGAGCCGCATGGAAGATGGCAGGATCCCCAAAGACACATTGTACAGCGAGCTCGCCACTGGTATCAGACCCACCGGCTGTCCATGTCTCTGCTTTAAAGACGTCTGCAAACGCGACATGAAATCCTGTGACATTGATCACAAGTCGTGGGAGTCAGTTGCCTGCGTTCGCCAGAGCTGGTGGGCTGCCATAAAGACGAGGCTAAAGTGTGGCGAGTCGAAGAGACTTAGTATTTGGCAGGAAAAAAGACAGAGGCGCAAGGGGAGAGCCAACTGTGTAACAACCCCGACAAACAAATTTTTCTGCAGCACCTGTGGAAGAGCCTGTCACTCTAGAATTGGCCTTTATAGCCACTCCAGGCGCTGCTTCACAAACCACTGACCACCTCCAGGCGCTTATCCATTGTCTCTCGAGATAAGGAGGCCAAAGAAGATTCCCTTAAGTTTAGTAGGTGACTGATCTAATTGAGGTGTTTAAAATGCTGAAGGAATTCAATAGGGTAGATACAGAGAAACTTATGTAGTGATTTGTTTGAAGGAGCATCTTTGTTGTATTCAATTAACTAATAGCAGAACTGGACCAGCATTGCGTTGGGTAATAAGTGGCATGTGTGTGAAAGATAACCAACATAAAGCAAGTTATTTGTGTTTTGGATCAGAGAACCGTACTTTGCATTGTACCTGTAAATGAGTTAATGAACTTCTCTGAGAATCATCTAAAGTGAATTACACATTCTTTTCACAGGGAGCTATTCTTACGGGTCCTCCAGGCACTGGAAAAACTCTGCTAGCCAAGGCTACTGCAGGAGAGGCCAATGTTCCATTCATCACAGTTAATGGCTCAGAATTCCTGGAAATGTTTGTTGGTGTGGGTCCTGCTAGGGTAAGTCTTTTGTTGTTTAGTGTGAATATCCAAATGTGATAAGTGATTTGATGTGCTCTTATAGATGGCTATTCTGCGATTTCTAGAAAAGAACTGAACAAAGGAGGTCTTCAGAAGAAAGTCATTCCCACCCCAAATGGATGAGTGTCAAAGAAAGAACAAATAGATAGTTTACAATAAAGATGTTAACTCCTCCTTGCCTATTTACCATAAATAAACCTACATGTGAAGATAATTGTAGTGAAAGGTTCCTCTACAGCCCCAAGAAATCAGGAGGATAGTAGATTTGTTCCCTTTAAACAATACTAATTGAGTTTTTCGTCACAGCTTGACCAGTATTGCTTTACGAACATAAAAACAGGAGTAAACCATTCACCCCCTCAAGCCTGTTTTACTACTCAAATCTGTTTATGGCTGATGTGTACCCCAAATCTGCTTACCTGACTTTAAATCCATATCCCTTTATACCTTTACCTAACAAAAACCTATCAATTTCAGTTTTAGAAATGTCAGTTGATCCAGCATTCACAGACTTTAAGGGAAGAGAGTTCCAGTTTTCCACTACTCTGTGTGGAGGTAAAAATTATTCCTCATTTCATTCCTAAATGGCCTGGCTCTAATTTTAAGGTTGTACCCCTTTGTTGGGGATTCTCCCACAAGAAGAAATACGTTTTTCTCTGTATTTACCCTATTGAATTCCTTCAGCATTTTAAACACCTCCATTAGATTACTCACCTATTAAATTTGAGGGAATACGAGCCAAGTTTATGCATCCTGCCCTCGAAATTTAGCCCTTTCGGCACCTCATGAATCTATGATTTATCCCCTTCAAGGCCAATACATCCATCCTGAGGTGCAGTGCCCAAAATGTTAAGCGTTACTTCAGATGGGGTCTGACCAAGGTACAACTGAAACTCAAATTCCTCCCCTTTATATTCCAGCCCCCTTGAGATAAAGGCCAACATTCTGTTAATCTTTAGATTACTTTTTATATCTATACACTAGCTTTTAGTGATTTGAGTATCTGGACATCCAAATCCCTTTGCTCCTCAACAGTTTCTAGGCTCTTACCATTGAGAAAATACTCTGATTTTCTTTCTTGGATCCAAAATGATTTTGAGGGGCATGGACAGGCTGGATAGGGAGCAGCTGTTCCCCTTAGTTGAAGGGTCAGTTACGCGGGGTCACAAGTTTAAGGTGAGGGGCGGGAGGTTTAAGGGGGATTTGAGGAAGAACTTTTTTACCCAGAGGGTGGTGACGGTCTGGAATGCCCTGCCTGGGAGGGTGGTCGAGGCAGGTTGCCTCCCATCCTTTAAAAAGTACTGGATGAGCACTTGGCCCGTCATAACATTCAAGGCTTTGGGCCAAGTGCTGGCAAATGGGATTAGGTAGACAGGTCAGATGTTTTAATGTATCGGTGCAGACTCGATGGGCCGAAGGGCTTCTTCTGCACTGTATTATTCTGTGATTCTGTGAATGACTTCACACTTTCCTGCATTGGACTCCATCTGCTGAAGTTTTGCCCATTCACTTAATTTGTCCCTTAATAACCAGCTATTCTCATCTACACTACTTATTGTGCCTCCTATTAATGTCATCTGTAAACTTGGATATACAGCTCTCTTTCTTCATCCAATTCATTGATAAGTATGATGGAAAGCTGAGGCCCGAGTACAGATCCCTGGGGAATCCCACTTGTCACATACATCTAATCAGAATATATTCCCTTTATCCCTACTCTCTCTGTCTTCTACCTCCCAACCAATTATTAACCAGGAAATTGCCATTCTCCATTTTCGCTTACTCCGTGATCAGACCTGCTGATGATATGTTGGGTTCCAGAGCAGTCTCTTCCTTTAAAATCAATCCTCGGGAATATGAGTTACTTAATGACCCATGGGAGATATGAGGTAAGCACTTTACCTTTTCCTTTAAACAGTATATAGCTGGCTTCAAGTCTGTCTTTATTTTTAGTGCATTTTTTGCTTGCCTGAAAATGAGGGGTATTACTGATGATCATGTACTCACCTTCTAGTTCTTGTACCCAGTATTTGCATAAAGCACTCCCAGATCAAGTGTAGCATGAATCATCTGCAGAGTAAAGCTACCTGCATTCTGCTGCAACTCCACTTGAAAAGATCAACCACAACTTTGCCAGTTCCTGTTGCTTTCCACTGCCTAGACTATAATCCCTGAAGACAATTGCCAGAAACACATTTTCGGAAGTGCTGTGTTGTGAATTTGCACCCTTTAGTTTTGCTTTACTGTTGGATCCTTGTAAAGAATAAAGAGCACACATGTTTGCATTTGAACTTCAGGCTCAGGTGGGAGGATCCAGTAATTTCTTTTCTTGATGCTTTGTTGCATCCAAATAGAAATCATTGTTGTATCTTTGGTGAGAAAATTGGCTTTCAACCTCCACTCAGTCCTTGTGGCTAAGGTGTTAAATTAGACTCATAGAGTTATACAGCACAGAAACAGGCCCTTCAGCCCATCATGTCTGTGCCGGCCATCAAGCACCTAAATTGCATATATGTTAAGGAAGAAGATTATATTTTTAGTACAGCTGTTACTATACTGCCACCAATATGAAACTGCAGTGATTATACTATTTGTTAATTCTTTCTGTATCTCTGGTGTCAGTCTAGCTGTGCAGTCTTCTGGGATCTGTCACCTTTTTTCTGCTGTGGCTGATCTCTATCATCTGGCTAAGAATTAGCAAGGTTCCTTTTGTAGTATAAAATCTCAAATTGTCAGTTTATCCCATGTATTCTATCCACCTTTTGTAGAAAATAGGTAGTCAAAGCAACATTTTCAAAAGAAAACAAGTACAGATTTGGTATGGATATATCCTGATTAAACATTAGCAGTCATGCTTCTGCGCTACTTTTCCGGATTGAAGTTAGATCATTGAAGGACAAATGCGAAGGTCTTTCTGCTGATCCTAATCTGACAAAAAAAACACATGCAGAATATGTTAATATAATCAATTGCACGTGTTTTCCACTTGCTTTCTCTGTTCAATGGTTTAGCCCTTAGAACATAGAACATTACAGCGCAGTACAGGCCCTTCAGCCCTCGATGTTGCGCCGACCTGTGAAATCATCTGACCTACACTATTCCATTTTCATCCATATGTCTATCCAATGACCACTTAAATGCCCTTAAAGTTGGCGAGTCTACTACTGTTGCAGGCAGGGCGTTCCACTCCCCTACTACTCTCTGTGTAAAGAAACTACCTCTGACATCTGTCCTATATCTATCACCCCTCAACTTAAAGCTATGTCCCCTCGTGTTTACCATCACCATCCGAGGAAAAAGACTCCCACTATCCACCCTGTCCAACCCTCTGATTATCTTATATGTCTCTATTAAGTCACCTCTTCTACTCCTTCTCTCTACGAAAACAACCTCAAGTCCCTCAGCCTTTCCTCGTAAGACCTTCCCTCCATACCAGGCAACATCCTAGTAAATCTCCTCTGCACCTTTTCCAAAGCTTCCACATCCTTACTATAATGCGGTGACCAGAACTGCACGCAATACTCCAGGTGCGGCTGCACCAGAGTTCTGTACAGCTGCATCATGACCTCGTGGCTCCTAAACTCGATCCCCCTACTAATAAAAGCTAACACACCATATGCCTACTTAACAGCTCTATTAACCTGGGTGGCAACTTTCAGGGATTTATGTACCTGGACACCAAGAACTCTCTGCTCATCTACAAGAATCTTCCCATTAGCCCAGTATTCTGCAATCCTGTTACTCCTTCCGAAGTGAATCACCTCACACTTTTCCGCATTAAACTCCATTTGCCATCTCTCAGCCCAGCTCTGCAGCCTATCTATGTCCCTCTGTAACCTACAACATCCTTCGGCACTATCCACAACTCCACCGACCTTTGTGTCATCCGCAAATTTACTAACCCACCCTTCTACACCCTCATCCAGGTCATTTATAAAAATGACAAACAGCAGTGGCCCCAAAACAGATCCTTGCGGTACACCACTAGAAACTATACTCCAGGATGAACATTTGCCATCAACCACCACCCTCTGTCTTCTTTCAGCTAGCCAATTTCTGATCCAAAGCACTAATTCACCTTCAATCCCACACTTCTGTATTTTCTGCAATAGCCTACCGTGGGGAACTTTATCAAACGCCTTACTGAAATCCATATAGACCACATCCACGGCTTTACCCTCATCCACCTGTTTGGTCACCTTGTCAAAAAACTCAATAAGGTTTGTGAGGCACGACCTACCCTTCACAAAACCGTGCTGACTATCTCTAATGAACTTATTCTTTTCAAGATGATTATAAATCCTATCTCTTATAACCTTTTCCAACATTTTACCCACAACCGAAGTAAGGCTCACAGGTCTATAATTACCAGGGCTGTCTCTACTCCCCTTCTTGAACAAGGGGACAACATTTGCTATCCTCCAGTCTTCCGGCACTATTCCTGTCGACAATGACGACATAAAAATCAAGGACAAAGGCTCTGCAATCTCCTCCCTGGCTTCCCAGAGAATCCTAGGATAAATCCCATCTGGCCCAGGGGACTTATCTATTTTCACACTTTCCAAAATTGCTAACACCTCCTCCTTGTGAACCTCAATCCCATCTAGCCTAGTAGTCTGTATCTCAGTATTCTCCTCGACAACATTTTCTTTCTCCACTGTAAATACTGACGAAAAATATTCATTTAACACTTCCCCTATCTCCTCCAATTCCACACACAACTTCCCACTACTATCCTTGATTGGCCCTAACTTATCTCTAGTCATTCTTTTATTCCTGATATACCTATAGAAAGCCTTGGGGTTTTCTTTGATCCTATCCGCCAATGACTTCTCGTGTCCTCTCCTTGCCCTTCTTATCTCTCCCTTTAGATCCTTCCTGGCTAGCTTGTAACTCTCAAGCGCCCTAACTGAGCCTTCACGTCTCATCCTAACATAAGCCTCCTTCTTCCTCTTGACAAGCGCTTCAACTTCTTTAGTAAACCACGGCTCCCTCGCTCGACAACTTCCTCCCTGCCTGACAGGTACATACTTATCAAGGACACGCAGTAGCTGCTCCTTGAATAAGCTCCACATTTCGATTGTGCCCATCCCCTGCAGTTTCCTTCCCCATCCTACGCATCCTAAATCTTGCCTAATCGCATCATAATTTCCTTTCCCCCAGCTATAATTCTTGCCCTGCTGTATATGCCTGTCCCTGCCCATCACTAAGGTAAACCTAACCGAATTGTGATCACTATCACCAAAGTGCTCACCAACTTCTAAATCTAACACCTGGCCGGGTTCATTACCCAGTACCAAATCCTTATCTGATTTTTGCTTTTGTTTTTATTATAGTGTTGGATAAGTACTTAAGATATATACACTCAGTTAAGTTCCATTGTCACTTGATAGAACCATAGACTTATTTATGGCACATGAGGCCATTCGGCCCATCGAGTCCATGTCAGCAAGATTGATTTTTTTTTTTAAAGATAGTCAACTGAGGTCTGATTTACATTTTTGGTTTTGATCAAGCAAGTGAATGACAATATCGCTATCATCTATTACCTGCTCCCGCAGTCTGGCAATCAAATGTGTATAGGTTTTTAATACAACTGAAAGAGTTGTTTGCAGTCACTCCATGGAGATGCAAATAAATATGCATAGTAACTTCACATTTTGAAAGCTGGTGGGGTCAGCAAAGACTTCCAGGTGAAATCCTGATTTGTGACACAGTATGGGTCCAAATGATTGCTCTCTGGCACATATTTCCGACTGTGTTTCTGTGCAACATATCTATTAAATTTAGTATATGAGGTATAAGTTCCATTGAACACTGCTGTGTAATTAGTTCTTACAAGATGTCCCATTGCAAAAGTAATGAATGTCTATCTTTTCTCGACAAATTATTCAAAATACTTTCATTAAAAAAAGTCATGTGCCAGAACTTACTGTAAAAGAAAACATTATACACAAATCAGACAGCAGCTTCAGGAGAGCGCAGATGCGCAGTTAAACACAAACTCTTTAAGTTACTTAAATAAAAGCAAAATACTGCAGATGCTGGAAATCTGAAATAAAAACAAGAAATGCTGGAACCACTCAGCAGGTCTGGCAGCACCTGTGGAAAGAGAAGCAGCGTTAACATTTCGGGTCAGTGACCCTTCATCGGAACTGACAGATATTAGAAAAGTCGCAGGTTATAAGCAAGTGAGGTGGGGGTGGGGCAAGAGATAACAAAGGAGGTCTAGATTGGACCAGGCCACATCGCTGACTCTTTAAGTTACTGTCCAGAAAACACTATTGCTTTGTAAGCTGCATGAAAACGTCTCACCGTCTGGCTCCCCCTTCAAATATATTGGAACGGTGTACTTGCAAGTTAGATACAGATTAAACTTGCCGTAAAAAGTTAGGGCTTGTCCATTTCAGTCGAAGTACTCTTTTTTTTTTAAATGGCATAATAAGTCACTGCCAAACAAAACCCCTCTGGCGCTGAAAATTACCAAAGTGTGGAGATTTTACTGAGCTTTTGGAAAAGAAAAATTTTTCAGCTTTTTCTTTGTTTTTTCTCTCTCTTTCAATCCAATCTTTCTATCCTTCTCTTTACTTCACTGTACCTGATGTGATATTGAATTCACGAATCTGGCACTTCCTGGTTTCAGCTCTGGGCTGTTCATAGGGATGTTGTAGGGTACAGAGGGACATAGATAGGCTGCAGAGCTGGGCTGAGAGATGGCAAATGGAGTTTAATGCGGTAAAGTGCGAGGTGATTCACTTTGGAAGGAGTAACAGGAATGCAGAGTACTGGGCTAATGGGAAGACTCTTGGTAGTGTAGATGAACAGAGAGATCTTGGTGTCCAGGTGCATAAATCCCTGAAGGTTGCTACCCAGGTTAATAGGGTTGTTAAGAAGGCATATGGTGTGTTAGCTTTTATTAGTAGGGGGATCGAGTTTCGGAGCCACGATGTCGTGCTGCAGCTGTACAAAACTCTGGTGAGACCGCACCTGGAGTATTGCGTGCAGTTCTGGTCACCGCATTATAGGAAGGATGTGGAAGCTATGGAAAGGGTGCAAAGGAGATTTACTAGGATGTTGCCTGGTATGGAGGGAAGGTCTTACGAGGAAAGGCTGAGGGACTTGAGGTTGTTTTCGTTGGAGAGAAGGAGGAGGAGAGGTGACTTAATAGAGACATATAAGATAATCAGAGGGTTAGATAGGGTGGATAGTGAGAGTCTTTTTCCTCGGATGGTGATGGCAAACACGAGGGGACATAGCTTTAAGTTGAGGGGTGATAGATATAGGACAGATGTCAGAGGTAGTTTCTTTACTCAGAGAGTAGTAGGGGCGTGGAACGCCCTGCCTGCAACAGTAGTAGACTCGCCAACTTTAAGGGCATTTAAGTGGTCATTGGATAGACATATGGATGAAAATGGAATAGTGTAGGTCAGATGGTTTCACAGGTCGGCGCAACATCGAGGGTCGAAGGGCCTGTACTGCGCTGTAATGTTCTAATTCTAATTAACAATACTTCGATCTAAGGAAGTACACAGTTGCTTTCCCTGTTCGTACAGGCCCTATATGTCACACTGTTTGAACGTCCAACTTCCAGTGTAAAAGGCTATAGAAATTAATTGGACTAGGGCACCATTTGTTCACCAGCTGCAGTAAATTCTGGCCCAGTCTAGTTTCTTCAGTAACTGAGCTGCTGTGTAAAATGAGGTTTTAAATCACTTTTTAACAAAATCACTTGTTTCCCAATTGCATGAATAAATGTTAGCCACACTGAACAGTTTTTTTCTTTTAATTAAATTTTTAACTTGAAGGCCTCAGCCTTTCCCAAAAGCTTGGAGTTGGACTTGAATTTTTTACTTAGAGCTGTGAAGGTAGTTCTGAACATATGCAGACCATTGATCAGTGAAATATTCTTTTCTTTATCTTCTAGCAGTTTCTCTTCAGCTGTTTTACAAAATTAAAACAAAGGGAAGTACAGATTTTGGGAACTTTATTCAGTCCTTCCCTATGTTGTGCAAGACTTGTCCTCTCACGCTTGTGTTTCGCTTATTGGCATAAGAATAGCCAGAGAAGTTTTTCTCCCCACTTGTAGGGAAATGCTTGGCTACTGTTCTGAACCTCCCTGATACCACAGAAGAGATCAGCAACTCCCCATATGTGGAATTATGTATCTGGGCACTCCTAGAGACTCAGTCCAGAGACATTGGCACTACGTTTAGGCTGGCACTCCAGTGCAATGCTCAAGGAACGCTGTTCTGTCAGAGATGCCATCTTTCAGATGGCCCATTAAACCGAGGCCCCACCTGTACTCTCAAGTGCATTTAAGTGCATCTGTGCTCTCAAGGGCAGCACAGTGGTGCAGTGGTTAGCACCGCAGCCTCACCGCTCCAACAATCTGGATTCAGTTCTGGGTACTGCCTGTGCGGAGTTTGCAAGTTCTCCCTGTGACTGTGTGGGTTTCTGCCGGGTGCTCCGGTTTCCTCCCACAGCCAAAGACTTGCAGGTTGATAGGTAAATTGGCCATTGTAAATTGCCACTAGTGTAGGTAGGTGGTAGGAGAATGGTGGGGATGTGGTAGGGAATGTGGGGTTAATGTAGGATTAGTATAAATGCTACTAATTTATAGCTACTATGTTGGTCGGTACAGACTCTGTGGGCCGAAGGGCCTGTCTCAGTGCTGTATCTCTAAATAAAAAATAAATAAAATAAAAAAAATTTTTAAAAATCCTGTGGCACTACTTGAAGAATAGAGGAGTCCTGACCAATATTTATCCCCCAAGAAGTACCACTAAAACAGATTACCTGGTCATCACATTGCTGTTTGTGGGAGTTTGCTGTGCACAAATTGACTGGCATATTTCCTACATTTCTACAGTGACTACCCTTTAAGTACTGATGAGCTGTAAAGTGCTATATAAATAAAAATGTCTTTCTTTTCTTTACCTTTCTACAAATTGATGAAACCGAGCCATCCTAGTTTCAATAAATTTATATCACATACATATCCCGAATAACCTGTCTCTTCTAGGTGCGAGACCTGTTTGTAATGGCTCGTAAAAATGCTCCTTGTATCCTGTTCATCGATGAGATTGATGCAGTGGGAAGGAAAAGGGGTCGAGGTAATTTTGGAGGGCAGAGTGAGCAGGAGAACACTCTAAATCAGCTCCTGGTAGAAATGGATGGTAAGTAAAGGTTGCTGGTTAAACTAGTTGTGGCTTTGGCAAGTGACAGTTCTTCGGTATAAATATAACCATGAAAGGTGTGTAGATGTAAAATTGAATGTCTGTTAGGTGGCATATCAATGTAAAACTTTTATTCTTGGTTGTAATTCTGAACCGAGATTTTCAAATTTCGAACTGATAACTGCTGTTATAAAACAAAACTGCCAGTGTAATCTGAACCCAACCCTCCCCCCCGCCCAAACTCCCTCACTCCCTACCCTGCAATCCCTGCTTGGGCTTCTCAAATTGCATGGTTTGTAACTGTATCTCCATTGAGTTGGCAATATGTAATATGTTAAGTAATCACATCATTGCACAATACTAGAAAGGAATTCTGGTATTTAACATGTTTTATTACCTGCATTATTGGCCATATCTAAAAGAATTATTTTATATTTGTATTGTATCAACTATAATTAGAGCATCTGTCTTTTTGGAAGGAAACAGTATCCCAACATAGTAAGACATTTATACATACATTTGAAAGTATAAAGTGATGGCCCTTGACGCCTTGTTAGCAAAGATTATTCATATAAAGGTGTTATAAAAGAAACAAGAATACAAGTGTTAATATTTAAGTTTAAACATGATACATGCTATATAGAGGAGAGTTTTTATAACATTACCTAAGTGTTATCACCCTGATTTTCAGGGAGGTTTTCTTTTCTTTGTTCACTTCGGTGACAGTGAGTAGCTGAATGGGGGATAGGAGGGGGAGGTGTTATTGGCTTCTTTCCCCACCCCATTATTTTCAGTAAAAGGATTCTTGCTTAGGATAGGGCAATACTTCACAGATGTATTCTGTGTGTACATTCGGCTTTCCCCTTGCCCCCTGCCTTCCATTTTCACGTTTCTATGCTGCTGTTACTCCCAGAGCTACTTCATGACTATACTTGTCTATACTACTTTGCTTAAGCACTAGATGGTGCACAAGAATGATCTGAAGTAACTAAAGCCTACTGTTGCTGCAGATGCAAGCTAAATTCTCCATGTGTGGAATTGTATGGCCCAACACTCCATGAGAAGCCTGGATATTCTCTCCCTTCCTGTTGAGGCTATTGTGCCTCTGCTTGGTTCCTTTTTCTTGCTACGCTTCAGATTGGAGAACTGCAGGAACAATCATGTCATATTACTTCATGTCAGAGCCTGCAATGTTCTGCAGCAACATCATCTGTATTCCCCATTTTAGCATTCTTCTTTTTTCTTTGGCCCCCTTGTCTTGAGAGACAATGGGTAAGCACCCAGAGGTGGTCAGTGGTTTGTGAAGTAGCGCCTGGAGTGGCTATAAAGGCCAATTCTAGAGTGACAGACTTTTCCATAGGCGCTGCAGATAAAATTGGTTGTCGGGGCTGTTACACAGTTGGCTCTCTCCTTGCGCTTCTGTCTTTATTCCTGCCAACAGACAAGTCTCTTCGACTCGCCACTCTTTAGCCCCGCCTTTATGGCTGTCTGCCAGCTCTGGCGATCGCTGGCAGCTGACTCCCACGACTTGTGATCAATGTCACAGGACATCATATCACGTTTGCAGATGTCTTTAAAGCGGAGATATGGGCGGCCGGTGGGTCTGGTTGCAGTGACGAGCCCACTGTACAATGCGTCCTTGGGGATCCTGCCATCTTCCATGTGGCTCACATGGCCAAGCCATCTCAAGCGCTGCTGGCTCAGTAGGGTGTATTTTAGCATTCTTTACATCTGCCAAAGAAGGTAGAAAGAGGAGAGTGGCCTCTTCATTTGGGCAATTCATCCAATTCAATGCAAAAAATTGCAGTTATTGTGCCAGAAGTCCGATTACACTTCAGTTGATTGTTTACGTGCAGTATTTAGGTAGTAATTTAAAACTTCCTATAGCAAGGACTAGGTCTTTTGTGCCTTTTTTAAGTGTGAGTTCATTGGCAAGGCATGGTAGAATGACAGGACATGGGATTACATATAATTTACAGCACAGAAATAGACCATTTGGCCTAACTGGTCTATGCTCCACATGAGCCTCATCGCACTCTACTTCATCTCATCCTATCAGTGTATGTTTCTATTCCTTTCTCCCTCATGTTTATCTAGCTACCTCTTAAATGTATCTATGCTAGTCACCTCAAGTACTCTATGTGGTAGCAGGTTCCATGTTCTAATCACACTCTGGGTTAAAGAAATTTCTCTCGAATTCTTTTTTGAATTTATTAGTTACTGTTTTATATTTATAGCCTTAATTTTGGCCTCCTCCCTCATCACAAGTGAAACTGTCCATGAGATTACTGTGATTCTCCACACAGTTGATTTCCCAATCTTGCTGGGGCTGAGAGAAAGTGAAGCTTCAGCTGCTTTTTTTCCACAAAAAGGAAGGGAAAACTGCATGGAGATTCACCATCTCTCTCAGACCTCTTAGTTGCCAGTAACTGAGGTCTGGCTGCTTTCTCAGTTGAGGAGTGGTGTATAGCACAAGAATTTCTGTTGCTGTGTGTATGCATGCGTTTTTTTTTAATAATCTAAGATGAAACAGCACAGGCTGCTCCTGAATGTTCTATCAGCTAGTTACTGGCTTTCAAACAACGTTTGAATTTCAACAGCCAGTGAAACCTCCTGTATCATCTGTTAATTCACAATGTGTTGGAAAGTGTTATTTGCTGGGATGAGTGTACTGTGTTTATACAAGGGAAAAAACGCAACTGTACAAAATAGCAAGTGATGATTAAGCCAGTGCATATATTCTCATTGAGATTGTCCAAAGCAGAGCAAAATGTCAAATTCAGGATCAAAGACAGTATACTGAGAGAACGTGGTTATCTTTCAAATGTAATAAAGTCTGAACCCCCCTTTTGAACATTATGTAGAAAAGACAGCTGCAACAAGATTTACATAAATATTTTAATATAACATTTTTTTAGAACAGCTGTAAATTTAGAAGAAAATGTTAACTTGTAATTTTAACACCATATTCCGGCCTCTCAGAAGAGTTGCGCAGACTATATTAATCTGTAACAATCTTCCATTTTCTTATCAAAAGACAACAGACAAATGTGGAAATGAAGCTTGAAACCAATTGAGCTACAAAAGCTGGCTGAGTTCTTTAGTGCCTTCCTGCTCCTTTCCTGTTGTGTTCAACTGTATGTTCTCAATTAGAGCACGGGAAAAGAAATGCTGCTGATATTGACACACACAGATGTTGTATTAATGAGATCTAGTATAGACTGCTATTGTTTTTGGCAGGATTCAACACTGCGACCAACGTGGTGGTTTTGGCAGGCACGAACCGCCCAGACATCCTGGACCCTGCACTGATGAGGCCAGGTCGATTTGACAGACAAATTTTCATTGGTAGGTTTGAACCCATTACATCAGCTTTATTTATTTTGGGGAAAGCTGATGAAACATTTTTCATTTTATGCAAAAACATAGAGAGTAAAACATGGAGAGTAAAATAGATATTAGAATTGGTGATGTGCACGCTTGGTTTAATTCTTACAGCAGATCCCATAGAAAGTTACCCTGCTTGGTTGGAAAAGCTGTCTCTTCCTCCCGTCCTTCGGATAGCTCACCTCGCTGCATCCTCTCAGCTGAATCTGCAGGTGAGAGTGGGAGACCTGGGGAGCAGCCTTCCCAGGTCTCCTCTCCATTCCTGTGGATGCTGCAGCCAAAAAACTCCAACTGCTTGTGAGCTTTTCTGCAGCATTTGACCGAGTGTGGCATCAAGGAGCCCTAGCCAAACTGAAGTCAATGGGAATTGGGGGGAAAACTCCCCATTGGTTGGAATCATACCGAGCACAAAGGAAGATGTGGCTGTTGGAGGCCAATCATCTTAGTCCCAGGACATCACTGCAGGAGTCCCTACCATCTTCAGTTGCTTCATCAATGACCATCCCTCCATCATAAGGTCAGAAGTGGGGATGTTTGCTGACGATTGTACGATGACTGCAGCGGTTCAAGAAGGCAGCTCGCCACCACCTTCTCGAGGGCCATTAGGGATGGACAACAAATGCTGGCCTTGCCAGCGGTGCCCACATCTCAGGAAAGAATTTTTTAAAATGCCATAGTCCTTTTAAGCAGAAATCATTCCTCTGACAAAGTGGCCGCATCATCCCGCTCACCCTCCATTATTAGTTGGAGAGCCTGGAGGCAGGCTCTTAATTGGTTGCCTTCCAGAAAGAGCAACCGGAAGGCTTGCTATGCTTATGTTTGGATTCCCAGTACGAAAAAGATCCCGCACTCCACCAAAAGCTATGGTGGCTAGAAACCGCACAACATTTCAGATGGATGAACTTTCGTCAACTCTGTTTTCTGATCCTGTCACCATCCTGTCATCTGTGCTGGGAAGTGCACAGGTATAGATGTCAGGTAGGAGCGAGATCACAGTTGGTGAATGATGCCGATGTATCTCTGGCCTTTCCAAGCTGTCACAAGAAGAATGGTCAGTTAAGGTACATGAATGGCAAAACTGTCTATGGCTTCAAAACTATTCCAAGCATGAGTAGGAGCTCCAAATGAGGAGGGGAGAAAATTGGATTTTAAAAAAACAAAAATATGGATTAGTTCCAAGTATTTGCCCTAAAACATGTGAAATTTGCATTTTAAAAGAAATCCAGAGAAAAGCACTTGATTTGGTGCAGCCCAAGCAAACTGTCCCACTTTATATTAATAATTTACTACAGCTTAAGAAACTGTCCCAGTTTGTATAAACTATTTGGTGCAGCCCAAGCAAACTGACAAGTTTGTATTAAGTCCACTTTCAGGGCTGGGTCTGTACTCTTGTGTGTTTTATATTGTATACAACTTTCTTCTAAAGCATTTTTGGGGGTGGAATAGCAAGAAATGCTGTGCCTTGCATTTGTTATCTTTTTTGTTTCCATTTGGAAGGCGATGGGCAGCAAGTCAAGCTTCTTACCACAGGCAGGGAAAACTGGAAGACCAGGCAGGCATTCACACCTGCTCTTTTGCATTTCCAAGTGAACCTATACATGTAGAGGAGCTAATACAAAAGCAGAATATTGCAGAAGCTGCAAATATGAAACAAAAACAGAAAATGCTGGAAATACTCAGGTCAGGTAGCATCTGTGGAGAGAAAAACAGAATTAACGTTTCAGGTCTGTGACTTTTCAGACCTGAACAGTTAACTCTCTGTCTCTCTCCACAGATGCTGCTTGACCTGCTGAGTATTTGCAGCATTTTCTGTTTTTCTTGCATGCAGAGGAATCACTTATTACAACAGTTCATGGGTAGATTGTGTTGATGTAGCCTGTGTTTTTTTTTTAAATCTCCATGGTACTAATTGCACAGTTTTGATTTTCTGCTAATAAAGGGCCACCTGATATTAAAGGAAGGGCTTCGATTTTTAAAGTTCACCTCAAACCCTTAAAATTAGAGACTTCTATCAAGGAGGAGAATTTGGCAAGGAAACTAGCTGCTTTGACTCCTGGATTTACAGGTAAATGTTACTCCTGTCAATAGAATGTGATAATGTAGGTAGTGCGGTGATCATTTCCTCCTATTAAAATTGCATGCCCAAAAATTGCAGAATTTATGGTTGCACTTTTTCATTTTCTCAAAGTCTATCATCCGTCTTATCTTGTACATACATTTGTAGATCTCTGCTCGAAGAATGAAAAATCACAAGATATTTTCCTTTTCAGACTTGTAATGTCTGAAAATGTTGGTTTATTTCCCAATGAAACATCATTTTCTGCTATTGATGACTATTACTTTTGGAATGTCATGCTGGATGTGAATCATATTTCTGCTCTTGGTGATTTATTTTCCTTCAGGAGCTGACATTGCTAATGTATGCAATGAAGCTGCTTTAATTGCTGCCAGACATCTATCTGAGGCCATTATACAGAAACACTTTGAACAGGCCATTGAGCGTGTAATTGGAGGTAAGGAGTGTGGATGTTAGTTTAGTTTTTGGTTTAGTTTAGAGATACAGCACTGAAACAGGCCCTTCGGCCCACCGAGTCTGTGCCGACCATCAACCACCCATTTATACTAATCCTACACTAATCCTATATTCCTACCACATCCCCACCTGTCCCTATATTTCCCTACCACCTACCTATACTAGGGGCAATTTCTAATGGCCAATTTACCTATCAACCTGCAAGTCTTTTGGCGTGTGGGAGGAAACCGGAGCACCCGGAGGAAACCCACGCAGACAGAGGGAGAACTTGCAAACTCCACACAGGCAGTACCTGGAATTGAACCCGGGTCGCTGGAGCTGTGAGGCTGCGGTGCTAACCACTGCGCCACTGTGTTCTTAATATTGATACTTTACCAGCAACATTTAGGACATCAGTGTTGAAACAATGAATTGCATTCATAGATAAAAATAACATATGTAGGGGAGGCGGTGATGCAGTGGTAGTGTCACTGGGCTAGTAGTCTAGAGGCCTAGGCTAATGCTCTGGGGACATGGGTTCGAATCCCACCACAGCAGCTTGAAATCAGTCAGCATCTGTAGAGAGAACAAACAAATTAACATTTCAGGCATGATTGCTTTATCGGAACTGGAAGATACTACAGATGAACAGGATTTTAAAAGAAACAGAAGAAATAGAATAAGCAACAAAGTTGCAGGCATAATGAGAGAAAACCAAGAAATAAAAGACGTTTGCGACACATGGAGAATGTGTAAATAGCTGTGGAAGTGGATGGCTGTAAGGCAGGCAGAAAACAGCAAAGCAGGCTGCAGTGGCCTAATAGCCTGGGAGAAGAGAAAAGCAGATTGATGCCAAAGATGCAGACTGTCCTGCCAGCACGGCATTCTGCCAGAGTCCCCAGCCCAATAGCCAATCCATCTGCCAGAATCACAGAATAATACAGTGCAGAAGAGGCCCTTCGGCCCATCGAGTGTGCACCGATGCATTAAAACAGCTGACCTGTCTACCTAATCCCATTTGCCAGCACTTGGCACGTCATAATATTCAAAGCTATGGGCCAAGTGCTCATCCAGGTACTTTTTAAAGGATGGGATGCAACCTGCCTCTACCACCCTCCCAGGCAGGGCATTCCAGACAGTCACCTCTGGGTAAAAAAGTTCTTCCTCAAATCCCCCTGCCCGTCACCTTAAACTTGTGACCCCTCGTAACTGACCCTTCAACTAAGGGGAACAGCTGCTCCCTATCCACCCTGTCCATGCCCCTCATAATCTTGTACACCTCGATCAGGTCACCCCTCAGTCTTCTCTGCTCCAGTGAAAACAACCCAAGCCTATCCAACCTCTCCATAGCTTAAAAGTTCCATCCCAGGCAACATCCTGGTGAATCGCCTCTGCACCCCCTCCAATGCAATCACGTCCTTCCTATAATGTGGCAACCAGAATTGCACACAGTACTCCAGCTGTGGCCTTACCAAAGTTCTGTACAACTCCAACATGACCTCCCTGCTTTTGTAATCTATGCCTTGATTGATAAAGGCAAGTGTCCCATATGCCTTTTTCACCACTCTATTAACCTGCCCTTCTGCCTTCAGAGATCTATGGACAAACACGCCAAGGTCCCTTTGTTCCTCGGAACTTCCCAGTGTCAGGCCATTCATTGAATACTTCCGTGTCACATTACTCCTTCCAAAGTGTATCACCTCACACTTTTCAGCATTAAATTCCATCTGCCACTTTTCTGCCCATTTAACCATCCCGTCTATATCTTCCTGTAACCTAAGACACTCCACCTCACTGTTAACCACTCGGCCAATCTTTGTGTCATCCGCGAACTTACTGATCCGACCCCCCACATAGTCATCTATGTCGTTTATATAAATGACAAACAATAGGGGACCCAGCACAGATCCCTGTGGTACGCCACTGGACACTGGCTTCCAGTCACTAAAACAGCCGTCTGTCATCACTCTCTGTCTCCTACAGCTAAGCCAATTTTGAACCCACCTTATCAAGTTACCTTGTATCCCATGTGCATTTGCTTTCTTAATAAGTCTCCCATGTGGGACTTTGTCAAAGGCTTTGCTGAAATCCATGTAAACTACATCAACTGCACTACCCTCATCTACACACCTGGTCACATGCTCAAAAAATTAAATCAAATTTGTTAGGCATGACCTCCCTCTGACAAAGCCAGGCTGACTATTCCGAATCAAATTTTGCCTCTCCAAGTGGAGATAGATTCTCTCCTTCAGAATTTTCTCCAATAGTTTCCCTACCACTGACGTGAGATTCATTGGTCTGTTGTTCCCTGGCTTATCTCTACAACCTTTCTTAAATAGTGGGACCACATTAGCTGTTCTCCAGTCCTCTGGCACCTCCCCTGTGGCCAGAGAGGAATTAAAAATTAGGGTCAGAGCCCCTGCAATCTCCACCCTCGCCTCCCACAGCATCCTGGGACACAAATCGTCCGGACCTGGAGATTTGTCCACTTTTAAGCCTTCCAGAACCTCCAATACCTTGTCACTCCCTATGACAATTTGCTCAAGAACCTCACAGTCTCTCTCTCTCTCTCTCAGTACTATATCTACATCCTCTTCTCTTGGGTGAAGACAGATGTCAAGTATTCGTTCAACACCCTACCAATGTCCTCTGGCTCCACCCGCAGATTTCCCCCTTGGTCCCTAATGGGTCCTACTCTTTCCCTGGTTATCCTCTTCCCATTGATATACTTATAGAATATCTTGGGATTTTCCCTACTTTTACCAGCCAGAGCTTTCTCATATCCCCTCTTTGCTCTCCTAATTGCTTTCTTAAGCTCCATCCTACACTTTCTGTACTCCACTAATGCTCCCATTGATTTGCTCTCCTTGTATTTGCTAAAAGCCTCTCTTTTCCTTCTCATCATACCCTGAATGTTTCTGGTCATCCATGGTTCTCTGGGCTTGTTGCTCTTACCTATTACCCTAGAGGGAACATGTTGGGCCTCTACCCTCCCCATTTCCTTTTTGAATGCCCCCCACTGCTCTTCTGTAGATTTCCCGACAAGTAACTCCAGTCTATCTTGGCCAGATCCTGCCTTATTTTACTCACATTCGCTCTCCCCCAATCCAAAATCTTTTTTTGCAACTTGTCTATTTCTTTCTCCATAACAAGCTTAAATTGTACCATGTTGTGGTCGCTATCACTAAAATGCTCCCCCACCAACACATCAATCACCTGTCTGGCTTCATTGCCCAGAATTAGGTCCAGCACTGCACCCTCCCTTGTTGGATCCTCTACATATTGAGCTAAAAAGTTCTCCTGTATACATTTTAAGAACTCCACTCCATCTAAGCCCTTAACACAATGACTATCCCAATTAATGTCGGGAAAGTTGAAATCACCAAATATAATTACCTTATTATTTTTACACGCCGCTGCAAATTGCGCACATATTTGCTCCTCAATTTCCCGCTGACTATCTGGGGGTCTATAATAAACACCTTCTCCAAAACACTAGAACACTCATCTCTTGCTGCCAGAAATTCCTGTATTAAAGTAGAAGCTCAAGTTATTAGTCATTATTAAGGCTAAAGGACTACAACATGCCTAATGGAAAGATGAGGTGCTGCTTTTCATTCTTATGTTGAGTTTCATTGGAACAGTGCAAGTGACTAGAGATCAAGAGGTCACTAATGGGGAATAGGATGCTCGAGATCGCCATTGTAGACAGAATAGAGGTGTTCTGAAAAGCAGTCACCTAATCTGTTTGGTCGCCCTAATCTGAAGTTGGTCATAGTACGTGTAAATTGCTGTCTCACCTGAAAGGAGTATTTGAGATCCTGAACAGTTCTGTTGAAAGGTCACTGACCTGAAACCTTAACTCTGCTTCTCTCTCCACAGATGCTGAGTTTTTCCAGCACTTTCTGTTTTTACTTAAAATGTTCTTAAGTTGTCTAAAGAAATCTGAACCTGCAGATTTTTAAAAAATCATTCTTGGGATGTGGGCATCGCTGGCAAGGCCAACATTTATTGTCTATCCCTAACTGCCCTTGAGAAGGTGGTGATGAGCCACCTTCTTGAATTGCTGCAGTCCATGTGGTGTAGGTACCACATTTTATGAATTGTGAATTTTAATACTTTGCAATTTTTTCTCCCCATCCTTTAATTTAGGGCTGGAAAAGAAAACCCAGATTCTGCAGCCAGAAGAAAAGAAAACTGTAGCATATCATGAGGCAGGCCATGCAGTGGCTGGCTGGTTCCTGGAACATGCTGACCCTTTGCTGAAGGTGAGATAAGCAGATAAAGCAAAAATCGGAAGCCTAATTCAGTGCTAAATCATGTTTATAAAGCTGTTGAGAGATTTCTGCTCTGGGCAGGGAACATTGCTTCAAAGTGTTAGCAAAAGAAGCCATAGAATATTAGTGCTAACTCAGTTAATATTCCCAATTCGGGCAATAAATTATTTAATATATGGAGCACGTTAGAGACACGACATAAATGCAAATTGTTATACATTTTCTTTGTGTGCAATAATGCTAGCAAAGCAGTAAGTCCGTTAGTATGTGAAAAGCAGAAAGCAGCTTAATATTTGGGTTATGGATCCTTTCTCAGGGATCTGATTGCTCCTGATCTCTCCAGGAGGTAATTATTGACCTTGTAACATGAGATTGTCTCAGCTCAGAGGCCCTAGCACTGCTCAGGCCAGTACTGCTAAAGTAATTCCATGATGATTAGTATTAGGCGTTAAAGTGAAAACAAAGTATAAAAATCCCTTGGGAGATATTGGGAAGCCTCCTATTAACATAACCTAACAAAAAACAGGAAGGAAAGAACTTGCATTTATATAGCACCTGTCATGAGCTCAGGATCTCCCAAAGTGCTGATGAAGTATTTTTGAAGCATATCAATGTTGTAATGCAGTGAAAAGGCAGCAACCAATTTGCACATAGCAAGGTCCCACTAACAGAATTTTTAAAAATTCATTCATTCATGGGATTTGGGCGTCACTGGCCAGGCCAACATTTATTGCCCATCCCTAATTGCCCTTGAGAAGGTGGTGGTGAGCTGCCTTCTTGAACCGCTGCAGTCCATGTGGGGTAGGTACACCCACAGTGTTGTTAGGAAGGGAGTTCCAGCATTTTGACCCAGCGACAGTGAAGGAACGGCGATATACTTCCAAGTCAGGATGGTGTGTGACTTGGAGGGGAACTTGCCAGTGGTGGTGTTCCCATGCATTTGCTATCCTTGTCCTTCTAGTTGGTAGAGGTCGCGGGTTTGGAAGGTGCTGTCTAAGGAGCCTTGGTGCATTGCTGTAGTGCATCTTGTAGATGGTGTACACTGCTGCCACTGTGCGTCAGTGGTGGAGGGAGTGAATGTTTGTAGATGGGGTGCCAATCAAGTGGGCTGCTATGTCCTGGATGGTGTCGAGTTTCTTGAGTGTTGTTGGAGCTGCACCCATCCAGGCAAGTGGCGAGTATTCCATCACACTCCTAACTTGTGCCTTGTAGATGAAAATGCATGGTCAGATAATCTGTTTTATCAATGTTGGTTGAGGGGGTACCAGGAAGCTTTGGTACTCTTCAAATAGTGGCATGGGATCTATTACATTCACCTGCGAGAGTAGGATGGGCCTCAGTTTAATGTCTCATCTGAAAGGTGACATCTCAGACAGTTCAGTGGTCCCTCAGTACTGCACTGACGAGTAAACTGAACTATGTGCTCAAGTACCTGGTGTGGCACTTGAACCTAGAACCACCTTACTGAGGTGAGAGTATTACTTCTAAGCCAAGGCTGACACAGGGTTTCAAATCAAGTCTGCTTTATACTCCTAGCCACCACTATGAAGGATGGGTAACCATCTCTGTTTGGAAAGGCACAACCCTTGGCAGTTTATCTCTACTGGGGGCTTCAACATCATACTCTTCCAGGGGAGGATTTAAGGAAATGGAAGTGAATCTGGTAGTCTGGTATGGATAATGTGTTGGGGAACCACAAAGCACACTGCATAATCAATTCAACACCCTAAACAAACCAGTGACTTAGCAGAGTAAATATTCTTGACCACAGTGGAGTCTACTGGAAACCCACTGCCAGAAGGATCCATGTGGCTGACTTGGGCTAGATATCTCTATCTGCCTGCAGACAGTTAAGTCCAAATGATGTCATCGGACCCTAAGATTGAAGTTATGAGGCCCTTGCCTGCTTGTGGCAAGCAGCACTCTCATTTCCAGAAACCTGACATTTAAATTGACAGCAGTCAGGAACACAGTGTTAAGCACCCAACTGTCATTTTAACCATCCACCCATCATGGTCCTGCTGAATGGACAGGCTGGGCCTGAGGCTTTTGCTGCTTAATATGTGACAGTGCCCAAAAAGGCAGGTGAAATCTACCATATATGGGATTTCAGTCCTGTAAATGAAAGTCTTTTATTCTTCTATAAAAGTGAGTGAGTGATTACATTTTCTAAACAGTGTGCACCACAGACTGATTAAACCTAAACCTAAAAGATGCCGACTTCCATATTGCCATACAGGAGCACCACTGGAAAGTTCCTCAGGCTCAGTTTTCAGGGGAACCACTAGCATAACAATGTTCAATTTTGACTTCGCTACCTGGAATTCTCAGAAATTGGTCACAGTACATCTCTTGAACGCTTGGAAGAAGAAAGGTCTTCATTTATTTAGTGTCTTTCATGCTCCAAGGCCATCTCAAAGCACTTCGGAGCCAATGAGAGAATTCTGAAATCCAGTTGCTTTTTATAGATGAACAGAGCAGCCAGTCTACGCATGGAATTCTGAAACATTCTTACTGGGTTTTTTTATAGGTATCCATCATTCCTCGTGGAAAGGGACTCGGTTATGCTCAGTATTTACCCAAAGAGCAGTATCTCTACAGTAAAGAACAGCTTCATGATCGCATGTGCATGACACTAGGAGGACGAGTTGCAGAACAAATCTTTTTTGGCAGAATAACGACAGGAGCCCAAGATGATTTAAAGAAAGTTACTCAGAGTGCCTATGCACAGGTATGTCAATAGTTTAACGACTTTGAAATGTAAACTGCTTTAATTGTTCTATTCCAATTTACTGTTCAACATTATTTTTGCATCGTGTTCATGCCCCATAAATTGCAAGCAAAATCAATTATATGTACATATTCATTTATATATAAAATATCTTGAGGGTATTCTTAGTTGCTGTAGACTGTTAAGTCATGTTTGAATCTAGTGTTTGGCTAATCAATGTGATCACAATTAAAATCCACGCTGATCCTTCTCAGAATGGGAACGGCAGAATAGGGCGGCGCAGTGGTTAGCACCGCAACCTCACAGCTCCAGGGACCCGGGTTCAATTCTGGGTACTGCCTGTGCGGAGTTTGCAAGTTCTCCCTGTGACCACGTGGGTTTTCGCCGGGTGCTCCGGTTTCCTCCCACCGCCAAAGACATGCAGGTTGATGGGTAAATTGACCATTATAAATTGCCGTTAGTATAGGTAGGTGGTAGGGGAATATAGGGACAGGTGGGGATGTGGTAGGAATATGGGGTTAGTGTAGGATTAGTATAAATGGGTGGTTGATGGTCGGCACAGACTCGGTGGGCCGAAGGGCCTGTTGCAGTGCTGTATCTCTAATAAAAAAAAAGAATGGGAAGGTGGACAAAGAAGATATGAGACCTGCATTTTATTTTTTATTCTTTCATGAATTGTGTGTGTCACTGACAAGGCCAGCATTTGTTGCCCATCCCTAATTGCCCTTGAGAAGGTTGTGGTGAGCCACCTTCTTGAATTGCTGCAGTCTATCTGGTGCAGGTGCTCCCACAGTGCTTTTAGGAAGGGAGTTCCAGGATTTTGTTCCAAATGAGGACAGTGTGTGGCTTGGAGGGGAACTTGCAGGTGGTGGTGTTCCTATGCGTCTGCTGCCCTTATCCTTCTAGGTGGGTTTGGAAGGTGCTGTTGAAGGAGCCTTGGCAAGTTGCTGCAGTGCATCTTGTATTTGGTACACACTGCTGCCACTGTGTCGGTGATGGAGGGAGTGAATGTTTAAGATGGTGGATGGGGTGCCGATCAAGCGTTTTGCTTTGTCCTGGATGGTGTTGAGCTTCCTGAGTGTTGGAGCCACACTCATCCAGGCAAGTGGAGAATATTCCATCACACTCCTGACTTGTGCCTTGTAGAAGGTGGATAGGCATTGGGGAGTCAGGAGGTGAGTTACTCATCTCAGAATTCCCAGTCTCTGACCTGCTCTTGTAGCCACAGTATTTATATGGTTACTCCAGTTCAGTTTCTGGTCAATGGTAACCCTCTGCATGTTGATAGTGGGGATTCTGCAATGGTAGTGCCATTGAATGTCGAGGGGAGATGGTTGGATTCTCTTGTTGGAGATGGTCCTTGCCCAGCACTTTTTAAAAATTCATTTTATGGGGATGTGGGCCTTGCTGGCTAGGCCAGCATTTATTGCCCATCCTCTAATTGCTCAGGAGAAGTTGGCGGTGAACTGCCTTCTTGAACTGCTGCAGTCCATGTGCGGTAGGTACACCCATAGTGCTCTTAGGAAGGGAGTTCCAGGATTTTGACCCAGTGACAATGAAGCAATGGCAATATAGTTCCAAGTCAGGATGGTGTGTGGCTTGAAGGGGAACTTGCAGGTGGTGGTGTTGCCATGCATCTGCCACCCTTGTCCTTCTAGATGGTAGAGGTCACGGGTTCGGAAGGTGTTGCACGAATGCCAAAGCTGAATGTTGATCAGGTCTTGCTGCATATGTACATGGATTGCTTCAGTATCTGAAGTTGCAAATGGTACTGAACATTATGCAATCATCAGCGAACATCCCCACTTCTGACCTTGTGTTGGAAGGAAGGTCATTGATAAAGGTTGGGCCTACGACACTACCCTGAGGAACTCTTGCAGTGATGTCCTGGGACTGAGACGATTGGCAATCTTCCTTTGTCCTAGGAAGGACTCCAACTAGTGGAGAGTTTTCCCCCTGATTCCAATGATTTCCAATTTTGCTAGGGTTCCTTGATGCCACACTTGGTCAAATGCTGCCCTGATGTCAAGGGCAGTCACTCTCACTTCATCTCAAGTTCAGCTTTTTTGTCCATGTTTGAATCAAGGCTGTAATGAGGTCAGGTGCTGAATGGCCCTGGCCGAACCCAAACTGAGTGTCAGTGAACAGGTTATTGCTGTTTAAGCGCCATTTGATAGCACTGTTGATGACACCTTCCATCACTTTGCTGATGATCAAAAGGAGTCCGATGGGGCAGTAATTGACTGTGTTGGATTTGTCCTGCTTTTTATGGTTAGGATGTACTTGGACAGTTTTCCACATTGTCGGGTAGATGCTAGTGCTGTAGCTGTACTGAAACAGCTTGGCTACGGGCACGGCTAGTTCCGGAGCACATCTTCAGTAATATTGCCGAGATGTTGTCAGGGCCCATAGCCTCTGCTGTATCCAGTGTCTTCATCCGATTCTTGACGTCATGTGGAATGAATCGAATTGGCTGAAGACGTGTGATGCTGGGGACCTCAGGAGGAGGTCTTCATTTCCTCTGTCCGCGACTGGTGACTCTCTGAAACTGGCTCCAATTAGTGATCCAACAAATGTGATAAATAAATTCCTTTCTCCCTGGGTTCCCTGAAACTGCTTGTGAGATGGCCCACCAATAGCTCGGTTCGCCTGACACCAAACCTTCCTTTCCCCCCTCCTCCTGGCCCTTCCTCCACCATCTGGACAGCCATCCCTTTTCTCTCTCCTCTTGCCTCATCTCCTTTTCATAACACACAACACATACCCATGTGTTTCATGCTATCTTATTCTACCTCTTTAACCTTGTGTATATTACACGACTGAGAGTCATTACCCTGCTCAAAAGCATCTTTTCTTTCGTAGCTAACCTATGCTTTGTTTCCTTCTCTTATTTCTTTGTGTTAGAATCCTTAAAGGGTTTGCATATTTTCACCTCTAAACATGAAGAAAAGCTGAGTATGAAACATTGCAATTTTATAGTATGAGGAGAATAACCCAGTGTGTTCACACTTTTTTTATTTGTAGAACTGATTAAGTCAAGATTAACTTGAGTTAGCACATGCTGCTGATGAAATTACTGATACTGGATGGGAGGGGAACAATGGAGAATAAGAAGGAGTTTTTTTGGCTTGGTTTACTGGTGAAATTAGTTTTTTTGATGGTGGTGGGCAAAGCGATGGTTGAACTTTATAACTTCATGGAGCTATGATCAATGCTCATGGTTAATTTTTCATGGTCTTTCCCTAGATTGTCCAATTTGGTATGAATGAAAAGGTGGGCCAGGTGTCCTTTGACTTCCCACGACAAGGCGAGATGACTTTAGAAAAACCATATAGCGAGGCCACTGCTCGACTGATAGATGAAGAAGTGCGATTAGTCATTAATTCTGCATACGAGAGGACTCTGTCACTTCTAACAGAAAAAAGAGCAGATGTTGAGAAGGTCAGAACATATTAATATAGCCTTAAAACCACTTTATCATTGACAATTCTGAAGATTGCTTTGAATACATTGGGAGGTGGTTAAATTGTTTTGGACTGCCAACTTAATTCATAGATTTGAAGTTGTACATCTCTTAAATGGAAGGAAAATTAAATAGCTCCTATCTATGCATGTGCACAGATATGCATGGTTTTCTGATATCCAATGTGCCTGGACAGAGACCCAGGAAAAGCACTTGTTTTCCTTCATGGATCTTTACAAAATGCACTTAAAACTGATTGTTCTCTCTCTCAGCAAAGAAGTCAGCACTCCTCACAGGCAGCCAAGTAGCTCATATTGCAAAATTTTGAAGCCATAACCGAGCTGTCACAAGGTCAAATTCCAGTTTAGAGGACACCTAACTTAATTAGGCCGGTTTTGCAATTTCGAGTCATGCTATGAGGGATCCTGCCTAACAGTTTTCCCCACAGAGGCAGCTTGACATTGGATTATCTTGACATTCATAGTGTCCAAATAAGCCCTCAACCCAAACGATCTCATTTTGTTGCCTTCAGGAGAATATATAAATATGTACGCTATCTATCTAGATCTGGAAATTTTCTTTCAGGGAAGTTAGTGTTGCTGCTGATTAGTGGGTAAAGGCACAGCATAATGTGACACCCAGTACAGGAATGTCCCAGTTTCGATCCCTGGCATGTGCTGAGCTAACCAATTGGTAATAGCTTGATGGCAGTAGCAGCCCTAAAATTGACTTCAGCCCAGGGTGTTTGAGTGTGTGCACGAGTGTATGTGTATACATCCATTGAGAGTAGGCTCAGTTACGAGGCTTTCCCCTGGCCCCCTGCCTTACTGGTAGTACTTGTCTAAACTAACGCACAAAGATTGCTCTCTTGCACCCGTTGCCACTGGGCTGCTAGTATTATGTACGATATTGTGAAACATTTCTTTCAGGACAGTGGGAGAAAAAGGGGAAACTTGTTTTGCCTATTTTATTGTAGAGGCAACTGTTGTGCTACTGCTTCAGGTTATTTTTAGCTGTATTGTTTTAGATGCTACATAGATCTCCTGTTCTGTAAACTAAATTGAGACTTGATGCAATCATGAAAATTAGATTACATGACCAACCTCTTTGTTTGGATTGTGACAGCTTGTATCCAAAGTTTATCTTTTATTCGTTGGTGTAGCTTCCTGCTTTACATTTTGCTTTGGGATTTACAGCTGGAATATATTTTTTAGATGATTTATGATATTTTGCTCATTTGGTGGTCATAATTGTAAAATGATTTGCTGTCCATCCGCAAGCCATCTATTTTTTTAAAAAGAGGGAACTCTCCTCCTGATCACATGAGTTACAACTCTTTAGGTGACCTGTTTCCACATATTTGACAATAGTGGTGTGGCAAGCTGTTTGGAGTTTTGGGATAAAAGCTAAATACTGCGGATGCTAGAAATCTGAAATAAAAACAAGAAATGCTGGAAATACTCAGCAGGTGTGGAAAGAGAAGCAGAGTTAACGTTTCGGGTCAGTGACCCTTCTTCGAAACTAGCAAATATTAGAAATGTCAGAGGTTATAAGCAAGTGAGGCAGGGGTGGGGCAAGAGATAACAAAGGAGAAGGTGTAGATTGCACAAGGCCACATAGCTGACCAAAAGGTCATGGAGCAAAGGCAAACAATATGTTAATGGTGTGTTGAAAGACAAAGCATTAGTACAGATAGGGTGTTAACGGACTGAAGATTGAACAGCAGCAAGTACAAATGTGAAAAAAAACAGTGGGTAAGGAAACTGAACAAACTAAGATGAAATGAAATAAACACAAAAAAAAGATTGTAAAAAAGAGAGAAAAATAACTAAAAATAAAAATAAAATGGGGGGCCCGTCATGTTCTGAAATGATTGAACTCAATGTTCAGTCCGGCAGGCTGTAGTGTGCCTAATCGGTAAATGAGATGCTGTTCCTCGAGCTTGCGTTGATGTTCACTGGAACACTGCAGCAATCCCAGGATAGAGATGAGAGCAGGGGGGAGTGTTGAAATGGCAAGCAACCGGAAGCTCAGGGTCCTGCTTGCGGACTGAACAGAGGTGTTCCGCAAAGCAGTCACCCAGTCTGTGTTTGGTCTCCCCAATGTAGAGGAGACCACATTGTGAGCAGCGAATACAGTATACTACATTGAAAAAAGTACAAATAAATCGTTGCTTCACCTGAAAGGAGTGTTTGGGGCCTGGGATGGTGAGGAGAGAGGAGGTAAATGGGCAGGTATTACACCTCCTGTGATTGCAGGGGAAGGTGCCATGGGATGGGGACGAGGTGGTGGGGGTAATGGAGGAGTGGACCAGGGTGTCACGGAGGGAATGATCCCTTTGGAAGGCTGACGGGGGAAGGGAGGGGAAGATGCGTTTGGTAGTGGCATCACGCTGGAGGTGGCAGAAATGGCGGAGGATGATCCTTTGGATATGGAGGCTGATGGGGTGGAAAGTGAGGACAAGGGAAACCCTGTCACGGTTCTGGGAGGGGAAGGGGTGAGGGTAGAAGTGCGGGAAATAGGCCAGACACGGTTGAGGGCCCTGTCAACAACAGTGGGGGGGGGAATCCTCGGTTGAGGAAAAAGGTCATATCAGAAGCACTGTCATGGAAGGTAGCATCATCAGAGCAGATGCATCGGAGACAGAGAAACTGGGAGAATGGAATGGAGTCCTTACAGGAGGTAGGGTGTGAAGAAGTGTAGTCGAGGTAACTGTGGGAGTCGGTGGGCTTATAATGGATATTAGTAGACAACCTATCCCCAGAGATGGAAACAGAGAAGTTGAGGAAGGGAAGTGTCAGAGATGGACCATGTAAAGGTGAGAGAAGGGTGGAAATTGGAAGCAAAGTTGATAATGTTTTCCAGTTCGGGGCGGGAGCAGGAAACGGCACCGATACAGTCATCAATGTACCGGTAAAAGAGTTGGGGGAGGAGGCCTGAGTAAGACTGGAACAAAGAATGCTCGACATATCCCACAAAAAGACAGGCATAACTAGGATCCTAGTTCCGAAGAAGGGTCACTAACCCGAAACGTTAACTCTGCTTCTCTTTCCACAGATGCTGCCTGACCTGCTGCGTGGTTCCAGCATTTCTTGTTTTTATTTCAGATTTCCAGCATCTGCAGTATTTTGCTTTTATAACTAGGACCCATGCGGGTACCCATAGCAACACCTTTTACTTGAAGGAAGTGAGTGTAGTTGAAGGAGAAGTTGTTCAATATGAGAACAAGTTCAGCCAAGCGGAGGAGGGTGGTGGTGGATGGGGACTGGTTGGGCCTCTGTTCAAGGAAGAAGCGGAGAGCCCTTAAACCATCCTGGTGGGGGATGGAGGTGTAGAGCGATTGGACGTCCATAGTGAAGAGGAGGCGGTTGAGACCAGGAAACTAGAAATTGTCAAAATGACGTAGGGCATCAGAAGAGTCACGGATGTAGGTGGGTAGAGACTGGACCAGCGGAGAAAAGATAGAGTCAAGATAGGAAGGAAATAAGTTCAGTAGGGCAGGAGCAGGCTGACACAATGGGTCTGCCGGGACAGTCCCGTTTGTAGATTTTGGGAAGGAGGTAGAAGCGGGCTGTCCGGGGTTGCGGGACTATGGGGTTGGAAGCTATAGAGAGAAGATCTCCAGAGGAGATGAGGTCAGTGACAGTCCTTTGGACAGTGGCTTGATGTTCGGTGGTGGGGTCATGGTCCAGAGGGAGGTAGGAAGAAGTGTTTGTGAGTTGGCGTTGAGCTTCTGCAAGGTAGAGGTCGGTACGCCATACAACAACAGCACCACCCTTTTCTGCAGGTTTGATGACCATGTCGGGGTTCGACCTGAGAGAACGGAGTGCCTCAAGTTCAGAGGGGGACAGGTTAGAGTGAATGAGGGGGGCAGAGAAATTGAGATGACCAATGTCTCGCCGACAGTTTTCAATGAAGAGATCAAGAGCGGGTAAGAGGCCAGGGGGAGGGGTCCAGGTAGAGGGAGAATGCTGGAGGCGGGTGAATGGGTCTGCTGGTCAGGGGGAGGACTCCTGGTCAAAGAAGTGAGCCCGGAGGCGGAGGCGACGGATGAAGAGCTCAACGTCATGCCAAGCGTGAAATTCATTGAGGTGGGGGCGTAAGGGGATAAAACTGAGACCTTTGCTGAGTACAGAACGTTCAGCATCAGAGAGGGGGAGGACAGAGGGTATAGTGAATTCACGGCAAGGGGTCAGATCAGAAGGGGTGGGGTCAGAGGGAAGTGAAGCGGAAGGAGGATCTGGAGGAGCATTCGTCCCCATCAGCTGCTGGAGCTTGCGTTCCTTGACATCTGAAAGGAAGAAAAAAAGTTTTTTGTTAATGCGTCGGATGAGACAGAAGATGAAATGAAACTGCGGAGTAGAACAGCTCTGACATAAGGTGAGGCGGTGCTACTGGCGAGAGAGGTTCAGTGTATGCATGTGGCAGCGCATAGCACTGAGTGTGGATCTCAGGATGCGGCGAGAGTAGCAGTCCGAGGAATGTTGTATTTCTCGGAGATACCTGTAGTCCTGGGTGGATTCAAAGCATGATGGGTGAAACTACAGTTGGAATCCACGTGGAATAAGTCGGAGCCGGAGGCAGTCACTGAGGAAGGAGATGTGGCTGTGAAAACGAGTTTTGATGGACACTTTATCAAACACCAGGAGGGAAATAGAAAGTATTGAAGGTGAACAAGGTAAAAGAGACAAACGAAAATCCTGTCGGAGAGAAGAGCAGAACTTCTTCAAGGTAGGCATTCCTGGAAGAGAAGTGGCAGTGAATTAAACACTAAAATAAAAGCAAAATACTGTGGATGCTGGAAATCTGAAATAAAAACAAGAAATGCTGGAACCACTCAGCAGGTCTGGCAGCATCTGTGGAAAGAGAAGCAGAGTTAACGTTTGGGGTCAGTGATCCTTCTTCGGAACTAGCAAATATTAGAAATGACAAAGGTTATAAGCAAGTGAGGTGGGGGTGGGGCAAGAGATAACAAAGGAGAAGGTGTAGATTGGACAAGGCCACATAGCTGACCAATATGGTCCCATGGCACCTTCCCCTGCAATCGCAGGAGGTGTAATACCTGCCCATTTACCTCCTCTCTCCTCACTATCCCAGGCCCCAAACACTCCTTTCAGGTGAAGCAGTGATTTACTTGTACTTCTGAGCTTCCGGTTGCTTGCCATTTCAACACTGCCCCCTGCTCTCATGCTCCCATCTCTATCCTGGGATTGCTGCAGCGTTCCAGTGAACATCAACGCAAGCTCGAGGAACAGCATCTCATTTACCGATTAGGCACACTACAGCCTGCCGGACTGAACATTGAGTTCAGTCATTTCAGAGCATGACGGGGCCCCCCATTTTACTTTTATTTTTAGTTATTTTTTCTCTTTTTTTTTCTTTTTCTTACATTTTTTACAATCTTTTTTGTGTTTATTTCATTTCATCTTAGTTACTTCATTTTGCTTACCCACTGTTTTTTTTCACGTTTGTACTTGCTGCTGTTCAATCTTCAGTCTGTTAACACCCTATCTGTACTAATGCTTTGTCTTTCAACACACCATTAACATATTGTTTGCCTTTGCTCCATGACCTTTTGGTCAGCTATGTGGCCTTGTCCAATCTACACCTTTTGTTATCTCTTGCCCCACCCCTGCCTCACTTGCTTACAACCTTTTGACATTTCTAATATTTGCTAGTTCCGAAGAAGGGTCACTGACCCGAAACATTAACTTTGCTTCTCTTTCCACAGATGCTGCCAGACCTGCTGAGTGGTTCCAGCATTTCTTGTTTTTGTTGGAGTTTTGGGAGGTTACTTCAGACTTGGCATTCTCTCAGATCTATCTTCTCACACCTCTCTCACTGTGGGAAGTTCCTAACCTCCACTCCGTAATTTGGTTCAGATTGAGAGCTCACTGTGATGGGGTTTTGAACCTGTCCTTCACCAGACCTGTTTCTGTGCTGTATAACTCTACGACTCTATTCTGTTGCATAGAATTGCATGGAATGTACAACACAGAGTCAGACCATTGCTGGTGTTTATGCTGTACGTCAACCTCCTCCCCCCTATTTCATCTAACCCTATTATCATGTGTTTATCTAGCTTCCCCTTAACTGCGTCAATGCTATTCACTTCAACTATTCCTTGTGGTGGTAAGTTCCTCATTCTAGCCACTCTCTGGGTAAACAAGTTTCTCCTGAATTCCCTCTTGAATTTATCAGTGGTTATCTTGTATTTATGGCCCCTAGTTTTAGTCTCCCTCACATTTTCACTGTGTCAACCCTATCAAACACTTTCATAGCCATAAAGACCTTAATCAGGCCACCCTTCAGCCTTCTCTTTTCTAGATATATATTTTCTGTTTTGTATTTCTCATTTGTGTCTGTCTTTGATTTGTGTTTCATTGCAAATTCCAGATTGCTCAGCGATTGTTAGAAAGGGAGGTACTAGACAAGGCAGACATGGTTGAACTGTTGGGACCTCGACCCTTTGCAGAAAAGTCAACATACGAGGAGTTTGTGGAAGGAACAGGAAGCCTCGATGAAGACACATCCCTTCCCGAGGGCCTCAAGGACTGGAACAAGAATCATGAAAATGAGAGAGAGATTCAAAAGAAGAGAAAATTGCAAGACAGGTCGCTGGAGGAATGCCATACTAAATGAGGCAAAATAATGATTTAGCCTTGTATTTTTAAAAAATTGTGATCCTACAAAAGGAAAATTGTGCCTCCTTGACTGTGTTCAGACTTGTTGGTTAAAGAATTTCAGCACCCACATGTGGTTCCCCAGCTCAGCTCTCCACATTCAGTGTGGCTTTGCCAGTAACTAACTTCCACTGGTCCAACTTGTTCTGTCAAAATGAACATGAAGCAAAAATAGCAATTTGTTTTAAGGTCTTAAATGTATTTTTAACAAAGATTGCTGCTTCACTTTCGCACTTGAAGATGCAAGGTCTCTGACTCTGCAGACTACATCTAGTTTCATTGGAATGGAACTTTTATTTATGAATCTGCTTTGCCATACATTTGAAGATGGAAGGTATTGTCTGCTGAGTTAGCAGGAGCAGACGGTTGAGAATTGGCTAACGTACACAGTTTTCAGTACCCTGTGATTCTGCTTCGTTCAGAGCTGCAAGCAATTAAAGACTTGAATGTAATTAATAGTTCATGTAAATAATGTTTATTTTGAAACTTCATAAAGTGTACAAAAATAAGTAAAATATTGATCTTTTTTTTAATCGGTCTTGGGCTGCTACCTAGGCATAATTTCATAATTTGTCAGGAAAGGCTAACTTTCACTATTAATACCCACGTTAATCAAATACATGGTATACCAAACCATTTAGATAATTTGAAAATGAAATTCTAAAGGGCATCAACAATAAACAAATGAAGTTCTCAAACAGCTCTAATTTTCCTGAAGTAAATATTAATGGAACAATCAAGTGATCCTAGGTGCACATTGCACTATAAAGAATTAGTTTCAGCTTTTTATTTATTGGTGTTTTACATATGTGTTCCAAAATTTCTTACTAATTTCAGAAGTTTTGCATTCTTGATGCAGTGTCTAAATGAAGTTTCCTTGTTTTTTTCAATTAGCACGTGTCACATTCTATTCTTTACTAGTCCTCCCCAGCTTATGCAACTAAAGAAAGGGATGGTTGATCTGTTACCAGGCTGCTGCCACCTAACCTACACTCAACTGTTACAAGTAGGCAAACCTAAGTTAATTTCCAAATGCTCTCCAACCTTTCAGAGAATGAACAGGGGTTTGTCCACGGTATTGGGACCAGATATATATTTGAAGAGCACATGTATTCCTTTGTGCATGTTGGAGCCCTGACTGCTGAAAATTTCTTGAATTGTATTTTGCAATGACTTTAGCTAATGCAGATTGCAGAGCATTTGCTAACATTGGAAACTGCTATGTTGCAGTTCCAAAAAATGAGGATTCATGTGGTCAGGTAGGGATCATGAATTATGCAAAGGAAGGTGTATCCAGGGTAAGAATGTTTAGAAGCCTGGGAGGTGCAATTTTCTAGGTGCAGCTAGATCCATATACAAAAATGAGATAAATAACCAAATCTATTTTTGATGGTGCTGTTTGGCATAGGAATATTGGCCAAGACTCCAAGAAATCTCCCTGCTCCTCTTCAAATAGGAATAGGCAGAAGGGGGCATTCATTTAATGCCTCATGGCACATGGAGGATGCCACTTGCAGTACTGTAGTAGGGAGTTGGTTTCTGCACTCAAATCCTGGAAGGATGCTTGAACACACAATTAATTCTTAGGTGACAGTGCTATCAATTGACATGTTGAAGAGAAATGAAGTGTTTGGGCTGAAAATGTAAAGTAATAATCTTTGAGGCAGCTTTAGCAATGGAGATGGGGGAGTTCTGTTTAAGGTGATAAAGGGTAGTGAGACCAAGAATGCCAATATGTAAGGAATGACTAAAAGTGGAGCCATTAATGCCAAGTAATGGTGGCTCTCCCACCACCCCCACCCCCCACCCCTTTTACGAGGGACATGAAAAAAATATTTGAAAAATTGAAAGAAATAAGATTTCTATTTCCCCATTGAAATGCAAAGAGAACGAGAAGTACTGATTCTGCCAAATAGACTAAGCATTTGTGGGTGTAGATGTCATAGATGAATGTACCAAAGAATCATCAAAAAGAATTGATGGGTAAGGAGTGATAGCGAAGGCTATCACTGCTGAGAGGAGGGTGCAGAATGAGAGTGAGTACTAACTGGACAACCACCTGAACCAATGAAGAAAGAGTTAAATGAGCCATCGTTTATAACTAGAGTGGGTTGAGAAGAAACTATATTGCCATGCCCATAGGTTTGATGGAAGAGCATATGGTAATGTCAAATGGAAATGTTCAGTTCAGCATCAGATAATTCACAAATGTTCAAGAATGGATTTCTGTAGGTGCATAGATGTAGAAAACAAGTTGCCAGTAAAAATGTGGATTAGGCCAGAACCCTCATGGTGTTGAATAATTGTTGATTTAACAACAGAATCTATAAAGTTATAATACAACCACAACTTATTTATATAGTGCCTTTAATAGGATAAAACGTCCCAAGATGCTTCACAGTTATAAAAAAAAAAGACACTGAACCATATAAGGAAATATTAGGTCAGAAGGCCAAAAGCTTGATCAAAGAAATGGAAAGGTGCAGGAAGGGTGCTCCAGAGTTTAGAGCCTAGGCAACCGAAGGCGCAGCCACCGATGGTGGAGTGATTAAAATTGGGGATGCTCAAAAGGCTAGAATTAGGTGAGTTCAGGCATCTCAGAGTTGTGTGGCTGGAGGAGATTAGAGATAGGAATGGGCGAGGCCATGGAGTGATTTGAAAACAAGCATGAAAATTTTGAAATTAAGACATTGCTTTACCAGGAAATGATGTAGGTCAGTGAGCACAGGGGTGATAGGTTTTTTTTTTATTCTTTCATGAGATGTGGGTGTAGCTGGAAAGGCAAGTATTTGTTGTCCATCCCTAATTGCCCTTGATAACTGAGTGGCATGCTAGGCCATTTCAGAGGGCAGTTAAGAGTCAACCACATTACTGAGAGTCTGGCATCACATGTAGAACATTTAGGACATAGGCAGCAGAGCTTTGAATGAGCTCAAGGTTATGGAGGTTAGAATGTGGGAGACCAAAGGCACAGAAAGAGGCCACTTGGCCCATCATGCCTGTGCCGGCTGAAAAATGATCCACCTATTCTAATCCCACCTTCCAGCATGGTCCATAGCCCTGCAGATTACAGCACTTGAGGTGCATATCCACACTCCTTTTGAATGAGTTGTGGGTTTCTGCCTCAACTACCCTTTCAGGCAGTGAGTTCCAGACCCCCACCACCCTCTGGGTGAAAAGGTTTTTCCTCATCTCCCCTCTAATCTTTCTACCAATCACTTTAAATCTATGTCCCCTTGTCACTGACACCTCTGCTAAGATGAATAGGCCTGCACCTCCATTCTATCCAGGCCCCTCAAAACTTTGTACATTTCAATCAGTTCTCCCCTCAGTCTTCTCTATTCCAAGGAGAACAACCCCAGCCTATCCAATCTTTCCTCATAGCTGCATTTTTCCAGTACTGGCAACATCCTCGTAAATTTCCTCTGTACCCACTCGAGTGCAATTACATCCTTTCTATAACGAGGTGACCAGAACTGCACACAGTACTCAAGTTGTGGTCTAACCAATGAGTTATACAGTTCCAGCATAACCTCCCTGCTCTTATATTCTATACCTTGGCTAATAAAGGAAAGGATTCCATATGCTACCTTATCGACCTGTCCTGCTACATTTAGGGGTCTGTAGACATTCACGCTAAGGTCCTTCACTTCCTCGACACTTCTCAGTATTTTTCCATTAATCGTGTATTCCTTTGCCTTGTTTAACTTCCCCAAATGCATCACCTCACACTTCTCCAGGTTGAATTCCATTTGCCACTTTTCTGCTCATCTGGCCAGACCATCAATATCTTACTGCAGCCTACAGCTATCCACCACGCAGCCAATTTTTGTGTCATCTGCCAACTTCTTGATCATGCCCCCACATTTATGTCCAAATTGTTAATATCTACCACAAAAAGCAGGGGACCCAGTACTAAGCCCTGCGGAACGCCACTGGAAAGAGCCCTCCAGTCGCTAAAACACCTATCGACAATTACCCTTTGTTTCCTGCCACTGAGTCAATTCTGCATTTCCCTGGATCCTATGGGTTTTTTTTTTTAACCAGTCTGCCATGTGGGACCTTGCTAAATCCATGTAGACCATATCAACTGCACTACGCTCATCTATCTTCCTTGTTACTTCAAAAAAATTTGATCAAGTTGGTCAAACAAGATCTTCCCTTAACACATCCATGCTGACTGTCCTTGATTAACCTGTACCTTTCCAAGTGACAGTTTATCCTGTCTCTCAGAATAGATTCCAATAATTTGGCCACTACTGAGGTAAGACTGACTGGCCTGTAATTATTTGATCTGTCCTTCGCTCCCTTTTTAAACAGCGGTACAACATTAGCAGTTCTCCAATCCTCCGGCACCACACCTATATTCAGTGGAGAAGAGGCTATTTCCTCTCTTGCTTCTTTTAACAGCCTAGGGTACATTTCATTTGGCCCTGGTGATTTATCAATTTTCAAGGATGCTAATCCCATTAATACCTCCTCTCTCCCTATGTTTATCACATCCAATAATTCACACTCCTCCTTAACTACAATTTCTGCATCATCCCCCTCTTTTGTGAAGGCAGACGCAAAGTATTCATTAAGAACCATACCAACATCTTCCGCCCCTATGCATAGGTTACTTTTTTGGTCTTTTATGGGCCTTAATCTCTCCTTCGTTATCCTCTTACTCTTAGTGAATTGATAAAACATCTTTGGGTTCACTTTGATTTTGCTTATCAATATTCTTTCATGCCCTCTCTTTGCTTTCCTAATTTCCTTTTCGATTTCACCCCTCCACTTTCTATACTCCTCTCGGCTTTCTGTAGTATTGAGTTCTCAGTGTCGGACATAAGCTTTCCTTTTCTGCCTCATCTTACCCTGTAAGCTCCCTGGCGTCCATGGGGCTCTAGATTTGGCTATCTCACCCTTTTTCTTGGTGGGAACATGTTTACCCTGAACCCATTGAATCTTCCCTTTGCCTCCCACTGCTCTGACACTTGTACCTTCAAGTAGCTGTTTCCGGTCCACTTTCGCTAAATCACTCCTCAGTTTAGTAAAATTGGCCTTGCCCCAACTGAGAACTCTAACTTCTGTTCTATCTCTGTCCTTTTTCATTATTACTATGTTAAAACTGACTGAATTATGATCGCTACCATCAAAATGCTCTCCCACTGCCACTCCTTCCACCTGTTCATCTTTATTTCCTAAAACTTAAGTCTAAAACTGCTCCCTCTCTTGTTGGGCTTGCTACATACTGAGCAAAAAAGTTCTCCTGAATGCACCTCAAGAATTCTGCTCCCTTAATTCCTTTCACACTAAAACTATCCCAGTTTAGATTGGGGTAGTTAAAACCCCTTAATATTACTACCCTATTGTTCTTGCACTTCTCAGAGATTTGCCTACATATTTGCTCTTCTATCTCCCGCTGATTGGGGGTCTATAGTACACTCCCAGCAGTGTGATTGCCCTTTTTTGTTCCTTAGCTCAATCCATATGACTTCATTTGCTGAACCTTTCAACAGATCATCCCTCCTCACAGCTGTAATAGTTTTCTTGACCAAAATTGACACTCCTCCTCCTTTCTTGTCCCCCTCCCTATTGTGTCTGAAAACCCTGTAACTCGGAACGTTGAGCTGCCATTCCTGTCCCTCCTTAAGCCATGTTTCTGTAATAGCTATGATATCATACTGCCACGTGTCTACTTTATTTGTTATACTCCTTGCATTGAAATAAATAACCTTGAGCACTGCCAAACTCTCCTTATTTTCTAACCTATGTTTCCTGTCTTCCAGACTCATCCATTAATTTTCTGCCTTCCATTTTAATTTCTGATTTTGACCTGCCAGGAGTGCATTGGAATAGTTAAATCTCGAGGTAACAAAGGGATGAATGACTGTTTCAGCAGCAGATGAGCTGAGACAGAGGTGAAGTCGGGTGATGTTTTGGAGGTGGAAATATGTGATCTTAGTGATGTTGCGAATATGAGGTCAGAAGCTCAGCTTAAGGGTCAAATGTGACACCAAGGTTGCAAACAGACTGGCTTAATCTCATACAATTGCCAGCGAGAGGGATGGAGTCGGTGGCTAGGGAACGGAGTTTGGACTAGGGACTAAAAATGATGGCTTCAGTCTTCCCAATATTGGAGGAAATTTCTGCTCATCCAGTACTGGACATCAGATAAGCAGTCTGATAATTTAGCAACAGTGGGGAGTTAGTGGAGCCAAATAATAAACCAATGTAAGAGCTATAATGTGATAGGAAGATAAGAGGGGTTACTTTTAGAAATTATGAGCATGTAAATTTACATGGGCATGGAAAGCTAACTCAGCAATAGTTGGAAGGGATTAATGAGACAGCATAGTGAAGGGGTTGGAATTATGATAGATTGGAGAAACTTTGTACTCTAAGCCTCTATTTATAAAGCCCAGGATTCCATTTGCCTTATTAACCGCTTTCTCAACCTGCCATGCCACCTTTAATGATTTGGGCACATAGACCCCCAGATCACTTTCCACCTGCACTCCCTATAGAATTGTATCCTTTATTTTATATTGCCTCTCCTTGTTCTTCCTACAAAAATGTATCACTTCACATGTCTGGTTTAAATTTTATCTGCTACGTGTCCACGCATTTCATCAGCCTATGTCCTCTTGAAATCTATCACTATCTTCACAGTTCACTATACTTTCAAACTTTGTGTCATCAGCAAATATTGAAATTGTGCCCTTCACATCCAAGTCTAGGTCATTAATATAGATGAGGAAAAGCAGTGATCCTTGTACTGACCCCTGGGGAATCCCACTTTATACCTTCCTCCAGTCTGAAAAACAACCATTTACAACTACACTCTTTCTTGTCACTCAGCCAACTTCCTGTCCATGTTGCCACTGTCCCTTTTATTCCATGGGCTTCAACTTCACTGACAAGCCTATTATGTGACACTTTATCAAATGCCTTTGGAAGTCAAAGTACACCACATTAACCATATTATCCTCATCAATCCTTGCTGTTAACTCATTGAAAAACTCAATCAAATCAGTTAAACATGTTTAAAATTAGTTAAACCTTAACAAATTTGTGATGGTTTTCCTTATTTAACTCATATTTGTCCAAATGACTTAATTTTGTCCAGGATTATTGTTCTAAAAGCTTTCCCACCACTGAGGTTAAACTGACTGGCCTGTAGCTGCTGTGCTTATCCTTACACCTTTTTTTGAACAAGGGTGTAACATTTGCAATTCTTCAGTCCTTTGGCACCACCCCTGTATCTAAGGACGATTGGAAGATTATGGCCAGTACCTCCACAATTTCCACCCTGACTTCAACAGTGTGAAATCTTCAAATGTGAGATGCACAGTGTACAAAATAAATACACTTCTATCAGGCAAAAAGGAGCTGTATCAAAATAAGGTAGCACGGATAGAGAAACACCAAACTGAAACTTAAAAGAATGGTATATGATATAGTTAAGGCTAACAATACTAAAGAGTATCAGAAAGAATATAGAATGGCAGCTGGAATGTGAAAAACAAGATTAGAATGGCTAAAAGAGACTGCACAAAAAAGACTAACATGATTAAACAAAGGCAATGGTAAGGATTTTTAGTCGTACAAAAGTAAAGCAACAGTTCATGAGAGGGTAGTACCATTCAGGGATAAAAGAGGAAGTCCTGTTGTGGAAGATGAAGTTAGGACAGTGATATTAAATAAATATTTTGAACCGTTTTTTAATAAATAATAGTGCAAGTGAAAAGTGTACTGGAGCAGATCTGGGAAAATTGATAGAACTAATTGCAGGGAAGAAATGGATTCTGAAAAACTTAGAGTTCAAATGGATATGCCACCAGGTCCTGGTGTTATGCAACCTTAGTCTGTTAAAATAAATCAGAGAGGAAATAGCAGAAGCTCTGAACACAATGTTTCAATCTTCCTTAAATAAGCACAGTGTTGTGAAAGTGGAGAGTAGCCAACGTGGTTAGTCTAACATCATTTGAGGGGAGGTTTTCCTGCAACGTTGACACCAGCACAGTTCAGGTGGCTTCCTGTGCTAGCACACATTGAATCTCCTGATGTCTGCAGGGAAAACATTCTCTTCAAAGAACGCTGCTGGCTGACAGCTAACGAAGCACTCCCACTGATACAGGACCTCAAAAAAAACATGCACTCGCCTGAAATCTCAAAGCCCCTACTGGAATATATTCCACACCCTAAAAACCGATGACAACCCCACCTCTAGATGGTGCATCCCCTGGTTGACTGCTAACATCACCAACTGCAACCTGGTAACTGACCAAGTGGTGAAGTCCCAAGTTTAAACCTCCCATGGGAAATCTGGACAACCCTCAACCAGTTAAGGATGGGCCAGGGAGTATGTGACCACTTGCTCCACAAGTAGAACTCAAATTGTGCCTTTTTAAAAATTCTTTCATGGGATGTGGGCGTCACTGGCAAGGCCAGTATTTGTTGCCCATCCCTCATTGGCCTTGACAACTGAGTGGCTTGCTGGGCCATTTCAGAGGGAAGTTAAGAGTCAGCCACATTGCTGTGGTTCTGGAGTCACATGTAGGCCAGACCAGGTAAGGACAACAATTTCCTTCCCTAAAGGACGTTAGTGAAGCAGATGAATTTTTACAGCAGTTGATGATAGTCTCAAGGCACTGTTACTGAGACTAGCTTTACATTTTATCAATTAATGGAATTTAAACTCCACCAGCTGCCATGGTGGGATTTGAACCCTTGTCCCCAGGGCATTAGCCTGAGCTTCTGGACTTCTGACTGTGGCCATCCAAGTCAGACCAACGCCCACATATTGAACTACTGCCCTGAGAGATCCATTCCTGGAGGCATCACAACCATCAGCTGAATGGATTGTTAACAAACTATAACTGCTTCCCCAGCCACATGAATATTATTTTTTTTGTGGGGAAACTCAGTGCATAATTTGAAATAAAATTAGTAAGCAGTTAGAAAGGTGTGGATTAATAGTTAGCTCAGATTTGTTAAGTCACATTGGAGAAATATGATGAGTTTTTTGAAGAACCCCCATTTTGGGTAAATACTAGGAATGGAATCATTGAAGTGATTACAGATTTTCATAAGGTAAGGTGACTTGTGAGAGGTTTGCTAGAAAAATTCAGGCATGTGGTATAAGAGGAAATATAGTAGCCTGGATACAAGAGTTGGTTGACAGACAGGAAACAAAAGTTGAGTGAATGGGTATTGCTTGAACTAGAGAAGAGTTGGAAGGGGTTTACACCAGGACTCAGTGCTGGGCCCACTTTAGAAAGTTTGGCAAACAATAAGGAGGATTGGAAAAGGCTAAAGGAAGACAGGATAGCAGAATGGAAAGATAGGTAGCAGATGCAATTTCAGATGGATCAGTATGAGACCCTAATTTTTGGGAGAGGAAACACGCTATGGGAAGATGCACCCAGCTCAAATCATCCTGGAAAGTGTGACTACAGGTAGTTATAATAAAGTCAATAACATTTTGAATTTTATAAATGGGACATAAAAGAGTCAAGAAATAATGATTTTATATAAACCATTGGCTAGGGCACAGCTGGTGTATGTGTACCTTTTCAATAGCCTTTTATAGAAATGTAATTAAAGCCAGACAGCATGTTCACTGTTGATTTGCCAGGATGATCCCAGCTAAGAGAGTGAGTTGAGATTTATGAAACTGAGTGAATAGGGAAAGTCCAATTCCCTTATTTGAGGAGGTGATGGTGAGTTGGTGATCATTATCACTGGGAGGGAGGAAAGAGTCCAGAACAGTGCAATTAGTTCTTTATTAGTAAAGATCCAACATAGAAATCATGTGACAAATGGCCTCCTTTATGTTGTAATTTCCTACAATTCTAAAAATACCAGGAAAACGAAACAAATACATGGTAAATTAGTGCACACCATATTTATTGTGTAACAGGCTACTAGACCTCAAGATTCCCTGCAACTTTTAAGTTTTAGATCTTTGCATTTAGGGAGGTGCCATAGAAATCAAGATGCTATCCTTTAAAGGAGCAATGCCAAAAATTGCCGGAAACGAACATACGAATTAGGAGCAGGAGTAGGCCACTCGACCCCTCGAGCCTGATCTGCCATTCAATAAGTTCATGGCTGAACTGATTACTCCACATTCCCACCTACCCCTGATAACCTTTCACCCCCTTGTTTATCAAGAGTCTATCTACCTCTGCCTTTAAAATATTCAAAGACTCTGGAACTCACTTCCTCAAAAGGCAGTGGAAGCAAAGACTCACGCCCCTCAGAGAAAAATGTTCTCCTCATCTCTGTCTTAAATGGATGACCCCTAGTTCTAGAGTCTCCCACAAGGGGAAACATCCTTTCCACATCCACCCGGTCAAGACCCATCAGGATCTTATATGTTTCAATCAAGTTGCCTCTTACTCTTCTAAATTCCAACGGATACAAGCCTAGCCTGTCCAATCTTTCCTTGTCAGAAACACTTAGCATACCATTTATTTATTTCTATTATTCTATTTAGTATTTGTGGAGAAAACAAATAAGACAGAAAAAAATAACACACCTTCTAAACCCATGACCTCTATCGTCTAGAACATTGGCAGCAGATATATGTAGGAACACCATCACCAACTGCAAGTTCCCCTCCAAGCCACACACTATCCTGACTTAGAACTATATCGCCGTTCCTTCACTGTCGCTGGATCAAAAACCTGGAACTCTCTTCCCAACAGCACCGTGAATATACCTGCACCACATGGACTGCAGCGGTTCAAGATCACCACCTTCTCCATAAATTAGGGATGGGCAATAAATGCTGGCCTTGCCAGTGACACGTCCCATAAATAAATGAAAAAAAACCTCACACCCAGAAAAATAGAATTTGTACGTCTTTCCCCCTGTTCCCCCTTCTTAAATGCTGTTCATCTGTACTATCTTGCAGTTCTGTGGAAGAATGATAGAGTATAGAAAGTGGCCACTCGGCCCAGCATGGTTCTGCTGAAGTCCCAAACCCTCTCGTCTGTGATGTTGCCTGGCCTGTTAAGTGAGCCAGTGTTTTTGTTTAAGTTCGGCTTCCGATTCCCAGCAGCTGCACTATTCAGCCTTTGAAGTAATTCTGACACTACCTTACGAGCTTGTGTCAAAGCTTTGCTGGCAGGTAACACAATTCCTCACTCTGAGGCAGTTAGGTGATGAGGGGGAACCTAGAAAAAAGGCAATAATATTCTGAGACATCGAGAAATAATTACCCTTGCAGCATGAAGGTTGTAGCAGTTTAATAAGTTCAATCTGTAATACAAAAACAAGTTGCCGTCTTATTTGTTGATCTACAAGTTACTTCCAATACTTACTTTGAACTTTTCAGTTTCTTACAGTTGTTAATTATAGCAAAGGCACATCAACTGGGGACTGGGGTGATAGACAAAGGTAGTTTTAAATTAGATTATATCTTATAACCCAGAAATATTTTATAGATGGTGATAGAAATGTAGAACAGTATATCATTTGCTTCATTGAGTCTCATCCTGTTCTTCCTCATCCTCTTCAAAATCCTCGCCTTCATCAGCTGTAGCATCTTGATACTGCTGGTACTCGGATACCAGGTCATTCATATTGCTCTCAGCTTCAGAAAATTCCATTTCATCCATTCCTTCCCCAGTGAACCAATGCAGGAAAGCCTTTCTGCGGAACATGGCTGCAAACTGTTCGGAGATTCGTTTAAAGAGCTCCTGAATGGCCGTGCTGTTCCCTATAAAGGTGGAGGCCATTTTGAGTCCCCGTGGTGGAATGTCACAAACGGCCACTTTCACATTGTTGGGGATCCATTCCACAAAGTAGCTGCTGTTCTTATTCTGGACCGCGAGCATCTGCTCATCTATTTCCTTCATTGACATGGGGCCCCGGAAAACTGTAGCAACTGTCAGATAACGTCCGTGTCGAGGGTCGCAGGCAGCCATCATGTTTTTGGCATCGAACATCTGCTGGGTGAGCTCGGACACTGAAAGGGTGCGGTACTGTTGACTACCCCGTGCTGTAAGAGGGGCAAAGCCAGGCATGAAGAAGTGCAATCGAGGGAAGGGCACCATGTTTACTGCCAGTTTCCTCAGATCGGCATTCAGCTGGCCAGGGAAACGTAGAGATGTGGTCACTCCACTCATGGTTGCAGAAACTAGATGGTTCAAATCCCCATATGTTGGAGTGGTCAGTTTTAGAGTACGGAAACAGATATCATATAGTGCCTCATTATCAATACAATAAGTTTCATCTGTGTTCTCAACTAACTGGTGAACTGACAAGGTGGCATTATAAGGCTCAACTACAGTATCTGATACTTTAGGAGATGGCATAACACTGAACGTGTTCATAATTCTATCAGGATACTCTTCACGGATTTTGCTGATCAGCAGTGTCCCCATACCAGAGCCTGTGCCACCTCCCAGTGAATGAGTGAGTTGAAACCCTTGGAGGCAGTCACAGTTCTCACATTCCTTTCTCAGAACATCCATTACCGAGTCGACAAGTTCAGCACCCTCTGTGTAGTGTCCTTTGGCCCAGTTGTTCCCGGCACCTGTTTGTCCTAATAGACAGAGAAAGGAAAAAAGTGACAGGTCAACTTGAGCTAATTAATGCTAGAATTGTACTTCTAGTCACAGTACAAGACTACTCATTAATATTTTCATATGACAAATGCAATTTGGTTTTTTAGAATGAGAATTCAGCAACTTATATATAGAAAATCCAACAGTTCTTAAAATCGATCAACCTCTGCAATCATATTACATCAAAGCAGCTTATCTGCTATCTTTAACTAACTGTTTAAACTATTGAAATTAACTTTTAAATGTCCATTTTAACATAGCAGAAAGATAAACAAAAAAGCAACAATGGAATCCCAAGTTTATTCCACTCGTTCAGTCGGGCGATTGATGATACCAGCACTTGTGGGCTAAAATTGGTACCTACTTTATCGTCTCATACAATCCTCATCTCTTTTGGGTCTCCAACTGCTGGGAAACAGTGATATCTTCTAATGTCAAGCAATTCTACAGAAGTAGTCAAGAAATGCAAAAGACCAAGAACTGTAGATGGTGGAGGATGAAGAACTGGACAGAATGATGAATATACTGGCATCATTGGTCAAAGCTGTCATCCCTTTGAATTTTATCAAAGTAGAAAGTAGCTTACACCTGACAAAACTGACCAGTAAAACCTTCCCACAATAAACAATAACAGTCTGCCTCTGGACCATAGGACATATGCTCTATAGAACAGAAATAGGTATAACCATTTTCCACAGTGTCCTTTCCCACACTGAAATGCAGCACTCCAGTTGCCCAGCATTGATCCATACAACATCTCAGATGGACCTTAACAGAACTCATCCGGTCTAGAGAACCCTTTGAGTGGCAGAACATCAGAATCATAGAGTCATTATGGAACAGAAAGGGGACATTCAGCCCTTTGAGTTCATGCTGGCCCTCTATAGAACAACCCAGTCAGTCTCATTCCCCCACTTTATCCCCATCGCTCTACAATACTATATCCTTCAAGTAGCCATCCAATTTCCTTTTGAAATCATTGATCGTCTCCACTTTCATCATCCTCATAGGCAACAGGTTCCAGGTCATTACCACTCACTGGGTAAAAAGTTCTTCATATTTCCCCTGTATCTCTTGCCCAAAACCTTAAATCTGTATCCCCCAATCCTTGTACCATCAGCAAAAACAAATTTTCTTTGTCAACTTCAGTTAAACCTGTCATAATCTTATACACCTCTGTCAAATCTCCCCTCAATCTACTTTGCTACAAAGAAAACAACCCCAGCTTCTCAACCTAACCTTGTAGCTAAAATCCCTCACTCCTGGAGCCATACTCCGGATACAGCCCCTCGAGTCTGCTCTGAAATTTAATAAAAACGATAGCTGACCTTCTACTTCAATTCCACTGTCCCACCTGATGCCCATATCCCTTGACTCAAAAATCAATCTATCTCAGCCTTGAATATACTCAATGACTGGGCATCCACAACCCTCTGGAATAGAGGATTCCAAAGATTTACAACCCCTGGAGAAAGTTCTCTTCATCTCAATCCTAAATGGCCAACCCCTTATCCTGAGACTATGTGCCCTAGTTCTAGACTCTCTAGCCAGGGAAAACAGCCTGGCAACTCAGAATCTTATATATTTCAATGAGATCACCTCTCATTCATCTAAATTAAATTGTGAATGGTTTATTTTATATGAGAACTAGATGGCAGTTTCAATAGACTTCTAAAAACTAATTGAGGAGAACTGTTGATTTGAGAATGTATCTTTATTTCTTTTTCAGTTAACTACCTTATTATATCACATACTATTCCCTAACTGAAAGGATAAGCCTTTTCAATCATTCTCTTAAAGAAATTGCAGGATTATGGATCATCAGCTTCTCTGATTTTCTCTAATTGAGAAAGAGCTTCATTTTTAAAATTTGTTCTTGGGGCCAACATTCCCTTTAAGCTGTGCAGGTGCACGGCCACGAAGCAAATCGAGAATGTGCCAAGCAGGGAACAAACAGGCCGCACACAAGCCATATTCCCTTCAAGGTGCACACATGCATGGCTGTGCAACAATCTTAAAGGGACCACACAATGCAAGAAATTGGCCAAGCACAGTAAAGGGAAATTCGAGGGAACATTGATTTTGACATGAGCAGCATTTTTTGCCCATTTATAATTGCTCAGTGGGCATTAGGAGATATCCACATAATTTGGGATTGGGGTCACATGTGAGCTAGATTAGGCAAGGTCAGCAGGTTCCCTTCCCAAAGGTCAAGAATGAATCAGATGTGTTTTTGACAAATTAACAGATTTATTGAATTCAATTGGCCTATTTGCCATGTTGAAACATAGAAAATAGGAGCAGGAGTAGGCCATTTGGCCCTTTGAGCCTGTTCCACCATTCATTATGATCATGGCTGATCATCCAACTCAGTAACATGTTCCCGCTTTCGCCCCATACCCTTTGATCCCTTTAGACCCAAGAGCTATATCTAACTCCTTCTTGAAAACATACAATGTTTTGGTCTCAACTGCTTTCTGTGGTAGCGAATTCCACAGGCTCACCACTCTCTGGGTGAAGAAATTTCTCCTCATCTCAGTCCTGAAAGGTTTACCCCGTATCCTTAGACTATGACCCCTGGTTCCGGACTCCCCCACCATCAGGAACATCCTTCCTGCACCTACCCTGTCAAGTACTGTTAGAATTTTATAGGTTTCTATGAGATCCCCCCTCACTCTTCTGAACTCCAGCAAATATAATCCTAACCGACTCAATCTCTCCTCATAAGTCAGTCCCGCCATCCCAGGAATCAGTCTGGTAAACCTTCGCTGCACTCCCTCTATAGCAAAAACATCCTTCCTCAAATAAGGAAACCAAAACTGCACATTTGAACTGCCTTCTGAATTGCAGTCTATCTAGGATTATTCTTTTTTCTTCTTTTGGGCCTCCTTATCTCGAGAGACAATGGATACGCGCCTGGAGGTGGTCAGTGGTTTGTGAAGCAGCGCCTGGAGTGGCTATAAAGGCCAATTCTGGAGTGACAGGCTCTTCCACAGGTGCTGCAGAGAAATTTGTTTGTTGGGGCTGTTGCACAGTTGGCTCTCCCCTTGCGCCTCTGTCTTTTTTCCTGCCAACTACTAAGTCTCTTCGACTCGCCACAATTTAGCCCTGTCTTTATGGCTGCCCGCCAGCTCTGGCGAATGCTGGCAACTGACTCCCACGACTTGTGATCAATGTCACACGATTTCATGTCGCGTTTGCAGACGTCTTTATAACGGAGACATGGACGGCCGGTGGGTCTGATACCAGTGGCGAGCTCGCTGTACAATGTGTCTTTGGGGATCCTGCCATCTTCCATGCGGCTCACATGGCCAAGCCATCTCAAGCGCCGCTGACTCAGTAGTGTGTATAAGCTGGGGGTGTTGGCCGCTTCAAGGACTTCTGTGTTGGAGATATAGTCCTGCCACCTGATGCCAAGTATTCTCCGAAGGCAGCGAAGATGGAATGAATTGAGACGTCGCTCTTGGCTGGCATACGTTGTCCAGGCCTCGCTGCCGTAGAGCAAGGTACTGAGGACACAGGCCTGATACACTCGGACTTTTGTGTTCTGTGTCAGTGCGCCATTTTCCCACACTCTCTTGGCCAGTCTGGACATAGCAGTGGAAGCCTTACCCATGCGCTTGTTGATTTCTGCATCTAGAGACAGGTTACTGGTGATAGTTGAGCCTAGGTAGGTGAACTCTTGAACCACTTCCAGAGCGTGGTCGCCAATATTGATGGATGGAGCATTTCTGACATCCTGCCCCATGATGTTCGTTTTCTTGAGGCTGATGGTTAGGTCAAATTCATTGCAGGCAGACGCAAACCTGTCGATGAGACTCTGCAGGCATTCTTCAGTGTGAGATGTTAAAGCAGCATCGTCAGCAAAGAGGAGTTCTCTGATGAGGACTTTCCGTACTTTGGACTTCGCTCTTAGACGGGCAAGGTTGAACAACCTGCCCCCTGATCTTGTGTGGAGGAAAATTCCTTCTTCAGAGGATTTGAACGCATGTGAAAGCAGCAGGGAGAAGAAAATCCCAAAAAGTGTGGGTGCGAGAACACAGCCCTGTTTCACACCACTCAGGATAGGAAAGGGCTCTGATGAGGAGCCACCATGTTGAATTGTGCCTTTCATATTGTCATGGAATGAGGTGATGATACTTAGTAGCTTTGGTGGACATCCAATCTTTTCTAGTAGTCTGAAGAGACCACGTCTCTAGGATTATAATCATTATGTTATTGTACCTATATCTCCATCTGCATTATCCTTCCAGAGACCAGAATGAAATCAAGATCTCACCATGTGAGGTAAACAATCATGGGTTCCATTTTAGATAGGACTCCATTTTACAACACTTTGTTGCACAGTCCTGTGCAACAGCAGTCCTAAAAGAATGCGGTTGGCTGATGTTTATTTCGCCTCTTCAGCTCATCCCAAATTATTTGAACTCCAGACAATAAATTGCAGAGTATGCTGAATGAGGTCACGGCCACACTGCTGCATAAGCTGAACACTTTCAAACTGCTTGCATCAGCCACACTGTAGCTAGTCAGTCAGACTTTTCAAAAGAGTGGTTTACAGCTGAAGGGAAAAAAATGTGTTGAGGTCATTGCAGCTGTATCATCTCATTATAAAATCGGCCAACTGAAAAAGTGCAACCAAAAAAGACTGCACACTTAAACCCTCTGGAACCGTTATAAACACATTTTGTAGAACACTTTTGAGAGTTATACACTCTGAAAAACACTCCTGCCGTTAACATTTTAGTGGCCATCTGGTTCCTGTAGGCTATATTTTGATTCTAAACCCTGCACCCCCCACCGCCCCCCCACCACCACTCCCATGCAGTTCCATTAAGAGGCCAAGTAAATCTGTAACAGCTGCTGCATTGCAGTGAGCTTTTAAAATTGTTTTATCTGTGCAGCTTGTAGTTAAGGTGAGGGTTAAAGGCTCAAAGTTCTTGCGTGTAAGCAAAAAAAACCTTGTCTTAACAGCATCATTCCTTCGCAATTATGTAATTTTGTCTTCTTACACAGATGTCTATATTTGAAGAGAACAGTGATCAAAACTCCACCTCCAGAATACAAGTCCCATGTACCCAAGATACTGTAAATTGGTTGAGTTTCTCCCTGTGCCCCTGGCCTATAGCATGGCATGCAACACCAACACAACATGGGCACATCAAAAGAACATAAATAGGAGCAGTAGTAGACCATTCGGTCCCTCTGTGGCCTTACCTCCACTTTCCTGCCTGGTCCCATAACCCTTGACTCTGTATAACTCAGCCTTGAATATTCAATGATCCAGCCTCTACAGCTCTCTGGGGAAGAGTTCCAAGATTAACAACCCTCAGAAGAAATTCCTCCTCATCTTAAATGGGAGACCCCTATTTTTGAAACTGTGCCCCCTTGCTCTAGATTCCCCCACATGGGGAAACATCCTCTCAGCATCTACCTTGTCAAGCCCCATCAGAATCTTATATGTTGTTTCAATACCTCTCATTCTTCTAAACTCCAATGGAGTATAGGCCCAACCTGCTCACGCTTTCCTCACAAGACAACCCTTTTATCCCAGGAATCAGCCTAGAGAATGTTCTCTGAACAGCTTCCAATGCAAGTATATCTCTCCTGAAGTAAGGAGAGAGAAACTGTACACAGTACTCTAGGTGTAGTCTCAATGTCCTGTACAGTTGTAGCAAGACTTCCCTACTTTTATACTCCAGCCCCTTTGCAATAAAGGCCAACATTCCATTGGTCTTCCTAATTACTTGCTGTACCAGCATGCTAACTTGTAATTATGATTCATGTTAAAAGGACACCCAGACCCCTCTGTACCACAGCATTGTGCAGTCTCAATATGTTGTTTTTCTATTCTTCTTGCCACATTATACTCCATCTGCCAAATTTTTGCCCACTTAAACCTATCTATATCTCTTTGCAGACACTGGTGTCCTCCTCACAACTTGCTTTCCTAACTATCTTTGTATCATTCACAAATTTGGCTACAATACACTCAGTCCTTTCATCCAAGTCATTAATATAGATCATAAGTACTTGAGGCCCCAGCACTGATCCCTGTAGTACTCCATTAGTTAGTTTGCCAACTTGAAAATGCTCCATTTATCCAGACTCTGTTTCCTGTTAGTTAGCCAATCCTCTATCCATGCTAATATATTACCCCTAACACCATGAGCTCTTATCTTGTGTAGTAACCTTTTATGTGGCACCTTATCAAATGCCTTTTGGAATTCCAAATACACTATATCTACTGGTTCCCCTTTATTCACCCTGCTTGTTACATCCTCAAAGAACTCTAAAATTTGTCAAACACTATTTCCCTTTCACAAAACCATGTTTCTGCCTGATTGCATTATGAGTTTCTACATGCCCTGCTACTCTTTCCTTAGAGGATTCTAGCATTTTCCCAATGACAGATGTTAGACTAACTGGCCTATAGTTTCCTGTTTTCTGTCACCCCTTTTCTTGAATAAAGGCATTAATTGGCATCATTGGTTGTTAAAAACTTGTTATCTAAACAGTTTCTATCCAAATCTACTCGTAGGATAGTGCTGGCTTCAAAACAAAATTGGGCCTTCATTTTTGGTACAACATCAGATGTTCAGTACAAAAGCAAAAGTAAATCATATAGAACTCCTGTGCAACACACCTGTCATTTGAGAGGGATGGAAATTCCATTTTGTGTTAGGCTACAAAATGAAGATGTGAAGTGAATCAGCATTGTACTTTGAAAGCTGAACTGGGATCAAAGGTTATAATTTGGATACATGGCAAATTATGAAATGTAATTCACTATTATTGCAAACTGAATTTAATTTGCTGCATACTTTTCTTTAAAACATTCCTATTTCCCACGCCTCATGGTTCCAAATATGGAGCTCACTGGGCTACACTAATGAAAGATTACCATCAAAAAATATCAGCAGGACAAAGTGCTCAGCTTCCTATCAAAGCTAGAAATGGCAGTGAACATAAACCATCATTCAAAGCAGGGTTCTATTTCAGAATGCTTGGCTGGTGACACAAAGATTTACCAGTTTAAAAAAAACTAGGACCTATTTTACATCATTCTACAGATTATCTGTCCCAAGCCATATTCAGATATAGTTTATTTTTTATGCATACACGGGATATGGACGTCACTGGTTAAGCCAATATTAATTGCCCATCTCTAACTGCCTTTGTGAAGGTGGTAGTGAGCTGCCTTCTTGAACCGCTGCAGTCTGTGTGGTGAAGTTACACCCACAATGCTATTAGGGAGTTCCAGGATTTTAAACCAGAGACAGTGAAGGAACGAGGATATAGTTCCAAGTCTGGATGATGTGTGCCTTGGACCGGAAGTGGGAGTGCAGGGAAGGAAGCTTATCTAGATTCAATTCACTAGATTAATCTTATCTAATACATACTTCCTCCCAATTTTCTCACTTCTTTCCCCTGCAGAAGGCTATGATTCCAAAGGAAATTGCTGCCTTGCAGCACCTCAATCCCTCATTAGTCAGCAAGTTATTCACAAGTTATTCAACCATGAGGCATATCACAGGCAATTCCATTCTCCAGCAGCAGTCACTTGTTATTGATGAATGGTGAGCCACAGTCATTTTTCTGAGGAGACCAGAGCACCATAAGAAACTAATGCAATATAAACGAGGAAAGAAACCCAGGGTCTTCCTATTCTCTGTGGCTCAACAACACATATATTCAATTAGGAAGCTGCTCTGCAATCAAATTCAATTCAGAAAGGGAAGCATAATGTAAAGTAGGTCAGAAATTAAAGGGCCTACATCACAAAAGGCAAGCCTTTCGGACAGCCTTTGAGCTGATTGAGGAAGTGTACAAGAGTACTCCAGAATGACAACTATTCATGCCATATGATAGCACTGGAACCTATACCTGTGTGCACCCCTTTATTAAACACATTATTTGACAGGGTAAAGATGATGTTTCCACTTGGGGAAAGACAAAAACTAGGGGCCAAAAATATAAGATAGTCATTAATAAATCCAATAAGAAATTAAGGAGGAACGTCTTTACCCAGAGAGTAGTTTGAATGCTACAAGGAGTAGTTGAGGTGAATAGTATAGATTTAAGTGGAAGCTAGATAAACACATGATGTAGAAAGGAATAGAAGGAAATGCTGATTGGGTGAGATGAGGAGAGGTGGGGTGGGAGGAGGCTCATATGGAACTTAAAAGCTGGCATGGACCAGTTGGGCCAAATGGCCTCTTTCTTTGCTGTAACTATTAAGTAATTCCTTTGCTGGCTGTGGGAAAATTGCTCATTGTAGATCCTGAAATCAAACATAACAAGAGACCTTCCAACAGCTTAGAGGCGAGTCTAATAATAGGGCTTCTCCCTCATATGGGAAATCCGTTCATTGACTTGCCCAGTGTGCAGCTCTCTACCTGGTAGGGGGATGTAATTTGAACAGTTAGTTCAGTGCACTGTGTCAAAGGTTACCAGTAGTGTGCTCTACCCATTATACCATCTATTTCTACCACCAGAGTGTAATTACATAAATACATATTGGCCCTTGTATTAAAACATGGGATGCTGGTGTGGTAAACAACATAGAAACACTTAAGAGGGAGCTGGATAAACACAAGGATGAAAGGTAGAAGTTTAGATGGAAACAAAATTACAAAGACTTATTAAAAGATTAGGTAAATTGACAAAATTGTAGCAAATGGATTTCAATGCAGGAAAATGGGTCAGAATGAGGACAGAACAGGGTACTTTTTAAATGGTAAGACCTGGGGATCCAGGTACATGGATCATTAAAATGCCATGAACAGGTACAGAAAATAATCAAAAAGATAATGGAATGCTGAGCTTTCTAGCCAGAGGTCAAGAATACAAGGGGGTAGAGATCATGCTACAGCTAGACAAAGCTCGGTTTGACTGCAGCTGGAGAACTGTGAGCAGTTCTGGCCATCACACCACAGGAAGGATATACTGGCTTTGGAGGGAGTGCAACATAGATTTACTAGAATGAAACCTGGTAAGGGTTAAATTACAAGGAGAGATTACACAAACTAGGGTTATATTCCTTGGAATTTAGAAGGTGATTAAATCAAACTGTTCAAGATATTAAGGGGAACTGATAGGGTAGACAGAGAGAATCTGCATCAGCTGGTCTCAGACTAGGCGACAGTCTAAAAATTACAGTCAGACCTTTTAGGAGTGAAATTAGGAAACACTTCTACACGCAAAGGGTGGTAGAAGTTTGGAACTCTCTTCTGCAAATGATAATTGATGCTAATCAATTGTAAATTTTAAATCTGAAAATCAATAGATTTTTGTTATCCAAAGGTATTCAGGGTTATGGGGCAAAAGCATATGTAGTTATGCTGAAGTTCACTGATCTTACTGAATGACAGAACAGGCTCGAGGGGCTGAATGGCCTACTCCTGTTCCTATGTTCCTATAAAAATATGTTGATGGGTTTAGATGAAGTAGATGGGGGGGGGGGGTAGGTTCGTGTGGAGCATAGCACCAGCATTGACCAATGGCGCTGAATGGCCTATTTCTGTGCTGTACATTCTATGTAATATTGAAAAGCTGAACTTCTTGCTACAGAAGGAAGCCATTCAGCCCATTGTGTCGGTACTGGCTCTTTGAAAGAGTTGTCCAATTTAATCCTATCTGTTCATTAAGGCAGCAATGAGGTCAGATTTACAGTAAAGGCTGTACTAGGAATTAATATTCTCTGCAAAACGCCTACTGAAGCCAATGCAGCCCCAATAACACAAATACATCTATTTATTTGAGGGTATGTTAGTTTTCTAAGTCTCAAGATGTGATTCATGCACCCGCGAGCTCCTATTATGTGATTTGCATAACTCTTTGCTGGCCTTGTTTTACACTGGGCAGTTATCTCAGTCTGGAGAGATTTAATTTGGGAACATTGATCGCTTTCCTTGCCCTTATCCTCAGGGTCACTTGGATCGCTGACTGGATCCTCAGGGATACTTAGATCACTGACGGGGCAGGTTCTCAGCCGACAAGAAATCGACCTGAAATGAAGCCGTAGCACATGGCATTGCATGTGCAATCGATCCAGTACCATTGTGAAAGGCCTCGAATTAACAGCACATACACAGGGCGACAGATTACTCACCGAAAATAAAGTTATCGGGTCTAAAAAGTTGTCCTAAGCTGCCCGATCGCACACTGTCCATCGTCCCTGGCTCCAAGTCCAACAAGATCGCTCTGGGAACATATTTCTGTGCTGAAAGATGGGATTTTTTTTGAAAGTTACAACATATAAAATATTAGTTACTGCATAAAAAGTTTTATACAAAAGACAAAAGTCCATGAAAATGTCACCCTAATCCCAGCTGTTGTATCTGAAATCCCCCCACGGTACCAGAAATCCGCCTTTAATTGCAGATTGATACTTTTTTTTTTATTGTATCGAACAGAACTCACAAGTCGCTTCGTTATAATAGACATTGATTCTCTCCAACTGTAAGTGAGAGTCTCCATTGTAATTGCCTTGAGGGTCGATCCCGTGTTCATCACTAATCACCTCCCAAAACTGGGGGGTAAAAAAAAGAGAAAATTAATGTCAGCGAGATGGAAAGAAAAAGTTAAACAAGAGCAGCAGTTTCTCTTCCTATTCTCTCCCCCAGTTAGGAAGACTGTCTGGGTTTAGAGATTAAATTCTTGATCCTTCCTGATTTTATGGATCCGCCGACGCCGCCGGATCGTCAATGAAAGTTTTGATTCATGAACATGTATCTCTGGGTAACAGACCCAGCATTACCCTTCAGAACCGAAAACACACACACTCTGCTCTGTGGTGAAGACAGACAGATGTAATGTGCTGGATTCAGTCAGTGCCACACCCTCTGGCTGAGGAGCAATAAACCCCCCCCCCCCCCCCAAAAATCCAAAACAATTGCTTTGACTGAGATACATTTCACCTCCTTTTACACACGTACTCTTCAAATTAATCACCGAAGACAGGATTGATCTGGAAAGGACTTTGAGATAAATCAGAAACTAGACATTCAGCTTTCAATCCCCCTCCGAAAACAAACTCGGCAGAAATGTAACACTCTTCACCACACCTACACTGTAAATTCAGGACCAAAGTGGGTTTTTTTAACACTCTGGAAGTACTACACTAACAATGCATACTGATTTCACCTTGCTTCCGATTTGGTTTCCACATTGTCCGGCTTGTATATGGACTATTTCGCGCATTGTGCTGTTTGTCAACGCTCCCCCTGTTTACACTGTCCTGATTTTCCTCGTTATTAGGCGGCGATCACCGTCTCTCGCCCTTTTATATGGAGGGGATACACGAGCTCTCAGCCAAACCCTCCCCAATCCAGAACACAGCCTCCCCTATTCAGCATAGGCGGGACCGAGACCAAATCATCCGCAGCGGGGCGGCCCCCTAAATACTAACTTTTGTGTCAGTAAAAGAAACATTTCAGTTGGAAGAAACAACCTCTGTCTTTTTTTTTAAACAAAATTTAGCCTTTCCGTTTTGTTAAAGCTGGAGTGAATTCTCCTATCAGGAACAGTATTCATCCATTTAAACGTCTCTCCCAATCACACAAAAACATTTAACTTATTTGAAAGTATTTTCATAGAATCATACAGCACAGAAGGAGGCCATTCAGCCCATCGTTATCTGTGCTGAGTGTTTCAAAGAGCTATCCAATTAGTATTACTTTCCCTATAGCCCTGCACATCTCGCTTTTACAAGCATTTATTTATCCAATCCCCTTTTGAATGTTATTATTCGATCTGCTTCCACTGCCCTTTCAGGGAGTGTAATCCAGTTCATAAGAACTCGCTGATTAAAAGAAATTTCTCCTCATCTCCTCTCCTGTTCATCTGCCAATTACTTTAAATCTGCGCACCTTGGGTTGTTTTACTATGTTAAAGGTGCTATATAAATGAAAGTTGTTGTGTCCTCTTGTTTCGGACCCTCCTGCCGGTAGAATGATATCTGCCAGTCGTTATCATAGAATGGTTACAGCACAGAATGAGGCCATTTGACCCATCATCTCTGTTTTGGCTCTCTGCAAGAGCAACTCACCTAGTCCCACTCCTTTTCCCCGAAGCCCTGCAAATTTTTTCTCTTCAGATAATTATCCAATTTCCCCTTGAAAGCCACAATTGAATCTTCCTCCACCAAACTCTCAAGCAGTGCATTCCAGATCTTAACTACTCACTGCATAAAAAGGTTTTTCCTCATATAACTGTTTGTTCTTTTGCCATTCACCTTAAACAAGAATCCTCTGGTTCTCCACCCTACAGCCAATAAGAACAGTTTCTCTCTCTCTCGACTCTGTCTAGTTCCCTCTTGAATTTGAACACCGCTATCAAATCTCCTCTCAACCTTCTCTTCTCTAAGGAGAACAGCCCCAGCTTCTCTAATCTATCCATGTAACTGAAATTCCTCATCCCTTGAACAACTCTTGTAAATCTTTCTGAACTCCCGCTAACGCCTTCACATCCTTCCTAAAGTGCAGTGCCAGAATTGGACACAATACTCCAGTTGAGGCCAAATCAATGTTCTATAAAGGTTCACCATAACTTCCTTGCTTTTACTTGAAGGAAGTGAGTGGAGTTGAAGGAGTAGTTGTTTAACGTGAGTACAAGTTCAGCCAGGCGGAGGAGGGTGGTGGTGGATGGGGACTGGTTGGGCCTCTGTTCAAGGAAGAAGCAGAGAGCCCTCAAACCGTCCTGGTGGGGGAATTGTACAGAGATCGGACGCCTCCAGCATTCTCCCTCTACCTGGACCCCTCCCCTTGGCCTCTTACCCGCTCTTGCTCTTTTCATTGAAAACTGTCGGCGAGACATTGGTCATCTCAATTTCTCTGCCCCCTTCACTCACTCTAACCTGTCCCCCTCTGAACTAAAGGCACTCCGTTCTCTCAGGTCTAACCCCGACATGGTAATCAAACCTGCAGACAAGGGTGGTGCTGTTGTTGTCTGGCGTACCAACCTCCACCTTGCAGAGGCTCAACGCCAACTCTCAGACACTTCTTCCTACCTCCCTCTGGACCATGACCCCATGACTGAACATCCATCAAGCTACTGTCCAAAGGACTGTCTCTGCCTCATCTCCTCTGGAGATCTTCCCTCTACAGCTTCCAACCTCATAGTCCCACAACCCCAGACAGCCCGCTTCTACCTCTTTCCCAAAATCCACAAACGGGACTGTCCCGACAGACCCATTGTGTCAGCCTGTTCCTGCCCCACTGAACTTATTTCTTCCTATCTAGACTCTATCTTTTCTCCCATGGTCCAGTCTCTTCCCACCTACATCCGTGACTCTTCGGACGCCCTACGTCATTTTGACAATTTCCAGTTTCCTGGCCCCAACCGCCTCCTCTTCACTATGGACGTCCAATCAGTCTACACCTCCATCCCCCACCAGGATGGTTTAAGCGCTCTCCGCTTCTTCCTGGAACAGAGGCCCAACCTAGTCGCCATCCACCACCACCCTCCTCCGCCTGGCTGAACTTGTTCTCATATTGAACAACTTCTCCTTCAACTCCACTCACTGCCTTCAAGTAAAAGGTTTGTTATGGGTACCCGCATGGGTCCTAGTTCTGCCTGTCTTTTTGTGGGATATGTCGAATATTCCTTATTCCAGTCCTACTCAGGCCCCCTCCCCCAACTCTTTTTCCGGTACATTGATGATTGTATCGGTGCGGTTTCCTGCTCCCGCCCGAACTGGAAAACTTTATCAACTTTGCTTCTAATTTCCACCCTTCTCTCACCTTTACATGATCCATCTCTGACACTTCCCTTCCCTTCCTCGACTTCTCTGTCTCCATCTCTGGGGATAGGTTGTCTACAAATATCCATTATAAGCCCACCGACTCCCACAGCTACCTCGACTACACTTCTTCACACCCTGCCTCCTGTAAGGACTCCATTCCATTCTCCCAGTTTCTCCATCTCCGACGCATCTGCTCTGATGATGCTACCTTCCATGACAGTGCTTCAGATATGTCTTCCTTTTTCCTCAACCGAGGATTCCCCCCCCCCCATTGTGGTTGACAGGGCCCTCAACTTAGTCCGCCCATTTCCCGCACCTCTACCCTCACCCCTTCCCCTCCCTCCCAGAACCGCGACAGGGTTCCCCTTGTCCTCACTTTCCACCCCATCAGCCTCCATATCCAAAGAATCATCCTCCGCCATTTCCACCACCTCCAGCGTGATGCCACTACCAAACACATCTTCCCCTCCCTTCCCCTATCAGCATTCTGAAGGGATCGTTCCCTCCGTGACACCCTGGTCCATTCCTCCATAACCCCCACCACCTCGTCCCCTTCCCATGGCACCTTCCCCTGCAATCACAGGAGGTGTAATACCTGCCCATTTACCTCCTCTCTCCTCACTATCCCAGGCCCCAAACACTCCTTTCAGGTGAAGCAACGATTTACTTGTACTTCTTTCAATGTAGTATACTGTATTCGCTGCTCACAATGTGGTCTCCTCTACACTGGGGAGACCAAACGCAGACTGGGTGACCGCTTTGCGGAGCACTTCCACTCAGTCTGCAAGCGGAACCCCGAGCTTCCAGTTGCTTGCCATTTCATCACTCCTCCCTGCTCTCATGCTCACATCTCTGTCCTGGGATTGCTGCAGTGTTCCAGTGAACATCAACGCAAGCTCGAGGAACAGCATATCATTTACCGATTAGGCAAGCTACAGCCTGCCGGACTGAACATTGAACAAAGAACAAAGAAAAGAACAAAGAACAATTCTGGCAAGGCCAGAATTTATTGCCCATCCCTAATTGTTCTTGAGAAAGTGGTGGTGAGCCGCCTTCTTGAACCATTGCAGTCCAGATGGTGTAGGCACACTAACAGTGCTGATGGCAAGGGAGTTCCAGGCTGGAGTGAATTGGATTGGCTGAAGACTGGCATCTGTGATGCTGGGGACCTCAGGAGGAGACCAAGATGGATCATCCGCTCGGTACTTCTGGCTAAAGGTGGATGCAAATGTTTCAGCCTTGTCTTTTGCACTGGTGTGCTGGGCTGTACCATCATTGAGTGTGGATGTTTGTGGAGCCTCCTGCTTCGGTTAGTTGTTTAATTGTCCACCACCATTCACGACTGGATGTGGCAGGACTGCAGAGCTTAGATCTGATCCGTTGGTTGTGGGATTGCTCTAATGAATGCTACTTCTGCTATTTAGCATGCATGTAGTCCTGTGTTGTAGGTTCACCAGGTTGGCACCTCATTTTTAGGCATGCCTGGTGCTGCTGCTGGCATGCCCTCCTCATTGAACCAGGGTTGATCCCCTAGCTTGATGGTAAAGTGCAGGATATGCTGGACCATGAGATTAGAGATTAATGTTTTCTAATTGAGGTCACAGAGAGATACAGCACCGAAACAGGCCCTTCAGCCCACCGAGTCTGTGCTGGCCATCAACCACCCATTTATACTAATCCCACATTAATCCCATATTCCCTACCAGATCCCCACCTTCCCTTAATTCTCCTACCACCTACCTACACTAGGAGCAATTTACAATGGCCAATTTACCTAGCAATGCGCAAGTCTTTGGTTGTGGGAGGAAACTGGAGCACCCGACGGAAACCCACGCGGTCACAGGGAGAACTTGCAAACTCCACACAGGCAGTACCCAGAACCGAACCCGGGTCGCTGGAGTTGTGAGGCTGCGGTGCTAACCACTGCGCCAATGTGCCGCCCTATGAGGTCCATGAGGGGATCCCAGGGGATCCACTAGATCAACAATTTTCTGTCCATTGAGAGTCAAGTAAACCCTGCATTGCAAGCACGATGTCTTCTCAATTCCATATTTTATATTTTTTTACATTTGTTGATTAACTAGTGCATCATTTCTGTTACTGTCCAGTGATAAAAATGATGGCACTGTTTACTATTGGATGGTTGGCACTGTCGTTCAGAACTTAAGGTGGGGCTGCCCAAAGTGTCTGGCATTATGTCGATATTTTCAGGAAATATCTCATATTTACAGTGAATTCCTGAGAATGTACCTGTATTTATGGGAAATGTGTGGATATTTGCTGGGAACATGTGGATATTTGTAAGGAATATTTACAGGGAGTGTGTGGATGTTTACAGGAAATGTGTGGAAAACAGGAAAAACTAAATGGAGGAGAAAGTACAAGTACAGTTTCAAAATCAGACTAACAAAACAAAACAAATTAGAGAAAAATCATCTGATCAAGATTGTTGTATGTTGCATTCCTTTTTATTATCCCACAGGGGGCTCTTAGGTTGCTCAGGCATGATTTATCTTGATAAACCTCTTACTTTAAAATGTTTTTTTTACATTGTTGTTGGACTCATGTTTTTGTTCCTGGATCTGCCAAGCCTTTTCTTCCATTGAAATTTTCTGTTCCTGATAAAGGGGGAAGAACTTGTTTGGAACTCAGAGAGCTCGTCCGATTTGTAGCTATGTATCATTAGGCATAAGCTGCATCATGGAGAGTAGGTTCAGTTTTTCATTAGTTCATTGTGGGGGTGGGGGGGCGTATCATGAATGGGAGACTAGACACAGAATCACAGCTGAACGCAGAGTGAAACATGCAGGAGGAACTCAGACACAGGAAGACCGAGGCAAGAAAATGGAACAAATAAGACTGAATCAGGTGGAAAGGAAGAGCGTTTGAGATGGTGCAAGAATATTGTGACTAAGTGGGAAAGGAGCAGAGTGTGGGAGGAATGGATAACAGGAAAGACTTTAACTATTTGACTCCACAGTGTTTTCTTAATGTCACAACTGGCCCTTTCATCTCAGACTTAGCCCAGAGTTGTGGAACTTTGACCTATTGACTGTCCCTCCCTAACGTCACCAAGAGTACTTTCATTCACCTCTGCCTCACTTGTCTTCCTGAAATGGCAAAACCCGGATCCATGCTTTTATCATCACTCTCTACTTGTTTGCTACCCCTGCTTTTACCAGTCATACACTACAAATCATCCAGGAGGCTTGTGTTTTTACCCATGTCCACATCCCCAACACCCATGTTTTTGCCAAGCTTCATTGGCTTCCAAAGTCCCAGAGAACTGACTTTAAGATTTTCACACTCCTTTTCAAATCTTTCTACAGCTTCACCCCTCCCTATTTCTGTGATCTCCCCCAGCGTTATATCCCTGCATGCACCTTTCCAAAACTATCCCACTTCTTGTTTTCACTGCTCTGCCATCAGCAGGTATTGCTTCAGCCAGAGGCAGGGTCATCCTGAATGTTAAGGCAGAGGTCAACAGATTCTTCACAAAGAAGGGAGTCATAGGGGGTAGGCAGGAAAGTGGAGTTGAGTCCACAAACAGATCAGCCGTGATCTTATAGAATGGCGGAGCAGGCTCAAGGGGCCGAATAGACTACTACTGCTCCTAGTATGTATATTCGTATCCTATGGACCTCCCTCCCTCAGCATCTCTACCTTGTTAACTCCTCAAGAACATTCTCTCTGACAGTTCTTTTAATCCCTCCTGACACACTTCCCTCCCACTGCCCATCCCTCAGCATCCACTTACTATCCAGTACAATGTAAACTGCTCCCAGCTGTATCTTTGCATTTAATGAATGCTCTCGAAATGTAGGATGCTGTTTATTGTTATCACTGAAACTAGAACTTGAGAAAGTTAAGGTATAGTATGAGAAAAGGTCATTAAGCCTATTGAATTAACTTCTTCTAAAAAACGATTTCAAGTTGACACCATCAAGATGGACAGAGTGAGGGTAAACAGCCTAACAGCTCTCTATAGTATTTCCTACCTATAATATTTTTATATCAATATTTATTTCTTATCTGGCTTGGGTTTGGTTCAGTTCACTTCACCTCTGTTCAGATAGAGCCCTGGTCGGACTCCAATACTCCAAGACTATGGCTAGTGGCAGTAGCGCGTTGAGCCTGTGTTCATTTTCTGGTCACCATCTTTGGATTGAGTTGAGAATGGAGCCAGGGCCTAGAGCTGTTGTTGGGGTTTGGTAGCAGAAGTCTCAATAACCATAGATGAGTCTCAGCAAGTGACTAAGTAGCAGGCACAGCCAGGTTTGAGTCTGGCTTTGAGCTAAGGCTTCTTGGGGCTGAGATTGATATTATGGGCTGGATTTTGTTGTTCCACCACTGGAAGCAGAAGCTGGTGCAGCAAATGGCGGCCGCTCCCGCACAGGACCCGCGCCGCCGCGATTACGTGGTATGCGGCCACTTAACATATTGATGGTGGCCAGCCCCCCTCCAACCACGTGGCAGGGGCAACATTGGCGACGCCATTCACGGTGTCACCTGATGGAGGAGCAGGTGCTGCCGCCATTTTTAAAAGGCTGCCAGCCCTGCAAACAGTTCAACATAATGCAGAGTTCACCCTTTCCCCCCCTTCCCCATATAAATCATGCAGCGTTCACCCCTTCCCCACCTCGGTGGCGCCAGCTTCTCCTGGACAGGAAAGTGAAGGCGCATGAGTGCCGCATGACGTGCTCAAGATCGGGAACTGAAGGTAAGATCACGGGGAATTAAATTTAAATTTATGCGGAGAGATATTCTAAATATGTAAAGCCGGGTCCCATTGCAGAGCGGCGGAGGGGCCGTCTCAGATCCTCACCGCCACCGGGAAGATCAGGCCGGGCAATCCCAGCGTCGGAATCCGTGGTAGCTGCTCCCGCTCCGATTCCCCCCCCCCACCTTCCTCCCGCCACGAAACCCACCGTCGGGCTGAGAACAAAATCCAGCCCTAGGAGTATGAAGTCAGGCTGGGCCTTCATCACAGAGTCACAGCAGAAGATCTAATTTATCTCTGCACATGGAGGTGAACTCCCCTGCACCATGATTCATCCAGAATTCCTGAGGGAAGTGAACAGCCGCAGGCAAATCTTGCAAGTGAAGAAGATTCTGTGGAATTTCTTCCTGACCATAAAGTTAATTGAGTAAATACACTGGACAGCACAGTCTAATATTACATTCCACATTATTTAACTGTGACCAATTGCATTCCACTCTTGATGCTCCATATATCAGCCTGAAAGGACTTTAATGTTTTTGTCCGCTGCTCACAAACACATAAAGTAATGAAAAACGAGAAAGGTGCAACAAAGTACCCAACAGCTCATCCTGATCGCCAAAAATGACAAGCTGATACCGTTTATCACAGGCACATGAGGGGGATTTCCCAATTGTTGTTCCCTGTTTATTTTAAACAGATTAATGGCAGTGTGAAATAATGTCAGTTGGAAAATCTCCTTGCCTCTCCACTCTGCCTTTTTAAACTAATCCCATGAATCTTGTTCTGAGCAGGAAATCTGTCAGGTTAAAAGTGAATCAGCCATTCCAGTACATACATGATAGAGAGTATGCTAAGTACCTCCATCAGGGAAAAGTGGGCAAGGACCATCATAGCTCCTTGATAACAGGCTTGAAGGCGAGGATTCCCCTCATTGGGTCAACTCTAACTTTATGATTGTCACTAAAGCTGGACTCAGGAGCAGCGTCAATTCAAAGATGCTATTGTGGAGCTCCGATTATTGAGTCTATTCAAACAAATGTTCAGTGTAAGATTGGAGTGGATTCAGCTGTGCATGGCCACTTGTGCTGTCGCTAATCATCCAACAACAGGGACTATGTTTGCAGCAGGGATTGTATGTGCTGTGGGTTTTTGTCAACAAGCGAATCTTGTTTCATAAAGGAAAGAAACATGATAACGTGGGGCCTTTAGGAGATCACACCTTATCACAGCCAGTTCAATGACACCACATGGTCTCATATTAATGATAAACATTACCAAGCTCATTACCTTACTACATTCTGAACTTGCTTTGCTTTGCAGTATGAAATCTTGCACACTGAAACAAAAGTGATCCTACTTATTTCACTTTTATAGGTGCATACAATTGATAAATAAATAAACAGCTACCTTTTTTCAGGCTTTCAGTCAGGCTCATCTGCCCCTACCAAAGGAGCTTAAGCTCTATCTCCTTTACATCCCCTTTCTGATTGACTAACTTTCTGAGTGTAAAAACATACTGAGTTCATTAACGCAGCCTTCAACAAGGCATGCAGGGGAGACAGTGGTAATGTTGCTGAGCTGGTACTGCAGAGGTTATGACTAATGCCCTGGGGCTATGGGTTCAAATCCCACCATAGCAGCTGGTGGAATTAATTAATAAATAAACTGGAAATAAACACTAATCTCAGTAAAAGTATCATGAAGCTACCATTGATTGTTGTAAAAACCCATCTGATTCACTAATGTCCTTCAGGGAATGAAATCTGCTGTCCTTACCTAGTCTGACCTACATGTGACTCCATATCCACAGCAATGTGATTGAATCTTAACAGCCCTCTGGAATGGTCTAGCAAGCCACTCAGTTGTCAAGAGAAATTAGGGATGGGCAGCAAATGCTGGTCTTGCCAATGATGCCCACATCCCACGAAAGAATTAACAAAAACTGGAATTCACTGCCTGAATGGGTGGTGGAAGTAGATTCAATATAACTTTCAAAAGAGAATTGGATAAACACTGAAAGGGAAAAATTTATTGGGGTTTGGGGAAAGAGGAGGAGAATGGGACTAATTGGATAGCTCTTCCAAACAGCCCACACAGGTGCAATGGGCTGAATGGCCTCTTACTGTGCTGCATCATTCTAAGAACATTCAGAATTTTTAGAAAGATATGCAGCCTAGATGGATACTCAATATTTAGACCTATTGTCAACACTTGTCAAACTGAGAGAGGGGAATATGCTGCGAGACCTGGGTGTTCTCGTACACCAGTCGCTGAAGGTAAGCACAGGCGGTAAAAACGGCAAACGGTATGTTGGCCTTCATAGCGAGAGGATTCGAGTACAGGAGCAGGGATGTCTTGCTGCAATTATACAGGGCCTTGGTGAGGCCATACCTGGAATATTGTGGGCAGTTTTGGTCTCCTTATCTGAGGCAGGATGTTCTTGCTATCGAGGGAGTGCAGCGAAGGTTTACCAGACTGATTTCTGGGATGGCGGGTCTGATGTATGAGGATAGATTGAATCGGTTAGGAATATATTCGCTGGAGTTCAGAAGAGTGAGGGGGGAATCTCATAGAAACCTATAAAATTCTAACAGGACTTGATGGGGTAGATGCAGGAAGGATGTTCCCGATGGCGGGGGAGTCCAGAACCAGTCATAGTCTAAGGATATGGGTTAATCTTTCAGGACCAAGATAAGGAGAAATTTATTTACCCAGAGAGTGGTGAGCCTGTGGAATTCGCTACCACAGAAAGCAGCTGAGGCCAAAACATTGTATGTTATCAAGAAGGAGTTAGATATAGCTCTTGGGTCTAAAGGGATCAAAGGGTATGGGGTGAAAGCGGGAATAGGCTACTGAGTTGGATGATCAGCCATGATCATAATGAAATGGTGGAGCAGGCTCAAAGTGCCGAATGGCCTACTCCTGCTCCTATTTTCTATGTTTCTATGTTGCTGGTGTTGTAGTTAGGGGTGGGGACACGTTTGACATTAGGAGACCACATTTCGGGAGGTATTTCTGCATCCAAAGTGTGGAGGCTGTGGTGGTTCTTCCAATTTGTGATGAATGTTCTTCAACTGAAAAGATATTATGTACTGTAATAGTGATGTATATTTCCTTTATTCATGTCTGGCCAAAACAAACAATATATATGGGTGGCGCAGTGGTTAGCATCGCAGCCTCATAGCTCCAGTGACCTGGGTACTGCCTGTGTGGAGTTTGCAAGTTCTCTCTGTGACTGCGTGGGTTTCTGCTGGGTGCTCTGGTTTCCTCATACAGCCAAAGACTTGCAGGTTGATAGGTAAATTGGCCATTGTAAATTGCCCCTAGTGCAGGTAGGTGGTAGGGAATATGGGATTGATGTAGGATTAGTATAAATGGGTGGTTGTTGGTCAGCACTGACTCGGTGGGCCAAAGGGCCTGTTTCGGTGATATATCTCTAAATAAAAAAAAAAAATCCAATTGGCCACTAAAATACAGAAAAGGATTGATCCTGCTTTGATTGCTGTGCCAAGTGCTGTGTAAAACAATGGGGTCAATTTTACCCCTACCTGCCCAGTGCAAACCTGGGAAGATATACAGTGAAAATTGACTGGGTGATTCACTGCCGATGTCCACCTTGGATCCTGCCAGCTCTAATTTTAACCTGTCTTCCTGGGCTGACAGGGTCCTTCTTTAAATATGTAAGTCAGGGTCTGATAATGTCATCAGGCCCTGACGCGATTTTAATTCCAGCATCATTCCTGCCAGATAAAATTTACTGAGAAGATGATTAAATGCAGAAGAGGCCATTCAAGATCAGTTTTCTATCTTCCTCTGTTTCCTGTGGCTGGACAACCTAAAACTAGGAGTCATAATCTCAGGATCAGGTATCGGCCATTTAGGACTGAGTTGAGGAAACATTTCTTCATTCAGTGGGTTGTAAAGTTTAGCAATCTCTACCCCTGTGGATTGTCAGTTATTGAGTATATTCTAGACTGAGATTTGTAGAGTTTTGGACACTAAGATAATGAAGGGATGTGGGGATAGAGTGGGTAAATGGAGTTGATGTAGATGATTTTATTGAATGGCGGAGCAGGCTTGAGGAGCTGTTGTGTGTCTGCTCTCTTGTTCCATCTCATTTCATTAATTTAAACACCTGACTACACATATATCAGTTGGAACAATGTAGAATCAGGTCTTCAATGAGATATTATACTTCATAATCCAGTATGTGTGCTCAAGTCTCACATGTTGCAATTCCAGTAATGAGTACAGCACACTCCACAATCCAGTATGTGTACAGCATACAGTGGGTTCACTCACAACTCTTATACTAATTCTACCTTTGATCTCTACATTCCATGCATACTACCAGTAAATCCAAGTATATCAAATATACATAAAAGTGACATCAGGATAACAACATGGAACCAGCAAAGTGCACCTAACTCTTCTCAATCCCTTCTAATCGTTCTGTTGCCATGGTTATCTGGCCCACTTAACCTCCATGGTTATTTTATCACTATTAACACAAGCAACCAGACTTACATCTTCCAGACCATCAGAAATGTGGATGAGTGATTTGACACATTCCATCAGACACTTATTCTTAATAAGATACCCTTGCCTTGGGCCCACTTGCACAATGCATCCATTCAGAAAGCTGATCCCACAATTAGCCCAGGACAGGCCGTGTGGTCTGCTCCTGTTTCTTATGTTCATATGGGCCAAGAGTGTTCCTCTAGGCCCAATGAGGAAAGTGAAGGTTTTTTCTGTCTGTGACTTCACCACCACAATCCCCAACCCCAGAACCCTGGATCCTACACGTGCCTCAGTTTTGGTAGGTAGCCAAAGGCTCCCCGAATTTCTGCAGTCAGCCACCACCTCCCACCCACTTCTTGCCCATTTCATGTGGGAAATTGGTCAGTGGCATGTAAATGAAGTCTGCGTTGTTAAAATTGCCATGGTCTCATTCTGCCTCAGACAGGCAGGATTCTAACTGAAACCAACGTGTCCACCCCTGAAATCTGCTGGCAGTTAAAATCCCTTTCATGTATTTTACACTGCAGTCAATCACCACCAAAGACTTGCTCAGGACAGGGATCCTTAGTGCTTACATTTTAATAAATACCTGGTAGAGAGTGGGTTTATGATAATAAGGATAAAGACTGAGATAATCAAATGTTCCATGGGACACAATATGAATAGTGGCGGTGTGAGGATGAATGAACAGTTTTCATTTTGTCTGATAATTGATGAAAAAAGAGACTTGCTGTCAAATCTTTTCATCTTGCACTCATCAGGACAGATGCAAGAATGCCAAATTTCAAAGGGAGCAATAATTTATACTGCATGAGAAAAGGGGTGCTGATTGGTTGTCGACTCTAATTGGTCGAAGCGTTGCCATGGAGCATGCACCAGGGAACTATTGTCCCGCACGTTTTTGTTTAATTCAAAAAAGATGCAGTGCCTGGATAAGTTCCTTTCTCCTGCAGAGGACAGGTCCCTGCGTATGAATATATGTAGCTTCTAGCAAGCATAAGTGAGCCACATTCTGAGCCTAACTGATAATCTTAAATTGATTGTTAGTGTAATTCTTGGGATTGTTCAGTAAGTGCCGTCCAATCACGAAATCACATCTAACGTTAGACATTGTGTTCTGAGTTTTGCAAATATGAGCTGGTTGAGTACGATCAGTTCTCTGCCTATTGTGAACAGCTGAAGGGACAAAAACAAGAAATGCTGGATTCACTCAGCAGGTCTGGCAGCATCTGTAGAAAGAGAAGCAGAGTTAACGTTTCGGGTCAGTGACCCTTCTTCGGAACTGAAGGGACATGCTGTTTGATACGATCCACCAATCACTGGGACGTATGGCTTACATATATTTGTCCGATAACCTTTGAGTATCAGAGAGCACTTACACCGAATTTTCTCTCCAGAAACTCCTCCTCACTTATAGGTAGATTGTACATGCTTCATGAAGGAGTGGGCTTGATAATGTTTTGTCCCTCCATATAGTCTTACATTTTTACACAGGCTTTTCAATTTCTTCCACTTTAAAGGAAAACTTTTCTTGCTTGTGCTCTCTTGATAATGGAATGGCACACAAACCATCATGAGCTGACAAAAATCATCACGTGGATCACCCATGCCATCATCAGACTTCAATTCCTCTTCACTAGGATGTGAAGTGATCATTTGTACTACAAATGGAAGGGGATGAATCTGTATCTTTGCTCTACTTTAATATAGACTTATCACTAAAGTTATGAGACATATTAGTGCAAAATAAGTACCACTATTTTCAGAGTGTGTCAGCCACTGAATTGGGGGTGATGCGGAATTTATTGCAGGACTTAGAGCAAACAGTCTATTTTACAGCAAACAAACTCTATTTACTCAGCAAATAGAGTCATTTAAAAGAGTCTACAAACTGCGGCAAACAGAATTCATGACCAAAACTGCAGCAACTTTTCCTGATAAAAGCAGGATTGTTTCTCCAGCAAAATACAGTGAGTGGAGGATAGTTAAATAATACAAATTATGTACATAAAGTCAATCCCAATTACATACAAGAGTGCGGTCTCCAGGCATGATTGATCGAGGAATTACCCAATCGTCTCCATTCTGGCCAGGAATAGTGGTGTCACTATATGTAACCCACTACTTTCACAATAAAGGGGAGTGTAAGGTTGGATAATTACTCTGTCCATAATCATGACATTATTGGGCTACTGAACTGGAGTAGCCATATAAATACCGTGGCTACAAGAGTAGGTCAGAGGCTAGGAATCCTGCAGCGAGTAACTCATCTCCTGACTCCCCAAAACCTGTCCACCATCTACAAGGTACAAGTCAGGAGTGTGATGGAATACTCTCCACTTGCCTGGATGGGTGCAGCTCCAACAACACTCAAGAAGCTCGACACCATCCAGGACAAAGCAGCCCGCTTGATTGGTACCCCATCCACAAACATCCACTCCCTCCACCACCGACGCACAGTGGCAGCAGTGTGTACCATCTACAAATTGCACTGCAGCAATGCACTGAGGCTCCTTAGACAGCACCTTCCAAACCCACGACCTCTACCAACTAGAAGGACAAGGGCAGAAAATGCATGGGAACACCACCACCTGCAAGTTCCCCTCCAAGTCACACACCATCCTGACTTGGAGCTATATCACCGTTCCTTCACTGTCGCTGGGTGCAAATCCTGGAACTCCCTTCCTAACCGCACTGTTGGTGTACCTACCCCACATGGACTGCAGCGGTTCAAGAAGGCAGCTCACCACCACCTTCTCAAAGGCAATTAGGGATGGGCAATAAATGCTGGCTTAGCCAGCAACGCCCACATCCCATGAATGAATAAAAAAAATCAACTTAAATGTCATTTTCCTCATCTTTAGCTTCTCTTAAATCAAATGTAGCTTCCAGAATGAATGCTTAGAACTGTTAATCGCATTGCTGAACTGGATAAGTTTACTGATTTGCTAAAGTGCTTTCCCTGATGGTCTAACTGAGATTGGGGAATCCTTTGCCCAGACAAACATCTTGCTATTTTGTGATAGAGGCCTGCAACCTGACCCAAACCCGACGGGACTCAACGCCATGTGTCGGGTTCGGGTTGGGCCCATCTTACGGGGTCGGGTTGGCCCGAGTCCAGATCGAGTCGGGTCGGGTCGGGCCGGACACACACGGTAAGTGCTCTGCTGGTAAGTATTAAAAATAAAAAAACTTACCTGAGCTGGGAGTCCGGGACGAAACTGAGTCTGCGCAGTGAGCGAGTGATGTCTCTATGACGTATCGCGCATGCGCTGCAGCTTCTTGCAGGTTTGATGTCAGCAAGGTAAGTAAAGGGATGGTCAGGTCGGGTTGAGTAGTGATGGTTTCGGGTCAGGTCGGGTCGGGCCGGGCTGGGCTCGAGGCAAAATTGGAGGGTCTCGGGCCGGGCCGGCTCGGGCTGGGGCTGGGGCTGGGGCTGGGGCTCGGGCCTGCTGTGGTTCAGTCGGGTTCATTTTCCCGACCTAAAGCAGGCTTTGTGGTACAACTTGTTAGTAACAACTGCAACAATCCATTCTATCATTCACTTTAAACAGTGAACACTGCATATGTTATATTTAATATGGCTATAGTACGTAATTGTATGAGTGAGCTGCTCTCAGCCAGTGTCCATGGGTGAGGGAGGGGTAAGTCTATCTGGTTTCCTACTCCTTATTGCCATCCAGAAATTCCTGTTGAAATTGCATTTGTATGAGCAGATAGTGGTAAAAGACTCACATTTATGTAGCACCTTTCATCCTAATGTGCTTTATAGCCAATGAAATATTTGTTGAAGTGTAGTCACTGTAGGAAAATGTAGGAATGTAGGAAAAGCAGCAGCCAATTTGCACACAGCAAGCTCCCACAAACAGCAATGTGATAATGACCAGATCGTCTGTTTTTGTGATGTTGATTGTGGAATAAGTATTGGTCAGGACACCCGGGATAACTCTCCTGTGAATGAGTACCTGGTGATCTTTTATGTCCACCTAAGAGCAGACAGGACCTCCATTTAACATCTCATCCAAAAAGCAGCACATCTGACAGTTCAGCACTCCATGGGAGTGGCAACCTAGACCTTTACATTCCAGTGGGACTTGAACACACAACCTTTAAACTCAGAGGCAAGTGTGCTACCAACTGAGCAACAGCTAACACACAAATCAGGCTTTATTGTGATGTCTTCCACTGACACTCAGGGTTCAGACGCATTCAGCACAGACACAATGGGCCAAATGATCTCCTTCTGTGGTATAAATTTCTATGATTCTGTAAAGAACAGCTTCTTGGGTCAGTTATTGCAGACTGCTAGTGCCTGTAGTTTTGCACTGCTGGATGAGTTACTGTTTTCAAGGGGGAGAAAGATTTATGATATTTTATTGACCTCAAGGTTCCCCATTTCATCCAACCTCAAAGATCACCAGCTGATAGTTTAAATTTGAGTGCTGCTATTAATGAAGTGTCAACTATACTGAAGATTAATGTTTACTTGCTGTCCAATGCTATTGCTAGAATGACAATAATTAACCATTAATATAGTTACATCCTGTGTGTAATGCAGGCATTAAAAAATGTGGTGAATTTTTGAGACTCTCCAGATGCTCACAGTCGAAACAACTGAGACTTGAAGGAACTTTCAGAAGTTTTAAGTTTAGTTCCTCTCAGCTTTATTTTAGCCAATTATAAAAATCTCTGCTTCAAGTGCATACGAGACTGAACATGTAAAGAACATCATTATTTCTGACGTAACTTCTGATGAATGCTAAGAATGTAGAAGGTCAGTGAGACACACAGCTCTCTAATGCTGCTGACCGCCTACATTGAGCACTGTGCTTTCTGCAGCCCATTTGTTGTGCTCTATGATTGGATTTCAAGCTGGAGGCTAGCTGATTACAATACACACTTTGGACAGAGTGGAACTATTAGCGTTATAGAACCCCTTTGTGTTATCGTACTGAATTAGTGATGCCAAATGCTGGCAAGATATTGACGCCATGAATTACAGATTTAAGGTAATTGGCAAAAGAGTCAGAGGTCAGATGAGTAGAATTTTTTAATACATAGTGAGTTACTATGATCTGGAATGCACTCCCTGAAAGGGTAGTGGAAGCAGATTCAATATTAATTTGCAGGTGTCAATTGGATAAATACTTAATGGTGGGGGGATGGGGGGAATGACAAGTGGGGCTAATTGGGTAACTCTTTCAAAGAGCTGGAACAGGCACGATGGGCTGAATGGCCTCCCTACTGTGCCATAAAATTGTATGATTCTCTGGCAAAATACCATATTCTAGCTGGTTCTTCAGCTGTAGACCAACAGCTTTGTAATTTTATGTAGAAATGTAACACAACTTGGTGTACAATAGTTTGTGGTCACTAAATGGAACAACATATCACATCTGTTTAGCTTTCCTCATCAACTCTTAAGAATTTCTATTTCAATGCCAGACAAGAAATTTCCATTTCAAAAAAAAAATTCTTACCATACATGGGATTTGTTTTAGTTTTTATATCACTCCTACAATCCAACATCTCTTACAATCATTTCCATCAATTTAGAGCATTAGCAGGAGTTTCCTTATGTGTTCAGTAGTCTTACCCAGTAACTTGTCCTACACATATGTTATCCTTTGGTTGAAAATGTTGCCCCTGATTTCCCTCTTGTTCCTAATGGTGCATTTCTTTTAATTCCGATGTGGCTTCCTGGGAGGTTGTTTGCTCATTTAAGATAGCGTTCTTTACTTGGCAACAATTAGTTTCTTGGGGCGAGCACTTAACACACTTCAATAATCAACCCCATTGCTCTGTCTGTGGCACCTTAGCAAATGCCTTCTGGAAATCTAAGTTAAATCTCAACTTGATAAGTTCCATGTTTCTTAAACTTTTTCCCCAGTAAAACCGTGACAGGTTGGAGGAAAATGTAGCTGGTCTGATTAGTAAGTTTGCGGACGACACAAAGGTTGGTGGAGTTGCGGATAATGATGAGGATTGTCAGAGGATACAGCAGGATATAGATCGGTTGGAGACTTGGGCGGAGAAATGGCAGATGGAGTTTAATCCGGACAAATGTGAGGTAATGCATTTTGCAAGGTCTAATGCAGGTGGAAAGTATACAGTAAATGGCAGAACCCTTAGGAGTATTGACAGGCAGAGAGATCTGGGCGTACAGGTCCACAGGTCACTGAAAGTGGCAATGCAGGTTGATAAGGTAGTCAAGAAGGCATACGGCATGCTTGCCTTCATCGGTCGGGGCATAGAGTACAAAAATTGGCAAGTCATGCTGCAGATGTACAGAACCTTAGTTAGGCCACACTTAGAATATTGCGTGCAATTCTGGTTGCCACACTACCAGAAGGATGTGGAGGCTTTGGAGAGAGTACAGAAGAGGTTTACCAGGATGTTGCCTGGTCTGGAGGGCATTAGCTATGAGGAGGTTGGATAAACTCGGATTGTGTTCACTGGAACGACGGAGGTGGTGGGGCGACATGATAGAGGTTTACAAAGTTATGAGTGGCATGGACAGAGTGGATAGTCAGAAGCTTTTTCCCAGGGTGAAAGAGTCAGTTACTAGGGGACATAGGTTTAAGGTGAGAGGGGCAAAGTTTAGAGGGGATGTGCGAGGCAGGTTCTTTCCACAGAGGGTGGTGAGTGCCTGGAACTTGCTGCCAGGGGAGGTGGTGGAAGCAGGTACGATAGCGACGTTTAAGAGGCATCTTGACAAATACATGAATAGGATGGGAATAGAGGGATACGGACCCCGGAAGTGCAGAAGGTTTTAGTTTAGACAGGCATCAAGATCGGCGCAGGCTTCGAGGGCCGAATGGCCAGTTCCTGTGCTGTACTGTTCTTTGTTCTTTGTTCTTTGTTCTTTGTACTCAACAGTTAGGATATGAGAATTACAAGAAATAATGAGACAACACTCAAAACCCAACTTAAACACACATGTCTTTACTCAGTTTGGTAGTTAGCAATAGAATACATCTGTTAACAATAGACCCGTGAGCAATACACCTATTAGGAATAAATACGCCACAATAAATTAAGCATACGATCACCAATGAGTGGTCAGCTCACATTGATCATACTCTTCAGCAACTGACCGAGTCACCCAAGTCACTGACCATGCAGCCCCTAGTCACTCTTTACAGTAATCTTTATACCTTCTTCCAAAGCCGATGTTTCATCGTACCGTCCTATCAAAATTTACCTTAAGCTACAATTGTCCAATTACATTTTGAATTTTTGTTTAAACAATAGAGTTACATATGAACATACGAATTAGGAGCAGGAATAGGCCACTCGGCCCCTTGAGCCTGGTCCGCCATTCATTACGTTCATGACTGAACTGATGACTCCACATTCCCGCCTACCCCAATAAACATTCAAGCCTTTGCTTATCAAGAATCTATCTACCTCTGCCTTAAAAATATTCAAAGACTTTGCTTCCACTGAGGATGAAGGTTCCAAAGACTCACGACCCTCTGTGAGAAAAAAATTCTCCTCATCTCTGTCTTCAATGGGCAAACCCTTATTCTTAAACAGTGACCCCCTAGTTCTAGATTCTCCCACAAGGGGAAACATCCTTTCCACATCCACCCTGTCAAGACCCCTTAGGATCTTATATGTTTCAATCAAGTCGCCTCTTACTCTTCGAAACACCAGTGGATACAAGCCTAACCTGTCCAATCTTTCCTCATAAGACAACACGCCCATTCCAGGTATTAGTCTAGTAAACCTTCTCTGACTGGCTTCCTTATATATATCCTTCCTTAAATAAAGAGACCAGTACTGTACACAGTACTCCAGATGTGGTCTCACCAATGCCTTGTATAGCTGAAGCATAACCTCCCTACTTTTGTATTCAATTCCCCTCACAATAAACAATAACATTCTGTTAGCTTTCCTAATTATTTGCCAAACCTGCATACTAATCTTATGCAATTCATACCCCAGGACACCCAGATCCCTCTGCATCTCAGAGCTTCGCAATCTCTCACCATTTAGATAATATGCTTCATTTTTATTCTTCCTTCCAAAGTGGACAATTTCACATTTTCCCACATTATACTCTATTTGTCAGATCTTTCCCACTCACTTAATCTATCTATATCCCTTTGTAGCCTCCTTATATCCTCTTCACAACTGATTTTCCTACCTATCTTTGTGTCTTCAGCAAATTTAACAATGATACCTTCAGTCCCTTCATTCAAGTCGTTTATATAAATTGTAAAAAGTTGAGGCCCCAGCACAGATCCCTGTGGCACACCACTCGTTACATCTTGCCAACCAGAAAATGGCCCATTTATTCCTACTCTCTGTTTCCTGTTAGCTAGCCAATCTTCTATCCAGGCCAACATGTTACCCCCTACACCATGAGCTTTTATTTTTCGCAATAGCCTTTGATGTGGCACCTTAGCAAATGCCTTGTGGAAATCTAAGTTAAATCTCACCTTGATAAGTTCCATGTTTCTTCAACTTTTTTCCCAGTAAAACCTGCTTTTGGAATCAGCTGCTCTGCGTTTCAAAAGAAAACAACCAACATCATCAATCAATGTCAGCTTGTGCCATTTTCTCACAGATTTCAAAACACTCTGTGCATAGTTGAATTAGCATTTCTTAAACATGTTCAGCCATGCCTGTCATTTATCTGCGCGGTTGGGTTTTACACTCCCGCCAAAACAGACAACATGTCTTCACATTCCTTGTGTCCAGTTTCATTTCTTACCAGACTTACCGAAACATGAAGTTTCATTAAGGTTCTACCTTTGCATCAAAGCAAAATACAGCTTTGAAGTATGGTTGTTTGTTGGTTTCAACTCTCGTTTTCCTTCTCAGGGGGAGGTAAAAGTTCTCACGGCTCTATTTCGAAGAATGGCATCCACCTTGGCCAACATTTATCCCTTAACCAATATCACTAAATACAGGTTATCTGGTTGTGTATCTCATTGCTAATGGTGGGACCTTGCTGTCACACTCCCTGCATATCAAAACCTTTTTCTAAGACAAATGCATCACATTCCTACATCGCAACAGTGGTTACGCTTCAAAAGTATTTCATCGGCTGTGAAGTGCCTTGGAGCATCATGAAAGGTGCTAAGTAAATGCAAGATCTTTCCTCTTCTTTACAAAAGTACCCACAAAACAGTCACAAGATGAATGAAAAATTAGTCTGTTTCTGATATAAAAACAAGAAATGCTGGAAATACTCAGCAGGTCTGGCAGCATCTGTGGAGAGAGAAGCAGAGTTAATGTTTCAGGTCAGTGACCCTTTATCAGAATTGGCAAAGATTAGAAATGTAATAGGTTTTAAGCAAGTAAAGCAGGGATGGGGCAAGAGATAACACAAGTAAAGGTGTTGGTAGGACAAGGTCACAGAGAATAACTGACCAGAATGTCATGGAACAAAGGCAAACAGTATATTAATGGTGTGCTGAAAGATAAAGTGTTAATACAGAGAGGGTGTGAATTGACTGTAAAATGACCAGCCCTGGCCCCAAGCACAAACATGAAAATAAAAACAGTGGGTAAGCACAGTAGAAACAAACTGAACAAACTAAAATAAAATAAACAAAGAAAAAAGAAAAAATAACTAAAAATAAAAAGGGGGGCCCGTCATGCTCTGAAATTATTGAACTCAATGTTCAGTCCGGCAGGCTGTAGTGTGCCGAATCAATAAATGAGATGCTGTTCCTTGAGCTTGTGTTGATGTTCACTGGAACACTGCAGCAATCCCAGGATAGAGATGTGAGCATGAGAGCGGGGTGGGGTGGGGGGGGGTGGGGGTGTTGAAATGGCAAGCAACCAGAAGTTCGGGGTCCTGCTTGCAGACTGAGCGGAGATGTGCAGCAAAGCGGTCACCCGGTCTGCACTTGGTCTCCCCAATGTAGAGGAGACCACATTGTGAGCAGCGAATACAGTATTCTACATTGAAAGAAGTACAAGTAAATCACTGCTTCACCTGAAAGGAGTGCTTGGGGCCTTGAATAGTGAGGAGAGAGGAGGTAAATGGGCAGGTATTACATGTCCTGTGATTGCAGGGGAAGGGGACGAGGTGGTGGGGGTAATGGAGGAGTGGACGAAGGTGTCACGGAGGGAATGATCCCTTCGGAATGCTGACAGGGGAAGGGAGGGGAAGATGCGTTTGGTAGTGGCATCACGCTGGAGGTGGCAGAAATGGCAGAGGGAGTCCTCTGGATGTGGAGGCTGATGGGGTGGAAAGTGAGGACAAGGGGAACCCTGTCGCGGTTCTGGGAGGGAGGGGAAGGGGTGAGGGTAGAGGTGCGGGAAATGGGCCGGACGTGGTTGAGGGCCCTGTCAACCACGGGGGGGGGGGGGGGTGGAAATCCTCGGTTGAGGAAAAAGGAAGACATATCAAAAGCACTGTCATGGAAGGTAGCATCATCAGAGCAGATGCGTTGGAGACAGAGAAACTGGGAGAATGGAATGGAGTCCTTACAGGAGGCAGAGTGTGAAGAAGTGTCATCGAGGTAGCTGTGGGAGTCGGTGGGCTTATAATGAATATTAGTAGACAACCTATCACCAGAGATGGAGACAGAGAAGTCCAGGAAGGGAAGGGAAGTGTCGGAGATGGACCATGTAAATGTGAGAGAAGGGTGGAAATTGGAAGCAAAGTTGATAACGTTTTCCAGTTCGGGGCTGGAGCAGGAAACGGCACCGATACAGTCATCAATGTACCGGAATAAGAGTTGAGGGAGGGGGCCTGAGTAGGACTGGAACAAGGAATGTTTGATCCATCCCACAAAAGACAGGCAAAACTAGGACCCATGTGGGTACCCAAAGCACCATCTTTTACTTGAAGGAAGTGAGTGGAGTTGAAGGAGAAGTTGTTCAATGTGAGAACAAGTTCAGCCAGGCGGAGGAGGGTGGTGGTGGATGGGGACTGGTTGGGCCTCTGTTCCAGGAAGAAGCGGAGAGCCCTCAAACCATCCTGGTGGGGGATGGAGGTGTAGAGAGAGTGGAGGTCTGTTTCTGATGGTGTTTGTTGAGGGAAGAGTGTTGGCCAAGACATGGAAGAAGCCAGGCTCAAAGGACCCCTCCTGATCCCAATTCCCGCTCTTCTGGGATCGTCACTATAGAAGGTGCGATATAAATGCAAGTATTATTCAATCACAGTTGAGCGAGATCTCCAAGAAGCTGCTTCACTCAATTATATCATTAGAGGAACAACGAGAAGGAAAATGCACGAGTACATTTGAAAATGAGCTCTAGTAGCAATCATACTGAAGTTCTAATTGAGTTTGGAAAACTGTGCCCTTGTCAAATTAACGGGTAGAGATAATCTCCAACATTAACACTTCATGCTGATACCCGGCAGGCCTGGGACTCAAGAAGCTTAGCAATCAGCTGATGTAAGGTCACTGACCTGAAACATTAACTCTGTTTCTCTCTCCGCAGATGCTGCCAAATCTGCTGAGTATTTCCAGCATTTTCTGTTTTTATTCTAGAAATCAATTTACTGCTTCTAACTTCTCTAAAGAAGTTTACCAAAATTTCTTCTCCATTCAGTGACAGAGGTATCTTCTGGAAGGCAAAAAACATAATTCAGCTGCTTCTGTGGACGAAGTTGGCAGGATGGAATTAGTTAACTAACACATCTTCAGGTAAATATATTTCGAAGTAGAGGAAACATAATGATCACCAAGAGCATAAACCTCTGGTAGTTTAGCATCAAGTTCAGTGTTTTCGGGAAGAATTAATATATATCACATTTGAACAGAACACACACAGATTGCAGTACAGGAGTCCATAGGGCTCAAGGCCAGACCAAATCAAATCAGCTTGTTGTCCCAGCTCCTCATACAGATGTTCCCAGAGCACAACAGGCTAATTGTCCTAATTATGGGGATCATTTTGACTTTGTGCGATAGGATAAAACGGTTGATAGTGAATTGGCAGCCCAAATGACAGCTCTCCCGATCAGATAGTGTTCGTGAGGTTATGGCAGCAGGTCAATTCACAGAGCATGAGGGAGCTAGAGGAGTTGTAAGTGGCTGAAGATATACTACCTTCCCAGTGGATGCTCCTGTACTGCTGTAATGCCCTTTGCAGCAGTCATTGAGGAGTTCTTTCAGAGAAGGTTGTCCTGACACTCTCCTCCGTGTAGTTCTGCCTCCAAAGCAGCTTAGGGTCACTTCCCAGTAGCGTCCAAATCTAGACCCTCTAGAAAGGGTTGGCCCACTCAAGGACAGAGATGGGAATCTATGTGTGGAGCCAGAGGAAATGGGCGAGGTGCTAAATGAGTACTTTGCATCAGTATTCACCAAAGAGAAGGACTTGGTCGATGATGAGCCTAGGGAAGGGAGTGCAGATAGTCTCAGTCATCTCATTATCAAAAAGGAGGAGGTGTTGGGTGTCTTGCAAAGTATTAAGGTAGATAAGTCCCCAGGGCCTGATGGGATCTACCCTAGAATACTAAGGGAGGCAAGGGAAGAAATTGCTGGGGCCTTGACGGAAATCTTTGCATCCTCATTGGCTACAGGTGAGGTCCCAGAGGTCTGGAGAATCGCCAAAGTTGTTCCTTTGTTTAAGAAGGGTGGCAAGGATAATCCAGGAAATTATAGGCCAGTGAGCCTTATGTCAGTGGTAGGGAAATTATTAGAGAGGATTATTCGGGACAGGATTTATTCCCATTTGGAAACAAACAAACTTATTAGCGAGAGACATCATGGTTTTGTGAAGGGGAGGTCGTGTCTTACTAATTTGATTGAGTTTTTTGAGGAAGTGACGAAGATGATTGATGAAGGAAGGGCAGTGGATGTTATCTATATGGACTTTAGTAAAGCCTTTGACAAGGTCCCTCATGGCAGACTGGTACAAAAGGTGAAGTCACACGGGATCAGAGGTGAGCTGGCAAGATGGATACAGAACTGGCTCGGTCATAGAAGACAGAGGGTATCAGTGGATGGGTGTTTTTCTGAATGGAGGGATGTGACTAGTGGTGTTCCGCAGGGATCAGTGCTGGCACCTTTGCTGTTTGTAGTATATATAAATGATTTGGAGGAAAATGTAGCTGGTCTGATTAGTAAGTTTGCGGACGACACAAAGGTTGGTGGAGTTGCGGATAATGATGAGGATTGTCAGAGGATACAGCAGGATATAGATCGGTTGGAGACTTGGGCGGAGAAATGGCAGATGGGGTTTAATCCGGACAAATGTGAGGTAATGCATTTTGGAAGGTCTAATGCAGATGTATACAGTAAATGGCAGAACCCTTAGGAGTATTGACAGACAGAGAGATCTGGGCGTACAGGTCCACAGGTCACTGAAAGTGACAACGCAGGTGGATAAGGTAGTCAAGAAAGCATACAGCATGCTTGCCTTCATCAGTCGGGGCATAGAGTACAAAAATTGGCAAGTCATGTTGCAGCTGTACAGAACCTTAGTTAGGTCACACTTAGAATATTGCGTGCAATTCTGGTCACCACACTACCAGAAGGACGTGGAGGCTTTGGAGAGGGTACAGAAGAGGTTTACCAGGATGTTGCCTGGTCTGGAGGGCATTAGCTATGAGGAGAGGTTGGAAAAACTCGGATTGTGTTCACTGGAGCTATGAGGAGAGGTTGGAAAAACTCGGATTGTGTTCACTGGAACGACGGAGGTGGAGGGGCGACATGATAGAGGTTTACAAAGTTATGAGCGGCATGGACAGAGTGGATAGTCATAAGCTTTGTCCCAGGGTGGAAGAGTCAGTTACTAGGGGACATAGGTTTAAGGTGCGAGGGGCAAAGTTTAGAGGGGATGTGTGAGGCAAGTTCTTTCCACAGAGGGTGGTGAGTGCCTGGAACTTGCTGCCAGGGGAGGTGGTGGAAGCAGATACGATAGTGACATTTAAGAGGCATCTTGACAAATACATGACTAGGAAGGGAATCGAGGGATACGGACCCCGGAAGTGCAGAAGGTGTTAGTTTAGGCAGGCATCAAGATCGGCGCAGGCTTGGAGGGCCGAATGGCCTGTTCCTGTGCTGTACTGTTCTTTGTGATTGAGAGGGCTTTCTGTAGGGACTTGCAAGGCAATGCAGGTGCCATCTATTGGATCCTCAGTAAATTGGATGGCCCAATCTTGCTGCTGTTTTTCTGTGATGACAAAGGCAATGAATTCCCTAGCTGTCCTGTAAAGGACATCGGCCACCTCCCAAAAACATGCCCCGAATGCACCCTCGTTGATATTACAGAGATCCCCAATGCTGTCTCCAATGAGCCTGTGTCACAAAAGCTGAGTGTGCTCATCACAGAGAGGGCGATGTGGGCAGGTAACCGTGACTGCAGGGCCTTGTGCAATAGGTGGCAGAGCTGTCCTATTGCTTGGTTCACAAAGTGAACTCTTCTAATGCGCACCTTCTCCTTAATAGTGTCAGCTGTGGCTCAGGGAATCAGAAGATTGTGGGTTCAAGTCCCACTCCAGAGACTTGAGCACAAAGTCTAGGCTGAGTTGTTGCCGTACTGAGGGAGTTAGAGGCACTGTCTTTCCAATGAGATGAGATGCTCGGGTTGTTTTCCTTAGACCAGAGGAGGCAGAGGGGTGACTTAATTGAGGTGTACAAAATTATGAGGGGCCTGGATAGAGTAGACAGGAAGGACCTGTTTCCCCTGGCGTAGAGGTCAATTACTAGGGGGCACAGATTTAAGGTGAGTGGCAGAAGGATTAGAGTGGACATGAGGAAAAACCTTTTCACCCAGAGGGTGGTGGGTGTCTGGAATTCACTGCCGGGAACGGTGGTGGAGGCAGAACCCCTCCACTATTTTAAAAGGTACCTAGTCATGCACTTGAAGTGCTGTAACCTGCAAGGCTACGGACCAGGTGCTGGAAGATGGGATTAGATGGGACAACTCGTTTTTTCGGCTGGCACAGACATGATGGGCTGAATGGCCTTTTCCTGTGCCGTAATTTTTCTCTGGTTCCTATGGTTAAACTGAGGCGCTATCCACTCTCTTGGATGGGCATAAAAAGATCCCATGGCACTATTTGGAAGAGGAGCCTAGGCATTCTCCCCGGTGTCCTGGCCAATATTGTTCCCTCATTATCACATTGATGTTTATGGGAGCTTGCTGTGTGCAAATTAGCTACTGCATTTCCTACATTACAAAAGTAACTACACTTCAAAAATACTTCATTGTCTGTAAAGCACTTTGGGAAGTCCTGAAGTCATGAAAGGCTCTAGAGAAATGCAAGTTCTTCCTTTCGCTAAAATCCTCACAGGACGTGTTGCCTGTGTTTTCTATGGCTGGGGATGGGGTTAGTATGTCATGCGGCCCAACCTCCTTGAATGCTGCCAGAATCTCAATTGATCCATCCTCCTTTTCCTCCACGGTAATGATATACAAGGGACTACCCACAGGCAATGGCATTACTGCTGTGAGAAGCCCTCCTTATGGGTGATGTAGGGAGGTGGGGTGTGAAAATATCTCCTGGTGGTCTCTTACATCAGAAGCAGTGACAAGCACCCAGGTCTGTGTAAGCAGAATTGCTGCAGAAGGTAATTCTCAGCTACAGAAATCACTGCAGAAACTTTCCACACTCTTCAAGCTCACAAAACATCTCAGCTGCTCCTGGCAACAGCTGCGCCTCATAACTCTCAGTCCAACATGCCCCAGCTGCATTGTGAGTGTTGTGACAACCGAGGTGGGAGGAGTTCTCTGTTTATTCTAGTCCCATTTCTCCACAGGTCACAACATATATTTACATTTTCCCACTTACCAATACGGTCAATCATATACTCTATTTTCCCAGAATTAAACACATCAAAACAGGTTTCTTTATTGAACAACACAATTACCAGTTTATTATAAACCAAGTCTTACCCAATAATGAAATAAAACACACACACAAATTAAAATATTAAAGCTCCTTATTTATCCGAGCCCCTCACACACACATACATGCATACACACCGGTTAACTGGGAAAAATAAAAGGGATTTTTGTTTAAAGTGCAGGAAAAAACAGAAAACCCCCCCACTTAGGCTGAATATATGATCATACTTGAAGGCAAGGCAAAGATATAGAAAGATGTCCTTTGTGTCGGTTTGGCATCCCAAATGCGTATAGGCGGCTGTCACTAGGATCTTCCTCTTTCCAGGCGATGTTGAAGATCAGTTTGGGTAGGCTTTCCAAGAGATGCAGCAACAGAGGCTCCAAATAGGTCTTACAGCAGGAATGCAGCAACAAGGTTTCAGTTCCCACACATTCGACATGCAAAGGTTTCTTCAAATCTGCACAGTTTCTTCAAATACAGGGGGAAATAGGAATCTATTTGCAAGATTTGTTTTCAAGAGAGAGAACCAAGCAGTTCTTCTTCTGGCAGACAAGAAGCAATTGGCTTTTTAACAGTTCAAATTGAAACTGAAAACATTCCAGAAGTCAAGTCTCCTGACGTCCATAGATCTTGGCCTGTCACTCCTTTGTGAACACCTCCCCAAGTCAAAAACAACCCCTGCTGGGTTATTTGAAAACAGATGCCTTCCAGTAATTGTTTACAGTTCAAACTCAGTCCAAACCTTCTGGTGACCTCCCTTAAAAAAAATCCAAAGGTCCAGCATTTATGGAATCCTTTTCAGTTTTAAACACCAATTCTCAAAATTTAACAAAAAAATGGAAACACCCATAATGGTGTGAAAGCAGGAAACTCGGAGCTGCGGTGTCATGGGCCCACATTACAATAGTTCACTCGAAAATTGGTGGGTAACTCACAGGAAGGGCCATAAAAGTGTGAAAAGGTTCGGAGGGATCAATTTTTGGATGGAAAATTGGCGTAAGCAACTTCCATTCCAATTTGCTGCCAGAAGAAATTCCTTACTTGCACGCTGAAATGAGCCAGCACAGATATGATGGGCTGAATGGCCTCCTTCTGTACTGTATGATTCTATGACACCAAAAAACATCATGGAAATTCCAGGCCTGACACTTTATAGCTCTAATTATAGACCAAGATTTGAACGGAGCACTTGCTCATTATCAGCTTAACAGAAGCAAGTCATCCCAATAAATACAACAGTAGATATTTGGATTCCATAGGAGGCAAATTAGTTTCAAATCCCAATCTGCACTTAATTTCCAGGATGCAGCGGGATGTAGAATATTCTTCTGCAATATACTCTTCCTGGCCAAGTGATTTCGGAGCAGCATTGGCAACACCAGGGAATTGTCCATCATACACCATCATGTCCTGACTGATGAGCATGAAGTGAACATGGAATGGGGATGGGGAAATACCTGAGGGGTATGGAGAAGAGAAACATTTTTTAAAAACCCAAACAAATGCAGAAAGAAAGACTTGCATTTATATTGCGCCTTTCACAACCTTAGAACATCCTAAAGAACTTGACAGCCATTGACGCGCTTTTGAAATTTAGTCATTGTTGTAAGAGCCTTGGGATGTTTTACTGTTTTTAAAGACACTAATAAATGCAAATGGTTGTTTTTGTAATGAAAGCAATGGAGCAGCCAATTTATGCACAGCAAGGTCCCACAAGCAGCATTATGACCAGACCATTAATTTTAGTGATGTTGGTTGAGGGATAAATATTAACCAGGATACCAGGGAAAGCTCCTCTGCCCTTCTTCAAACTTTAACGTCCACCTTGGAGAGAATATGGGGCCTCAGTTTAACATCAATGTAGCACTCCCTCAGCTCTGCATTGGAATGTCAGCTTGGATTATGTGCTCAAGTCTCCGGAGTGCGTCTTGAACCCAACGACCTTCTCACCTCAGAAGTGAGAGTGCTACCACTGAGTCAAGGTTAACTTGTTGCACACTGCATGAACTATCTGTATCAACAAAATTATTTTAAAAACAAAATGACTTGTATTTATGTTGTGCCTTTGCGACCACCAGATGTCTCAAAGTGCTTTACAACCAATGAAATATTTTTGAAGTGTCATCACTGTTGTAATGTAGGAAAGGCAGTCGCCAATTTGTGCACAGCAAGATCCCACAAACAGTAATGATGACTAGAAAATCTGTTTTTGGTGATGTTAATCGAGGGTTTAAATATTGGCCACCACACCAACATACGAACATATGAGTTAGGAGCAGGAGTAGGCCACTCGGCCCCTCGAGCCTGCTCCGCCATTCAATAAGTTCATGCCTGATCTGATGGTAAACTCAACTCCACATTACCGCCTACCCCCATTAACTAACCTTTCACCCCCTTGCTTATCAACAATCTATCTACCTCTGCCTTAAAAATATTCAAAGACTCTGCTTCCACCACCTTTTGAGGAAGAGAATTCCAAAGACTCTCAACCCTCTGAGAGAAAAAACTTCTCATCTCTGTCTTAAATGGGCGACCCCTTATTTTTAAACGGTGACCCCCCTAGTTCTAGATTCTCCCACAAGGGGAAACATCCTTTCCACATCCACCTTGTCAAGACCCCTCAGGATCTTATATGTTGCAATCAAGTCACCCCTTACTCTTCTAAACTGCAGTGGATACAAGCCTAGCCTGTCCAATCTTTCCTCATAGGGCAACCTGCTCATTCCTCGTATTAGTCTAGTAAACCTTCTCTGAACTGCTTCTAATGCATTTACATCTTTCCTTAAATAAGGAGACCAGTACTGTGCACAGTAAAGGCCTGCTACCCGACCCAAACCTGACTACATGTGTCGAGTTTGGGTCAGGTCAGGCCCCTCTTCCGGGACCAGTTTTCGGGCTCGGGTCGGGCCAAGTCCGGGTCAGGCTGGGCACACATGGTAAATGCTCTGCTGATAAGTATTGAAATTAAAAATCTTACCTGAGCTGGGAGTCCAGGATGAAACTGAGTCTGCACAGTGAGCGAGTGACATCACTATGATGTCATCACGCAGGCGCTGCAGCTGCCTGCAGGTTTGGTGTCAGGAAGGTAAGTAAAGGGATGGTTGAGTCGGGCGCGGGGCAAAATCGGAGGGGCTCAGGCCGGGTCAGGCTCAGGTCTGCTATGGTTCCATCAGGTTCTTTTTTCCCGACCTGAGCAGGCCTTTAGTACACAATATTCTGGATGTGGTCAGACCAATGCCCTGTATAACTGAAGCACAACCTCCCTACTTTCGTATTCAATTCCCCTTGCAATACAAGAGGGCTAACTCCTCTGCTGTTCTTTGAAAGAGTGCCATGGGATTTTTTGCATCCACCTGAGAGGGTAGACAGGGCCTCGGTTTAACATCTCATCTGAAAGATGGCAGTATTGCACTGAAGCACCAGCCTTGATTTTTGCGCTCAAGTCCTGGAGTGGGGTGCCATTTCAATGGGAAACTGTTCAATACAAATATTTAAACTATTATTCTATCATAATAATTTAAATCAAAAGAAAACACTAGTATAGGAGTAAAGACGTCTTGCTGCAATCATATAGAGCCTTGGTGAGACCACACCTGGAGTCTTCTGTTCAATTTTGGTCTCTTTACCTAAAGAAAGATATATACTTGTCATAGAGGGAGTGCAATGAAGGTTCACCAAGCTAATTCCTGGGATGGAGGGATTGTCCTATGAGGAAAGATTAAATAGACTGGGCCTTTATTCTCTGGAGTTTGGAAGGATGAGAGGGGCCACAGTCTCAGAATTAGGGACAGGCTATTTAGGACTGAGATGAGGAGGAATTTCTTCACTCAGAGGGTGGTGGATCTTTGGAATTCTCTGCCCCAGAGGGCTGTGGAGGCTCAGTCATTGAGTACATTCAGGACTGAGATCAATAAACTTCTACATATTAAAAACATCAAGGGTTAGGGGGATAGCACAGGAAAATGGTGTTGAAGTGGAAGATTAGCCATGATCTCATTGACTGGTGAAGCAGGATCGAAGGGCTGAATGGCCTACTCCTGCTCCTATTTGTTATGTTTTCATAAAATTATAAGTGTATTAAAATATTAAGCATGTTTAACAGCACAAGAGTTGATCCCCCAATGGCTCACTGAGTTTATTTATTCAATGAGTAGCGAAGCTACAGAGAACAGAAAATGAAAAAAAGAACTTAAATTTAAGTAGCACAAGAGATCCCAAACAGCTTCACAACCAATGAAAATCCAAGCTTCAATCCCCAGCGTGTATTGAGGTAGCTGATTTGAGCCAGGATGCAAGTAGGAATGGCACCCCTTCCAGTCATTGATCTCTTGCTGTTGTTTTGAGGGTGACTTGACAACACTGCTTTATAGTATTTTGCTTTTATTTATCCCATCGACAGCAACATAAAGGGAGAAACATAGAGTACTTATCCCATGTAGGGTGTGAATGGCAGGAACTTCCTGGGAAGGGTCATGAGGAATAAAACCTTTGTTAGTTCAATGAAATAGCTTTGGCTAACAAACAATACATGCTTGGGTAATGGGTGAAGAATAGATTTGCATAGCGAATATTATAAGGATCCCTAGAAACAATTTGTATAGAGTTAATTCTCCTCACACATCAATTGGAAATTTACAGAACAATAATTCCTAATTCAACTTCCATGGAGATCTGGTAACACAGGGAATTACAGCACTGGTTTTGTACATCTAGGGGTATAGGGAGTATAGGTGGAAATGTGGAGTCGAAGCCCAAAGATCAGCCATGATTGTATTGAATGGTGGAGCAGGCTCAACGGGCCATGTGGTCTACTCCTGCTCCTATTTCTTGTGCTCGGTTATAACCGAGTTCAGAATGAATCTATTCTTTGCATTCACTCTCTCTGTGATTCTCTTCTAACAGTCCCTCTAACAACACTTGCAGTTATATAGCATCTTTAGGATAAAGGGTGCTTCACCAGTAAGTGTTATGAAAATGGATGCTGAGCCAGCAAGGGATTAGGAGGAAGAAGCAACTTTTCCATGACTTGATGTTTTGATAAGCAGTCTGACAGCATGTGAAGTCAAGAGAGCGTAATAGAGGGATAGGGCTGGGTATCATGTGAAAGTTGAGCAGATGATACTGTCGATGGGGAGCATGTAGATGAGGAAGAAGAGGGTCTAAGGATAGATTCTGGGGACCCTATATGTGATGGCGCAGAGAGCGGGAGTGATGAACAAAAGCCATTGCTGATGTACCGGCTGCATTTAGATTGACTCAGGATTAGAACTATGGAAGTGGAGTCTCTTGGAGCTGGACAAGGGCGAGGGGTGGGGGGGGGGGGGGTGCGAAGCATTGGAGAACGAGGCATGTACTGAACTCTGTGAGAATGTCTGAGGAAAACAAGAGGGATGGTGCACAGCATTCACAGTCACATTACCAAATCTCCAGCTTTAAACTTACAACAGACTCCTTAAGTTGGACTTAATTTAAATCAAAAGTTTACACCCAGCATTTAGGAAAATGTCTAAATCCGACTTTATAGCTTTTCTGAATCGGAAAGAATTCAAAGCAATTCCTTTCTTTTTACATCTGTGACTACAATTAAAGCAATTCTGTAATTTTAGAAAATCCATAAATCCTCAGTCACTGGGTGTGTACAACATGGCAATGACAGGTGTCAGACCAGCAGTGTTACACGGTGCAGCATGGAAACAGCTGCAGGAGTTGTGGAGGATGTGTGAAAGTCTCCACTCGGCTCCAGGGATTTGAACATGTCATTTGATTCTGCAGTTGGCTGGCTCGCTGGCCCTAGGATTTCAAACTAATCTCTTTATGAACATGCAAATTTGAAAACACTGGTAAATCAACGCAGAATTATTTCATTATAAATAACAAAACTCAAATGCTAAAAAAGATTGTTTTTTAGTTGCAGATTTTTCAACTGAACAAAATGATTGTCACTTGATAAACTGTTAAGGTCTGCAACTTACTCTCCATATTTCACACAAGAATTACAAAGAAATTACACCAAGGAAACAGGCCCAACCAAGCTATGTTGGTGCTGTCTTCCACTTCAGCGATAGTTCTAATACCATGTGTCCAACCTGTTCCCATTTCCTGTTAATCCCTTCTCCTGCAACTGCCTATCAAATCTACTAAACGTTGACACGGTCTCTGTTCCAATCATTAACTCTGGCGGTGAATTTTACAGCCTCACAAGCCTCTGTGAAAAAACATTTTGCCTGCTCTGTGTCTTAAATCTCTTACATTTATTGTTACATCTACATTCGTTCACTCTAGACTCCTCAACACTGTCAACAGTCTGTTTCTGTCTATTCTGTCGCATCATTTAATAATATTAAAAATTCTATCGAATCACTCCATAACTTCCTCTGTTCTAATGAAACAGCCCCACTTTTTCAAGTCTTCATATTTTTGTATTTCAATCTACCAGGCAGAGTCCTAGTGAATCTGCACTTAGGTGCCTTAACACTCTTCCTTACAATGTGAAGCCCAAACCTGTACACAGGGCTCCAACAGTGACTTTTCAAAAGTTTCACATAGATTTATCCAAGGCAGCCTTAGGGCTGTGGAATCTGTACAATTGCATAGGGCCCTGAGTGGATCCTTAGTTTCTGATCAGCGGGGGCCACAGCTGCACTCTACTCTTTGCCTCTGCTAATGGACTTACCTCCATGTAAGAGCCTCTATCAACCTGTCCATATACTATAGATGTATTGCATTCCAAAATGGTACATGCTGTTACATCCTGGCTCAATACGAGGAATGAGTTATCAGTTCCCTGCTCCACTATTTCTCTCTTCTCCACTCATTCAGCATTAACAATCACTAATGTGGAATAAGGTACATTTTCTTCAAGTGCAAGGAGAGTTAAGGGGGGGAATTAGCCCCCAAGTTGCTGGAGATTTTATCCCCCTTCTCTTCCTCCCTCCCATCCCTCCCTCCCTTCTCTTTCCCTCTTTACTTCCCATGCTACTGGAGAGTTCCCTACTCCCTTTCCTCTTTCCCTTCTTCGCTACCCATGCTGCTGGGTGGCACTCAGACACTATTCATTAAAGGAATGCTTCTAAAAATGAATCAGACTCAAAATATACAGGCTCGTTATAACTCTATGCTTTGCAGTTAAACCAGCAAATGCTGGGATATAGACAGTGGCTTGGTCAATATATGAAGAGACAGATTAATGCTTAAGATGGCGACCTTTCCAGAGAAGTCTTTTCTCCTCTTAGATCCTAATGAGGATTTGACACATATTATAGAAGAAAGATTTAGTATCACTGTCTAGTGAAATGTAGTGGCCCCAAACTGCTGCTTTGCATGGGGCCCTGTAAGGCAAACACCACCCATTGAATTTACCACTACACTTAGACTTTTACATTCTACATTGTTTACCATAAAACCCAATATTCCAATAGATATTTTTATGTCCTTATCCACTTGAGCTTTTTAATGTTCTCCGAATCTGAATCTCTATCCTTTTTAATATAACTCATCTTTCCCCTTAATATAAGTAATATAGTTATTACTTTTGTTTTACCAAAATGTACCACTTCACATTTTACTGGTATTGAATTCCAACTGCCACTTTTTTGCCCATTTCGTCATTGTATCAAATATCCCCTTACAGTTCCCTTTGGTCTCCAGAATTTACTCCTATTTTATTATTGTCTTCAAATTTGGAGACTCCCTTGAGTCTCAATCCAAATCATTGATATACACAGAAAATGGAAGCAGTCATAGTGACACAGTTTAAGGCAGGAGAGGACCTTCTGTCCATCTAGCCCACCTGCCCATAGTATTCCCTTGGTGCATTGCTAATAAATCCTGGATCCCGGTGTAGAACCTTGTGGGGCGCAGCTACCCCCCTTCCAAGGACTCAAAGAAACTGCCCTGATCCCTACTCTCTGTTTCCTTCCTTTGATTCTGCTTTAAATCCAATTTGCTGCCTCCCCTATCTCTATACCCCTCAACCATCTATAGTAATCTCCTGTGTGCTACTTTGTCAAAGGCTTTCTGCAAGTTCATCTATACCACATTCAATGCATTTATTTCCTCCACCAATCATATCTGCCAGCTGCTAAAAAAACTTATCATTTTAGTCAGGGTTACTTGTTTTGATATTGTGCAATGCATAAACTTTATAATATGGTTACTCAATGATCATAGAATCGTAGAATGACACAGTGCAGAAGCAGGCCATTCAGTTCTTTGAAAGAGCTATCCAATTAGTCCCATTGCCCTGCTCTTTCCCCATAGCCACGCAAATGTTTGCCCTCAAATTCCCTTTTGAAAGTTATTATTAAAGCCCTGCATTCCAGATCACTTGCTGTGTAAAACAAATGACCCTCATGTCGCCTCTGGTTCTTTTGTCAATCACCTTAAATCTGTGTCCTCTGGTTACTGATGCTTCTGCCACTTGAAATGGTTTCTCCCTATCTACTGTAGCAAAACTGTTCATGGTTAACCTTTTTTTCATTCTTTCACAGATGTGGGCATCACTGGCTAGGCCAGCATTTATTATCCATCCCTAATTGCCCTCGAGAAGGTGGTGGTGAGCTGCCTTTTTGAACCGCTGCAGGCCATGTGGGGTAGGTACACCCACAGTGCTGTTAGGAAGGGAGTTCCAAGATTTTGACCCATCGACAGTGAAGGAACAGTGATATAGTTCCAAGTCAGGATGGTGTGTGGCTTGGAGGGGAACTTCCAGGTAGTGGTGTTCCCATGCATCTGCTGCCCTTGTCCTAGGGTAGTGGTTGCAGGTTTGGTAGGTGCTGTCAAAGAGCCTTGGTGAGCTGCTGCAGTGCATCTTGTAGATGATACACAATACTGCCGCTGTCCGTCGGTGATGGCGGGAGTGAATGTTGAAGGTGGTGGATGGGGTGCCAATCAAGTGGGCTGCTTTGTCCTGGATGGTGTCGAGCTTCTTCAGTGATGTTGGAGCTGCACCCATTCAGGAAAGTGGGGTCTATTCCATCACACTCCTGACTTGTACCTTCTAGATGGTGGACAGGCATTGGGGAGTCAGGAGGTGAGTTACTCACTGCAGAATTCCCAGCTTCTGACCTACTCTTGTAGCCACAGTATTTATATGGCTGGTCCAGTTTAGTTTCTGGTCAATGGTAACCCCCAGGATGTTGATAGTGGGAGATTCAGCGATGGTATTACCATTGAACACCAAGGAGAGATGGCTGGATTCTCTCTTGTTGGAGATGGTCATTGCCTGGCACTTGTGTAGCGCAAATGTTACTTGCCAGCTATCAGCTCAAACCTGAATGTTGTCCAGGTCTTGCTGCATATGGATAAAGGGCTGCTTCAGTATCTGAGGAGTCACGAATGGTGCTGCCATAAGGAGAACAACCCCAGCTTCTCCAGTCTCTCGACATAACTTAAGTCCCTTATGCCTACTACCATTCTATTAAATCTCTTCTGCACCCTTCTCTAAGACTTTGACATCCTTCCTAAAGTGTGGTGCCCAGAACTGAACACATTATTCCAGCTGAGATCTTTGATGCTTTTTTAATTCTCTTCTCCCACTGTTTTAAAGAATGAATACCTCTATCCCCATTCAGGTGCAGCAATACAACATGTGGTGCAATACCATGAATATAGGACATGTGAAGCAGGCTCATAACTTACCACAAAGCAAATTCCTAACATCAGATGGAGCTGCTGAAGATAGTGCAGAGTGGAGGTAAAGCCCATTTGTTCTCATTTTACATCCATTCCAATGGCAAAGAGAATAGCCCAGAGAACAGGTTGCCTCCCTGTCTCGCTGATGGCTAGGCAGAATATCAAACAACTGAGCCCAGAGATATAAATAATGAAGCAGACATTTCATTCATCAGCCCTTCCAGTAAATGCATGTCCTTTCACCATGTGTGCCAACTGTTACAGCCATAGCCATTTGCTAACTTACCCTGGTGGTGAAGAGAAACATCCCAGCAGCAGCAAGATTGTGGAGCTTCTTCGAATAAACATTGGTAATCAAAGTTTATTTAAAATGACTAGCAGAATACAGATTCAATGTAGAAGTATTTTTGAAACCAGGCATTCTTTAAAAAAACAATCTCTACTCAGAGTGTAGCTTATGTATTTCTGTTTCCGATCACATAAGTGAGGAAGAGGCAAGAAGCACAGTTAAATTCACTGTTTCATTCTCTAGTTTAAAAAAATAAAATTAGTGGGTTGTAATTGTCTTAAAAGTTGATAATATCAGATCAGTAATAAGTAAAACAGTTCGCCATTTCAGACACGGGCTGAACAGAGACATGATCCCAATTTGGACTCCAAACAAATATTTGCTGGCTCCAAAACCTCTAGGGGCTGATTCTTGATTTAGTTCCATGTCTGTAACGTACAGTGAGTCAATCTAGTCCTAAGTGCTCTGCAGACTGAAGCAACCTCCCTGCCAGCTGTTCCCTTCTTACAAATCAAAATGAGAAAAGCAATAGCAACATTCAGAGAGCTGGTGAAAATAACCTGATGCACCAGTATTGAGGTCCTCAGATGTTTAGCTACTGCCCATTGGGAATACATTGCAGTCTAAACTTAACATGGTTGCGCAGGTATTATGGAACTAAAATGGGCACGATAATAACCAAGTTAGTAGGGCAGAGGGCCATGCCCAATATGATTGGAAGTTCAAGTCACTGCCTTTTTTTTAGATGACCATAATGAATGCAGGCCTAATTTCAATATTGATTAATATCAAGGATGTTTTTCATGCTACTGATGAGTTTTGTTTTGGTGGTGTTGGGGATGATGACAAGCAGTGACAGCTGATATCAGAATAAACAATATGATTGACACAAATTGGTGCTTCTGTATCACAAGAGTTGAACTCAGGGAAAATGGGTACTGGGGCATCACAGGACAATAAGTCTACACTACTATTGGTCGACTCATTGTATTCTGCCCTAGCTCAAGTCTCACAAATGAGATTCTTGAGCCACTTACTCAGGAAGAGCAGCTTCGGTGCTTTCATGATTTTTACCTTTGGAGTACTTTCGCCGAGGTGGGCTGTAATCAAGACTAAAGAAGCTCATCTATGACAGGGTAAGGGGAGTGGGTTCACTCACACTTATTGGATGCAAGTACACCCACCGCTCATCAGCCCAGTACTCGGAGCTGGAGCTGTCCAGAGCGAGGCCCAAACCCACCCCTTCTGCCTCAGAGATAGAAATACTACAACTGGGACAATGGTCCCTCTGTCTAGACACAAGTACACAAGCTGGATGTAAAACCAGTATTTAGACACCATGGGCTGGATTTTTGTTATGGAGGCGGGAAACAGGAAACAGGTCTGGTTTTGGGTCAGAAAACGCTCTACGCTGGGAAACTGATTCAGGTTCAGATTTTCAAATCGGTAAGTCCTGTTGGGTACAAATAGGTAACCCGTTTTGGCAACAGGTTTCCTGTTCACTTACAGCCAGTGGGGCCAGGAATGGAGGTGGGTCAGATGAAGTGCAGAACTTATTTAGACACCCTACGGTAGCCATCACTGAGGCTGCTGGTTGTCCTAAGGGAAAGGTCTGTTGTACACAGTACCAGAGGGAAGCGAGATATCACAGAGGAGCTGGTGGTTTGGCGCTAGGGGCAGGGCAGACCCTTGATTCTTCGATGCTGACCTGAATCTAATGCTGGAGGCCATGATGGAGGTCCTCTTCCTGGTAAATGGCAGGAGGAGGCCACCTTGTTGTGTAGCAAGGGCACCTCTCTGTTCAGTGTTCTCCCCCTCTGCCTCCTCTTCTCCTAGCTCCTCCTCCTGCTCCTTCCCAGATGATCTCCTTCCAGGGCCTCACTGTCCTCAAGGTCTGGAGAGTCATGTTATGGAGAGTGCAGCAGACCACCACAATGACCAAGACCCTTGTAGGAGGGTATTGGAGGGTATCACCTGACAGATCCAGATACTGGAATCACATTTTCAGAAGCTCGATGGTAGGCCTGCTGAGCAGCTGGCCTTGGTTGTATCACCTCTGAGCCTCTGTCTGGGGCTCCCATTGAGGGGTCAGTAGCCATCTCTTCAAGGGATATCCCTTGTCCCCTAGGATCCATCCACACACATTGGGAGATGGAGTGAAAATCTGAGGCAGCCTGGAATGGCGAAGGTTGAATGAGTCATGGCAGCTGCCAGGAAAGCGAGCACACACGTAGAGGAAGCTTTTGTTGTGGCTGCAGACCAGTTGGACATTGAGGGAGTGGAAGCCCTTCCTGTTGATGGATCTCATTAGCTGGTCACTGGGTGCCTTGATAGCCACATGGTCGCAAGCAATGATGCCCCGTACCTGGGGGAATCCTGCGATGGAAGGTGAATCCAATGCCCTCTGTGCCTGTGCAGGCCCATCTGTGTCAAAGTGGATTTAATCCCCTGCTTTCCTGAAAAGGTCATCCAGGACCTGCCTGATGGCCTGATGAGCTGCCGACTGGGAGATGCCACCCAAGTCTGCAGCTGATCCCTGGAACAACCCGGTTGCAGCAAAATTCAGGGCAATGGAGACAATGGTTGCAGGTAAGGGACCTCCATGGGGGCCGCGAAGCCTTAGGTCATTGTGGATCAGAGCACAAAGGTCTGAGACCATCTGCCTGGATAGGTGCTGCCTCCTACAGCACTGAGGTTCTGTCATTCGCAGGTAGCTGACTCTTGGGCAGTAGACCCGATGTCTTGGGTAGCACCTTCTACCCCTTGCAGCACCACCCCCCACACCCCCCCCCCCACCCCCACTGTGCTCCTCTGGCTTCCTGCTGTCCAGAAGGTTGCACCTGCTGCAGCTCATCCTGGCTGCTCTGTCCAATGTCAGAGTAGCCTGTTCCCATCTGAACTCCTGCAGCTGGACTTTGAGCATTCAACAGGCCTTCCCCTGCCAACCCCAGCTGCCCAAGTGATGCCACCCACCTCAAGTCCCTCTCCAGATTGCTGCCATGGCCACTGTGTGGCACTTTTGGAACAGCTAAGCTTTACTTTGGGCTACTGCCTCATGTTCATCGGTCCTTCCCACAGTCCTCATGTCCCGCTGCATTGTTCATGTCTTCTACATCCTGCTGTGATCCAGACACGGCGTTCTCCCCATGCCCTTCCTTTGAAAATCCCAAACTGCTGCTGACAAGCCTGTTAATGAGTCCCACAATGATCGCAACAGGCAATTAATTGGAGGCGTGCAAGCTGCCGTTCCGTCCCTCCCGATGTCCCTTTAAAAATAGCTTTACATTCCAGAGGTGGCTGGGCCCAGTGCTGACCTCAGACAACACGATCTACAAATCCACCCACGTCCACTCCCAGCGGGCTTTGAAAATCCAGCCCAATACTTTAGTCTTCACTTGCTAGGCTTTGAACCCTTGACCTCTGACTCAGAGGTGGGAATGCTACCTAACTAAGCTGAAAGCTCACTCCAAACTAGACTATTGTACAGAATTGAAAAGAAAACACCTCAACTAATGAATAAGTAACAACAGTCACCCCGAAGGAGATGTTCCTGAAAACTAAAAGTGCCTCAAAAGTCGGGCAACAGCATTGGGATGGAAAACAAAAATTCCAGCAAAATATTAGCAACCCCAATGTCATCATTATCTTTAGCACTGTCTTTAAACAACAACAACAATGACTTGCATTTATATAGCAACTTTAACGTAGTTAAACACCCTATGGCGCTTTACAGGAGCAACATCAAATGAAATTTGACACCGTGCCACAAAAGGAGATAGTAGCACTGGTTGGTCAAAGAGGTAGGTCTTAAGGAAAAGGGAGAGCTAGAGAGGTGGAGAGGTTTAGGGAGGGAATCCCAGAGCTTAGGGCCCAGGCAGCTGAAGGCACAGCGACCAATGGTGGAGTGATGAAAATCAGGGTTGGTCAAGAGGCCAGATATCTCAGTTTTGAAGATATCTCAGGTTTGAAGAGTGCAGATATCTCAGAGGTTGTGGAGCTGCAGAGGTTTACAGAGGTAGGGAGGGCCGAGGCCATGGAGGGATTTGAAAACAATCCAGCAGAGAGGGGAACGTTAGTGGGACAAATATGAAACAGTTGCATTTTGTTTTGGCCGGTTAGCTATATCTTTAAATTAGGCACAAAGATTCTAAATAAACTATATACGACTTCAAACTATTTTGTTACATATTTCCCAAAGTTTTGTTGTTATCGTCACCCTAGGAACAAGTTTGAAAGGAGATCCAATGCATAATTTTTAAATATATACAAATTTTATGATTGGTTCAGTTATGAATTTGGCAGCCTGTTATTTTTGCGGCAGATAAGTATTCAGACTAGGCCTTGGCAACAGGCCTAGAGCTATAAAAAGAAATGGGTGAACAATCCTTAGAGTGTAGTTAAATTGAGCAAACAGAGATATTCACAGAGAGGCAAACAGATTCTAGCTGATGCCCAATAGATTATAAAAAGATAAGGAAAGCTGAAATCTAACAGTCCTGTATAGAAATACCGGTCACCATTTAAATTTTACCAGCCTGGAGTTTCTGCCCGTTTTTGCACTCAGGTATCTAGACAATGCGGGCGAAATCAACTGAAAAAGTTCAAAAGGTTGTGGATTTTATGATGTAAGTGAGTTATTCCCATCACCACATCCGCTCGAGTTTCTGCCATCTTTTATCTTGGTTCAAAAGTCAATTCGCTAGAAGCAGTCCCCTCCATAAAACTGGCATCTTGCCCACGTCAGAATGGCGCGTATCCACCGATTGCGCACATTCGGGGGCGTTCATCGCATTGTGCCCAGATTCTTGGGCGCACAGGCACCTGTGGTCACAATTACTCACCGTTACTGACCAGCAGCTGCAGTGACCAGCAGTCAGTTAAAGCCTCACTCAAGTCTGTTTCTCCTACTGATGCTACAATTACTTTAAATTAGTTCCAAATCAGTCAATTGATCTGCCCTTGGTAAATAAGACCTTTGACCAGCAGCCAATTGAAACCACAGACTGGGCCTGTTTGTTCAGCCGCTGCAATTAGTTGAACACATTTTCAGTTTAAATTAATTTAACTCAGTAATCTTTTGGCTCCATTGGTCTTCTTCCAGTCAATTATTATGTTTGATTCACGGGAGATTTTACTTTTAGGCTTATGCAAGTGAGTTTACATAGAAACTTGGGTGTAACTTCATCTTGGCAAAACTGCTGCAGCGTCCACTGCATTCTGGGTGTTTGGTAGCATAGTGGATATCTTACTGGGATAGTAATCCTGAGGCCTGGACTAATAATCCAGAGATTTGAATTTAAATGCCAGCACGACAGCTATGGAATTTAAATTCAATTAATTGAATAAACCTACAGTAGAAAGCTAGTAGCAGTAATGGTGACCGTGAAACTATTAGATTGTCATAAAGCCCCAGCTGGTTCACAAATGTCCTTTAGGGAAGGAAATCTGCTGTCCTTACCTGGTCTGGCCTACATGTGACTCCAGACACACAGCAATGTGGTTGACTCTTAAATACCCTCTGAAATGGCCTAGCAAGCCACTCAGTTGTATAGGGACGAGCAATAAATGCTAGCCTTGTTGCAATCCATTGAATAAACAAAAAATTAACAGGGTTTTTTTTCCTTGCAAAAGGTTAATTGAACAAAGAATGCTTTACTGCAAGTTGATCGTAACATTTAAGAGGGAATTAGATAAACGTGAAGAGTAAGATAGTAAAGGGAAAGACCAGAAAGTTGCTATTAAAGGAGATTGGTCCTTTGTTCAGTTGAAAGCAGTATAGGGACTGTGGACCGAATGTCCACTTTTTGTTCTGGAGTTTCTAAGATTTTACAATAACAATGCCTTCTGCAATGTGGGTCTGGGAGCTGCAGGCTTTACAATTTCGCAAAGCCTTGGTTTAAAATATTTACATCTACAAAGATTACCATCACAGCCTTTTCAAAATTGCCTTAAGCTTTCCTTCAGTACACTCTCCTTTACATTTGTGCTCAATCTCTAAATAGCTTTTTAATACAAAGGAACATTCTTTCAGTGTACTCCTTCCCTCTCCCCCACTCCACAAATATCTGGATCTCTGGTACAAGTAATAACTTGCAACATTTAGCTCAGCTTGTTTTCAAATGTGAATGCTTCCAATGCCTTCTCTTGCCCACATGCATAACTCACATGTGAACTCAGAGCTCAAGGCATGCACCAATAAATATTTTTTGTTAATGTCTTGCTTCCTTGTTTTCAAATCCACCCGTGTCTCTCTCCTCCCTATCTCTGTAATCTCCTCTAGCGCACAACCCTCCAAGATATCTGTGCTCCTCTAATTTCTGGCTTCTTCAGCATCCTCGATTTAATCACTCCACCATTGGTGGCTGTGCTTTCAGCTGCCTAGGCCCTAAACTCTGGAATACTCTCCCTACTCCTCTCCGCCTCTCAACCTCTCTCTCCTCCTTTAAGACACACCTTAAAACCTACCTCTTTGACCATCTGTCCTAATATCTCCTTATGTGCCTCATTGGCTCCCCATCACAGTAGCTGGGGAATTTAAATTCAATTAATGTTTTAAATTTAACTAAAAAGCTAGTATCAATTACGATGATCAAAAGACTACCAGAGTGTCGTAAAAAGCCATCTGGTTCACTATTGCCCTTCAGGGAAGGAAATCTGCCATCCTTACCTGGTCTGGCCTATGTGTGACGCCAGACCCTCAGCAATGCGGTTGACTCTTAACCTACCCTCTGAAATGGCCTAGCAAGCTACTCAGTTGTATTCAAGAAGGTTGGTCATCACCACCTTCTCAAGGGCAATTAAGGATGGGAAATACATGTTGGCCTTACCAGTAATACCAAAACCCTGTGAATAAATTTAAAAAATGAAATAAAATAGAAAATGCTGGAAACACAAAGCAGGTCAGTCAGTATCTGTAAGTATCACATTGTAAATGTCAGCTGTGTCTCAGTGGGTAGCATTCTCACCTGATTCAGAAAGTTGTGAATTCAGGTCTCACTCCAGGGACTTGGACACTGATGCTCCAGTGCAGAGTGAGTGCTGCACTGTCACAGTTGCTACCTTTCAGATGTTTGCTTTCTTAGGTAGACATCAAAAGAACACATGGCATTATTTTGAAGAAGGGCAGGAGAGTTCACCCTGAGGGCATGGCCAATATTTAGCAAACAATATCAGTAAAAAAAAAATCTGGTCCTTTATCGTTTGCTGTTTAGAGTCAATGGAGTTATACAGCACAGAAACAGGCCCTTCGGCCCATCATGTCTGTCCTGGCCATCAAGCACCTAACTATTCTAATCCCATTTTCCAGCACTTGGCCCGTAGCCTTGTATACTATGGTGTTTCAAGTGCTCATCTAAATACTTCTTAAATGATGTGAGGGTTCCTGTCTCTACCACCTCTTCAGACAGTGCATTCCAGATTCCAACCACCCTCGGAGTGAAATTTTTTTCCTCAAATCCCCTCTAAACCTCCTGCGCCTTACCTTAAATCTATGTCCCCTGGTTATTGACCCCTCTGCTAAGGGCGCAGTGGTTAGCACCGGAGCCTCGCAGCTCCAGCGACCCGGGTTCAATTCTGGGTACTGCCTGTGTGGAGTTTGCAAGTTCTCCCTGTGTCTGTGTGGGTTTCCTCCGGGTGCTCCGGTTTCCTCCCACATGCCAAAGACTTGCAGGTTGATAGGTAAATTGGCCATTATAAATTGCCCCCAGTATAGGTAGGTGGTAGGGAAATATAGGGACAGGTGGGGATGTGGTAGGAATATGGAATTAGTGTAGGATTAGTATAAAATGGGTGGTTGATGGTCGGCACAGACTCGGTGGGCCGAAGGGCCTGTTTCAGTGCTGTATCTCTAAACTAAACTAAACTAAACTTATCAATGCCCCTCATAATTTTGTACACCTCAATCATGTCCCCCCTTCTCTGTTCTAAGGAAAACAACCCTAGCCTTTTCAGTCTCCCTTCATAGCTGAAATGCTCCAGCCCAGGCAACATCCTGGTGAATCTCCTCTGCACCCTCTCCAGTGTAATCACATCCTTCCTATAGTGTGGTGCCCAGAACTGTACACAGTACTCCAGCTGTGGCCTAACTAGCGTTTTATACAGCTCCATCATAACCTCCCTGCTCTTATATTCTATGCCTCGGCTGATAAAGGCAAGTATCCCATATGCCTTCCTAACCACTTTATCTACCTGTGCTGCTGCCTTCAGTGATCTAGGGTCCCAGTACCGATTCCTGTGGTATACCACAAGCTTCCACTCACAAAAACAACCCTCGACCATCGCCCTCTGCCTCCTGCCACGAAGCCAATTTTGGATCCAATTTGCTAAATTACCCTGGATCCCATGGGCTCTTACCTTCTTAACCAATCTCCCATGTGGGACCTTATCAAAAGCCTTACTGAAGTCCATGTAGACTACATCAACTGCTTGATCCTCATCTACATATCTAGTCACTGCCTCGAAAAATTCAATCAGGTTAGTTAGACACGATCTCCCCCCTGACAAAGCCATGCAGACGATCCCTGATTAATCCTTGCCTCCAAGTGGAGATTAATACAGTCTCTCAGAATTTTTTCCAATAGTTTCCCCACCACAGATGTTAGACTCACTAGCCTGTAATTACCTGGTTTATCCCTGCTACCCTTCTTGAATAATGGTACCACATTCACTGTCCTCCAATCCTCTGGTACCTCTCCTGTGGCCAGAGAGGATTTGAAAATTTGTGTCAGAGCCCCTGCTATCTCCTCCCTTGCCTCAAATAACAGCCTGGGATGCATCTCATCTGGGTCTGGGATTTATCCACTTGTAAGCCCGCTAAAACAGCTAATATTGCCTCCCTTTCAATGCGAATATGTTCAAGTATATCACAATCCCCCTCCCTGATCTCTACACCTACATCGTCCTTCACCATAATGAACACAGATGAAAAGTAATCATTTAAAACCTCACCTATGTCCTCCGACTCCAAACACAAGTTGCCACTTTGGTCCCTAAAGGGCTCTACTCTTTTCCTGGTTGCTATCCTCTTGCCCTTAATATACTTATAAAACACCTTAGGATTTTCCTTTATCTTGCCCGCCAGTGTTTTTTCATGTCCCCTCTTCGCTCTCCTAATTACTTTTTTAAGTACCCGCCCCCCCCCCGCCCCCCCCCCCGCCCCCGCCCCCGTACACTTTCTATACTCCTCAAGTGCCTCTGCTGTTTTCAGCACTTTGAATCTGCTATAAGCCTCCTTTTTTTTCCTGATCCAATCCTCTATATTTCCTGACATCCAGGGTTCCCTGGACTTGTCGGTCCTACCCGTCACCTTAATGGGTACATGTTGGCTCTGAACTCTCACTATTTCCTCTTTGAATGACTCCCACTGGTCTGATGTAAACTTTCCTACAAGTAGCTGTTCCCAGTCCACTTTGGCCAGATCCTGTTTTACCATATTGAAATTGGCCTTCCCCCAATTCAGTAACTTTATTTCTGGTCCATCTTTGTTCTTTTCCATAACTACCTTAAATCTTACAGACTTAGGGTCACTATCCCCGAAATGCTCCCCCACTGACTCTTCTACCACTTTTCCGCCTTCATTCTCTAGGATTAGGTCCAATACTGCCCCTTCTCTTGTAGGACTTTCTATGTCTTCTTCTTCTTTGGCCTCCTTGTCTCGGGAGACAGTGGGTAAGCGCCTGGAGGTGGTCAGTGGTTTGTGGAGCAGCGCCTGGAGTGGCTATAAAGGCCAATACTAGAGTGACAGACTCTTCCACAGGTGCTGCAGAAAAAATTGGTTGTTGGTGCTGTTACACAGTTGGCTCTCTCCTTGCTCTTCTGTCTTTTTTCCTGCCAACTGCTAAGTTTCTTCGACCCGCCACACTTTAGCCCCGCCTTTATGGCTGCCCGCCAGCTCTAGCGATCGCTGGCAACTGACAACCAAGACTTGTGATCAATGTTACAGGACTTCATGTCGCGTTTGCAGACGTCTTTAAAGCGGAGACATGGACGGCCAGTGGGTCTGATACCAGTGGCGAGCCCGCTGTACAATGTGTCCTTGGGGATCCTGCCATCTTCCATGCGGCTCACATGGCCAAGCCATCTCGAGTGCCGCTGACTCAGTAGTGTGTATAAGCTGGGGATGTTGGCCGCCTCGAGGACTTCTGTGTTGGAGATACGGTCCTGCCACCTGATGCCAATATTCTCCGGAGGCAGCGAAGATGGAATGAATTGAGACGTCGCTCTTGGCTGACATACGTTGTCCAGGCCTCGCTGCCGTAGAGCAAGGAACTGAGGACACAGGCTTGATACACTCGGACTTTTGTGTTCTGTGTCAGTGCGCCATTTTCCCACACTCTCTTGGCCAGTCTGGACATAGCAGTGGAAGCCTTTCCCATGCACTTGTTGATTTCTGCATCGAGAGACAGGTTACTGGTGATAGTTGAGCCTAGGTAGCTGAACTCTTGAACCACTTCCAGAGCGTGGTCGCCGATATTGATGGATGGGGCATTTCTGACATCTGTCCCATGATGTTTGTTTGTTTGAGGCTGACAGTTAGGCCAAATTCGTTGCAGGCAGCCGCAAACCTGTCGATGAGACTCTGCAGACACTCTTCAGTGTGAGATGTTAATGCAGCATCGTCAGCAAAGAGGAGTTCCCTGATGAGGACTTTCCGTACTTTGGTCTTCGCTCTTAGGCGGGCAAGGTTGAACAACCACTCAGGATAGGAAAGGGGTCTGATGAGGCGCCGCTATGCTGAATTGTGCCTTTCATATTGTCATGGAATGAGGTGATCATACTTAGTAGCTTTGGTGGACATCCAATCTTTTCTAGTAGTCTGAAGAGACCACGTCTGCTGACGAGGTCAAAGGCTTTGGTGAGATCAATGAAAGCAACGTAGAGGGGCATCTGTTGTTCGCGGCATTTCTCCTGTAGCTGACGAAGGGAGAACAGCATGTCAATGGTCGATCTCTCTGCACGAAAGCCACACTGTGCCTCAGGGTAGACACGCTCAGCCAGCTTCTGGAGCCTGTTTAAAGCGACTCGAGCGAAAACGTTCCCCACTATGCTGAGCAGGGAGATTCCACGGTAGTTGTTGCAGTCACCGCGGTCACCTTTGTTTTTATCGAGGGTGATGATATTGGCATCGCGCATGTCCTGTGGTACTGCTCCCTCGTCCCAGCACATACAAAGCAGCTCGTAGAGTGCTGAGAGTACAGCAGGCTTAGCACTCTTGATTATTTCAGGGGTAATGCCATCCTTCCTAGGGGCTTTTCTGCTGGCTGGAGAATCAATGGCAACACTGAGTTCCAATTTTGTTGGCTGTACGTCCAGCTCATCCATGACTGGCAGAGACTGGGCTGCATTGAGGGCGGTCTCAGTGACAACATTCTCCCTGGAGTACAGTTCTAGGTAGTGCCCAACCCAGCGGTCCATTTGCTTGCGTTGGTCAGTGATTGTGTCCCCTGATTTAGATTTGAGGGAGGCGATCGTTTTGATGGTTGGCCCAAAAGCTCTCTTAATGCCATCATACATTCCTCTGATGTTTCCGGTGTCTGAGGCCAGCTGAATATGACTGCAGAGGTGTTGCCAGTAGCCAGTTCAAAAAGCTCTCCTGTTTGCATTTTAAGAATTACGCCCCCTTTAACCCTTTTGCACTAAGACTACCCCAGTTGATATTGGGGAAGTTGAAATCCCCTACTATTATCATCCTATTATTTTTACAGCTCTCTGAGATTTGCCTACATATCTGCTCCTCTAACTCTCCCTGACTGTTTGGAGGCCTGTAGTGCACTCCCAGCCAATTTCCCCCCCCCTTTTTATTTTTAAGTTCTACCCATATGGCCTCATTTGAAGAACCTTCTAAGATATCATCCCTCCTTACTGCAGTAATTGATTCCTTGATCAACAGTGCAATGCCACCTCCTCTTTTACCCCCTCCCCTGTCACGCCTGAAGATTCTATACCCTGGAATATTGAGCTGCCAGTTCTGCCCCTTCTTCAACCATGTCTCTGTGATAGCAATAATATCATAATCCCATGTGCTAATCAACGCCCTCAATTCATCTGCCTTACTAGTAAGACTCCTTGCATTAAAATAGATGCAATCCAGCCTTACATTTTTCACTTGTGCCTTAACAGGTCTATATTTGCTCTGCCTTCCAGACTGACTTAATTTCTCTTCTATATTTGACTGTGCATCACCCACTACTGTAGCTCCACTCTATATCCCATCCCCCTGCCAAATTCGTTTAAACCCCCCTCCCCACCCCCCCACAACAGCACTAGCAAACCTCTCAGCAAGTATGGTGGTCCCGTTTCGGTTCAGGTGCAACCCGTCCATCTTGTACAGGTCCCACCTTTGCCAGAAACAGACCCAGTGATCCAGGAAAATAAAGCCCTCCCTCCTGCATCATCTCTTCAGCCACGCATTCATCTGCTCTATCCTCCTATTCCTCTACTGACTATGGGAGGCGGTAGCGTAGTGGTATTGTCACTAGACTAGTAATCCAGAGCCCAGGCTAATGCTCTGGGGACATGGGTTCGAATCCCACCACGGCAGATGGTGAAATTTGCATTCAATTAATAAATCTGGAATTAAAAGCTAGCCTAACGGTGACCATGAAATAATTGTCGATTGTTGTAAAAACCCATCTGGTTCACTAATATCCTTTAGGGAAGGAAATCTACTGTCCTTACCTGGTCTGGCCTACATGTGACTCCAGACCCACAGCAATGTAGTTGACTCTTAAAATGCCCTCTGAAATGGCCTCGCAAGCCACTCAGTTCAAGGGCAATAAATGCTAGCCTCGCCAGTGACACCCACATCGCACAAAAACGAGTAAATAAAAAAAAATGTTTGTGGGAGCTTGCTGTGCGCAGTTTGGCTGCTGCATTTCCTACATTACAACAATGATTGCATTTCAAAAGTAAAGTATTTTGGGCATCCTACAATGTAAAAGGTGCTGTGTAAATGCAATTTAGTCCTTTTTTCTTTAAAAGGTAAGGACAGGTTTATGATGGTTTGTGAATTTATTCTGAATCAGAAAGAATACACATTGTGCAGCCCCCTCATAATACGCCAGTTAATAGGCCATACATACCAAGATTCAAGGCCATACATGAAAAGCAGAGGGTCAAAAGCCCTGCAGTTCTTTGGTGTCAATAATGAGATCTATAAACATAACTGTATAATCAGTGAACTCATAATGAACTTTGAACAGCAGCGTAGGGATTTCTGTATATATTATAAAAGTGTGGTTTCACTACTTCAAACTTTTACTGGACTAGATTGATTAGATTCCTAGTTATCAAAATCATGATATTCCATTTATAAAAAACACATTGTACATGGCTGCAGAACCCGTTGGAAAGTTCATTAATAGCTGGCTGGTTATGTTTACAATGTAAGTGGTACTCATCAGTGTTGAAAGAGTCATTTGCAGAATGCTTTCCAAAATTGACTTACTGTACAAAATACTGCTTAACTTTGTGACTCTGTTCAAGGTCATGATCAGAACACCAAGGTGCAAAATGTTCAAACACCTGGGCAACATTAATCAGTGGAATTCACATCACAACTGCTCCAAATATATTTCTACCAAGGTTGAATTAATAACACTGAGACACTCCCAATCTAACCAGGATTTTTTTTTAGCTGAGCCACAAGAAGTTCTGTATAGGGCAATGACTCAACTTTTGTTATGTAGTGCCATCTGCTGAATTTTCTGGCTTCCTTCTGAGTTATTATTATAATTAAATGATACAAAGACCGGAAGCACACAATTGCCCTGAAAATTCATGTGCTGCTTTCAGGGATAGGTGCCGACATGTTGCACCACAGACGTCTGACAAAATTATTGTCTCAGCCACGGACATGGGAGCAATTAATCTGTATATAAAGTGTATAGCCAATCTAATGCCATCAAAACACAGCCTGATTTAAAACACAGTTCTCCCTATAAGTAAAGTAGCTAAACATATAAACATCAATGGAGAGCAGCACAACTGTATTAGCCAGCTGGCAAGCAAAATAGTATACAATGCCAATGCAAATTACTTTTGTTGACAGAATACAGCTAGTTACACCATGTCACAGGGTGGTAGATGGACCTTATTGGATGACCTCTGTGGATTCACACTGTGTCAGGAGTGCAAATTCATCCAATGAACCATGAAACTCAAGGAGAGGATTGTTATTGTGGTTACTGAGGTGAGGCAGTAGAAAAATCAGCAAAAGAAAGACGGACCATTTCTCACACTGCTGTTGTCACAATACAGTTTAACCCATGGTCAATGTTTGTGCAACTTCTCCACCTGCTTGTAATATGTGTCTGAAGACAGGGCAGCCAACAAAAGGACAGTGATCTCCAACTCAGGAGAATTTTATAGGATGGAGCAGATAGTACTTCAGAAGAGTCATGTAAAACAGAAAAGCAGAATGGGACAGGAAGGGACAGAGAGATTAATAGTCGGTATACAAAATTAGTTCATTCATCTTGACAGGCTATTAAACTAGGTCCTGGATTCTAAAATACAGAAACAACAGCATCTCTCATGGACAAAATGTCATTTGCTCACCAAAACTAGCGACAAAACTAGATAAACACAATTACAAATAAAGAGCATTCCTCAGTTGCTTCAATAAAGCGATTCTCTTAAATTCACTTATGTCTATATCTCAGTCTATCACTGTCGATTCCAATTCAGCTCTGACAAGATAATTATTAACAAAAAGCTTTTCTGCCAAAAGTTGTGTGGTTGTGACTGCATGTATTATTCAATTACAAAATGTTTAGTCACTATCTGTATGATTATACTCCAGACTAACCAATTTATGTCCAAGCCAAATCTCTTACCTGTTACCAGGAGTGCACTTATAACACAATGTAATTATATGACACTGACAACATTCAAATGACATTGGCCACTTAGGTTATCGGCCCTCAAACTGGATAGTAAATGATGCACATTGCAGTTACTAATCTTTGTCATTCTTGTAAAACATGTCCTTTAATCCAATTTGTAGCAAAAAATCAGTTAATGACTGTTTCTAACATGGTCGTTGAAGCATAATGAACTGAATTTTATGAGCCTGCCACCGATCTCGGCAGCGAGCTTTAAAAATGGTGACCCACCCCCATGCGGGCCGCACGCCAAAGAGCCACCACAATCTCAAATGCGGCAGCTCATTTAAATAGCTGGGGTGGGCCACTCCCCCGATCATGTGAAGGGGTGGGCTGTCAGTCCCCGGCGATGGCATCAGCTGCCTGTGCACAAGCTCTGACATCATTTTTGAAAGGCTGTCAGCCCTACCGGCTTATTTAAATATTTAAAGATAGATGGAATAAAATTAAATTAATACATTTATTTTGCCCCGTACCACACCCCAATAACAATTACATTAATTAATTGCCCTTTCCACCCCCAAAACACTTTCCTTTACCATCTGACCTTTCCCCCCTCAAACCTCACAAAGTTTAAATGACAACCTTTCCCACCATCCCCTATACCCATGACGTTAATTTGACCCCATCCTCCCCACACATTGATAAACCTATCTCCTCCCCACCGCCCACCAGTGTTGTACCTCATTTCCCCAGACGAGAATCCGAATGTTCAGCAGTGCTGGCCATCAAGAGGCGATGTAAGTATATTTAAATTAATTAATTTAATTGATTTGAATATTAAAATTGTGGTCCTGCCGCCCAGCAGTGGGGAGGCTGCCATGGTGCCACACCGCCACCGGGAGAATCAGGCCGGACCCTGCCAGTGTCAAGGTCTGTGGCGGGCCTCATCTGGGGCTATCTTCAGGCACCCACCCCCACAACCCCCGGCCACAGATCCTGACATCGAGGGCAGCTTAAAATCCAGCCCAATAAATGTTTACTATGTCTTCCCTTCTAAAATTGCAAATGCAGCATGGATTTTGTTAAGGAATCATAGACAGTTCATCATAGATTAAGGTTTATTAAAACTATCCGTTACATTATATTTACTAACTATTTTATATGGGTTAGCAGCATCCTCTTTTCACCAATATCACTCAACTCCAACACACTGTATTCTTGTATTCCTGAGGAACGTACAGTACTGAATTCTGGAGATTCCTTGGATTTTCTTGCCTGTTTTCCCCTCAATACAAGTTCTGGAACAATGTGATTCCAAATGGATAGCAGCAGAATTGCAACATTTATATAGAAATAAAAGTGCAATAACTTTCAACATGTCACCAAGCTTGTGTCCCAAGTGAAAGCAATGTGTGCCAGAGCGTAAAGCCATTCCCTAAGTGACTTTTGCCATTTTAAAATGAGTTTACATAACACAAGCCTTTAAACTTGTGTTTTAAAATAACCAAGCTGCTACGTTAGCACCCTTTGGAGCAGGGGTGTCCAACCTTTTTGTGTGAGGGGCCACATTACAATTTTTGTCTTACATAGGGGGCCAGTGAGACAATTTCATATTAATCAAAACAATAACAAATGTGCATTTTTGTGAAGAAGTTTTAAATGAGAAGACTAATTTATGGACTTACTTTCTCATCACTTTGTTGAACACTGATTTAGTGAGATACCTGACATTTATTTTGTTTGCACAAGTGGTCAATATCTGCCTGCATACTTGTAGTGATTTGGACTATTTTGGATAGATGTTCATCTGTCAGGAGTGATCTTGATTGCACTTTCACCCTCCTTTCTCTGTCTGTCTTCCCCTGCCTCTCTATATCCCCCGCTCTGTGTTATCTCCCCTCCATGTTTCCTTCTCTGTGTTGCTCCCTCCCCTCTCTGTGTTGCTTCCCCCCATGTCATGCCACCCTTTCTGTGTTGTCACCTCCCTGTGTCATTCACCTCCCCTCTGTATCGTCCCCACTCTCTCTGACCCCTTCTCTCACTCTATCTGTCACCCCCCTCTCTCTCTCTCTGTCCTCCCACCTCTCTTTCTCCCAACCTCTCTGTTGTCCCTCTATCCCCCATTCTCTCTCTCCCTCTCTTTCTATCCCCCCCTTTCTCCCCCACTCTCTCTCTCTGCCCCACTATCTTACTCTTGCCCATATTCTCTCTCTCACTGTACCCCCCACCCCCCTACTCTTTTTCTCTCCCCCCTCTCTCTCTGTCCCGACTCCCATGGTCTCCCCCACTCTCTCTTTCTATACCCCCACCCCCCACTCTCTCTCTCTCTCTGTTCCCTCTCTCCCACTCTCTCTCTGTACCTCCCAGCCCCACTCACTCTGTACCCTGCATTTTCCCACTCTCTCTCCCCCCACTCCATCTTTCTCTGTACTCCCACAAGCTCCCTCTCCCCTCTGGCATTCTCTCTGACTGTTGCCGGGAGCGGGAACAGTGCTTCCAAACTTCGGACAGATTTGTGGTTTTCCGGTGGAATTTTAAAAAAAATTGGAACTTGTCAGAAAACCACGAAGCTGTCCGAAGTTTGGAAGCACTGTTCTGCTTCAGCACCTGTCAGCTGTACAACTGACACTTGCAATTTGTTTTAAAAGCCAGTCTGAAGAAGCCAATGGGAAATTTCTCATTAACAGTCACGGACCTCAAAATCTTCAATATCCATGTACGGACACGTTGCCGACCCGTGTGCTATCCCGGTGGTTATGCCAGGAATTTTAGCGGTCAGCCAGAGGTACCTCATTTTGCATGTACTATATGCCACACTATGGGCACATCACTGTGAACACAGAATGTACTTTGGAGGGAGGACTTCGATGTCCATTAAGGATGGCTCAGTCATTACTGACTGAGCTGGCTGAGTCCTGAAGGACATAGCTGCCAGACTGGCTTGTGTCAGGTGACGAGACAACTTATCTATTTGATTTTGTCCTCATCAACCTAACTGTGCAACATATCTGTCTAAGATAAGTGGCAGTGACCACTGCATAATTCTTGTAAAGACACAGACCTGCATACGCAATGGTGCCATGCTGTGACTAAACTTCCAGTCTGGCAGGAAGCAGATGCTCATTACAAGTCAGATGCACCATCACCTTCCATATTGGTATAGGCAAAAAAAAGCCATCCAGGGCTCATGATGCAAGCCATACCGGACTGGAGTAGGACCTAAATAACATCCAGGTTTAGGCTGACTAGCAGGTAACATTTACAAAACACAAATGGTGACTAATAACTATGTCAAACAAGAAAAGGCCAAGCCATCTCTTCTTGACCTTCAAGTCCTACATTATCAACAAGTTGGAAACCCCACTGACTAGTAGTTTAACTGAACCACTCATTTCAAAAACATGGCTACAATAGTAGGGCAGAGAGCTGTCAGTTACATGTAGATATAACTATATCTATGTCTGCAGATGAAGTCACCAAGGGACAGACTGTAAATAAGGAAAAGGCGATGAGTCAAAAGATAAATCTTTAGCACTCTGGATAAAATGGTGTGGAAGTAGGAAGACAAACTATTGTTAGAGATGCTCCAGCTATGATTGGATAGATAAGAATGGATAGATAAGAAACCAGGGCAATCTCACTGAGCTGGACAATGGAGGGAGGCAGGGGAGGAGGATAATGTTAGATGAGGCTGCAAAGAGGTCACGGAGAATGACGAAGGAAAATGCTCCATGGTCACAGTGAAAAAGAATATGAAAATGCGAATTAGGGACAGGAGTAGGCCACTCGGCCCCTCGAGCCTGCTCCACCATTCAACAAGATCATGGCTGATCTAATTGTAACCTCAACTCCACATTCCCGCCTGCCCAGATAACCTTTCACCCCCTTGTTTATCAAGAATCTATCTACCTCTGCCTTAAAAATATTGAAAGACTCTGCTTCCACTGCCTTTTGAGGAAAAGAGTTTGAAAGACTCACAACACTCTAAGAGAAAAAATTTCTCCTCATTTCTGTCTTAAATGGGTGACCCCTTATTTTTAAACAATAACCCCTAGGTCTAGATTCTCCCACAAGGGGAAACATCCTTTCCACATTCACCCTGTCAAGACCCCTCAGGATCTTATATGTTTCAATCAAGTTGCCTCTTCCTCTTCTAAACATTGGATGCATTGCTGAATTCCAAAATTCTGCAGATTCCAGAACAGTTCCTGCAGATTGGAAGGTAGCAAATGTCACCCCACTATTTAAGAAGGGAGGGAGAGAGAAAACAGGGAACCACTGACCTGTTAGCTTTACATCAGTAGTAGGGAACATGTTAGAATCTATTCTAAAGGAAGTGATAAATGGACACTTGGATAATAATGATCTGATTGGGAATAGTCAACAGGATTTATGAATGGGAAATCATGTTTGATGAACCTGTTGAGAGTTTTGTGAGGATGTTACTAACAGAATTGATAAAGTGGAGTCAGTGGGCGTAGTATACTTAGATTTTCAGAAGGCTTTTGATAAAGTCCTCCACAGGAGGTTGGTTAGCAAAATTAAAGCACATGGGATAGAAGGTAATCTACGGGCATGAATTAAGGATTGGTTAACAGGCAGAAGACAGAGAGTAGGAATAAACAGGTCATTCTCACATTGGCAGGCTGTGACTAGTGGGGTACCACAGGGATCAGTATTTGGGCCCCAGCTGTTCACAGTACACATCAATGAGTTGGATGTGGGGACCAAATGTAATATTTCCAAGTTTGCAGATGACACAAAACTAGGTGTGAATGTGTGTTGTGAGAAAGATGCAAAGCAGCTTCAAAGGGATTTTGCAGACTTAGTGAGTGGGCAATGTTGGCCAGGGGCTGTAAGAAACACAGAATCAGTTACAAACTGCTGGGATTGTTTGACCTGTAGTCACCTGGAGCTCGGACACTGGCCTGTGCTGGTAAAAACCAGTTTGAACTAATTACTTTATGGGACAAGACAAAGAACAGGACACAGGAAAAGGGCCTTATTTGGACACGGTGTGATACCGGGGTCTTTGGGCCTGGGCCAATTAAGAGAAGCTGTGAACGAGGTGAGCAAGCTTAAGCCAACCGGAAAGACACAGCTCAGATTTGCAGAGATAAGCAACAGGATAAGAATAGAGCTTTTTGGGCATAGAGCCAGCGAAAACTCCAGAGATCAACCATCGTGGAAGTGGAAGACCCTGCGTGAGCAACGCGGCGACGACGTAGAAGAGAGACAGAGAGAATGGAACGCCTGGCCAGTGATAACTCTCCCTTTTTCGGGTAATATCCTTTGTATTCTGTGACTAGGACAGGGAAAGGTCAGAGGAACCCCGTGGGTGTGCTTATGAATTCTAGCTAATTTTGTTATTAACTGTATAACTTAGTGGAGTTGTATGTTTTTGTCTAACTAAGTGTATAAGCCTTATTCTTACATTGTACAACAACGTGAATAAAGTAAATTGATAGTTAAAGAAAGGACTGAGTTCCCCCTCTTTGTACTAAGCCAGTAACTGTAGCTGTGGACAAGGGGGAGTTGACTCCGCTCCACGGTTAACAGCAAGGACGTGGCAGATGGAATATAATGTGGAAAAAGGGTGGTTATCCACTTTGGGAGAGGAACAGATGTGCAGTGTATTTCTTAAATGGTAAGATATTAGAAAGTGTAGATGTACAAAGGGACTTGGGTGTCCTTGTCAATAAGTCACTGAAAGCTAACATGCAGGTGCAGCAAGCAATTAAGAAGGCTAATGGTATGTTAGCCTTTATCACAAGAGGATTTGAATACAGGAGTAGTGAAGTCTTGCTTCGATTGTATAGAACCTTGGTTAGACCGCAACTGGAGTACTGTGTGCAGTTTTGGTCCCCTTACCTTGAGAAGGATATTATTGCCATAGAGGGAGTGCAACGAAGGTCACCAGACCTGTTCCCGGGATGGTGGGACTGTCCTATGAAGAGAGATTGGGGAAACTAGCTTGTATTCTCTAGAGTTTCGAAGAATGAGAGGTGATCTCATTGAAACCTACAAAATAGTTAAAGGGATAGACAGGGTAGATGCAGGTAAGATGTTTCCCCTGGTTGGGGAGTCTAGAACCCGGTGTCACAATTTCAAAATAAGGGGAAGCCAATTAGGACAGAGATGAGGAGAAATTTAGTTACTGAGAGGGTTGTGAATCTTTGGAATTCTCTACCTCAGAGGGCTGTGAAAGCTCAGTTATTGAGTATGTTTAAAGCAGAGACTGACAGATTTCTAAATACCAATGACATAAGGGGATATGTGGATAGTGTGGGAAAAAGGCATTGAAGTGGGTGATCAGCCATGATCGTATTGAATGGCAGAGCAGGCTCGATTTGCTGAAAGGCCTACTCCTGTTCCTATGTCCTCATAATTGCCCTTATTTAACTTTAAATTTTTTTTTGATACTTTCATGGGATGTGGGCGTCGCAGGCCAGGCCAGCATTTATTGCCCATCCCTAATTGCTCTTGAACTGAGTGGCTTGCTAGGCCATTTCAAGGGCATGTAAGAGTCAACCTCATTGCTGTGGATTTGGAGTCACATGTAGGCCAGACCAGGTAAGGACAGCAGATTTCCTTCCCTAAAGGACATTAGTGAACCAGATGGGTTTTTACAACAATCGACAATGGTTTCATGGCCATCATTAGACTAGCTTTAAATTCAAGATTTTTTTTTATTAATTGAATTCAAATTCCACCTTCTGCTGTGGTGGGATTCGAACCCATGTCCCCAGAGCAATACCTGGGTCTCTGGGTTACTAGTCCAGCGACAATACCAGTACGCCACTACCTCCCCTGAATACTAGCTTTGCTAGCATTCACTTTAGCTAGCTCTGCTTTCATGCTTTCATAATTGCCCTTATTTAAGTTTAAAATACTAGTCTTGGACCCACTCTTCTCTCCCTCAAACTGAATGTAAAATTCAACCATATTATGATCGCTGCTGCCTAGGGATGCCTTCACTATGAGGTCATCAATTAATCCTACCTCATTGCACAATACCTGATCTAATATAGCCTGCTCTCTGATTGGCTCCAGAATGTGCTGTTTTAAGAAACTATCCTGAAAACAGTCTATGACCTCCTCTATTAGGCTACCTTTGCCCATCAGATTTGTCCAGTCTATATTTAAATTAAAATCCCCCAAGATTATCAGCGTATCTTTCTGACAAGCTCCCGTAATTTCTTCCTTTATACCCCGTCCTACTGTATGGTTAGTTAGGGAGTCTGTACACCACTCCCACGAGTGACTTCTTGCCTTTATCATTTCTCACCTCTACTCAAACCGCTTCTACATTCTGGTCTCCTGAACTTAGGGCATCCCTCTTTAATGTGGTAATATCATCATTAATTAACAGAGCCACCCCTCCACCTTTTCCTAGCTTCCTGTCCTTCTTAAATGTCATGTAGCCTTCAATATTCAGGTCCCAATCTATGTCATCCTGCAGCCATGTCTTTGTAATGGCTATCAGATCATTCTTATTTATTTCTATTTGCGCTATCAGTTCATCTGTTCTGTTTCGAATGCTACGTGCATTCAGATACAGAGACTTTAGTTTTGTCCTTTCATTATTTTTGTAACCTCTAGCCTTGACTGCTGATTTGCTCCTAGATTTGTACTCTCTGTCCCTTCCTGTCACGGACTGCTTATCATTTCCCATATTGATACCTTTATGTCTTGCCTTGGCTGTAATCTTTGATTTACCACATCTTCCCAAATGTGATCCTTTGCTGTCACTGTTTAGTTTAAAATCTGTTGTGTGATTGCCTTTCAGAGTGATGTCCCTTTAAGATCTTAGTATGCTGATGAAACCTCACCCGGCCCGGACACGGAAAGGATTGACAGATTGATAGTTCTTTCTCGATTCTGTGGGTGGTGGTGCATGGCCGTTCTTAGTTGGTGGAGCGATGTGTCTGGTTAATTCTGATAATGAACAAGACTTCTCCATGCTAAATAGTTACATGACCCCCGAGCGGTCTGCGTCCAACTTCTTAGAGGGACATGTGTATACAGCCACATGAGATTGAGCAATAACAGGTCTGTGACTGCCTTTAACAGTGATGTATGTCCCTTTAAGATCTTAGTATGCTAATGAGCCAAGTACCAGGACATAGTCACGTGACTCAGAACCAGAGTCACTCTGCTGCTGTAATACCAAGAGGCAAATCCTGCAAATGGTTAGCTCTGCACTGTATATACTAGTTAGCTGTTTAATAAACCTGTTTGAGATCTTCAACAATCTGGACTTCACACATCTCATTTATGTTGATTCAGACAACATAAAAAGCTACTCATTAAAAAACCCTCTCTACTTCCCTAGTTATGTGGCTCACTAGTTCACCAGCCCCAGCACAGTTCAGGTGTAGACCGTACCAACGGTACAGCCCCCACTTTCCCCAGTACTGGTGCCAATGCCCCACGAACTAGAACCCACTTCTACCACACCAGTCTTTGAATATTTAATTAGTCGTTTGGTTGTACAGAACTTGAGAATTGCTGAAAAGAGAGACATGTTGTCGAAGCTTTTTGTCTTGCACTCATCAGGACAATATGCAAGAATAACCAATGTAAAGGAAAACAACAACTTATACTGCATGACAAGAGAGTGCTGATTGGTTGGCAAGTAAACTCCGATTGGTAGAGGCATTGCCCTGGAGAATACAGCAGTTTACAGTGACTGACAGTTAACTGCCAAGCTCAAACTCAAAACAGTGTCCAAGATTAAATGTGATTCCGCGATTGGAAAACATTTGCTAAATAATCCGAAGTATGCTAAGAATTACGCTGACAACCAATTTAAGATTGTCAGTAGGGCTCGCAGTGTGGCGCATTTGTGTGTACTGGAAGCTACATATATTAATAGACAGGGCCCTGTTCTTTATAGACAGAAAAAACATGTACAAACATTACGCCTATTTCAGCTGAACAAAATAAGTCACAGCCATTCGCTGGTTCATTACTCAAGGCAATGCCTTGACCAATCAGAGTCAAGCTACCTGGTTTAAATTTCAAACAAAGCTTGGCAGTTACCAATCAGTCACTGTAAACTGGTTCATTCCCCACGGCAATGCTTCTACTACAGTTCACTTGCCAACCAATCAGCACTCTCTTCTCATGCAGTATAAGTTTTTGTTTTCCTGACATTGGTTATTCTTGCGTATTGTCCTGATGAGTGCAAGACGAAAAGATTCGACAACATGTCGCTATTTTCAGCAACTCTCAAATATTTATTTATTTAATGGGAAATACTCACCAGCCAATTTATTAAGCTTTACTGCTATTAGTTAATAGAACCTAATTACTACAATAAACCAAGTTTCTGAAAGATAAATGGGAAAAACTATCACCAACCAATCAACTACCTGTTTTCCTGTAACGTCAAACTGATATTTTTCTCAGAATGCAATTGTTCTGCTCTGGTAGACTGGAGTGGCAAAGATAGCTCTTTGCAAACGCTCCGGGACCTCCTCTCTCCTGCTCTTTTAAACTCCGTCGCTCTCCGGATCCTCCACCTCTCTCCGCTCTTTCAAACTCCGTCGCCCTCCGGGTCCTCCTCCTCTCTCCCGCTCATTCAAACTCCGTCGCCCTCCGGGTCCTCCTCCTCTCTCCCGCTCATTCAAACTCCGTCGCCCTCCGGGTCCTCCTCCTCTCTCCCGCTCATTCAAACTCCGTCGCCCTCCGGGTCCTCCTCCTCTCTCCCGCTCATTCAAACTCCGCCGCTCTCCGGGTCCTCCTTCTCTCTCCCGATCTTTCAAACTCCGTCGCCCTCCGGGTCCTCCTCCTCTCTCCCGCTCTTTCAAACTCCGTCACTCTCCGGATCCTCCTCCTCTCCCGCTCTTTCAAACTCCGTCACTCTCCGGGTCCTCCTCCTCTCTCCCGCTCTTTCAAACTTCGTCACTCTCCGGATCCTCCTCCTCTCCCGTTCTTTTAAACCCCGTCATTCTCCGGATCCTCCTCCTCTCCCGTTCTTTTAAACCCCGTCACTCTCCGGATCCTCCTCCTCTCCCGTTCTTTTAAACTCCGTCACTCTCCGGGTCCTCCTCCTCTCTCCCGCTCTTTCAAACTTCGTCACTCTCCGGATCCTCCTCCTCTCCCGTTCTTTTAAACCCCGTCATTCTCCGGATCCTCCTCCTCTCCCGTTCTTTTAAACCCCGTCACTCTCCGGATCCTCCTCCTCTCCCGTTCTTTTAAACTCCGTCGCTCTCCGGATCCTCCTCCTCTCTCCCGCTCTTTTAAACTCCGTCGCTCTCCGGATCCTCCTCCTCTCTCCCGCTCTTTTAAACTCCGTCGCTCTCCGGATCCTCCTCCTCTCCCGTTCTTTTAAACCCCGTCACTCTCCGGATCCTCCTCCTCTCCCGTTCTTTTAAACCCCGTCACTCTCCGGATCCTCCTCCTCTCTCCCGCTCTTTTAAACTCCGTCACTCTCCGGATCCTCCTCCTCTCCCGTTCTTTTAAACTCCGTCACTCTCCGGGTCCTCCTCGCTCCCGCTCTTTTAAACTCCGTCGCTCTCCGGATCCTCCTTCTCTCTCCCGCTCTTTTAAACTCCGTCACTCTCCGGGTCCTCCTCCTCTCTCCCGCTCTTTTAAACCCCGTCACTCTCCGGGTCCTCCTCCTCTCTCCCGCTCTTTTAAACCCCGTCACTCTCCGGATCCTCCTCCTCTCCCGTTCTTTTAAACTCCGTCACTCTCCGGGTCCTCCTCCTCTCTCCCGCTCTTTTAAACCCCGTCACTCTCCGGGTCCTCCTCCTCTCTCCCGCTCTTTTAAACCCCGTCACTCTCCGGATCCTCCTCCTCTCCCGTTCTTTTAAACTCCGTCACTCTCCGGGTCCTCCTCCTCTCTCCCGCTCTTTTAAACTCCGTCACTCTCCGGGTCCTCCTCCTCTCTCCCGCTCTTTTAAACCCCGTCACTCTCCGGGTCCTCCTCCTCTCTCCCGCTCTTTTAAACCCCGTCACTCTCCGGATCCTCCTCCTCTCCCGTTCTTTTAAACTCCGTCACTCTCCGGATCCTCCTCCTCTCCCGTTCTTTTAAACTCCGTCACTCTCCGGGTCCTCCTCCTCTCTCCCGCTCTTTTAAACCCCGTCACTCTCCGGGTCCTCCTCCTCTCTCCCGCTCTTTTAAACTCCGTCACTCTCCGGATCCTCCTCCTCTCTCCCGCTCTTTTAAACTCCGTCACTCTCCGGATCCTCCTCCTCTCTCCCGCTCTTTTAAACTCAGTCCCTCTCCGGGTCCTCCTCCTCTCTCCCGCTCTTTTAAACTCCGTCACTCTCCGGATCCTCCTCCTCTCTCCCGCTCTTTTAAACTCCGTCGCTCTCCGGGTCCTTCTCTCTCCCGCTCTTTTAAACTCCGTCGCTCTCCGGATCCTCCTCCTCTCTCCCGCTCTTTTAAACTCCGTCACTCTCCGGGTCCTCCTCGCTCCCGCTCTTTTAAACTCCGTCACTCTCCGGATCCTCCTCCTCTCTCCCGCTCTTTTAAACTCCGTCACCCTCCGGATCCTCCTCCTCTCTCCCGCTCTTTCAAACTCCGTCGCTCTCCGGATCCTCCTCCTCTCTCCCGCTCTTTTAAACTCCGTCGCTCTCCGGATCCTCCTCCTCTCTCCCGCTCTTTTAAACTCCGTCACTCTCCGGGTTCTCCTCCTCTCTCCCGCTCTTTCAAACTCCGTCGCTCTCCGGATCCTCCTCCTCTCTCCCGCTCTTTCAAACTCCGTCACTCTCCGGATCCTCCTCCTCTCTCCCGCTCTTTCAAACTCCGTCGCTCTCCGGATGCTCCTTCTCTCTCCCGCTCTTTTAAACTCCGTCACTCTCCGGATCCTCCTCCTCTCTCCCGCTCTTTTAAACTCCGTCGCCCTCCGGGTCCTCCTCCTCTCTCCCGCTCTTTTAAACTCCGTCGCTCTCCGGATCCTCCTTCTCTCTCCCGCTCTTTTAAACTCCCTCACTCTCCGGGTCCTCCTCCTCTCTCCCGCTCTTTTAAACTCCGTCGCTCTCCGGGTCCTCCTCCTCTCTCCCGCTCTTTCAAACTCCGTCGCTCTCCGGGTCTTCCTCTCTCCCGCTCTTTCAAACTCCGTCACTCTCCGGGTCCTCCTCTCTCCCGCTCTTTCAAACTCCGTCACTCTCCGGATCCTCCTCCTCGCTCCCGCTCTTTCAAACTCCGTCACTCTCCGCGTCCTCCTCTCTCCCGCTCTTTCAAACTCCGTCACTCTCCGGATCCTCCTCCTCGCTCCCGCTCTTTTAAACTCCGTCGCTCTCCGGATCCTCCTCCTCTCTCCTGCTCTTTCAAACTCCGTCGCTCTACGGGTGCTCCTCTCTCCCGCTCTTTCAAACTCCGTCACTCTCCGGATCCTCCTCCTCTCTCCCGCTCTTTCAAACTCCTTCACTCTCCGGATCCTCCTCCTCTCTCCCGCTCTATCAAACTCCGTCGCTCTCCGGATCCTCCTCCTCTCTCCCGCTCTTTCAAACTCCGTCTCTCTCCGGATCCTCCTCCTCGCTCCCGCTCTTTCAAACTCCGTCACTCTCCGGATCCTCCTCCTCTCTCCCGCTCTTTCAAACTCCGTCACTCTCCGGATCCTCCTCCTCTCTCCCGCTCTTTCAAACTCCGTCACTCTCCGGATCCTCCTCCTCTCTCCCGCTCTTTCAAACTCCGTCTCTCTCCGGATCCTCCTCCTCGCTCCCGCTCTTTCAAACTCCGTCACTCTCCGGATCCTCCTCCTCTCTCCCGCTCTTTCAAACTCCGTCACTCTCCGGATCCTCCTCCTCTCTCCCGCTCTTTCAAACTCCGTCGCTCTCCGGATCCTCCTCCTCTCTCCCGCTCTTTCAAACTCCGTCACTCTCCGGATCCTCCTCCTCTCTCCCGCTCTTTCAAACTCCGTCACTCTCCGGATCCTCCTCCTCTCTCCCGCTCTTTTAAACTCCGTCGCTCTCCGGATCCTCCTGCTCTCTCCCGCTCTTTCAAACTCCGTCACTCTCCTGATCCTCCTCCTCGCTCCCGCTCTTTTAAACTCCGTCACTCTCCGGATCCTCCTCCTCTCTCCCGCTCTTTCAAACTCCGTCACTCTCCGGATCCTCCTCCTCTCTCCCACTCTTTCAAACTCTGTCGCTCTCCGGGTCCTCCCCGCTCCCGCTCTTTCAAACTCCGTCACTCTCCGGATCCTCCTCCTCTCTCCCGCTATTTTAAACTCTGTCACTCTCCGGATCCTCCTCCTCTCTCCCGCTATTTTAAACTCCGTCACTCTCCGGATCCTCCTCCTCTCTCCCGCTCTTTTAAACTCCGTCACTCTCCGGGTCCTCCTCTCTCCTGCTCTTTCAAACTCCGTCGCTCTCCGGGTCCTCCTCTCTCCTGCTCTTTCAAACTCCGTCGCTCTCCGGGTCCTCCTCTCTCCCACTCTTTTTAAATTCTGCTGCTCAATGCCAGTTGTGATTTTGGTCAGGGCCGTGCGAATATTTTGGCAGGGGCTGAAACCTGATTGGAGAGATTTTTGGGCAAGATGTGCATGGATTTCATGAGGCAACATGTTCAGGGAGTTTGGAGAGGAAAGGGACGTTGGAGATGCAGTTATCGCGCACAGTGAGGTTGAGGGTTGTTCTTTTGAGCAGGAGTGATGATGGTGGTTTTGAAAAAGAGGGGATAGTACCGAGGAGAAAGAACCATTTGCAATATCTGCTAGCATGGGAAACAAGGGTGAAGTTGGGTGGTCAGCAGTTTATTGGAAATGGAGTTAAGTTTGTGGGGAACTTGTTTCGTCGGTGAGATGAGCTTGGAGAGGGCATGAAACAGAGATGCCCCGCCTCTCTCGATGAGGGGCTAATAAAACAGCACTGTGGACAATAGAGACAAAACACACTGGGCTAATAAAACAGACAGAAGGAATTGAAGAGAAAGATACATATACAACCAGCGACACAATAATGTCACAGGTACGAAAGAATAAATATTCAATCATTGACTATGAGCAATACCATGTGTGAACTATTAGTATTTAAAAGATACTGATCTTCTGCATTTTGTGATGTATTGAATATTTTGGAATTTTGTCTATCTTTAGGCGAGTTGAAGAGGAACACTGTAGAGCTTTCACTTCGAAAACTAAAGGATATGTGATAAATGTGTCAGCATGAAACCCTCTGATCACCAGTTATTTTTATTCATTCACAGGGGACTGAATTTTATGAGCGTGCCACAAATTGCGGCGGGGAGCTCTGATCTCAGCGGTCCGCTCGTGCGGATCTGACGTCGCTGAGCCCCCACAATATTTCGCATGGGGACTCATTTAAATGGAGGGGGTAGAGCAGCCGCTCCCGATGATGTAGAGGGGGCAGCTGCTCCAATCCCAGCAATGGCGTCCGGGGCGACGCACAGACACTGGTGCCATTTTAAAAGGGCTGCAAGCCCTTACTGGCAATTGTAATTTTTAAAGGGACATGGAGGGCAAATGAAAAGTGAAATCTTTATTAACCAATCAAAGCTCCTCTCCCACCCCCCACTGACCAGTTAATATATTTAACACACATAAAAAAACTTTTCTTCCCATCACCAACTTTGCCTCCCCGAACTTTGCAACCTTTGCCCTTCAACCCCTTCCCACCATCCCCTCAGCTAATACTAAGGGTAAGGGGAGGCAGTGACGTATTGGTATTGTCACTGGACTAGTAACCCAGAGACCCAGGTATTTCTCTGGGGACATGGGTTCGAATCCCACCACAGCCGAAGGTGGAATTTGAATTTAATTAATAAATCTGGAATTAAAAGCTAGTCTAATGATGGCCATGAAACCATTGTCGATTGTTGTAAAAACCCATCTGGTTCACTAATGTCCTTTAGGGAAGGAAATCTGCTGTCCTTACCTGGCCTGGCCTACATGTGACTCCAGATCCACAGCAATGAGGTTGACTCTTGCATGCCCTCGAAATGGCCTAGCAAGCCACTCAATTCAAGGGCAATTAGGGATGGTCAATAAATGCTGGCCTGGCCTGCAATGCCCACATCCCATGAAAGAATTAAAAGAGTGTTTTCCCCACTCCCCCCTCCCCACGAGTGTCATACCTCGGAACTCCGAATGGCCGCTGGGACAAGGTAAGTTAATTTGCATGTTTTTAAGCTAATTTCAATATTAAAATGAGGGCCCCACCACCGAGCAGTAGGCGGGCCGCACCGAGGCCTCACCGCCACCGGTAAAATGTGGCGGGGTGTTCTCGGCGTGGGGGTTGTGGCGGGCCTCTACTGGAAAGGCCCCCCCCATCCCCCGCCACAACCCCCAACATGGAGAGCTCATAACATTCAGCCCAAGATGTGGGCAACACTGGTAAGCCCAGCATTTATTGCCCTTGAGAAGGTAGTGATGAGACACTTTCTTAAATACAACTGAGTGGCTTGCTAAGCCATTTCAGAGTAAAGCGTGGCTACTCAACCCGAACCCGACCAGACCTGACGACATGTGTCGAGTTTTGGGTCAGGTCGGGTCTCTCTTCTGGGTCCAGCATTCGGGCTTGGGTCAAGTTGGGCTGGACGTGGCCAGTGCTGCCTTGCGTCGGGAAGTAATCTTCAAATGAACATTCAGGACGTCAAGGTGGGAAACGTGCAGTGCTCTGAAATCTTCACTATTCTTCTTGTTTGAAGACGTGTCTCGGTAGCCTCCAGGTGACAGCTGTGATCTTATTACAGACACCCTCACATGAATATTGAGGTGTGAAATGCTCAACTGCACTTACCCCAGCAGCTCAGAGCGCACCGGCCTCACAAGTCTCTTTCACTAGATGTTTCATTTAGCCCGTTTTAGTGCATGTGTGTGTTTTTTTTTTAAAGAGAGCGGTTCTCTGTCCTTTTAAAGCCAGTGAGACAGCGCCAAATTGTGGAGAAAAGACTGAGTGCCTGAGAGACAGTAAGAAGGGGGAGTCTGGAGCCTACTTTTAGTTTGACAGCGACGAGAGAGAGAGAGAGACTGAGATCAAGACAAACAGAAATCAGAGGTGAGAGTGTGGTGGTGGGGGTTGGGGAAGGAGGGGAAAGAAACAGAAGTTCCGACATAAAGCACCCGAGTGAAATTAACCTAACCCCTTACACTCTGAAATCTATCAAGTCTGGGAGAAACTGACAAGCCCAGGGAAGATACCAGTAACTGCAGTAAGTACAAAAACATCAACTGAGTTCTTGCTTTAATCTATACTTGGCCCAAGGATTTAAAATGATCTGGAAATAGAGAGATTAAACTTCCCAACCTGAGTTCTCCGCAGAGATTTTTTTTGTCAATGACATCGGAACTTGATACAGTTCAGAAGCTTGTTGGTTACATTGCATGATTTCCTGAAGTGGATACTTTTTTTCCCGCGAGTGCTCAGGGTCACGGCGCCTTTGCCTGTTTGAAATCAGTGTTTGTTGTTTTTTAAACTTTATGATGTTAATTGAACACGAGTACATCAACAACTGACACCTGTATTCGATCACGGTCAAACAAAAAAAATCTCTGTGGAGAACTCAGGTTGGGAAGTTTAATCTCCCTATTGCCTGGATGGGTGCAGTTTCAACAACACTCAAAAAGCCCGACACCATCCAGGACAAAGCAGCCTGCTTGACTGGCATCCCATCCACCACCTTCAACATTCACTCCCTCCACCACCAGTGCACAGTGGCAGCAGTGTGCACCATCTCCTAGATGCACTGCAGCAACTCGCCAAGACTCCTTCGACAGCACCTTCCAAACCCGCGACCTCTGCCACCTAGAAGGACAAGGGCAACAGCTGCATGGGAACATCACCACCTGCAAGTTCCCCTCCAAGTCGCACACCATCCTGACTTGGAACTATATCGCCGTTCCTTCACTCACGCTGGGTCAAATCCTGGAACTCCCTTCCTAACAGCACTGTGGGTGTACCTACCCCATATGGACTGCAGCGTTTCAAGAAGGCAGCTCACCACCACCTTCTCAAGGGCAATTAGGGATGGGCAATAAATGCTGGCCGAGCCAGCGACACCCAGATCCCCCCAGTGAATAACAAAGAAAACGCCAGACAAGGAGGAAAATGGAAAGACAGAAATGCAGAGACAGAGAGAGAGGTAATGAATGATAAAGCACGTTGGGAATGAGAGAAGTTCAATCAAATAGAGGAGGAGAATGACACCTTCAGACACAAAAAAGAGTGATCGGAGTTAAAACCATGGAAATAAGAGGTATTTAAAGAGAGAAAGATAGAGAAACTCAAAACATGCTGTAAAGAGAAAAATGAAGACATAGGGATATGGAGTCAGAGGAAAAGTTCAGGATCATTTGGAGATAGAAAAGCAGAAAACAACAGGGAAAGAGAGATAAAGATGAAGGGACAGAATTCGAGGACAGTATTAAATACTTTATTTCAATTGGTACTACTGAGCAGGATCGTGTCTAAACTACCCCGATGGAAGCTTGAAACTGTGTAAGCCTCTATCATGGTAAAACCCTTATCCATGCTATTGTCATCCCCAGAAATGATTACTCACTGGCCTTCCTTTGTTTGTCCTTTGTAAACTCAAGTTTGTCCAAAACAGAACTGCCTGCCTTTTATCCCACAAAAAAAGCCACTCGTCATTCACCCTCATAACCCAACACTGGCATCCTGTCCCTTAGCGCAATAACAAGAGATGTATCCCAGGCTGTTATGTGAGGCAAGGGAGGAGATAGTCGGGGCTCAGACACAAATTTTCAAATCCTCTCTGGGCACAGGAGAGGTGCCAGAGGACTGGAGGACAGCGAATGTGGTACCATTATTCAAGAAGTGTAGCAGGGATAAACCAGGTAATTACAGGCCTGTGAGTCTAACATCAGTGGCAGGGAAACTATTAGAAAAAATTCTGAGGGACAGGATTAATCTCCACTTGGAGAGGCAGGGATTAATCAGGGATAGTCAGCATGGCTTTGTCAGGGGGAGATCGTGTTTAACTAACTTGATTGAATTTTTCGAGGTGGTGACTAGATGTGTAGATGAGGGTAAAGCAGTGGGTAAGGGGAGGCAGTGGCGTAGTGGTATTATCACTGGACTAGTAACCCAGAGACCCAGGGTATTGCTCTGGGGACATGGGTTCAAATCCCATCACAGAAGGTGGAATTTGAATTCAATTAATAAATCTGGAATTAAAAGCTAGTCTAATGATGGCCATGAAACCATTGTCAATTGTTATAAAAACCCATCTGGTTCACTAATGTCCTTTAGGGAAGGAAATCTGCTGTCCTGACCTGGTCTGGCCTACATGTGACTCCAGACCCACAGCAATGTGATTGACATTGCCCTCTGAAATGCCCTCGCAAGCCACTCTGTTGTATCGAACCACTACAAAGTCAATAAAAAGGAATGAAACCGGATGGACCACCCGGCATCGACCTAGACACCGGAAATGATAATGGCAAACCCAGCCCTGTCGACCCAGCAAAGTCCTCCTTACTAATATCTGGGGGCTTGTGCCAAAGTTGGGGAGCTGTCCCACAGACTAGTCAAGCAACAGCCTGACATAGTCATACTCACGGAATCATACCTTACAGACAATGTCCCAGACACTGCCATCACCATCCCCGGGTATGTCCTGTCCCACCGGCAGGCCAGACCCAGCAGAGGTGGTGGCACAGTGGTATACAGTAGGGAGGGAGTTGCCCTGGGAGTCTTCAACATCGACTCTGGACCCCATGAAGTCTCATGGCATCAGGTCAAACATGGACAAGGAAACCTCCTGCTGATTACCACCTACCGCCCTCCCTCAGCTGATGAGTCAGTACTCCTCCATGTTGATCACCACTTGGAGGAAGCACTGAGGGTGGCAAGGGCACAGAATGTACTCTGGGTGGGGGACTTCAATGTCCATCACCATGAGTGGCTCAGTAGCACCACAGAGGGACCTTGGTGTACTTGTCCATAGATCACTGAAGGCAGCAGCACAGGTAGATAAGGTGGTTAGGAAGGCATATGGGATACTTGCCTTTATTAGCAGAGGCACAGAATATAAGGGCAGCGAGGTTATGGGAGGTGTATAAAACGCTAGTTAGGCCACAGCTGGAGTACTGTGTACAGTTCTGGGCACCACAATATAGGAAGGATGTGATTGCACTGGAGAGGACGCAGAGGAGATTCACCAGGATGTTGCCTGGGCTGGAGCATTTCAGCTATGAAGACAGACTGAAAAGGCTATGGTTGTTTTCCTTAGAGCAGAGAAGGCTGAGGGGGGACATGATTGAGGTATACAAAATTATGAGGGGCATTGATAGGTTCGATAGAAAGAAACTTTTTCCCTTAGCAGAGGGGTCAATAACCAGGGGGCACAGATTTGAGGTAAGGGGCAGGAGGTTTAGCGGGGATTTGAGGCAAAAAAAAGGAATGGAGATGACGGGGGGGAGGGGAACCATAACATCACGAGGGAAGGGGGGTGGAGTGCCTGTCGCCTTCCTGATGCCATGGAATTTAGTTCAATTGAGACCCTTAACTGGCCAATGAATGATGACTTCAGGGCCTCTTCCCACCACTGCTGGCATTTTACCAGCGGTGAGGGATCTGCCCAGTTACTCCAGGCTGCCTCTGTGTGGCCTGGTGGAGGAGGGCCCTCCTATGTGGGAAATCTGTAGCCCATGGAGGGCTGCCAGTAGCAGAAAGCTCCCCCACCCCCCCACCCCGCCCTCAACTACCCATTTCCCTACCCCTCTCTGGGGCCTGCCTGACTGGCCCCAGAGACCCCAACCCCAATTACCTGGATCCCGGGGTCTCCTCCATGTTCACTATTGCAGGCCTCCTCCAGTACCGACATTGGCCACAGCTCCTGGTGGTGCTGCTGGTACCACTGAGTTGCCAGCCCTCTGATTCGCTGGCACCTCTGGAGGCAGGAGTCTGTCTCTTAAAGGAACAGCATCCTCAATGTTGGGAAGTTAACTGGCTGCCCATGGAATTTGGCTGGGGGTCCAAAAAAGGGCCGAGGTGTGTTCGCTCCCCACCCCCCCAGGCCTTCTGGTCCGTTGCCGGGAACCCCACCGTCGAGGTAAAATTCAGCCTGATGTTGCACAAATGTATGTTATTAGGAAAGGCAGCAGCAACACTCCCATTGATTCTTTTACCAATTCTGAGTACACCCACAGCAACAGATGGCCAAAACGGGGAAGATGTTTGGTCCTGAAAGTTAATTCTCAGCAGGCAGCCACACCACAGATCCACCAACTCCTCTTCTGTTTTTCCACTTCAGCAACAAGATGACGTAGCAAATGTTGAAAATGGATGCTGAACCCAATTGTACTTAACCGTGTTTATATTTTCAAGATAAACACTAACGTGCTCTGCCAATGTTGCAAGTTGAGCAATGGCCCTTTCCTTCACACACTCAACTATCATTGTGTTTGCATCCAGAAATTCAGTTAGTCGTGGGAACATGTCCGAAACTCCATTGCTCAGTCATACTTTTCGAAATCTCAATTTTGTTCCTAAATGTTGCAGTCCTAGAGTCATAGAGTTATATAGCACAGAAACAGGCCCTTCGGCCCATCGTGTCTGTGCCGGCCATACAGCACCCAACTATTCTAAATCCCACATTCCTGTCTCACTTTGAGTATTGTATTAATAGATTCAACATACTTAACAGGTGAAAAATGTTAGCAAGTTATTCATGTTTCGTTATCCATAATTGGTCAGCTAGTGCAGATTCTGCACACAAAGAAAAGCTAGCAGCTCTTTACGAAGCTCAAAAACTCTTTCTAGGACTCTGCCACGAGAAAGACGACATACTTCAGAGTGAAACAATAATTTTTCGTGTCCAGCACCCACTTCTGAATACAGCTTTGCAAACAGATGTCAGTTTACAGATCTGGACTTCACAAAATTCACAGTCTTCACAGCTGCGTTTAACACAGTAGATAATTCAGGTTCCTGTCTTTTTGAAACAAGGGCTTGGTGATGTCACGATTAACTGTGGGTTTACATCTTTTATTGTCGCAACAACACCAGTCCTATTGCCTATCAAAGTGGCCGTACTGTATGAGCAAAGAGAAACACAGCTCTCCCACTTAAACAATTCTGATTCCATGAAATTATCCAGTAACTTGAATATTTTCTCATCTATTGCTCGTTCTAGTAACACCTGACAAAAAAAAACTCTTTTAAAATGTCCCCCAGCCAAACATAGTGAACATAATGTAACAATTACGCTGTACTACCACTGTCAGTTATTTCATCGAACTGAATTGCAAACTACTCACATTCATGAAGTCTTTCTGTCAATTGGTATTTTATATCTCTTGATTCTTCCACTAACCGTGTCATCAGAAAGTGGGATGGCCTTTAACTTTTGCACCACGTCTTCACTCACCATCGTTTTGCACATTTCTACAGCAGCTGGAAGAATCAGCTCCTTTCCGATAGTGTGGCTTTTCTTGCTTTTAGCAATTTGCAATGTTGTTACGAAGGATGTTTTCAGGGCCTTTTCCATAACCAATGTAATAGTTGTTATTTGAGTTTTCTGACAAAGTCTTTCAATTTGCCTTTATATTCCAGATGTCTAGTAGTGAGGTGTTGCTTTAGTTTTGCAGGTTTCACTGCTTCATTGGATAAAATTTGTCAGCACCAAACCCATTGTGGTCACCCATCACTAAGCTCCATAAATCCAAATTCTATATAACTCTCCTCATACTTTCTGTCCTTTGCTTGCTTCTTGCTATTGAATGCAACACTGCCCATAGTTTCAGCTGACATACTGCAATGGCAGGATGAGGGCTTCAAACACTTTTCCATTTTAATGTAATTTACTCACATACTTATGAAGCTACTGAGCACAGCGAAGTCCTGACCAACAGTCTCCCACAGAAGGCTAACCACTGTGATGTCTTCGGGACTTGAGTGAGGTTTAGCCAAGTTTGTATAGTATATGAGGCAAAGACAGAGGACAAAGGCTGGAATTTTACGTCCCCCCAAAAGAGCGGGCTGGTGGCTGGGGCATAAAATGGAGTGGGAGGCCAGGGGGTGCGCCCTTCCCAACGTTCCCTCGCCTCCGCTGCCAATTTACGCAGGGCGTTGGCAGTGAGAAATGGTCCGCCCGCCCCAGGCCAATCAAGGCCCTTAAGTGGCCAATTAACCGCCACAGGTATTTTATCCTTGGCTGAGGCCTCAGAAAACCCGCCTGATAAAACTAGGCAGCCTTCTGGCGGTCTGGGGGAACCTCCTGTTCGGGCACCCTGTGCCCCATGGAGGGCTGCCCCCGAAGCACAACCACCCCCAATGCACAACACGCCTCCGCCCCCGCCTAACTGACTCCCCTTGTCTCGCTGGGGCCCGACCTGGTTGCTCCCGGCAAGGACCCAAAAACCTACCCCTTTTCCAGGGCCGTCCATCATCTTCCTCCTGTAGCTGGGTGTAGTCCCAGCAGTGGCCACTGCTCCCGGTGGTGCTGCTGGGACAAGGAGCTGCTGGCCCACTGATTGGCCAGCAGCTCCATTAGGCGGGACTTCCTGCCTCAATGAGGTGGAAGTCCCGTCCAAGTCCAAGTAAGGGCCTGGGGACTGTAAAATCCAGTCTGGATCCACAGGTCCGGCGGAGGCGGGATCACCACCAACTTTTCCGCTGGTGGACGGGTCCCCGCCCACTGTAAAATCCAGCAAAAAGACTGCAGCAGCTGAACATAAAGGCTTCTCCTATAACAGCCTCTAGAGTACACAATGCAATTGCATTTTCAAAATACTACAACTCTTTACAGAGGACCAGCAGCAACTGGCTTTATTTTACAGTAAAGTTATCAGATGCAAGACATCAATTTAAACTCACAGCATGCAGTATAATTCCTGACTAGTCCAAAGATCCTGATCAGCTAAGGTTTAGATGCTTTATATCGGAGCAGACATTTTCCTATCAGCTGCTGTAGCCAAATCCTTTTGTTTATTTTCTTTGCTGCTCAATCCAGCAGGATGGGGTGTGGGGCCACGTTCAAACTGACTGCATGTGACCAGAATGTACTCCTTAGATTGGTTCTTGATAAGACATTGTACGGTGATTGGATGAGGAACTTATCTGTCCTTAGCAAAACTTTTCTGAAAGAATGTAAGTGCAGTGATGGTTGTGAGTGAGGAGGTGCTCATGGGAGTGATGGGCAGTCACTGCAATAATGGTTTAACTCACAGGCTTGCAGACATGCTGCTAATGACTGAACTTATTCAACAGACACTCCCAGAGAGTCTGGGGGTCCCTGGACCCCAGTTTGAGACCCACTGCTCTAGGGCATGAAATTGAAGATGGAGCCAATTCACTTTGCTGACTAGTGCTTATTTTATCACATACACATTCTGGCTGCTCATTCTGTAGATGCAACCAAACCACAGAAGAAAGTTATAGACTTAACTAGTGTTTGTAGCACTGTACACTCTTTTGCAGCTAATAAACAAGTTCCAACTGACTCTTTCATTTATGGTAAACTGCTGCATGGATCTGTATGTATCGTTCAATAATGATCTATTACAAAAGGAAGACACTATGAATTCTGTAATATAAACAGGAAATGGTGGAACTACTGAGCTGGTCTGGGTACATATGTGGAAAGAGAAACAGAGTTTATGTTTTGGCTCCTTCTTTTAATCTTTCTTGGAATGTGAGTGTCACTGACAAGACCTAATTGCACTTGACCAACTGAGTGGCTTGCTAAGCCAGAGGGCAGTTAAGAGTCAACCACATTGCTGTGGGTCTGGAGTCACATGTAGTCCAGACCAGCTAAGGACGGCAGATTTCCTTCCCTAAAGGACATGAGTGAACCAGATGGGTTTTTACAACAATTAATGATTTACAACCATTACTGAGACTAGCTTTCAATGTCAGATTATTTGTTAGTTAATTGAATTTAAATTCCACCAGCTGCTGTATTAACACTCTCTCCTGACTAATGCTTTGTCTTTTACTATCATTATTACCACTCCCTTTGCCTTTTATTCCGTGACATCTCTGTCATTTAATCTCTCCTCCCTATGCCCTATTACACACCTCTTTTGTTCTTCTTCCCCCACCACCCTTCCACTTGCTTAAAGCCTATTACATTTCTAACCTTTGCCAGTTCTGATGAAAGGTCACAGACCTGTTTCTCTCTCTGCAGATGCTGCCTGACCTGCTGAGTTAGTTGTATATGTGTGCCTTACTGAATAAAAGTGCTGCCTGCACAGTCTGAGTCAACCAAAACCACATTGTAACGCCAACTAATAACATGACCAGATAAAGGGAAAGAAAAGAACAGATATCGAAAACTATGTAACACGTTGTGATCAAAATGTAACAGAAAAGCAGGATGAACCTAGTTGGAAATGTATGAACTAATGGACCTCAAGGTTAGTATGGACTGTTTGTGCGCCAAGGGCACATTGTTTTGTGCAAATACGGCAGCATCGACAAATGAAATGGGAGGACCAACTGGAACAGCGATATGTATGAGCTAACCAATCAGTGCACAGGAGGAGCCACTGGCTATGAAGATTAAAAGGACAGACCCGGAGAGGTTCAGTGCACAGATCTGAAGAAGACTAAGGGAGAGACAAGAGGAGTCATGAGCCGCCTGTGCCACTCGAGCTGGTGGAGAGTAAAGGCCACCTGGACCATGATATCAACTGCCTTGGATTTGTTAAGTATTGCATTTTGCCTTAATAAACCATCCTGATATCAGTATATCAGGAGTCTCCTTGTCCAAATTCTTATTGTCTGGCCCAAGAACAAATTATAAGTAAGGTTCTAAATCTTACAATTGCATTCTCAGTATCTTGCTGAATCTTACAGCTTCTACGTATTATTCAATCTGAAAATAAATCTGACTTAGTTTTAGCTTGTGAAAACTGGTGTGACGTGACATTTGCTTCATTGAGGCAGATGAATTTGTTGGACATCCCATATGATCTCCAGTGTTTAGAGGGTAATTATTAATCATATAAAGAAGCCAGTTTTAGTTCATAGGAGACTCAGCCCCTTATGGAAGTTGACCTTTGTCATTGTAGGAAAGCATGAACTTTTACAGTGCTCCCAAAATGCCCCAGTTTGTGTTGACTATGACTGGGTCAACATGTGTAACAGGAGTTTTTGGATTTGACACAAGGCTCCTTATTCTTGGTGAGTACAGTGTAGTGGCAGATTAACAGTGCAGATCTCCTGATGCTTTGGGGGTAAACACAATGCCTCAGGTGCTATCGTGCCACTCAGACCAGGGAGGTCCAATCCATGCTTCATTGACAGATCTCAGCTGGGATGACAATAGAGCTGTAATAACCCGTGTCAATGTCCCTGTGATAGAAGCATGTCAAAAGAACAAGCAGGGTTCCTGCTCCTAATTGCTATATGACAACCCCTGCACTAAAGTGCACACATGGAGATGTCAAGTGAGAGAAGGGTTGGGTTCAGCCTGATTGCTGCTTCTCAGGTGGAATACCTGTTGCACTCAATGTCATGGCTCATATGCTGGATGAATATTTGTGACAGGTGCTGAAGGTTGCAGCACCTGCGAAATCTCAGCCCAGTAAAACCCAGTAACTTCAGGCTGGAGCAGAGGTGAGATAAAACGAGGAGAAATGTCATTACACAGTGAATTGTTATGATCTGGAATGCACTGCCTGAAAGGGCGATGGAAGCAGATTCAACAGGGAATTGGATATGTACTTAAATGGGGAAAGGGTTGCAGGGCTTTGGGGAAAGAGCAGGGACTGTTTCGAAAGCTCTGCCAAAAAGCCTGCACAGAGACAAATGGGCTAAATGGTCTCCTTCTGTGCTGTATCATTTTCCAAGTCACTGGAAACTTTATCAATTTGATCTCTGGGCCAGCAGCACCATACCCATTGGAGGTTAGAAGAATGAGAGGTGATTTTATTGAAACTGAGATTCTGAGGGGACTTGATAGAGTGGATGCTGGGGAGACTCGAACTAGAGCACACAGTTTAAGAAGGAAGTCTACCATTTAAGACAGAGATGAGCAGGAATCTTTTCCCTCACAGGGTTGGGAGTCTGCGGAATTCTCTTCCCAAGAAAGTAGCAGAGGTGGGTCATTGAATTTATTCAAGGCTGAGTTACATAGATTGTTGAGAAACAAAGGAGTCAAGGGTTGCAGACAGGAAAGTGAAGTTGAGACCTTATCGATCGTATGGAATGGCGCAGCAAGTCTGAAGGGCTCAATGTCCTAATCCTGCTCCTATGATTCCTGGGCTCCTCTCCAATTTTCCTTCTCCATCAGCTGATCTGCTGCATTTCCATGTGACTCCCTCTCTCCTCCTCCTCTCCATCAGGAATATTATTATGGCGTCTCAAGGTCGTCAGTTTTTCTCTCTGATTCTCTTTCTGTACTTATTGCTTGGGACAGCGGAGCGATTCTTTAACCCTGATCTACCATGTCACAAACCGCTGGCAGCAGCAGGGACAACCCGCAGTGTCAAGTAAGGCGAATGAAGACATGCCGATTGTGATCGTCGCTGATGCGGGGGCGGGGAGTCTGGTCCCAAAGGAACCGGGGGCGGCGAGCGCGGTGTTGGGGCGGAGAATGTGGTGCCGGGGAGCCCGCTGGCGGGGCGAGGAGTTTGTTGGCGGGACTTTCACTCAGCTGCTGCATTGCAGTAACAGGGACTTCACTCACTCACCTCCCGCGCTCCTGCTCCAGCAAAATTAGGTGCATGTGAGGCGGATCCAAGCTCCTTGTCCCGGGCCCTCCCCGTGAAGGGAAGCCGTGTTTTAATCCCGCGAGCACGGGGAGAGCTCCAGATTCAGAGCGACAATCTACTGTTCTTTGTTCATTCACTCACTAACCCACTCAATCAGTTACTCTCACTTTCCTCTCCCTCACCCCTTCACACATTCCCTCAGTCACTCACACTTGCTCACTCATCCACTCACACCCTCATTTCCAGAACTGATGATGAAAGGTCACTGACCTGAAACATTAACTCTATTTCTGCCTGACCTGCTGAGTATTTCCAGCACTTTCTGATTTTATTTCATATTTTCAACAGTGTCTATCCCAGCTTTGAGTTCTAAGTATGCTTTCAGAAATATACCTGGCTTAGAAAGTCCTGTCTGTCAGCTGTTGTAAAACTCCTGGAATTTGTGGTTTTCTTCCATGAGTCTCTCTCCGCTTCTCAAAATCAGTCCTTCTTCTTCCTTCTTTGGCCTGCTTATCTTGCGAGACAATGGGTAAGCGCCTGGAGGTGGTCAGTGGTGTGTGGAGCAGCGCCTGGAGTGGCTATGAAGGCCAATTCTAGAGTGACTGGCTCTTTCACAGGTGCTGCAGAAAAATTTGTTTGTCGGGGTTGTTACACAGTTGGCTCTCCCCTTGCGCTTCTGTCTTTTTTCCTGCCAACTGCTAAGTCTATTCGACTCGCCACACTTTAGCCCCGCCTTTATGGCTGCCCGCCAGCTCATGGCGAACGCTGGCAACTGACTCCCACGACTTGATCAATGTCACAGGACTTTATGTCGCGTTTGCAGACGTTTTTAAAGCGGAGACATGGACGGCCGGTGGGTCTGATACCAGTGGCGAGCTTGCTGTACAATGTGTCTTTGGGGATCCTGCCATCTTCCATGCAGCTCACATGGCCAAGCCATCTCAAACGCCGCTGACTCAGTAGTGTGTATAAGCTGGGGATGTTGGCCGCCTCGAGGACTTCTGTGTTGGAGACACGTTCCTGCCACCAGATGCCAAGTATTCTCCGGAGGCAGTGAAGATGGAATGAATTGAGACGTCGCTCTTGGCTGACATAAGTTGTCCAGGCCTCGCTGCCATAGAGCAAGGTACTTATGACACAGGCTTGATACACTCGGACTTTTGTGTTCCGTGTCAGTGCGCCATTTTCCCACACTCTCTTGGCCAGTCTGGACGTAGCAGTGGAAGCCTTTCCCATGCGCTTGTTGATTTCTGCATCTAGAGACAGGTTACTGGTGATAGTTGAGCCTAGGTAGGTGAACTCTTGAACCACTTCCAGAGCGTGGTCACCGATATTGATGGATGGAGCATTTCTGACGTCCTGTCCCATGATGTTCCTTTTCTTGAGGCTGATGGTTAGGTCACATTCGTTGCAGGCAGCCACAAACCTGTCGATGAGACTCTGCAGACACTCTTCAGTGTGAGATGTTAAAGCAGCATCGTCAGCAAAGAGGAGTTCGCTGATGAGGACTTTCCGTACTTTGGACTTCGCTCTTAGATGGGCAAGGTTGAACAATCTGCCCCCTGATCTTGTGTGGAGGAAAATTCCTTCTTATTTTATTTATTTATTTTTATTTAGAGATACAGCACTGAAACAGGCCCTTCGGCCCACCAAGTCTGTGCCAACCATCAACCACCCGTTAATACTAATCCTACACTAATCCCATATTCCTACCACATCCCCACTTCTTCTGAAGACTTGAACACATGTGAGAGCAGCAGGGAGAAAAAGATCCCAAAAAGTGTGGGTGCGAGCACACAGCCCTGTTTCACGCCACTCAGGATAGGAAAGGGGTCTGATGAGGTGCCGCTATGTTGAATTGTGCCTTTCATATTGTCATGGAATGAGGTGATGATACTTAGTAGCTTTGGTGGACATCCAATCTTTTCTAGTAGTCTGAAGAGACCACGTCTGCTGACGAGGTCAAAGGCTTTGGTGAGATCAATGAAATCAATGTAGAGGGGCATCTGTTGTTCGTGGCATTTCTCCTGTATCTGACGAAGGGAGAACAGCATGTCAATGGTCGATCTCTCTGCTCGAAAGCCACACTGTGCCTTAGGGTAGATGCGCTCGGCCAGCTTCTGGAGCCTGTTTAAAGCGACTCGTGCAAAGACTTTCCCCACTATGCTGAGCAGGGAGATTCCACGGTAGTTGTTGCAGTCACCGCGGTCACCTTTGTTTTTATAGAGGGTGATGATGTTGGCATCGTGCATGTCCTGAGGTACTGCTCCCTCTTCCCAGCACAGGCAAAGCAGTTCATGGAGTGCTGAGAGTATAGCAGGCTTGGCACTCTTGATTATTTCAGGGGTAATGCTGTCCTTCCCAGGGGCTTTTCCGCTGGCTAGAGAATCAATGGCATCACTGAGTTCCGATTTTGTTGGCTGTACGTCCAGCTCATCCATGACTGGTAGAGGCTGGGCTGCATTGAGGGCAGTCTCAGTGACAACATTCTCCCTGGAGTACAGTTCTAGGTAGTGCTCAACCCAGCGGTCCATTTGCTTGCGTTGGTCAGTGATTATGTCCCCTGATTTAGATTTGAGGGGGGCGATCTTCTTGATGGTTGGCCCAAAAGCTCTCTTAATGCCATCATACATTCCTCTGATGTTTCCGGTCTGAGGCCAGCTGAATATGACTGCATAGGTGTTGCCAGTAGTCATTTGCGCAGCGCCTGGCTGTTCTTTGTGCAGCGCTTCTGGCTGCTTTAAGTGCTACGGATGTTAACTCGCTGGGGGCTTTCTTGTAGTTCAACAGTGCAATGCGCTTAGCGGCTATGACAGGTTCCAGCTCTTCAGTATGAGGTTGAAACCAGTCTGCATTCCTCTTCGCACGTTTGCCGTAGGTGGTCAAAGCTGACTCATAGATGGCGTCTCTGATGTGGGCCCACTTGGTCTCAGCATCCCCTGTGGGAGTGTTTTGAAGGGCTGTTACAACAGTAGAACATAAACTATTAAGTGAATATATTAAACAGACAATTAATAGACTGAAACACAATTATCTATTCGCTGTAGAAAGTCTATTTTTGAAAGTAGAGAGTCACAATCTAATGGTGAGTTTATCTACTATAGTGTATTTTTATATCGACATATTCCATTTCTTGACAACTTTTGTGATGGAGAGATCAAGCAAGTCTATTGCACGGGGAAAGAGTGGGGAGTGAGACTAATTGGATCTTTCAAAGAGCCGACACAAGCACAGTGGAACGAATGGTCTCCTCTGTGCTGCATGAAACTATGATTCTATGATTTTTTTTCTATGAAGTTGGTAATGTGGTAGATTATCAACTGCAAACCTGCTCAATGAACGGATCCTATCACTACAATACCTTCCACCGGTTGCTCTGGCTGGTTTGAATTTTCCTAACTTAACACCCAGATTCAAAAATAATTGGTTGTCATATTTTTAACTGAACAAATCTCACAGCTTTTGTTTGATCGAAAGTATGTTGCCTTTTGCCTTCGAACCTGCAATCTGAGCGGTCTTGCAGCATTTGGTCCAAATTTTGCTGGGAAATGGGGTTGTGTTTCTTTGAATTACAGCTGGCTTTGAGGTCTTGTGACTGGATTTAAAGAGAGGACAATCAAGCCAGAAGTACTGCAATTTTGAACTCAATCCTAATGAGTGTCACTGAAGTGGAGCTTGTGGTGATCAAAGCTATATTCATTCTTCAGATGACAGTGCATCACCACTTCCGTTTTGGAAACCACGATGATCATTTTCTATCCGTGAAGGACAATGCTCCATTGCAACAGAAGCACACTTTTCAAGTTGACTGTAATCATAAAAGGGAATCACGGAGTGATGCAGCACAGTGATGCAGGCCCACTGTGTCTGTGCTAGCTCTTTGAAAGAGCTATCCAATTAGCCCCATTCCCCTGCTGTTTACCATAACCCTACAAATTTCTGCTTTTATATTTTATCCTCTTCAAGTTTTTAAGGGATTGTAGTCAGCAAATGCATTTCTTTATCACTAGGTGTTGCTTCATTAGTACTCACATAACACCTTTTTCATACTATAACAAGCTTTCCTTTATGGTTGTAGCTGGTGACTTATATAAACCACTGGATGTTCCACCCTAGGTCAATACCCTGGCTCATCAAAGCTCTGATGTCTCTATCTGATAGGTCAGTGGGAACTGTGAATGTTAGAGAGTACTGGGCTCTGCACATGGCATTTGTCAGACTTGCAAAATCATTTTTTGCCTCAATGGACCAGACGAGGTTAAGGAAAGAATTTGCATTTATATAGAGCCTTTCACAACCGCAGGACATCCAAAAGTGTTTTGCAAATAATGAAGTATTCTTGAAGTGTAATCGCTGTTGTAATGCAGCGAATGTGCACACAGCAAGCTCCCACACACAGCAATTCGATTCATGATCTGATAACCTGTTTTTCAATGATGTTTCTTAAGAGATAAATTTTGATCAGGACATTGGGAAAACATCCTACCTTTAAGTGTATAGCGTTGTGGGATCTTTTACATCCATAGAAACTTAGAAAAATTATAGCACTAAAGGAGGCCATTCAGCCCATCATGTTTGTGCTGACCAAAAAGAACTATCCACCCAATTGCACTTTCCAGCTCTTAGTCCATAGCCCTGTAGGTTACAGCACTTTAAATGCATATCTAAGTACTTTCTGGATGCAATGAAGGTTTCTGCCTCTATCACCCTTTCAGGTAGTGAGTTCCATACCCCCACGACCCTCCTGGTGAAATAGTTCTCCTCAACTTCGCTCCAATCCTTCTACCAATTACTTTAAATCTATGCCCCCTGGTTATTAAATCCTCTGCTAAGGGAAATAGGTCCACCTGAGAGGACTGATGGGGCCTCGGTTTAACATCCCAGTTCTTGAGATTCTGCTTCATGCTGGAGAGTGTAGCATATGAATTGGTGTGCTGTTAAACCCCTGTATCAACCTGTTTATCAGAGGGTGGTATGGATTTCATCGACGTTTTTATTTGGCACGGTTGCCATTATTGGGAGACTAAGTATGAAGCAAAATTAGTTCCTTGATCAGACAAAATTTCTACTGGGAATTCAGTGCAAGTGAATGTGACATCTGCATGCCTGGATGTGAAGGCTACCACATCTGGATAACTGGAAATGTAGTCTCCAGTGGTTAATGTGTACTGTTCCCTGATTGACTTTTAATGAACATAGAACTAAAATATCAAAGGTCACTCTTTTGAAACACTCATTAAATAATAGGTATGGGCTACAATGGAGCTTTGTCACAGTTCTAGATTTACATGAACTTTGACATTTTTCACATCTTAACAAAATTCAACATGTGTCTTTAGAGATTGTAGGAGAGTGAAACTGCTTAGCAACCTGTATTTTGTACATTTTACCCCCTGCAAGAAGGATATGATAATCAAACCTTTTGTAAATCTTTTGATGTGCTTTTGGCACCATTATTTGTCATAACTCTTACAGTTGCTGCCCCTCACAGGTTTGGGGTTGCAAAGCCAGACTAAAGGTGTCCTCATAATTGTCCAGCCTGTTGGTTCAGGCTCTGTGTCTCAGGTGCTGTCAAAGGCTTGAGCTTGTACCCCTTGTAATTTTTAGTCAGTCTGCTAAGCCTCTGCCAACTCTTGGTGGTCTAGAATTACCTAGGTTTTCCTGGTTGACTGCTTCTCATAAAATATTGCATGCAGAAGTGTTTTTCTCATAAAGTTACATGGCTTGACATCAACATTATGTCGTGGCAGTCTCCTTACCCCCAAGGCCTGGCCGTAGTACCACTAAATTGAACCAACTTGACTTGGCAGCCTTCACCTGCCTGTGAGTCACCATTAAAGCTTTCTTAGCTAAACTGGTTTAGGTGTTCCCATTATTGAAATCATGGCACAAAAGATCCTCAAAAGGTACCAGGATGGATAGTTCTAGAAACATAGAAACATAGAAAATAGGAGCAGGAGTAGGCTATTCAGCCCTTCGAGCCTGCTCCGCCATTTATTATGATCATGGCAGATCAACTCAGTAACCTGTTCCTGCTTTTGCCCCATACTCTTTGATCCCTTTGGACCCAAGAGCTATATCTAACTCCTTCTTGAAAACATACAATGTTTTGGCCTCAGCTGCTTTCTGTGGTAGCGAATTCCACAGGCTCACCACTCTCTGGGTGCAGAAATTTCTCCTCATCTCAGTCCTGAAAGGTTTACCCGTATCCTTAGACTATGACCCTTCGTTCTGGACTCCTCAACCATCGGGAACATCCTTCCTGCATCTACCCTGTCAAGTCCTATTAGAATTTTATAGGTTGGCTATGACGGATTGGGAAAAATTACTTTAAGGGATGACGGTGGATAGGCAATGGCAAACATTCAAAGAGCGCATGGATGAACTGCAACAATTGTTTATTCCTGTCTGGCGCAAAAGTAAAACGGGAAAGGCAGCCAAACCATGGCATACAGGGAAATTAGAGATAGCATTAGATCCAAGGAAGAGGCATACAAATTCACCAGAAAAAACAACAGACCTGAGGATTGGGAACAGTTTAGAATTCAGCAAAGGAGGACCAAGGGATTGATTAAGAAGGGGAAAACAGAGTGCGAGAGTAAGCTTGCAGGGAACATAAAAACTGATTGTAAAAGTTTCCATAGGTATGTGAAGAGAAAAAGATTGGTGAAGACAAATGCCCTTACAGTCAGAAACAGGGGAATTTATTATGGGGAACAAAGAAATGGCTGACCAACTAAATACATACTTTGGTTCTGTCTTCACAAAGGAGGACACAAATATCATACCAGAAATGTTGGGGAACACAGGGTTTAGTGAGAGAGAGGAACTGAAGGAAATCAGTATTAGCAGAGAAATGGTGTTGGGGAAATTGATGGGATTGAAGGCCAATAAATCCCCAGGGCCTGATGGTATGCATCCCAGAGTACTTAAGGAAGTGGCCCTCGAAATAGTGGATGCATTGGTGGTCATCTTCCAAGATTCTATAGACTCTGGAACAGTTCCTGCAGATTGGAGGGTAGCTAATGTTCGCCCATTATTTAAAAAGGGAGGTAGAGAGAAAGCAGGGAATTATAGACCAGTCAGCCAGACGTCGGTAGTGGGGACAATTCTAGAGTCCATTATCAAAGATTTTATAGCAGAGCACTTAGAGAACAGTGGTAGAATCGGGCAGAGTCAGCATGGATTTACGAAAGGGAAATCATGCTTGACAAATCTACTAGAATTCTTCGAGGATGTAACTAGTAGAGTTGATGAGGGGGAGCCAGTGGATGGGGTTTATTTGGACTTTCAGAAGGCTTTCGACAAAGTCCTACATAAGAAATTAGCATGTAAAATTAAAGCGCATGGGACTGGGGTAGTGTATTGCGATGGATAGAAAATTGGTTGGCGGACAGGAAACAAAGAGTAGGGATAACTGGGTCTTTTTCTGAATGGCAGGTAGTGACTAGTGGGGTACCACAGGGATTGGTGCTAGGACACCAGCTATTCACAATATATATTTCATTTATTTATTTGGAGATACAGCACTGAAACAGGCCCTTTGGCCCACCGAGTCTGTGCTGACCAACAACCACCCATTTATACTAATCCTACATTAATCCCATATTCCCTACCACATCCCCACAATTCTCCTACCACCTACCTACACTAGGGGCAATTTACAATGGCCAATTAACCTATCAACCTGCAAGTCTTTGGCTGTGGGAGGAAACCGGAGCACCCCGCGGAAACCCACGTGGTCACAGGGAGAACTTGCAAACTCCGCACAGGCAGTACCCAGAACTGAACCTGGGTCGCTGGAGCTGTGAGGCTGTGGTGCTAACCACTGCGCCACTGTGCCGTCCCTATATATATTATATATTAATGATTTAGATGAGGAAACTAAATGTAATATCTCCAGATTTGCAGATGACACAAAACTGGGTGGGAGGGTGAGTTGCGAGGAGGATGCAGAGAGGCTTCAGGGTGATTTGGACAAGTTGAGTGAGTGGGCTAATGCGTGGCAGATGCAGTATAATGTGGATAAATGTGAGGTTATCCACTTTGGTAGCAAAAACCGGAAGGCAGATTATTATCTTAACGGCTATAAACTGAGAGAGGGGAATGTGCAGCGAGACCTGGGTGTTCTCGTACACCAGTTGCTGAAGGTAAACATGCAGGTCCAACAGGCGGTAAAAAGGGCAAATGGTATGTTGGCCTTCATAGCGAGAGGATTCGGGTACAGGAGCAGGGATGTCTTGCTGCAATTATACAGGGCCTTGGTGAGACCACACCTGGAATATTGTGTGCAGTTTTCGTCTCCTTATCTGAGGAAGGATGTTCTTACTATAGAGGGAGTGCAGCGAAGGTTTACCAGACTGATTCCTGGGATGGTGGGACTGACGAATGAGGAGAGATTGAGTCAGTTAGGATTATATTTGCTGGAGTTCAGAAATATGTCTTTGTGCCCAATCTAAGTGGTCCCCTACCATTGACCAGTGGTAGATCAGCTGACCCAGTAGGATTATGAATGTGGGTTGTCATCCACCTTAAGTATTGGTTGTCAAGTAGGTTGTGTGATTGTTCCAATTTTAGGATATGCCCAGTCGAAAAAGGACTTGCATAGATGTAGCGATTTTCCTGACCTCAGAACATCCCATCGTGCGCCACAGGCAACAAATTACGTTTGAGGTATAATCACTGATGTGTAACACTTGTCCTTCAGTTGTTTATGAATTTATTAGGACTGGCTGTAGGAATGCATCAGATCTCATTGTAACATTCCACATGGCCTGCTGTCTTTTAATTTTATAATTGCTACCTTGGCCTATTCATTGTTTACAACGTGTGTTGGTTACACTTTGGGCACCTGATATCTCGCTTACTCTGTTTTTTTTACACTCTATGCAACCTCTAGGCTCTCAGTGGCTCTGTATACACAATAAGCTTGGTTTGTCTCCCACCACCTGACTGCTAGGAATCCGACTACTTCCAGTTCCTTTGTGACAGTCCAAAATTAAAAAGACAGAATTGTGGGATAGATGAATGTTCTTGGTAAGACAGCACTTATAAGAACTGTTCCGGTGGTGGGGAGGGATTAAATAGGTATGGTTAGATTATTGTTCCTCTTTTGAATTAATGTTTTTTTTTAGGTTGAATGGGCTTTCTGTGTTTCATGCTTTCTTGTGTAAAATATCTCTTTCCAGGACTTATGCTCGTCCTTATGAATATCTTAACGTCTCCGAGTTGCCAAAGGTCTGGGATTGGCGCAATGTGAATAACACAAACTATGTCGGTATCACCCGTAACCAGCATATTCCCCAATACTGTGGCTCATGCTGGGCCATGGGAACAACTAGTGCACTTGCAGGTGAGTCTAAGCTGCAACTCATTCCCAGTATCTGTTTTCCCACCCAGCTCTCCTCACTATTTATTAAAGTAAGCAGCTGTGATATGAAGTAAAGACAGAAATGCTGGAAATACGTTTTGGAGAGAGAAAGAAAATTATCATTTCAGATCGATGGCCCTTCTTCAGAAATGGAAAAAATTCGAGATGTGACTGATGTTTAGCAAGTATACAGGCAGGGAAAGGGGGAGAGAAGGGAGGAACAAAAGGGAAAATCAGTGATAGGATGGAAAGCAGGAGAGATTAAATAACCAAAGGGACAATGGTGCAAGGCAAAAGGAGATGGTAATGGGACAAGTAAAGAAACAAAATATGTGTCTATAGAAGCTGTAAATGACAGTAATAGTAGCTGTTGTCTAAAACAATGGGAGCAGAGGTTATGATCTGAAATTGTTGAACTCAATGTTGAGTCCAGAAGGTTGTAAAATGCTTCATCGAAAGATGAGGTGCTGTTCCTCGAGCTTACATTAAACTGTGACATGATGGCAATTAGAAGAGAGGATAACTGAAGACTTGGGGATGAAATTGGATCATTTTATGATAGATCAGTAATTGGAGGACACATGTTTCAAGCTGTATCCCATGAAATATTTAATTTAGTTGAAGGGAGTTATGAAATGTGAAGATTGAGATCCTTTACCGTTGGGTTTGGAGTCCAGAGGATGTACACTGCAGTGTATTTCATATAGCCGATAGCAGCGTGTTCCACTGTGGATATCTTGCATGAGGTATCCTGATTTTTCTGTGTACCCTGACCCTGGAGATTAAGTATTTAATAATATTGTTACAATCAGGTGAGAAGGGGTCTGGGGGTGGGGGGGGGGGGGGGTTCCCTCTCAGCCTTTGCCTGGTTTAACCGTAACATGGTTTAATTTGAATACACGGTGTTTTTAGCTCCCCCTTAGTGAATCCTTGTTCACTGCTCCAATTGTAAGGCAACAAAATCAAACAGGTTTCCCTAGATTTAAACAAGAAAGGTGGAAGTTGATTAATTTTAAACTCTAATCCGATTAACAACTACGAATATGTGATGTGACCACACTAGCATGCATACGCGATAAACACACACGCAGATAGAGATAGAAAAAGTAGAAGGACAAAGGGGAAAAGTTTGAGGTAGTTACAGTCCTTTTAAGTTCAATGTGGAGTCTTTGGTTGCCGGTACGTTTTGCAATTCGTTGGAGCCCAGTTCACGCTTCAACTTGTTCCGATGTAGGAGTCTTTTCTCTTTTGAGGTTTATGTGTCTTCCGTGGGTCTGGTGGTTTGGGAGAAAGTGAGAGACAGAGAGTGCGAGAGAGAGAGACAGAGAGGCTTCCTTGTTCCAGCCTCAGTTACACACTGCCTTCTGAATTCAAACTGTTTTGTGGCTAGTTCAAAAAACCTGGACCAGCCAGTTAGTCATGTGACCAGTAGGTTTAACCAGTCCTGGCTCTGTGGATTGTATCATCTTAGCAGGGCTAGGAATGCACTTCCTTACACCTTCAGTATCTGGTGATCAAAATCCATTTGGGTTCATTGGAGCAGGGAATAGCTCTTTGTCTCCACAAGCACTGTCTCTTAGTATGCAAATGTCCTTCCAGCCCAGTGTCTGGTGATCTTCAACAGTCATTTCTTCACTCCAGCAACAGTTTAAAATCAATGCTCACATGACAAAATTAATATGCCTCATTCTTGGCAGGGGGGGGGGAGCTGCATGACAATATACACTAATAAAAAGAAAGATTTGCATTTATGTAGCGTCTTTCACAACCTTAGGAAGTCTCAGTGCTTTACAGCCAATGAAGTACGTTTTGAAGTGCAGTCTGTGTTGTAATGTAGGAACGTAATGGATTCGTCTTAGAAAAAAGTTTTGGGATGCAGGAGTCTGCTTTTACTTGGTTTCCACAGATCGTATAAATATCAAGAGGAAAGGTGCTTGGCCATCTGCATACTTGTCTGTCCAGAATGTCCTAGACTGTGGTAATTCTGGCTCTTGCTATGGGGGAGACCATTTGGCAGTTTGGAGGTACGCTCATGATAACGGAATACCAGATGAAACCTGCAATAACTACCAGGCTAAGGACCAAGGTACGTTCTGGGCCCCTCTCAACTCTCCTTTGAATAAAAAGCCTGAATTTCCTTCACAGGTACACAAGTATTTTTAAATTGACTTAAAATATCAGTATTACTAATACTTCGATGTTTTATTGTAGCTGTTCTTGGTCCATAGCTGAAAACTAAGAAAGTCCATACAAATGTTACATAGAATTACACAGATTACAGCACAGAAACAGACCATTTGGCCCAACTGGCCCATGCTGGGGTTTATGCTCCACATGAGTCTCCTTACCCCCACCCCCCACACCACCCCCGCCACTTCATCGAACCCTATCAATGTATCACTCTATTGCTTTCTTAATGAATGACCTCTTTGTGTTTGCAATACAATGTAACCTTTGGGGCTGCAAAACAGGCGGTGGTGGATTGACCATTTTTAAAAATTCGTTCATGGGATGTGGGCGTCGCTGGCTAGGCCAGCATTTATTTGCCCTTGAACTGAGTGGCCATTTCAGAGGGCATTTAAGAGTCAGCCACATTGCTGTGGGTCTGGAGTCACATGTAGGCCAGACCAGGTAAGGACGGCAGATTTCCTTCCCTAAAGGACATTAGTGAACCAGATGGGTTTTTACAACAATCGACAATGGTTTCATGGTCACCATTAGATTAGCTTTTTAATTCCAGTTTTTTTTATCAATTGAATTCAAGTTTCGCCATCTGCCATGGTGGGATTTGAACCCATATGCCCAGAGCATTAGGCTGCGCCTCTGTTTACTAGTCCATTACATTATCACTACGCCACCACTTGCCTCCCAGGCTGTTATACACCCAGCCTGATTTTCCTGAAATTGGGCAGTGGGAAACCCATCTGATGGATTTGTACCCCTCCCCCAACTGCCACATAGGCCAGAATTTTATGTTGGGTGGGAGGCCCTGCCCACTGGCCAAAAGGTTGGGGGCAAGCCCACCTCCACCGGGCCTGGGGAGCCACACCGGGATTTTTTGCTCCCAGGCCCTGAATTGGTTTTGAGCGGGACTTCCACCTCCTTGAGGCAGGAAGTCCCGTCTAATGGAGCTGCCGACCAATCAGCGGGCCGGCATCTCTTAGCTCAGCAGTACCACTGGGAGCAGTGGCCATTGCTGGAACTGCACCCAGCCAACGGCAGCAAGAGGGACAACGACCCCGAAAAGAAGGTACGTTTTTGGGGTCCCACTGGGGACAATTGGCCGGGCCCTGGCGAGGCAAGGGGGGGAAGTTGGATGAGGGGGGGTAGTATTGAGCACTGGGGGTGGTTGGGCCATTGGGGTGGCCCTCCTTGGGACACAGGGTGCCCGATCAGGAGGGCCCCCCCAGCCCACAAAGAGGTCACTAGGTTTAACTTGCCGGCCTCCTGGAGAACCTGAGCCATTCGCCTGCTGCTGGTAAATTACCAGCGGCGGTGGGAGGAGGCCCTCAAGTGGCAGTTAATTGGCCACTTAAGGGCCTTGATTGGCCTGGGGTGGACGGGCCGTTTCTCACTGTGACTGCCCAGCGTAAAATTGCAGTGGGGGTGGGAAGGCATTGGGAACGGCCCACCCCGCGTCCCACTCAATTTAATGGCCTTCTCCCTCCCACCCCCGCCACCAGCCAGCTCATGTGAGCGGCTGTAAATTCTGGCCATAGAATTTTATAGCACAGAGGGAAACGGTTAGGCTCATCCAACAGAATTGTCCACTTTGTCCCATTTTCTTGTCCTTTCCCCATACTCTTTGTTTTTATTCACTCCCCTTTTAAAAGTTACCATGAGATCTGCTTTTCCCACTGTTTTTGGTACAGTATTCCATGTTCTTGGTTAAAATATTCCAATCCCTCCTTTCATTCTTTTAGAAATGGTTTTAAATGAATATTCTCCAGTTACAGACTCACCAAACAATGGAAATAATTCTTGTCCATTTACCTCATCAAATCTCCTTATAATTGTGAACATCTCTAGTGGATCCCCTTCCCTGTGTAAGAACAGGGGGTGCGATGCTCCAACAAGAATATTCAAGGGCACCAGAAGGGAACCTTTTGACCTGAACTGCTTGCTCAGGAACTGCCAAGGAACTGTCTGCCGTTTACCAGCCAGTCTGCACCTCGCAGTTAATGATGACTTAAGTTTGGCTCATTGAACTTTTGAACGTCAATTAGTTGCGATGACACTATTGGTAGGAGTGGCCACCGCACAGTCCTTGTGGATACGAAGTCCTGCCTTCACATTGAGGCTACCCACCATCGTGTGGTGTGGCATTGTCACTGTGCTAAATGGCATAGATTTCAAACAGATCTAGTAACTCAAAACTGAGCATCCAACCCTGGTTCAATGAAGAGTGTAGGAGGCATGCCAGGAGCAGCAGCAGGCATACCTCAAAATGAGGTGTCAACCTGGTCAAGTTACAACAGAGGACTACTTGCATGCCATACGGCGGAAGCAGAATGCGATAGACAGGACTAAGCGATCCCATAACCAACGGATCAGATCTAAACTGTGCAGTCCTGCCACATCCAGTCGTGAACAAATAACAGCAAGAGGAGACTCCACAAATATCCCCATCCTCAATGATGGGGCAGTCCAGCACATCAGTGCAAAAGACAAGGCTGAAGCATTTACATCCATCTTCAGCCAGAAGTGCCGAGTGGATGACACGAACATACAAATTAGGAGCAGAAGTAGGCCATTCGGCCCCTCGAGCCTGCTCCACCATTCAATAAGATCATGGCTGATCTATTTGTGTCTCGAATTCCACACTCCCATCTACCCCCGGTAACCTTTGATTCCCTTGCCTAACAAGAATCTATCTACTCCCGCCTTAAAAATATTCAGTGACCCCACTTCCACCACATTCTGAGGCAGAGAGTTCCAAATTCGCACAACCCACTGAGAGAAAAAAATTTCTCCTCATCTCTGTCCTAAAAGGGCGACCCCTAATTTTAAAACAGGGCCCCCGAGTTCTGGACTCCCCCACAATATACGAACATATGAATTAGGAGTAGGCCACTCGGCCCTTCGAGCCTGCTCCGCCATTCAGTAACTTCATGACCGAACTGATTATTCCACATTTCCACCTACCCCTGATAACCTTCCACCCCCTTGCTTAGCAAGAAACTATCTACCTCTGCCTTAAAAATATTCAAAGACTCTGCTTCCACTGCCTTTTGAGGAAGAGAATTCCAAAGACTCACGACCCTCAGAGAAAAAATTTCTGCTCATCTCTGTCTTAAATTGGCAACCTCTTATTTTTAAAAGTGATTTTTAAACAACGCTTTGCACTGTTGAACGACAAGAAAGCCCCCAGCGAGTTAACATCCGTAGCACTTAAAGCAGCCAGAAGCGCTGCACAAGGAACAGCCAGGCGCTGCGCAAATGACTACTGGCAACACCTATGCAGTCGTATTCAGCTGGCCTCAGACACCGGAAACATCAGAGGAATGTATGATGGCATTAAGAGAACTTTTGGGCCAACCATCAAGAAGATCGTCCCCCTCAAATCTAAATCAGGGGACATAATCACTGACCAATGCAAGCAAATGGACCGCTGGGTGGAGCACTACCTAGAACTGTACTCCAGGGAGAATGTTGTCACTGAGACCGCCCTCAATGCAGCCCAGCCTCTACCAGTCATGGATGAGCTGGACGTACAGCCAACAAAATCGGAACTCAGTGATGCCATTGATTCCCTAGCCAGCGGAAAAGCCCCTGGGAAGGACAGCAATACCCCTGAAATAATCAAGAGTGCCAAGCCTGCTATACTCTCAGCACTCCATGAACTGCTTTGCCTGTGCTGGGACGAGGGAGCAGTACCACAGGACATGCGCGATGCCAATATCATCACCCTCTATAAAAACAAAGGTGACCGCGGTGACTGCAACAACTACCGTGGAATCTCCCTGCTCAGCATAGTGGGGAAAGTCTTTGCACGAGTCGTTTTAAACAGGCTCCAGAAGCTGGCTGAGCGTGTCTACCCTGAGGCACAGTGTGGCTTTCGAGCAGAGAGATGCACCATTGACATGCTGTTCTCCCTTCGTCAGCTACTGGAGAAATCAAGTGTCCTCTCAGTCTTCTAAATTCCAGCGGATACAAGCCCAGTCTGTGCAATCTTTCCTCATAAGACAACCCGCTCATTCCTGGTATCAATCTAGTAAACGTCCTCTGAACTGCCTCCAATGCATTCACATCCTTCCTTAAATAAGGAGACCAAAACTGCACACACCATTCAAGATGTGGTCTCACCAATGCCCTGTATAACCGAAGCATAACATCCTTACTTTTATTTTCAATTCCTCTCGTAATAAAGAATAGCATTCCATTAACCTTTTTAATTACTTGCTGTATCTGCGTACTAACTTCTTGTGACTCTTGCACTGGAATGCCTAGATCCCTCTGCACCTCGGAATTCTGCAGTCATTCTCCATTTAAGTAACACTCTGCTTTTTTATTCTTCCTGCCAAAAGTGAACAACTTCACATATTCTCATATTATACTCCATCTGCCAGATTTTTGCTCAATGACTCAACCTATCTATATTGGTTTGCAAGCTCCTTATGTCCTCTTCACAACATACTTTCCTACCTATCTTTGTGTCATCTGCAGATTTAGCTACCATGCCATCACTCCCCTCATCTAAGTCATTGACATAAATTGTAAAATGTTGAGGCGCCAACACAGACCCCTGCGGGACTCCATCTTGACCTCCTCCTGAGGTCCCCAGCATCACAGATGCCAGTCTTCAGCCTATCTGATTCACTCCATTTGATAACAAGAAATGATTGAAGACACTGGATACTGCAAAGACCCGTGGGCCCTGACAATATTCCGACAATAGTACTGAAGACTTGTGCTCTAGAACTAGCTGTGCCCCTAGCCAAGCTGTTCCAGTACAGCTACTACACTGGCATCTACCCAGCAATGTGGAAAATTGCCCAGGTATGTCCTGTACACAAAAAACAGGACAAGTCAATCCCGGCCAATTACCGCCCCATCAGTCTACTCTCGATCATCAGAAAAGTGATGGAAGGGGTCGTTGACAGTGCTATCAAGCAGCACTTGCTCAGAAATAACCTGCTCAGTGACGCTCAGTTTGGGTTCCGCCGGGGCCACTCAGCTCCTGATCTCATTACAGCCTTGGTTCAAACATGGACAAAAGAGCTGAACTCAAGAGGTGAGGTGAGAGTGACTGCCCTTGACATCAAGGCAGCATTTGACTGAGTATGGCATCAAGGAGCCCTAGCAAGACTGGAGTCAATGGGAATCGGGGTAAAACTCTACACTGGTTGGAGTCATACCTAGCACAAAGGAAAATGGTGTGGTTGTTGGAGGTCAATCATCTCAGTCCCAGGACATCACTGCAGGAGTTCCTCAGGGTAGTGTCCTGGGCCCAACCATCTTCAGCTGCTTCATCAATGACCTTCCCTCCATCATAAGGTCAGAAGTGGGGATGTTCGCTGATGATTGCACAATGTTCAGCACCATTTGTGACTCCTCAGATACTGAAGCACTCTGTGTAGAAATGCAGCAAGACCTGGACAATATCCAGGCTTGGTCTGATAAGTGGCAAGTAACATTTGAACCACACAAGTGCCACTCAAGGACCATCGCAAACAATAGAGAATCTAACTGTCTCCCCTTGCTGTTCAATGGCATTACCATTGCTGAATTCCCCAATATCAACATCCTGGGGGTTACCATTGACCAGAAACTGAACTGGAGTAGCCACATAAATACTGTGGCTACAAGAGCAGGTCAGAGGCTAGGAATTCTGTGGCGAGTAACTGACCTCCTGTCTCAATGCCAGTTCACCGTCTACAAGGCACAAGTTAGGAGTGTGATGGAATACTCTCCACTTGCCTGGATGGGTGCAGCTCCGACAACACTCAGGAAGCTCAACACCATCCAGGACAAAGCAGCCTGCTTGATTGGCACCCCATCCACAAACATTCACCCCATCCACCACTTTCAACATTCACTCCTTCACCACTGACGCACAGTGGCGGCAATATCTACAAGATGCACTGCAGCAACTCACCAAGGCTCCTAAGACAGCACCTTCCAAACCTGCGACCTCTACCAACTAGAAGGACAAGGAGCAGCAAATGCATGGGAACACCACCACCTGCAAGTTCCTCTCCAAGTCACACACCATCCTGATTTGGAACTATATCGCCGTTCCTTCACTGTCACTGGGTCAAAATTCTGGAACTCCCTTCCGAACAGCACTGTGGGTGTACCTACCCCACAAGGACTGCAGCGGTTCAAGAAGGCAGCTCACCACCACCTTCTCAAGGGCAATTAGGGATGGGCAATAAATGCTGGCCTAGCCAGCAACGCCTACATGCCCCGAATGAATGAAAAAAAGTTAGTATTTACCTCCCATCAGGATCCACAAATGCTTTTTTTTTTGCAAATTATCAAAGAAAATGTCAGACAGCGATGTCATAAACTAATAATCGTTTATTAGAATCATAGGGGTGGTTCCAGCACCTAGGAGGCCATTCTGGCCCATTGTGTCCGTGCCAGCTTGGAATCATGGTTAGCAACACTTGAAAGTAAATAGCAAGCAAGTAAATAATTCATGGATGGGGTTAATTGATTAAATAGACAAGAGGTTTTGTTACAGTTATTTGGTTTTAACTGCTTGACAATTAAGAGATGGGGGTTTGAGATTGTTATAAACTTGTGAGATTGAGTGGCTGAACATAAATTTGTGGTGCAGTTATCACCTGAAATGTGAAAATAAGAAAATTCAGTGCCATTTATATCCATAAAGTATAAATTTAAAAGGTTAAAATTAAGAAAAAAAGTCCCCTTCTGCACCAGAAATTTAACATGAGCAATGAGAGCTGATCAAAAGGTGTTCCACAGTGTCACCCAGTGGCCTGACCTGGTGACTGCATGCAGACCCAAAGCAAATCTTGAAGTATTCTCGTTTCATGGACTATCAGATTTGCTATTACAAAGGTTACAGGTGTGGATACGTTTAAAATAGAAAATCCCATAGAGGCGTTTACATAGAGATTTTCAATGGAAGATGTGACTGACTTGGCAATTTTAATAATAAATGTTATATATTTTCTGTACAGTGCCAGAAAGGTTAAAAGCCGCTTAAGCTGGGAAGTTGAAGCAAACAATGATTGTGCTGCGTTGGTAAATAGCTTCAAATAGTGCCAGTCTGTAACACTAGATAGTTTAACAATTGCTTTGGATCTACGTGCAGTTGTCAGCTCTGGTGTTGTTAGGGAGTAGGTGAATCGTGTACATGGTTACACTATTGACTAGGTGAAGCAAGCTGTGTGGGCTTAATGGTCTTTTTTTTGCCCCCTCGTTCTGTGCCAACTGGCAGAGCGCCCAGTAATGGCCTCCAGATCCTCCACTCATGATTTACAGACCTCTGGTTACTAGGGCTGCTTTTAAGAGAGGTCATTTTTGGTCATTTAGATTCTGATATGCAATTCTTGACTATTAACCATACTATTGAATTCCTTTGCTGTAGAGTGTCTGCTGTTTAACCAGTGTGGCACATGCACTACCTTTGGTGTCTGCAATGTGATTAAGAACTATACCCTGTGGAAGGTTGGGGATTATGGTGAGATTAGCAGACGTGAACAGATGATGACAGAAATCTACACCAATGGACCTGTTAGGTAATGGACTGGGTTGTTATTGGCTTGTCCCACATGTTGTATTTTATTATCTTGTACTGATTGTTTATCTGAACTCAAATTTGGGTGGTAGGTGATGGGATTGGATGACAGGAGAAAAGAATGATTTAAGTTATGCCAGTTATTGGTGCCTTTATTAGGGATTTGATTAAAGGCCAGATATTAGTTCTGCTGCTTGAAAATGCCGGATTTTTTTCCCAAGCTTTTTTTGTTTACTTGTTCCCACCCTCTCCCACCCTTGGGCTCCAATTTCTTTTCACTATTCGATTGAACCATTTGGGAAGCAAGGATCGCCCGGACTATCTGGCAAGAATCCTGTTGGTTGACCTATGACACAACAACAACTTGCATTTATATAGCCTCTTTGACATAGTAAAATATCTCAAGGTGCTTCCTAAGAAAAATTATAAAACAAAATTTAACCCTGAGCCAGATAAGCTGATTTTCGGACAGGTGACCAAAAGCACGGTCAAAGAGGTAGGATTTACAAAGCATCTTGAAGGAAAAGAGTGAGAGAGATAGAGAGATTTCGGGAGGACATTCCACAGCAAAGGCAGCTGAAGGCCTGGCCACCAATGGTGGAGTGATTAAAATTGGGGATGGACAGGAGGCCTGAATCGGAGGAGCTCAGAGATCTCACCGGGTTGTAGGACTGGAGGCGGTTACAGAGATAGGGAGGGATGAAGCCACTGGAGGGATTGATCATGAAGAAACCCACCCAGTCTAGCAAAGGAGTGAGAGGACAGACGGCCTGCTTCATGTTGGCATGTATAGTGGAGATGAATAAAGCTTTCCAATTCGAATTGAATAACAAGATTTGTCGTTCAGTGGATTAAATAGATATATGAATTTATTGTATGGGGTACACTTGAACTGAAAAACACCAATATATTTTGTTTCTGCAGCAAGCATTTTGAGTTCTTTGATGTTTACTGATCTATCACTGACATTGGCAAGTTCGAGTGTTGAGCTACGACAGTGTGAAATTGTATTGGATCATGTGCGATTTTCACAAAAGCATTTCCTTATCAAAAAGAAAAATGAGCCTCGTCATAGCACCATTGTCACTCACACCAGCCCTTTGACCTGCCCCAAAGCTTGCATCAAGATAATATTGGCAAAGCTTGGGCATCGAGCAAGTCCCTTGTCCATCCTTTTGGTCAGTTAAGGTAGCGGGAAGGTGTGAGAGAAAGGAGAGAAGGGAATGCAGCTGTGTCACTAGGGCCACTTGCTGAGATTTATGGAAAAGGAAGAAAGTTCAGATTAAAAGTAATTTGGCACATCTAACATAGAATCGCAGGCACACAGGAGACCATTCAGCCCATTGTATCTGTGCTGGCTCTTTGAAAGAGCTATCCAACTTCTTTTGCCTCATAGCCCTGCAAATTTCTCCTTTTGAAGTATTTATCCAATTCCCTTTTGAAAGTTACTATTGAATCTGCTCCAATCAACTTTTCAGGCAGGGCTTTGCAGATCGAAACTCAATTTTTTTCCCTCTGGATTTTTTTTAGTAATTGTTTTTAAATCTGTGCCCTCTGGTTATCGACCGTGTGGCACTGGGAACAATTTCTCCCTATCTGTCTACTCTATCAAGACCTCTCTGCAAATTTAACCTGCTGTGTTTTACTTCGGTTCCAGCTGTGGTATCATGGCAACGAAGAAACTGGATGCTTACCGTGGAGGAGTGTTTGCGGAATATGAGCCGCTGGCTATAGTCAATCACATTGTGTCAGTGGCAGGTTGGGGTGTGGACGAAGATGGAACCGAGTACTGGATAGTACGGAACTCTTGGGGTGAGCCATGGGTGAGTGTGCAGCTTGCTGTGTTATGTATTTCTGTGTGTTGCAGGGTAAATATTTTCAGGGTCACAAAGTCCATTTGGAAGAAAGTGGTTGAGCCCATTGCGTGGGGGAGTGGAGAGGGGCATAACCACTGCAGATAATGAATGGCACTGACTCTATCTAGAATACAATGTCGAGAGGGAATACTTTTCCCAACAGTGCAATGTAAAACCTGGCTACTTAACCCACTTTAATTCAACCTGTACACTCTAGCACATTCTTCCAATGTGCTTGCCAGTAAAAGTCATTTCTAAATATTATTTCCACAATAGAAAGTTGTTGAAAGGTGAATCTTTTGGAACATTTGGCCCATCGAGCTTTCTCTGCCATTTTGTTAGGTACGACAGCACTCTTACTTTTTTAATCTTTATATCCCTTAATACTTTAATTTTCCAAGAGTCTTTCTCATTTAAAAGACTTGCATTTACATAGTGCCTTTCACAATCTCAGGACGCCTTAAAGCACTTTATAGCCAATGAAGTACTTTTGAAGTGTAGTCGCTGTTATAATGTAGGAAATAGAGCAGCCAATTTGCACACAACAAACAGTAATGTGTGATAATGACCAATCTGTTTTAGTGATGTTGATTGATGGATAAATATTTGCCAGGGCACCATTTATTCTGCACCCAAGGTTTCTATGTCAGCGTATTCCATATTCTCATCCCTAAGAAGAAATGCTTTTCTGGATTCACATTTACTTAGTTCTCATTTTAAAGTCATGTCCTTCTGTTCTGAGTCCCTTATTGGAGGAAGGAGTTGCTTGTCTGCAATGTAAATTTAATTCTAGGCCTACACTACCCAAGAATAGACAGCCTATGCCTGTTATATTACTGAGACAGAATGTCGGGCAGTGTAAATTATGAATTTAAATTAAGCGGATTGTTTTTATTATTAAATCTGATCTCTTCCACATTGATATCTGCTATCAGTAACTGGAGTGGGCCGTTCAGCCCCTCAAGCCTGTTCTGCCATTGTGAAATCATGGCTGATCTGTATCCTAAATGCATCCACTCGCCTTGGTTCCATATCCTGAATAAGCCTTGGCGAGGAAAAATCTATTGCTCTCAAATTTAAAATGATTAATTCCTGTTGGATAGCAGGATGCTAATGTTAAAGAAATGGTACTTTTCTATGATGCAGTCTCCTTGACATGCAAACCCTTTGATGAAGCAGCAGTGTTGCTAAGCAAAGGGTACATGCATTAAGCGACTCCATTGTAATTTATTTTTCGGCAAGTTCTATTTCTAAATGATGGTTAACTAGAATTGCCTTTCTGAGAGCTGGAACTGTAAATTTATTGATGGATGACACCACAGAGCAAATCCATTCGACAACTTACGTTTAGCTTCTACAAGTATTGATACAAAACATCTGAGTAATTTGGAAAGATTGATTTTGTTGTTTCTGTCTATAATCCCCACAGGGAGAGTCTGGGTGGCTACGGATTGTCACTAGTGCCTATAAAGGTGGGAAGGGCAATCATTATAACCTTGCCATTGAGCAGTTGTGTGGCTATGGAGATCCTATACTATAATGAGGAGCTGTCTTTGCAACCACAAGGAACTTGTAGAACAGAGGAGCCATATTTTATCTTTGTATAAAATTGAAGTGGATGTTAATATAACCATCGAGTCATTGTATAATGCTGTGGAATAAGATTGATTTGTGACTTGTTCTTTTGGATGATTGTACTGAAACTGCAATTCTGTTTTCGCCTTTCAAAGAGTATTAAGACAATTCGATTGCAGTATTTTTTCCTCCCTCACCTCTCATAACTCCTTGCTGGGGTATAATTCCACAGTCACGTGTAACCATCCAAGTCAGTGCTTTTCATGTATGAGTTGAGATAGCCTGGGCTAAGAGGCTATTCACCTTTAGGGGTAAACTGATAATTCAAATAAGACCCTTTCCTGTTCTCGACTAATGACTCCTGAGACGCACTTCCCAGCAATGGTCACCAGGTAGCGAACAGGACAGAATTCCTCTTTACCGCAATGCTAAGGAACCTCGCCACAGCAGCTTCTTGTGACATAAGTATTTTATCGTGGATCTCTCCCTGACCCTGTTGTACCCTGCTGTATTTCTCAGTCAGGACAGAGCGGAGAGATGTCACCCCGCCTTGTGCTCTGCTCCACTTGCTGTGGTCACTGTAGGTTGTGAAAAGAAGCTGGGAGGGTTTCCTGTGTGTATTCCAATCTTTTCTGCCTTCTCTTGCATTAGTGTGAATTGAGACTTGCTCTGCTTATCTTGGGATGTAAGACAGTGTTCCACTGCAAGGTGCAGCTCTGCATGAAACACTGCACCACTGCACGGGACAGCTCTGCATGAAACACTGCACCACTGCATGGAACAGCTCTGCATGAAACACTGCACCACTGCATGGAACAGCTCTGCATGAAACACTGCACCACTGCATGGAACAGCTCTGCATGAAACACTGCACCACTGCATGGAACAGCTCTGCATGAAACACTGCACCACTGCATGGAACAGCTCTGCATGAAACACTGCGCCACTGCATGGGACAGCTCTGCATGAAACACTGCACTACTGCATGGAACAGCTCTGCATGAAACACTGCGCCACTGCATGGAACAGCTCTGCATGAAACACTGCACCACTGCATGGGACAGCTCTGCATAAAACACTGCACCACTGCATGGAACAGCTCTGCATGAAACACTGCACCACTGCATGGGACAGCTCTGCATGAAACACTGCACCACTGCATGGAACAGCTCTGCATGAAACACTGCACCACTGCATGGAACAGCTCTGCATGAAACACTGCACCACTGCATGGAACAGCTCTGCATGCAGCAGTGCACCATTGTATGCTCAGGTCAATCGCACGCTTGTCATTCCCCTACCACCACGTTTCCTCCCCTTCTCCTAAAAACGTGGCCTTTTTCTGGTTCCATTAGCACTTGATTGCCTCACCTAATTGGTCATTCTTTGTTTTCACGCTTAGTCAATGAGTGTTGGTAGGTTGTTCACAGGGTTTCACAGTTCACAGTCCTCATCTGACATTCACCATGTACACATTCCAGCAGGAGCAACGCATTAGTGATCAAGATTAATTTTTTTTCTCTCCTCTCTAAAGAGAAACACTAAAGCAGATTGCAGCCCCTCTACTGTGGCTGCACTGAGGTCAGCTGGTTGAGCAGGGGTCAGGAAGTGAACCATGCAGAGTTATTACGGTCTTTGTGGCATCACAGCAGCGGGGCCTCTGACCCACCGGTAACTGCAGTCGGTGTTACCGAGGGGATGAAAATGGGTTGTAACTCAGCAGAAAATGTGTGTTTCGACATTGAAGAGATAGAAGACAGGCTTTATATTCTGGTTGGTGATAATGTGTTTAGTCTAATTGTGAGTACATTATATAACATGAATAGCCCCACCATTGTTATTTCTACTGCCATTTCCTTCATAAGCTTATTTTAACTCATCTTACAAAATGAAATATTGTGAAATTCATCCTCTCAATTCCAGCAAAGAAAATCTGCACAAGGACAAAAGGGGGCTTTCCTATCTGTGCTCTGACACCAATTCATATGCTACGATAATTGACTTGAGTTACATGCCCAAGATATTTGAAGGTATATTATTCTCCATGTGTCTTATTTGAAATTAAGAATGATTCCCGGACGAATTAAGTTTTTAAACCTGGTTTATTCCAGCATTCAGATGTCCGTGAGTACAGCTGTCATTAAAGGGTGTTGGGGGCCGGGGGATGGGGAGATTGCAGTTCACAAGCTGGAAGGAAGGAAAGCTGGCAGGATGGTGGTGCAAGGTGAAAAGAGGGTGGTAATGGGACAAGTAATGCAACAAAAGATGGGTCCAGAGGAACTGTAAATGGTGACCGTCGAATCATTTACCATTCTCCTGCTGTCTGGAAACAATGGGAGCAGTGGTTATGATTTGAAATTGTCGAACTTGATGATGACTCGAATACATTGCCTTTAATACGTCTGGAGTAAAAAGCCCACACTTGACCTAATAATGATACTTGCAGAAGTAAACATAGGAAAGCTGGAATAAAAACAAGAAATGCTGGAACCACTCCGCAGGTCTGGCAGCATCTGTGAAAAGAGAAGCAGAGTTAACGTTTCGGGTCAGTGACCCTTCCTCGGAACTGACAAATATTAGAAAAGTCACAGGTTATAAGCAAGTGAGGTGGGGGTGGGGCAAGAGATAATAAAGGAGAAGGTGCAGATTGGACCAGGCCACATAGCTGACCAAAAGGTCACGGAGCAAAGGCAATGGTGTGTTGAAAGACAAAGCATTAGTACAGATTAGGTGTTAATACACTGAATATTGAACAGCAGCAAGTGCAAACCTGAAAAAAAACAGTGGGTAAGCAAACTGAACAAACTAAGATGAAATGAAATAAATGCAAAAAAAGAATGTAAAAACAAGGAAGAAAAAATAACTAAAAATGAAAGTGAAATGGGGGGCTGTCATGCTCTGAAATTATTGAACTCAATGTTCAGTCTGGCAGGCTGTAGTGTGCCTAATTGGTAGACGAGATGCTGTTCCTCGAGCTTGCGTTGATGTTCACTGGAACACTGCAGCAATCCCAGGACAGAAATGTGAGCATGAGAGCAGGGGGGAGTGTTGAAATGGCAAGCAACTGGAAGCTCAGGGTCCTGCTTGCGGACTGAGCGGAGATGTTCCGCAAAGCAGTCACCCAGTCTGCGCTTGGTCTCCCCAATGTAGAGGAGACCACACTGTGAGCAGCGAATACAGTATACTACATTGAAAGAAGTACAAGTAAATCGCTGCTTCACCTGAAAGGAGTGTTTGGGGCCTGGGATAGTGAGGAGAGAGGAGGTAAATGGGCAGGTATTACACCTCCTGCGATTGCAGGGGAAGGTGCCATGGGACGGGGACGAGGTGGTGGGGGTAATGGAGGAGTGGACCAGGGTGTCGCGGAGGGAATGATCCCTTCAGAATGCTGACAGGGGAAGGGAGGGGAAGATGCAACTGGTAGTGGCATCACGCTGGAGGTGGCGGAAATGGCGGAGGATGATCCTTTGGATATGGAGTCTGATGGAGTGGAAAGTGAGGACAATTGGAACCCTGTCGCGGTTCTGGGAGGGAGGGGAAGGGGTGAGGGTAGAGGTGCGGGGAATGGGCCGGACACGGTTGAGGGCCCTGTCAACCACAGTGGGGGGGAAATCCTTGGTTGAGGAAAAAGGTCATATCAGAAGCACCGTCATGGAAGTTAGCATCATCAGAGCAGATGCGTCGGAGACGGAGAAACTGGGAGAATGGAATGGAGTCCTTACAGGAGGTAGGGTGTGAAGAAGTGTAGTCGAGGTAGCTGTGGGAGTCGGTGGGTTTATAATGGATATTAGTAGACAACCTATCCCCAGAGATGGAGACAGAGAAGTCGAGGAAGGGAAGGGAAGTGTCAGAGATGGACCATGCAAAGGTGAGAGAAGGGTGGAAAGCTGGATCCCAGCTTGCAATAGTTCAGCGGAGTAATGAATGAGTCTGGAGGCAGCCGTTGAGCTGTCTGAAGCTCAGAGCCCAGAAACACAATGCCCACCTCCTCCAGCTGAAGTGTCAAGGCAGCCTCCTGGATATATATAGACTCATAGAATAATACAGCACAGAAGGAGGCCACTCGGCCCATCATGCCTGTGCCAGATCTTTGAAAGAATGATCCAATTAATCCCACTCCCCTGGTTTGTCCCCATAGCCCTGTAATTTTTTTCTGTTCAAATATTTATTCAATTCCCTTTGAAAGTTGCTATTAAATCTGCTTCCACTACCCTTTCAGGTAGTGTATCCCAGATCACAAGAGCTCGTGCAAAAAAAAGTCTCATGTTGCTTTTGGTTCTTCTGCCAATCATCTTAAAAATCGATGTCCTCTGGTTACTGACTGTTCTGCCATCGGAAACAGTTTCTCTTTATTTACTCTATCAAAATCCTTTATGATTTTGAATGCCTCTATCATATCTCCCCTTAACCTTCTCTGCTCAAAGGAGAACAAAATATAACCAATGAACAGCAACTACTTCTTTATATAGCAGCTTTAACATAATAAAACATCCCAAGACGCTTCGCAGGAGCATTATAAAACACAATATGTCACCGAGCCATAAAAGGAGATATTAGGTCATTTGATCATGAACTTGGTCAAAGAGATAGGCTTTAAGGAGTATCTTAAAGGAGGAAAGTGATGTGGTGAGGTATAGGAAGGATATTCCCGAGTTTGGGCCCCAGGCACTGAAGGCACAGCTACCAATGGTGGAGTGATTAAAATCAGGAATGCACAAGAGGACAGAATTAGAGAAGCACAGATATCTGGGAGGGTTGTGGGGCTGGAGGAGATTACAGAGATAGGCCACAGAGGGATTTGAAAACAAGGATGAGAATTTTAAAATCAAGACGTTTCTTGACCGGAAACCAGTGTAGGTCAGCGAGCACAGGGGTGATAGGGGAACAGGACTTGGTGCGAGTTAAGACACGGGCAGCAGAGTTTTGGGTGACCTCACGTTTACGAAAAGTTGAATGAGGGAGACCTGTCAGGAGTCCTTTGCAATAGTCAAGTCTAGAGGTAACAAAGGCATGGATGAGGGTTTCAGCAGCAGGTGGGCTGAGATGGGTGAAGTTGGACAATGTTATGGAAGTGGAAATAGGTGACAAAGATACACATACACGCTCCCACGACAAACAGGTCACATGAACTGCATTTCCAGTGGTAGAGACAACCATTGTACAAGTTACTTCGCCTGGACAATGTGGAATTTAACCATTTGATGCTCAGTCTGATTTCTAAGCGTTAGAAGCTTAAGATATTTCAAGTTGCAAAATCTTTCATTTGAATTAAATTGGTTTAATTCCAGAATCTGTATGTATCAGAGTAGAACTGTGTATCCAAATGAGCTCGAGATATGAAACAGAGCAAGAATTTAAAACTATTTATTAATGAACGGTTCAGTTAAAATTTTATTTCTATGCCAACAATGTATTTTCAGTAAACTTAATAAAACCCTGAAATATAAGATTGTTTAAAAAATAGGACTTTGATAAAAAAAAGTAGTCTTGAGGATCTCTCTGTCTGTTTACAGGACTGTTAGACTGTGCAGTGAAAGTTGCTGCACTTGATGGAATTAAAATGAAAACCAGTTGCAAAGATATTTGGGTTTGGATTCAAACATTCTGGGGGGGGCGGCGGGCGGGGGTGATATTGATCTTTAGCAGCAATGTACCACAGGCGCTAACCAATCAGGAGCCTGTCGTAGACCCTGCCCAATGCTCCTTACAACTGATACCAGGTTGCATGTTCATCATCACCCACTTTGTTCTCTTACTGAAGACCCATTCTACCCCATTTACATCTGATTTCATCCAGTTTTCACAAATTAAAACACATGGATGGCACTGCAACTAAACAGGGAACAGTTTAAGTGAAAAAACAAACATATTTGGACCTGCCCTGTTTTTCTCTATTAGTAATGGAATATTTTTTAAAGTTGTTGAAATTGGATAAAAGGTGGGCGATTAATCTGGACATAAACCTTGAAAGTGATTGTTACATAAATGTATTAGATTTTGGAAATGTTTTACTGAAATTTTTTACAGACCCACAGTAAGAGTTCCAGGTTCTTGCACAGTCCCATCACATTTCACTAAGTTCCGATGTCAGCTCCAACCTAGCATATTTTAACAGACTATGTGGGGGATGGGGGGGGCCACAGGTGGCTGAGTTTTATCTTGACCTGTTTGTCAAGGAATTGATGAGACTGGGTGCAATACTGGATTTACACCCTGCTTCATGTCACTATCCATTGCAGTCAGTGTAAAACCGCTGGACCATCTAATCCCATGGGTCCCCCCACCGTCAGCGAGTCAGGTTACAATTATCCCCATCATCAGTCTGTCCAAACACTAAATGATAACAGTAGAAAATTAGACCAACGCAACTCATAGAAGATGCACATTATTGATTCTTGCGAGGAGAGTGAGACATTATTCGACCGGTTCATTGTGTTAGATTCTTTGCTGTAAATCACAGTTCAGGGTGCAGTGCGGACATCATGGAAGCTTGTCACTGTAAGCTACTTTAAGATTCAACAGTGTGAATCTGCTATGGTTCCACCAGCGAATATTCTGAACTTGTCCTTATTTGGACAGTGACTCATTTGCACCTTTAGTGCCATCATCCCTCTCGTACGCCACTGGCTGCAGCTCCTTAGCAATCTGACTAGCCATCTCGGAGGTGCCAGCTGCCACCACCCTACGTGACATGATGTCCAGTGGTCCTCCTAGAAACGAGATAACCACAACTGAAGTCAGCTCCGTAAAAGTAGATTCAACTTTTCATAAATCCATATAAAAATTGGATGTCCATAAGTTTTGACAAGACTACACTCGTTCAGATATCAACATGTTTGCTTGTTAACGCTCAGCTTAATTAATCTTGATGACTTCCACAAAACAGTGACATCAAGAACAGAAAAACTGGGAAGGGGTGAAGAAGAAACAGATGCAAATGATACTGCTGCAAAATCAGCTGGGTCAAGAATTTGACCGAATGTTGGCTCGGTATTTATTCTAGTATTCATCCCATTCTCTCCATTCTGTTTTTCTTCCTTAGCTGTTTGTTTTCCCACAAAGTCACCCAAGAGCAAACAGTTTACTCTCTAAGTGGCACAGTTCATTTCTTCAGCAGGTCTGGGGGGGGAGAAAGCCAGCACCCTCCATCGTGTTGTGTGGCACTATCACATGCTAAATGGGATAGATTTCGAACAGATCGAGCAACTCAAAACTGGGCATCCATGAGGCACTGTGGGCCATCAGCTGCAGCAGAATTGTACTCAACCACAATCTGTAACCTCATGGCCCAGCATATCCCCCACTCTACCATTACCATCAAGCCAGGAGACCAACCCTGATTCAATGAAGAGTGCCGGAGGGCATGCCAGGAGCAGCACCAGGCATAACTCAAAATGAGGTGTCAGCCTGGTGAAGCTACAACAGAGGATTACTTGCGTGCCAACCTGCATAAGCAGCATGTGATAGACAGAGCTAAGCGAACCCACAACCAACAGATCAGAACTAAGCTCTGCAGTCCTGCTACATCCAGTCGTGAATGGTGGTGGACAATGAAACAACTAACAGGAGAAGGAAGCTCCACAAATATCCACATCCTCAAAGATGGGGAAGCCTCTCCATTTTCCTGCCGCAGCCAGCCAGATGGAAAGGATGGCTGGCTGTCGGCATGGGGCCGCAGTCGGGGAGTGGAGGGGAGGGATCAGAGTCCTTGTGTGCCGATTGGAAGGGCTGGGGTGGAGATCGGAAGGGCCGTTGGGGTGAAGCAGGTAAACTGGATCCAGTAGGGAAGTGGAAAGGTACTTTCCTTCACCAGGCTTCCCAAGGCCTGGAAAATTCAGCCGGCCAAAGCTCCATTTAAAATGGTGGTTCGATACTAGGCCAACGGCCCTTCCGATCTCCACCCCAGACATTCCAATCGGCACACAAGGATTCTGATCCCTCCCCTCCACGACTGCGGCCCCGTGCCGACAGCCAGCCATCCTCTCCATCTGGCTGGCTGCGGCTGGAAAACGGAGAGGCTTCCCCATCTTTGAGATCATGCCTCAATATGATATTTAAATTGCCAACCCGCTTCGTGGGAGCAGCTTGGTTGCCCGCCAACTCCGCTCCACCTCCTTTAAAACTGGATTGGATTCAATTCTTATCATAACACCCACCTAACCCAGGCCTGCCTCTTTATCAGGATTAAAATTCCCCCCACTGTATCACTGAGTTGTTGAACTCAGTTGTGGCATTAAGTGGAGGGACTCTCATCACTAGGCTATTGTTCTCAGTGCAGGTCCTCTGGGCTGGCTTAAACACAGCATTAGGAGGGTGACCTGGGAATAGTCATAGTTATTTATGACACAGAAGGAGGCCATTCAGCCCATCGAGTTCATGCCAGTCACCTATTTTCAGTTGCGTGTGGGCCACGGATATCAGAAGCCTGGTAGGTGAGAAAACACTGTAAAAAGATACCCTCAGGAAAAAGTAACCTGCTCACCTGGTAAAACAAACTTAAATTGGGCTTTGAGATTGGGATCGGAATGCTCCAAGATGCAAACTGCATAGGAAAGAAGGCTATTGGATCCTCAGATGGATTTGAGCCCATAAAAATGAAATGCCATTATTAGGCAGAATTTAATAGTAACCTCTACCTGTTGTATCCATCATGATCCCACCAGCCTCCTTTACAATAACAGCAGCAGCAGCCATGTCCCAGCAGTGTAGGCCAAACTGGTAAAAGGCCTCTACGTCACCAGCCGCCACATGGCACAGGTCAAGAGCAGCGCTTCCAACTATCCTGATCCTAGGAGTCAGAGAAAAGGGTGAAAAAGAAATCAGTGGAATTATTGTCAAAAATCTGCACCAAAGTGATTGTGTTCCCTGTCCACTAGACTTTAAGGACAACAACAAATATTTATATAGCACTTTTATCGTAATAAAACGTCCCAAGCTGCTTTACAGGAGCATTATCAAACACAGTATGAGACTGAGCCACAAAAGGCGATATTAGGTCAGGTGACCAAAAGCTTGGTCAAAGAGGTAGGTTTTAAGGAGTTTAAAGGAGGAAAGTGAGTTCGAGAGATGATGGGAGGGTGTCCAGAGCTTGGGCCCTAAGCAACTGAAGGGGCGGTTACCAATGGTGGAACGATTAAAATCGGGAATGCACAAGAGGCCAGAATTAGAGGAGCACGGATATCTTGGAGGTTTGTGGGGCTGAAGGAGATTGCAGAGATAGGGAGGGGAAAGGCCATGGAGGGATTGGAAAACAAAGATGAGAATTTTAAAATCAAGACGTTGCTTGACTGGGAGCCAATGTAGGTCAGCGAGCACAGGGGTGATAAGAGAATGGGACTTGGTGCGAGTTAGACACGGACAGCAGAGTTTTGGATGACCTCAAGTTTACAAAGAGTAGATTGTGGGAGACCAGCCAGGAGTGCATTGGAATAGTCAAGTCTCGAGGTAATGACGGCATGAACGAGGGTTTCAGCAGCACATGAGCTGAGACGGGCAAAATCGGGTGATTCTACTCAGGTGGGGATATTCTTGTTTGCAAGTTATTGATAAATTGAAGCTCCTTCCATTCAAAAAGCAGGGTATTTGAAGTGCTCTCCTGCGTGGATATACATGTGCAGCAGACTCCCCACAGTTTCAAAGCACTGGATGGGGAGGTGGGATCTTAAGAACAGAATTATACATAAAGGCTATTTTTGGCCTGAGACTGTTTCTGAAAAATATATTACTGGCTCCATGAAGCCAAATAACTCAACAAACAACAACTTGCTTTTATGTGTAGAAAAAGCACCCCAATGCCTTTAGGGAAGTGTAATCAGAGAGAAATCATCACTGAGCTCAAGAGGGAGATACTGGGTCACCAAAAGCTTGCTCAAACTGGTGTGTTTTAAGGAAGGTCTTAAAGGAGGAGAGGGAGGTAGAGAGGCATAAAGGCTGAGAGAAGGAATTACAGAGCTTAGGGCCGAGATGCTGAAGACACATCCATCAATAATCAGGCAAAGGGAGTGGGGGGGATGCACAGGAGGTCAAAGTGGGAAGCATGCAGCGTTGGCAGAGGGATTGTCGGGCTGGAGAAGGTTACAGACATAGGGAGGGGCAAAACTATAAACGGATTTGAACATGAGGATGAGCATTTAACATCTGAGGCGTTGAGGAACTGGGAGCCAATGTAGATCAGTAAGCACATTGGCGATAAGCCAGTGGTACGTATATGGACAGCAGAATTTTTGATAAGCTGAGATTTATAGAGGGTGGAGGAAGTAAGACCAGCCGAGTCTGAAGATAACAAAGGGTTTTGGAAGCTGCAGATAGTCTGGCTCCAACTTGTGTCAGCTGTTCTGATGAAAGGTCACAGACCTGAAACGTTAACTCTGCTTCTCTCCCCACAGATGCTACCAGACCTGCTGAGTATTCCAGCAAGTTCTGTTTTAATTTGTCTCAGTCGTGGCTCAGTTGGTAGCACTCTTGCTACTGAGTCACAAGGTTCCAGGTTTAAGTCCCACTCCAGGGCTTGAGCATAAAAGTCAAGGCTCTGGTGCAGTACAGAGGGAGTGCTGCACTGTTGGAGGTGCTGTCTTTTGGATGAGATGTTAAACTGAGGCCCCATCTGCTTCCTTGGTGAATGTAAAAGATCCCAAGGCACTATTTTGAAGAATAGCAGGGGAGTTCTCACCAGTGTCCCGGACAGTATTTATTCCTCAATCAACATCGCAGAAACAGATTATCTGGTCATTATCACATTGCTGTTTATGTGGGAGTTTGTTGTGTGCAAATTGGCTGCCCCATTTCCTGCATTACAACAGTGATTATACTTCAAAAAATACTTCATTGGCTGTAAAGCGCTTTGAGACATCCAGGGGTCATGAATGGCGCTATTTAAATGCAAGTCTTGTTTTTTTCCTTTTTTAAAACTTGCTTGGTAAGAATAGAACTAAGAAAAGGCTGTCCAACTGATCTGCACATCGGAGGATGATGTGGTCGAGAATGTTAACGGCTGCAGAGAGATCAAGAAGGATGAGGAAGGAAGACAGTCACACAGGATGTCGTTTGCAAGTTTGAGCACAGCTATTTTGGGCTGTGACATGGGCGAAAGTTTTGAGGGATTCAAACAACGAGTTGCAGGAAAGCTGGGCGACAACACATTCAACGACTTTGAAGAGTAAAGGGAGGTTGGAGATGAGGTGGTAGTTTGCAAGGACGGAGGATATCCAGGGTTGCTTTTTGAAGAGGGGGTGAAGATGCATTACCGAGTGTTGAAAGGGATGGCGACAGTACCTAAGGAGAGAGAGCCATTTACAATGTTAGCATGGGAGCCAGGAAGGAAAGCCAGGTGGTCAACAGTTTAATGGGAGTGTGGTCAAGAGGCCGAGAACAAGGTGAGCTTGGACAGCGCTGATGGAAAATAGAGAAAATAGAAAAAGAAGCAATACAAAGAAATCAGCACTAACATGTCAAGAAATAAGAACAAAAAGTGCTGGAAATACACAGCAGGTTAATCAACCTCTGAAATAGAAAGACAGGTTACTGCTTTGGATCATAATCTTGTCTGTCTTCCTTTCTTAGGCAACTGCTGACCTAATGTGTATTGCTGTTTTTATTTCTGATTTCTAACATCCACAATGCTTTTTATTTCTGTTAAATCAGTCCAGATTAGCCTTTGTATAAAAATACATGGAAAAAAGGTAAGGAATGGGGAGGTGACACCGGTATCATGAGGCAAATGGATGCTCTCTCTCTGCTGTACAATTCTATGGTTCTACAAAAGAAAAGCAGCAAATAATGGAGAGTCAATAAAAGTTTGGAATTTAATCTGGGGGCTGTTTAAGTCATATTTAGACTAAAAGAGCTTAATTCTCATTGAGACTTTCTAAACCTATTGAATAAATTACAGTTTTATTATTCATGCCCACACATCTCGGATTTTAAGCAGTTACAGGTTTTACTCTGCACTTAAACGGTTTTCTGATAATCCAAGTCAATTACTGTATCAGCAGCAAGTAATTGCAAAAAAAGCACTTCAGTGATTTATGATTTTGGACAAGAGATGCAGGAGGAATGTGAGGAAGACCTTTCTTACACAGCATGTGTAATGACCTGGAACTCGCTGTCTACAAGGGTGGTGAAAGTAGAGACGATCAATGATTTCAAAAGGAAATGGGATGGGCACTTGAGGGAAATAAACTTGCAGGGTTACAGGGTTAGAGCAGCGAGTGTTTGGATTGCTCTACACAAAGCGGACATGGACTTGATGGGCTGAATGGCCTCCTTCTGTGCTGTAATGACTCTAGGGCTCTTGTGAAGATTAGTTAATATCTGCATTATTTAGATCTTCTTACCCATGTGTTGGCACATTCAGTAACCGCTCCATGTTATTAAACAGCATCTTTAATGCCACAGGATCACGAATTGAGCCAAGTTCAGTTAATATCAGGGCCTTTGACAACTCTGGAAGAGAAAACATCAAATTGTTCAGTGAACTTACATTGACCCTCGTCAGAAGGAGCATAGCCAGAAATTAGCTCCAAGGTCCTTTCGCACTGCAGCATCCTCTCCACATTGCTAGCACATGCAGGTGAGGTGTACTGTCTAAACATTAGGCGTAACAATGGAATCATATGGGGCCTGGGGACCACAGTAAATTTAAACACTGACCTTTACATTTCTGCAGTAGAGATTAAATACAACCTGATGTGTTGGGATGAAAATCTCCCTCTCAGATTACCATTTCCCCCAGCATCTAACTTGGGTTTTATCTGAACTGGGGAGCGCAAAATGTGAAGAAAGCTCTCTTACCAACGCTCACATCTCTTATGTTGATTTTTTTTTTTAAATTAAGGCATATACGGTAACATATTACATAGTATTTACAGCAGAGAAAGAGGCCATTCAGCCCCACAGGTTCATGCTCCACACAAGCCTCCTTTCACCCTTCTTCCTCTAATTCCATCAACGTAACCCTCCTATATAAAAATATTCAATGCCAATCAAATATCAAAAAGAATTTCTATCGGCAGGGTAAATACAGTATTTATTTTTATACACAGATTGGATTCCAGAATGGAGGAAAGGCGGGAATTTTCTTCAATATTCAATGTTATTAATTTTCATACATTGTTACCACAAGTTAGAAGTGTTAACAGGTAAGGCAGCTGACATCTTTTTCATTGTAAAACATCTACAATTGACTATTGGATGGTTTCTTCGCCCAGTGAAGAAGAAAGACATACCTCCTTCTGGAATGTGTCTTTGCAAATGTGTGGAAAGAGATGCAGTGTTTTTTGTCGAGGTTCATCCCAAGCAGCTCTGTAACACAGGAGTCTGTGCTCTACGGGCTGTTCCCAGGGACGCACACCGAGACAAACATCAACTGCTGCTGGAGGACTATCAATTCGGTGAAAGACGCCCTTTGGTCTGCCCGAAACTTGCTGGTCTTCCAGCGCAAAGAGTTGTCCACGACCGAATGTTGCAGACTGGCACATTCCAAGGTCCAGGACGACGTGCTGAGGGACGCACTAAAGCTTGGGGCAGCCGCGGCAAAGTCTCAATGGGGAAAGCCCACTGTGTAAGGTCCCCCCACCAAGGTGAACTGAGGGGCTGGATCCATAGAAAAGCCCTCAGGCTGTATCCAGAAAATATGAGTTTGTTGCAAAATGTACATGGCATGTAAAATGAAATGGAAGGGTTGTGAGGCAACTCACTCCTGTATTGAAGGAAACTGATCTCCTTTGCACTCTTTGTATTGTCGACTTGGTGCTGTTTTGAATGGTTTTGTCATGTATTTTTTACAGATTTTTATGAATAAAGTATATTTTGGGGAAAAAAAAGAAAAAAAACATACATGTTGCAGACTGGCACATTCCAAGGTCCAGTACTACGTACTGAGGGGCACACTAAAGCTTGGGGCAGCTGCTGCAAAGGCTCAATGCAGAAAGGCCACGGTGTATGGTCCTCCTGCCATAGTGAACCGAGGGGCTGGAACCTATAAAAAACCCCTCGGGCTGTATGCACCCCGAAATGTTTTCTCCTATGTAATGCCAATGTACATTGCATTTAAAATGGAATGGCAAGAATTCTGAATTGAAGAAATCTGATCTCTATTGTACTTTACAAAATGTGAAATTTGAACTGTTTTGTAATGTATTTTTGCAAGTTTTTACGAATGAAGTATATTTTTGGGAAAAAAAGTGAAAAAAAAGGCTGCCCTCGAGGTGGCTGTGGTGGGAAAAAGAGACCATTGTCCACCCCTTTGTAAAGCGAGTCTGGAAAAAGATGCAGTGGTTTTTGTCAAGGTTCATCCTCAGCAGCTCCATAACGCAGAACTTAGTGCTGTATGGGCTGTTCCCAGGGACACACACCAAGATAGATATCAACAGCTGCTGGAGGACCATCAACTTGGTGAAAGACGTTCTTTGGTCTGCCTGAAACTTGCTGGTCTCCAGCGCAAAGATTGGTCCACAACCGAGTGTTGCAAACTGGCAAATTCCAAGGTCCCGGACTATGTGCTTAGGGACGCACTAAAGCTTGGGGCAGCTGCTGCAAAGGTTCAATGGGGAAAGGCCACAGTGTAAGGCCCTGGAACCCATGTAAAACTCTGCGGGCTGCATGCACCAGAGAATATTTTTTGGTATGTCATGCAAATATACATTGTAAATGTAACCTAAAATGGCAAGGGCAGTGTTCTGTATTGAAAGAAACTGAACTGTATGGCACTTTATGAAATGTCCAATTTGAATTGTTTTGTAATATGTTTTTAGAAATGTTATGAATAAACTATATTTTTGGGGGAGAAAAAGGAAAAAGTCCTGGGAGATTCGCAACTCCTCAAATAATGAAGCAGTACGTGCCTGCATTCTGCACGACCTGGACAGCATTCAGGTTTGGGCTGATAACTGGCAAGTGACATTCATGCCACACAAGTGTCAGGCAACGATCATCACCAACAAGGGAGAATCATACTGCCTCCCCTTGACATCAAAGGCATTCTTTCTTTTCTTTCTTTCTTTTGGGCCTCCTTATCTCGAGAGACAATGGATACGCACCTGGAGGTGGTCAGTGGTTTGTGAAGCAGCGCCTGGAGTGGCTATAAAGGCCAATTCTGGAGTGACAGGCTCTTCCACAGGTGCTGCAGAGAAATTTGATTGTCGGGGCTGTTGCACAGTTGGCTCTCCCCTTGCGCCTCTGTCTTTTTTCCTGCCAACTACTAAGTCTCTTCGACTCGCCACAATTTAGCCCTGTCTTTATGGCTGCCCGCCAGCTGTAAAGGCATTACCATCGCCAAATCCCCCAACATCCTGGGGGTCACCATTGACCAGAAACTGAACTGGACCAGCTACATAAATGCTGTGCCAATAAGAGCAGTTGAGAGGCTGGGAATTCTGTGGTGAGTAACTCACCTCCTGACTCCCCAAAGCCTGTCCACCATCAACAAGGTCTTGAGATTAATAGTAGATTAAAGGGCTAATTAACTTTAAACAAATTAAGATAAAACAACAATAATTTAACTATGGGTATAATTAAGTAAATCATTAAATAAAAATGTAATAGGCTAAATATACTAAACTCAGCAACCAAAGTAAGTAATAGAAATCAAATTAAGTCTACCTGCATAGAGATTGGGCAAATCAATTAGTCACAATACCGTAGAGGAGGAATTCTTGGAGTGCATATGGGATGGTTTTCTGGACCAATATGTTGAGGAACCAACTAGAGAACAGGCCATCCTAGACTGGGTATTGTGTAATGAGACAGGAATAATTGACAATCTAGTTGTACGAGACCCCTTGGGGATGAGCGACCATAATATGATAGAATTCTTCATCAAGATGGAGAGTGATGTAGTTGATTATGAGACAAGGTACCTGAATATTAGTAAAAGAAACTACGAAGGTATGAGGGGCGAGTTGGCCATGACAGATTGGGAAATGTTACTTAAAGGGATGACGGTGGATAGGCAATGGCAAACATTTAAAGAGTGCATGGATGAACTGCAACAATTGTTTATCCCTGTCTGGCACAAAAGTAAAACGGGAAAGGTAGCCAAACCATGGCTTCAAGAGAAATTAGAGATAGCATTAGATCCAAGGAAGAGGCATATAAATTTGCCAGGAAAAACAACAGACCTGAGGATTGGGAGCAGTTTAGAATTCAGCAAAGGAGGATCAAGGGATTGACTAAGAAGGGGAAAATAGAGTACGAGAGTGAGCCTGCGGGAAACATAAAAACTGACTGTAAAAATTTCTATAGGTATGTGAAGAGAAAAAGATTGGTGAAGATAAATGTAGGTCCCTTACAATCAGAAACAGGGGAATTTATTATGGGGAATAAAGAAATGGCTGACCAACTAAATGCATACTTTGGTTCTGTCTTCACAAAGGAGCACACAAATATCATACCAGAAATGTTGGGGAACACAGGGCTTAGTGAGAGAGAGGAACTGAAGGAAATCAGTATTAGTAGAGAAATGGTGTTGGGGAAATTGATGGGATTGAAGGCCGATAAATCCCCAGGGCCTGATGGTATGCATCCAGGAATACTTAAGGAAGTGGTCCTAGAAATAGTGGATGCATTGGTGGTCATCTTCCAAGATTCTATAGACTCTGGAACAGTTCCTACAGATTGGAGGGTAGCTAATGTAACCCCACTATTGAAAAAGGGAGGTAGAGAGAAAGCAGGGAATTATAGACCAGTCAGCCTGACGTCGGTAGTGGGGAAAATTCTAGAGTCCATTATCAAAGATTTTATAGCAGAGCACTTGGAGAACAGTGGTAGAATCGGGCAGAGTCAGCATGGATTTACGAAAGGGAAATCATGCTTGACAAATCTACTAGAATTCTTCGAGGATGTAACTAGTAGAGTTGATGAGGGGGAGCCAGTGGATGGGGTTTATTTGGACTTTCAGAAGGCTTTCGACAAAGTCCCACATAAGAGATTAGCATGTAAAATTAAAGCGCATGGGACTGGGGGTAGTGTATTGTGATGGATAGAAAATTGGTTGGCGGACGGGAAACAAAGAGTAGGGATAATGGGTCTTTTTCTGAATGGCAGGCAGTGACTAGTGGGTACCGCAGGGATCGGTGCTAGGAGCCCAGCTGTTCACAATATATATTAATGATTAGATGAGGGAACTAAATGTAAAATCTCCAAATCTGCAGATGACACAAAACTGTTTGGGAGGGTGAGTTGTGAGGAGGATGCAGAGAGGCTTCAGGGTGATTTGGACAAGTTGAGTGAGTGGGCTAATGCGTGGCAGATGCAGTATAATGTGGATAAATGTGAGGTTATCCACTTTGGTAGCAAAAACAGGAAGGCAGATTATTATCTTAACGGCTATAAACTGAGAGAGGGGAATGTGCAGCGAGACCTGGGTGTTCTTGTACACCAGTCGCTGAAGGTAAGCATGCAGGTGCAACAGGCGGTAAAAAAGGCAAATGGTATGTTGGCCTTCATAGCGAGAGGATTCGAGTACAGGAGCAGGGATGTCTTGCTGCAATTATACAGGGCCTTGGCGAGGCCACACCTGGAATATTGTGTGCAGTTTTGTCTCCTTATCTGAGGAAGGATGTTCTTGCTATAGAGGGAGTGCAGCGAAGGTTTACCAGACTGATTCCTGGGATGGCAGGACTGACGTAGGAGGAGAGATTGAGTCGGTTAGGATTATATTCGCTGGAGTTCAGAAGAGTGAGGGGGGATCTCATAGAAACCTATAAAATTCTAACAGGACTTGACAGGGTAGATGCAGGAAGGATGTTCCCGATGGTGGGGGAGTCCAGAACCAGGGGTCATTGTCTAAGGATACATGCTCCGGCAGTACATGGGAATTTGCGGACAGTGAAACTGTCACGGATGACCACATCTGTGAGAATTATCTTTAAGTCGAGTCACTCCTCCTCAAAATCTCAAAGCTGGAGCTGGATAGACACACTCCAACATAGGGAGGGTGGTGTGGGATTAATATCTGTATAGATTATTCCAGAATATAATCTCCCCATATAGAGAGAAACAGGTGTAGGAAGAGGAGTGTCTGACTGATACTGAGCAGGGTAGGGAAAACCTACAGTGGAGGCAGAGAAGGAGGAACTCAGAAACTGGCCTTGTCTAATAACTGGAAAACAGAGGAGTGAGAGGTGACCTGATACAGGTCTCTAGAATTATGATGGTGTTCAATAAGGTAGATGTGGAGAAGGTGTTTCCATTTGTGTGGAATCTAAAAATAAGGACCATAAATATAAGATATTCCTCAATAAATCCAATAAAAAATTCAGGAGAAATTTCTTTATTCAGAGAGTGGTAAAAATGTGGAATTTTCTACCATATCGAGTGGTTGAAGCGAACAGAATAGATGCATTTAAAGTAGGGTTTCCAACTCCCCTGGAGCAGAAATATCACAGTCTTATGGATTTGCTAATTAGGGGGTCGAATGTATCCTCTGCAGTAACAATCAAGAAGGCCACGTTTCCTACTCTGTGCCAGGGTTGTTGTAGCCATAGTCCCAAAGGAACATTGGCATCTCTCTCCATTAGAGAGACAGTTGCTAATGTATAACTTGAGGGACACCACTCCTCAAGCATGGGGCAAGGTGAGGGGGCAAGCTGCCATGAGATACCACAGCTGATATGGGGATTGAACCCATGCTGTTGGTGATTTTCTGCATCATGTTCTAGCTGTCTGGCCAACTGAGCTAACCACCCTCCAACCCCCCCCCCACTCATGCCAGCGTAAACAGCTGGACAAGAACTTGGAGTTGAGAGAAGAGCCAGATGTCATGGCCCATGTCGGGTCCAATAAATTAGGCAAGAACAAGGAGCAGGTCCTGCTGAGGAAGTATCAGGTGCTAGAAGCTGAACTAAAAAGCAGGACCTTAGGGTTTGTAATCTCTGTATTATTGCCTGAGCCAAGTGCTAACTGACATAGGGACAAACAGATCAGGAAAGCATCTGAAATACTGGTGTGGAAAGGATTGGTTCCAATTCATGAGACACTGGCAGCAGTAATAAGATAGGAAGGAGCTGTACCACTGGGTCAGGTCACACTTGAACCGGGCTGGAACCAAGATCCTCACTGAAATAGGACTGTAGAAAGGTCTTTAAAGTAGTAAAGGTGGGGGGAAGGTGGTTACATGTAGGATTGGGTGGATATACTAGCAAACTAAAGACACGAAAAGGTTGACAGTCGAGGTGAGATCGGGGGCAGGCTGCAGTGAACGGGCCTCTGGCACGGGGTCCTGCACTGTGGCTCAGAAGGGAAGGAGGGAGAACGGGAGAGCACTAGTCATCGGGGACTCGATGGTGAGGAGTACCGACAGGCGGTTCTGTGGGCGCAAGCGAGACGCACGGATGATTTGTTGCCTCCCTGGTGCCAGGGTCCGTGATGTTTGTGATCGCGTCTTCAGGATCCTTAAAGGGGAGGGGGAGCAGCCAGAGGTCGTGGTGCACATTGGCACCAACGACGTAGGAAGGAAGGGTGGCACAGATGTTAGAAGTGAGTTTAGGGAGTTAGGCTGGAAGCTGAAAGCTCGGACGGACAGAGTTGTTATCTCTGGTTTGTTGCCGGCGCCACGTGATAGTGAGGCTAGGAATAGGGAGAGAGCACAGCTGAACACGTGGCTGCAGGAATGGTGTAGGAGGGAGGGCTTCCAGTTCTTGGATAATTGGACTGCATTCTGGGGAAGATGGGACCTGTTCAAACAGGACGGGCTGCATCTGAACCAGAGGGGCACCAATATCCTGGGAGGGAGGTTTGCTAGTACTGTTCGGGAGGTTTTAAACTAGTTTGGGAGGGGGATGGGAACCGGACTTGTAGTCCAGGGACCAGTGGGTCCACTCAGAAAGACAAAGAGTGTAGTGAGGTATTGGGGAAGGTAGCACTGTCGCAGAGGACAGATGGGCACGGAGAAGGGTTAAAGTGCGTATACTTCAACGCAAGAAGCATCAGGAATAAGGTGAGTGAATTGAAGGCGTGGATGGGCACTTGGGACTACGATGTTGTGGCCATCACTGAAACGTGGATAGGTGAGGGGGAGGAATGGTTCTTGGAGGTACCTGGTTATAGATGTTTTCATAAGATTAGGAATGGTGGTAAAAGAGGTGGGGGGGTGGCATTGTTAGTTAGAAATAGTGTAACAACTGCTGAAAGAATTTTCGAGGAGGATCTGCCGACTGAGGCACTGTGGGTTGAGGTCAGGAACAGGAAAGGAGCAGTCACCTTGATGGGAGTTTTCTATCGGCCCCCCAATAGCAGCAGGGAGGTGGAAGAGCAGATTGGGAAACAGATTTTGGAAAGGAGCAGAAGTCACAGGGTAGTAATTATGGGGGATTTCAACTTCCCAAATATTGATTGGCAACTCTTTAGATCGAATAGTTTGGATGGGGTAGTGTTTGTGCAGTATGTCCAGGAAGCTTTTCTGACTCAGTATGTAGACTGCCCGACCAGAGGGGAGGCAATATTGGATTTGGTACTAGGTAATGAACCAGGGCAAGTGATAGAGCTGTTGGTGGGCGAGCACTTTGGAGATAGTGATCACAATTCTGTAGCATTCACTGTGGTAATGGAGAGGGATAGGTATGTGCAACAGGGCAAGGTTTACAATTGGGGGAAGGGTAGATATGATGCTGTCAGGCAGGAACTGAGGAGCATAAGTTGGGAGCATATGCTGGCAGGGAAGGGCACGGTCGAAATGTGGAACTTTTTCAAGGAGCAGATAGTAGGGGCCATTGATAAGCATGTCCCTGTCAGACAGGGAAGGGATGGTCATGTGAGGGAACCGTGGTTGACAAGAGAGGTTGAGAGTCTTGTTAGGAAGAAGAAGGATGCGTATATAAGGTTGAGGAAAAAGGGCACAGGCATAGCTCTGGAGGGATACAAGATGGCCAGGAAGGATCTGAAGAAAGGGATTAGGAGAGCTAAGAGAGGGCATGAAAAATGCTTGGCGGGTAGGATAAAAGAAAACCCCAAGGCCTTTTACGCGTATGTCAGAAATATGAGGATGACTAGGGGGACCGTAGGTCCGGTCAAGGACAATAGCGGGAGACTGTGTGTTGAGCCGGAAGAGATAAGTGAGGTTTTGAATGAGTACTTCTCTTCGGTATTTACGAATGAGAAGGGGTGTATTACTGAAGAGGACGGTGTGAAACAGACTGGTAAGCTCGAGGAAGTGCTCGTTAGGAGGGAAGATGTGTTGGGGTTTTTGAATAACTTGAAGATAGACAAGTCTCCCGGGCCTGACGGGGTATATCCAAGGATGTTATGGGAAGCAAGGGATGAAATTGCAGAGCCGCTGGCAATGATCTTTTCATCTTCTCTGTTGACGGGGGTGGTACCAGGTGATTGGAGGGTGGCAAATGTTGTGCCCCTGTTCAAGAAAGGGAATAGGAACAACCCTGGGAATTACAGGCCAGTTAGTCTTACTTCGGTGGTAGGCAAGTTGATGGAAAAGGTGCTGAGGGATAGGATTTCTGAGCATCTGGAAAGACACTGCTTGATTCGGGACAGTCAGCACGGTTTTGTGAGGGGTAGGTCTTGCCTCACAAGCCTGATTGAATTCTTTGAGCAGGTGACCAAGCAAGTGGATGAGGGTAAACCAGTGGATGTGGTGTACATGGATTTTAGTAAGGCATTTGATAAGGTCCCCCATGGTAGACTTATGGAGAAAGTCAGGAGGCATGGGATAGTGGGGAATGTGGCCAGTTGGATTAAGAATTGGCTAACTGATAGAAGGCAGAGAGTGGTCTTAGATGGTAAATACTCAGCCTGGAGCCCAGTTACCAGTGGCGTGCCACAGGGATCAGTTCTGGGTCCTCTCCTGTTTGTGATTTTTATTAACGACTTGGATGAGGAAGTCGAAGGGTGGGTCAGTAAATTTGCAGATGATACAAAGGTTGGTGGAGTTGTGGATACCGAGGAGGGCTATTGTCGTCTGCAAAGGGACTTGGATAGGTTGCAGTGCTGGGCTGAAAAGTGGCAGATGGAGTTTAACCCTGAAAAGTGTGAGGTCGTCCATTTTGGAAGGACAAACACGAATGCAAAATACTGGGTTAACGGTAGGGTTCTTGGGCATGTGGAGGAGCAGAGAGACCTTGGGGTCTATGTGCATAGATCGTTGAAAGTTGCAACTCAAGTGGATAGGGCTGTGAAGAAGGCATATGGGGTGTTAGCGTTCATTGGCAGAGGGATTGAATTTAAGAGCCGTGAGGTGATGATGCAGCTGTACAGGACCTTGGTAAGGCCTCATTTGGAGTACTGTGTGCAGTTCTGGTCACCTCATTTTAGGAAGGATGTGGAAGCCTTGGAGAGGGTGCAGAGGAGATTTACCAGGATGTTGCCTGGAATGGAGAATAAGTCTTACGAGGAAAGGCTGAACATTCTAGGCCTCTTCTCGTTAGAACGGAGAAGGATGAGGGGTGACATGATAGAGGTTTATAAGATGATCAGGGGAATAGATAGGGTAGACAGTCAGAAACTTTTTCCCCGGGTGGAGCAAAGCGTTACAAGGGGTCATAAATTTAAGGTGAAGGGTGGGAGATATAGGGGGGATGTCAGGGGAAGGTTCTTTACCCAGAGAGTGGTCGGGGCATGGAATGCCTTGCCTGGGGAAGTTGTTGAGTCAGAAACTTTAGGGACTTTCAAACGGCTTTTAGATAGGTATATGGATAAAGGAGAATGATGGGGTATAGATTAAATTGTCCTTGACAGAGGACAAAGGATCGGCACAACATCGTGGGCCGAAGGGCCTGTTCTGTGCTGTATTTTCTATGTTCTATGTTCTATGTTCTATGATGACAGAAATACTCAGGGAACAGAAAAGGTTATATGAGTTCATCATAAAAGCACCTGACTTAAATAAAGGAGTGATGAAAAATATGGGCATATTAAATTGCCCTTCTAGCAATCTACAGAGAATCAGCAACAAAATGAGGGAATTAGTGGTAATAATCTAAAATGAGGATATAGGTAATGAGGATAACAGAAACATGGCTGCAGACAATATAAGATTGCAATTAAATATTGCAGGCTATAATGTAATGGTGTGGCTGTGTTAATCAGAAACAACATAATCAGAGTAGTCACTGGGAATGAGCTGGGTCAAGTGTGGGAGAACATCGATGGAGTAGCGAATACTACGTTGGAGATAATGGCTGAGAGAGATATAGATAATGGAAAGAGGCAATTTGAGTGGGAGGAGGCTAGTGTGGATTATAAAGACCAGAAGAGACCAGTTGTGCAGCGTGGTCTGATTGTGTGCTGTAGATTCTGTGTATGTCATTTAGCTTTGAGCACTTTAATGCTTAAAATCTTCTCTTACAATAACGAATGCTGAAATAGGAAAGCACAGTTGTACACTAGTAGCTACGCATGTTGTCATAAGCGATGCTAGCTATGAGTTGCAGCATTATTATTCCCTTTCATCTGATGTTTAGTAACAGAAATATTCAGTGGGATTTTTAGCTCATGTTCAAATGCCTGACTTGATGATTGTTACCTTTATGGAGGTAACAGCATACCTTAACCTTTCCATTCACAAACGTGTTGTGCAGTGGTTTGAGGTGTCAATTTGCCAGCACACACTGTCGTAATACCTGTTGTGCTTGTGATGTAGTGAATTGCCAGCCTCCCATGTTATCAGGTGATTGAAAGTTCCCTCCCTGCTCTCTCTGAAGTGTGGAAAGTCAGCGTGCGTCAATGTTAGATTCTTCTAATGACTAGTTAAACACTTACATTAGCAGATTCGGGACAATATCTTGTTCTCCCTCTATAAACTTGAGTTCATCCAAAACTCTGCTGCTCATATGGTGTGGTTGACTCTTAACTGCTCTCTGAAATGGCCTAGCAAGCCACTCAGTTCAAGGGCAATTGGGGATGGGCAATAAATGCTGGGCTTGCCAGTGGCGTCCATATCCAAAGAATGAATTTTTTAAAAAATCCTAACTTGAACCAAGTCCCGTTCATCTATCACCCATATGCTCACTGACCTACATTGGCCTCTGGTCGGGCAGTGTCACCATTTTAAAATTCTCACCCTTGTCCTCAGATCCCTTCATGGTCTCACCCCTGCCTATCTCTGTAACCTCCTCAGCATTACAATCCTCCCAGATCTCTACACTCTTCCAATTCTAGCCTCTTCTGCATCCCCGATTTTAATTGTTCTACCTTTGGTGGCTATGCCTTCAGCTGCCTAGGCCCTAAGCTCTTGAATTCCACCCTTAAACCTCTGTGCTTCTCTACCTCACTCTCCTCCTTTAAGATGCTCCTTAAAACCTACATCATTGAGCAGGTTTTTGGTCACCCGTCCTAATATCCCCATATGTCAAATTGTTTTTGGTAACGCTCCTGTGAAGTGCCTTGGGCTGTTTTACTATGTGAAAGGTGCTTTATAAATGCAAGTTGTTGTTGCACAGAATCCTGCACACCCTTCACTCTTGCCAGTGCCATGCTGACTGCTCTCCTGTTTGTTAGAGTATTATCTTCAAGCTCCTCTGCTTCAAAACATCACGTCATTTCAATTTATCTGACTCATTCTCTCTAGCCTGCAGCCAGCACACCTCCATCTCTGGCTCTATTGTTCATCTTACACTCCACTGTCACAAGCTGATGCTCCAGTTGCAATGTCCTCTGGTATTTAGAACTCATTCCCAAAGAAACCGCACCTTTTTACTGCTCCCCTTCTAAAAGTCTCTGTTACGAAAAGCCATTTTATCTCTGTCCATGCCAATCTTTCTCCACCCACCCCTCTGCAGTGCTCGGAAATGTCTTACCATGTGAGATGTACTAAGATAACATTTCATATCCTACATCACTTGGAGTAATACACAAGAATGGGGTGGGAAAGGGAATAAAGGGCGGAGAAAACCCACTGTCAAAGGCAATTCAATTACTTTCTTTTATCTTGTGCCATGAACTCAAACTCTATTTAAATGGCCATTTCACAATTACATCTGAAAACAGGAGACAGAGAAAGTTAACAAACCTGTCTGATTAGATGCCTGAAGTTTCTGCCCATTACAAAATGCTCCATGACCTTTTCTGCCAGTATATAACTTCTCATCAACACAGCTATAAATTACACCAAGTTCAAGCTATTGGGAGAAAAGAAATGGGGGAAAATAATGTCATCAGCATCCTGGGGTCCTTCAACAACATGTATTTATATAGCACCTTTAAAATAATAAACCATCCTAAGGCACTTAACAGGAACAGTATAAAACAAAATACGACACCGAACTGCATAAGGAGATATTAAGTCAGATGGCCAAAAGCTTGATCAAAGAGGCAGGTTTTAAGGAGCATCTTGAAGGAGGAAAGAGAGGTGGTGAGTTTAGCGAGGGAATTACAGAGCTCTGGGCCTAGGCAACTGAAGGCTCGGCCACCAATGGTAGAGCAATTAAAATCGGGGTTGCTCAGCAGGCCAGAATTAGAGAAACGCAGATATCTTGGAGGGTTGTGGATCTGGAGGAGATTACAGAGATAGGGAGGGGCGAGGTCATGGAGGGACTTGAAAATAAGGGTGGGAACTTTGGAATGCAAAGGTAATCCCAGCTGCTTTACTCCTCTGCAAACCGTCCTCTTAAACCCCTCACCACGTCTCCTTCACCCTCTAGCACTCTGGCCTCTGGGTCACAAGTTTTGGGGTTCAAATCCCATTCCAGGGCTTGAGCACAAAAATCATTCAGGAGATTCATGAACCTGGTTAGAATTCACAAGAGGGTAAAATGAACATGATTTGTAAAGGTATAAACTTAATAGGTCACAGACCTGAAATGTCAACTCTGTTTCTCAGACCAGCTGAGTACTTCCAGCACTTTGTTTTTATTTCCAGCATCCGCAGTATTTTGCTTTTCTTATATAAGCTTAATAGTGTTTTCTTCTATGTTTTCAATGAATTTGCTTTTTCTCCCCATATTGGTTTCACTCTCCTGTTTTGGGATAAACTACATCAACGATGCAAAGAAATCTCCTCGAAGTTTTCCCATCTTCCCACTCTGTCCTTTCCTTCAAATATTTCTTCCCATTTTATTCCTTTCACATTGCACTTCATCACTGTCTAGTCTTCACTCTTTAAATCCGATTAAACAACAATGTGCATTTCTACAGCTCCTTTAACAAAGCTCGCCATAGGGGCATTAGCAACAAATTAGAAATTAGAAAATCGTACAATTAAAATTGAAGTAGCTACCTTATAATTAATTAAGACATGCAAGGAGAAGGGAAGTAAGAAGCTGGTGAGTCCACTATTTTATTTTTAAGCGCTAAGATTTACTGCATTACCAGGGTTAAATTAGTACAGTAAGTGCTGGTGAGAAGGGGCATTAATTAAAACATTAATTAAGTAAATAATTTTAAATAGTTATTTAAAACACAATAAGGATGACACAGGGCAGGTGATGTGTTGCAGCTGCAGTATGTGGGAACTTGTGGACACCAATGTGATCGGCGACAACCAGGTCTGCAGTAAGTGTCTACAGCTCGAGGAACTTCAGCTCCGAGTACGGGAACATTTCCAGGGCCTGGGAAGCCCGGGTTTCGGAGCTGGAGGGGCAGCTGGGGACACTGGGGAGCATCCACGAGGCGGAGAGTATCGTGGATAGCACGTATAGAGAGGTGGTCACACCGCAGGCTCAAACTCCACAGGCAGGAAGGGAATGGGTGACCAGCAGGCAGAGCAAAAGGACTAGGCAGGCAGTGCAGGAATCTCCTGTGGTTATTCTCCTGCAAAACAGGTATACTGCTTTGGATACTGTTGGGGGGAATGGCCTCTCAGGGGAAAGCAGCAACAGCCCAATTCGTTGCACTACGGTTGGCTCTGCTGCACAGGGGAGGAGTAAAAAGTGTTGGAATGCAATAGTTATAGGGGATTCAATTGTAAGGGGAATAGATAGGTGTTTCTGTGGCCGCAAAAGAAACTCCAGGATGGTATGTTGTCTCCCTGGTGCTAGGGTCAAGGATCTCTCAGAGCGGTTACAGGACATTCTGAAGGGGAGAGAGGTCATGGTACACATTGGTACAAACGGCATAGGTAAAAAACAGGATGAAGTCCTAAAAGCAGAATATAGGGAGTTAGGAAGTAAGTTGAAAAGTAGGACCTCAAAGGTAGTGATCTCAGGATTACTACCAGTACCATGTGCTGGTCAGAGTGGAAATAGCAGGATATATCGGATGAATACGTGGCTGAAGAGATGGTGTGAGGGGGAGGGTTTTAGATTCCTGGGACATTGGGACTGGTTCTGGGGGAGGTGGGACCAGTATAAACTGGACGGGTTACACCTGGGCAGGATCGGGACTGATGTCCTAGGGGGAGTATTTGCTAGAGTGGTTGGGGAGGGTTTAAACTAAAATGGCAGGGGGATGGGAACCTTTGCAAGGAGTCAGAGGAGGGGGGATCAAAGGCAAGAACAAAAGACAGTAAGGGGGATAAGAAAAGTGACAGGCAGAGAAATCAAAGGCCAGAATCAAACAGGGCCACAGTGAAAAATAGTGGGAAGGGGACAAGTAATGTTAAAAAGACAAGCCTTAAGGCTTTGTGCCTTAATTCATGGAGCATTTGCAATAAAGTGGATGAATTAATCATGAAATAGATGTAAACGTGGGTATGATATAGTCGGGAATACGGAGACATGGCTGCAAGGTGACCAGGGATGGGAATTGAACATCCAGGGGTATTTAGGAAGGACAGACAAAAAGCAAAAGGCGGTGGAGTTGCATTGCTGGTTAAAGAGGAAATTAACGCAATGGTGAGGAAAGATATTAGCTCTGATGATGTGGAATCTGTATGGGTAGAGCTGAGAAACACTAAGGGGCAAAAAACATTAGTGGGGGTTGTATATAGACCCCCAAACTGTAGTGGTGGTGTTGGGAATGGCATTAAACAGGAAATTAGAGACGCATGCGATAAAGGAACATCTGTAATTATGGGTGACCTAAATCTGCATATAGATTGGGCAAATCAAATTAGTCACAATACCAAGGAGGAGGGATTCTTGGAGTGTATACGGGATGGTTTTCTGGACCAAATACGTTGAGGAACCAACCAGAGAACAGGCCATCCTAGACTGAGTATTGTGTAATGAGAGAGGAATAATTGACAATCTAGTTGTGCGAGACCCCTTGGGGATGAGCGACCATAACATGATAGAATTCTTCATCAAGATGCAGGGTAATGTAGTTGATTCTGAGACTAGGGTCCTGAATCTTAGTAAAGGAAACGACAAAGGTATGAGGGGCGAGTTGGCTATGATGGATTGGGAAAAGTTTCTTAAAGGGATGACGGTGGATAGGCAATGGCAAACATTTAAAGAGCGCGTGAATGAACTGCAACAATTGTGTATCTCTGTCTGGCATGAAAGTAAAACGAGAAAGGTAGCCAAACCATGGCTTACAAGGGAAATTAGAGATAGCATTAGATCCAAGGAAGAGGCATACAAATTTGCCAGGAAAAACAACAGAGGATTGGGAGCAGTTTAGAATTCAGCAAAGGAGGACCAAGGGATTGATTAAGAAGGGGAAAATAGAGTACGAGAGCAAGCTTGCGGGGAACATAAAAACTGACTGTAAAAGTTTCTATAGGTATGTGAAGAGAAAAAGACTGGTGAAGACAAATGTAAGTCCCTTACAGTCAGAAACAGGGGAATATATTATGGGGAATAAAGAAATGGCTGACCAACTAAATGCATACTTTGGTTCTGTCTTCACAAAGCAGGACACAAATATCATACCAGAAATGTTGGGGAACACAGGGCTTACTGAGAGAGAGGAACTGAAGGAAATCAGTATGAGCAGAGAAATGGTGTTGGGGAAATTGATGGGATTGAAACCGATAAATCCCCAGGGCCTGATGGTATGCATCCCAGAGTACTTAAGGAAGTGGCCTAGAAATAGTGGATGCATTGGTGGTCATCTTCCAAGATTCTATAAACTCTGGAACAGTTTCTACAGATTGGAGGGTAGCTAATGTAACCCCACTATTTAAAAAGGGAGGTAGAGAGAAAGCAGGGAATTATAGACCAGTCAGCCTGACGTCGGTAGTGGGGAAAATTCTAGAGTCCATTATCAAAGATATTATAGCAGAGCACTTGGAGAACAGTGGTAGAATCGGGCACAGTCAGCATGGATTTATGAAAGGGAAATCATGCTTGACAAATCTACTAGAATTCTTCGAGGATGTAACTATAGAGTTGATGAGGGGGAGCCAGTGGATGGGGTTTATTTGGACTTTCAAAAGGCTTTGGACAAAGTCCCACATAAGAGATTAGCATGTAAAATTAAAGTGCATGGGATTGGGGGTAGAGTATTGTGATGGATAGAAAATTGGTTGGCGGACAGGAGTAGGGATAAATAGTAGGGATAAACGGGTCTTTTTCCGAATGGCAGACAGTGACTAGTGGGTTACCGCAGGGATCGGTGCTAGGACCCCAGCTGTTCACAATATACATTAATGATTTAGATCAGGGAACTAAATGTAGTATCACTAAATTTGTAGATGACACAAAACTGGGTGGGAGGGCGAGTTGTGAGGAGGATGGAGAGAGGCTTCAGAGTGATTTGGACAAGTTGAGTGAGTGGACTAATGCATGGCAGATGCAGTATAATGTGGATAAATGTGAGGTTATCCACTTTGGTAGCAAATACAGGAAGGCAGATTATTATCTGAACAGCTATAAACTGAGAGAGGGGAATATGCTGTGAGACCTGTTCTCGTACACCAGTCGCTGCAGGTAAGCATGCAGATGCAACAGGTGGTAAAAAAGGCAAATGGTATGTTGGCCTTCATAGCGAGAAAATTCGAGTGCAGGAGAAGGGATGTCTTGCTGCAGTTATACAGGGCCTTGGTGAAGTCACACCTGGAATATTGTGTGCAGTTTTGGTCTCCTTATCTAAGGATGGATGTTCTTGCTATAGAGGGAGTGCAGCGAAGGTTTATCAGACTGATTCCTGGGATGGCGGGACTGACATATGAGGAGAGATTGAGTCGGTTAGGATGATATTCGCTGGAGTTCAGAAGAGTGAGGGGGGATCTCATAGAAACCTATAAAATTCTAACAGGACTTGACAGGGTAGATGCAGGAAGGATGTTCCCGATGGTGGGGGAGTCCAGAACCAGGGGTCATAGTCTAAGGATACGGGGTAAACCTTTCAGGACTGAGATGAGGAGAAATTTCTTCACCCAGAGCCTGGTGAGCCTGTGGAATTCGCTACCACAGAAAGCAGTTGATGCCAAAACATTGTATGTTATCAAGAAGGAGTTAGATATAGCTCTTGGGTCTAAAGGGATCAAAGCCTATGGGGCGAAAGTGGGAACAGGTTACTGAGTTGGATGATCAGCCATGATCATAATGAATGGCACAGCAGGCTTGAAGGGCTGAATGGCCTACTCCTGCCCCTATTTTCTATGTTTCTATGTTTAAGGTGAGAGCCCATGGGATCCAGGACAATTTGGCAAATTGGATCCAAAATTGGCTTTGTGGCAGGAGGCAGAGGGTAATGGTCGAGGGTTGTTTTTGTGGGTGGAAGCCTGTGACCAGTGGTGTACCACAGGGATCAGTGCTGGGACCCTTGCTGTTTGCCGTGTACAATAATGATTTAGACCTGAATATAGGAGGTATGATCAGTAAGTTCACAGATGACACAAAAATCGGTGGTGTCGTAAATAGTGAGGAGGAAAGCCTTAGTTTACAGGACGATATAGATGGGCTGGTAAGATGGGCGGAGCAGCGGCAAATGGAATTTAAGTGGCAAATGGAAGTGTGAGGTGATACATTTTGGGAGATCTAACAAGGCAAGGGAATATACAATGGATGGTAGGACCCTAGGAAATACAGAAGGTCAGAGGGACCTTGGTGTACTTGAAGGTAGCAACACAGGTAATAAGGTTGTTAGGAAGGCATATGGGATACTTGCCTTTATTAACCGAGGCATAGAATATAAGAGCAGGGAGGTTCTGATGGAGCTGTATAAAACGCTACTTAGGCCACAGCTGGAGTGCTGTGTACAGTTCTGGGCACCACACTATAGAAGGATGTGATTGCACTGGAGAGGGTGCAGAGGAGATTCACCAGGATGTTGCCCAGGCTGGAGCAGTTCAGCTAGGAAGAGAGACTGGATAGGATAAGGTTGTTTTCCTTAGAGCAGAGAAGGCTGAGGGGGGACATGATTGAGGTATACAAAATTATGAGGGGCATTGATAGGATAGATAGGAAGAAACTTTTTCCCTTAGCGGAGGGATTAATAACCAGGGGGCACAGATTTAAGCTAAGGGGCAGGAGGTTTAGAGGGGATTTGAGGATTTCTTTTTTACCCAGAGGGTGGTTGGAATCTGGAACGCACTATCTGAAGGGGTGGTAGAGGCAGGAACCCTCACAACATTTAAGAAGTATTTAGATGAGCACTTGAAACGCCATAGCATACAAGGCTACGGGCCAAGTGCTGGAAAATGGGATTAGAATTGATGGCCGATACAGACACGATGGGCCGAAGGGCCTGTTTCTGAGCTGTATAACTCTATGACTCTATTGGTGGTTATCTTTCAAAATTCTATAAGTTCTGGGAAGGTTTCTGCAGACTGGAAAGTATCAAATGTAACCCTACTATTTAAGAAAGGAGGGAGAGAGAAAACCGAGAACTCTCGACCTGTTAGTTTGAAGTCAGTAATAGGGAAAATGTTAGAATCTATTATAAAGGATGTCATAACTAGACACTTACGAAATAATATGATTGGGCAGAGACAATATGGATTTATGAAAGGGAAATCATGTTTAACAAAGTTGTTGGAGTTTTTTGAGGATGTCACTTGTAGCATAGATAAAGGAGAACCAATGGATTTTCAGAAGGCTTTTGATAAGGTCCCACACAGGTAAGTAAACAAAATTAGAGCACATGGGATTGGGGGTAATATACTGGTATGGATTGAGAATTGGTTAACAGATAGAAAACAGAGAGTAGGAATAAAGGAGTCATTCTCAGGATGACAGGCTGTTACTAGTGGGTACCGCAATGATTAGAGCTGCGGCCACAGCTGTTTACAATCTATATAAATGATTTGGATGTGGAGACCAAATGTAATATTTTAAAATTTGCTGATGACACAAAACTAGGTGGGAATGTAAGTTGTGAGGAGGATGCAAGGCGGCTTCAAGGGGACATGGACAGGCTATGTGAATGGGCAAGAACATAGCAGATGGAATATATGAGGAATAATTGTGACGTTATCCAGTTTGGTAGAAAATAAGTCAGAGTAACTCTTAAATGGTGAGAGGTTGGGAAGTGTTGATGTCCAAAGGGACGTGGGTATCCTTAATTATGAGTCACTAAAAGCTAGCATGGAGGTGCAGCAAGCAATTAGGAAGGCAAATGGTATGTTGACCTTCATCGCAAGGGGTTTTGAATACAGGAATAAAGAAGTTTTGCTGCAACTGTATAGAGCTTTGCACCTGGAGTACTGTGTACAGTTTTGGACTCCTCATTTAAGGAAGGATATACTTGCCATAGAGGCAGTGCAATGGAGGTTCTTCAGACTAATCCCTGGGATGACGGGACTGTCCTATGAGGAGAGATTGAAGAGACTGGGCCTGTATTCTCTACAGTTTCGAAGAATGAGAGGTGATCTCGTTGAAACTTACAAAATTCTTACAGGGTGTGATAGGAAGGATGTAGATAGAATGTTTCTCTTGGCTGATGAGTCTAGAACCAGGGCACATAGTCTCAGAATAAGGGTTAGACTGAGATGAAAAAGAATTTCTTCACTCAGAGGGTGGTGAATCTTTGCAATTCTCTACTCCAGAGGGCTGTGGAAGACAGAAATCGATAGGTATCTGGATACTAATGACATCAAGGGATATGGGGATAATGCAGGAAAGTGGCGCTGAGGCAGATGATCAGCCAGGATCTAACTGAATAGGAGCAGGCTTGATGGGCTGAATGGCCTATTCCTGCTCCTATGTTCCTAAAATTTGACACCGAGCGTTTTTTACTATTTGTTCCATCTTCTCTTCAAACTTTTAATTGAACAACTTCATAATCAATAGACCCTAACTGCTTCCCCAATTTAACTTGTCTTATTAATCCCTCATTAGTTTGGAGCAAATCCTTTACAAATGTCCCACTTGAGAGTTTTGTTACCTGATTTTTTTTTAAAGAAAAGATTCTTGAAGGGCTTCAATAAACAACCTTGCACATACACTGTGTCTAAACTGTCATCCATGCTCCATTACATCCAGACTCGACTATCCCAACACTCCGAAAGCAGGACCCCTAGCTTCCGGTTGCTGGCCATTTCAACACACACCCCTGCTCGCATGCTCACATCTCTGTCCTGGGATTGCTGCAGTGTTCCAGTGAACATCAACGCAAGCTCAAGGAACAGCATATCATTTACCGATTAGGCACACTACAGCCTGCCAGACTGAACATTGAGTTCAATAATTTCAGAGCATATTGGGCCCCCCCTTTTTATTTTTAGTTATTTTTTCTTTTTTCTTTTGTATTTTTTATTTGTTTATTTTATTGTAGTTTTGTTTAGTTTGTTTCTGCTATGCTTGCCCACTTTTTTTTTCATATTTGTGCTTGGGGCCAGACTGTTCATTTTTCTGTCAATTAACACCGTCTCTGTACTAAAGCTTTATCTTTCAACACACCATTTACATACCATTTGCTCCATGCCCGTCCGGTTAGTTATTCTCTGTGACCTTTTTAAAAAAATTTTTTTTAGAGATACAGCACTGAAACAGGCCCTTCGGCCCACCGAGTCTGTGCCAACCATCAACCACCCATATATACTAATCCTACACTAATCCCATATTCCTACCACATCCCCACCTGTCCCTATATTTCCCTACCACCTACCTATACTAGGGGCAATTTATAATGGCCAATTTACCTACCAACCTGCAAGTCTTTTGGCTTGTGGGAGGAAACCGGAGCACCCGGAGGAAACCCACGCAGACACAGGGAGAACTTGCAAACTCCACAGTACCCAGAATTGAACCCAGGTCGCTGGAGCTGTGAGGCTGCGGTGCTAACCACTGCGCCACTGTACCTTGTCCTATCAACACTTTCTCTTTGGTTACCTTTGCCCCACCCCTGCTTTACTTGCTTAAAACCTATTACATTTATAATATTTGCCAGTTCTGATGAAGGGTCACTGACCTGAAACGTTAACTCTGCTTCTCTCTCCACAGATGCTGCCAGACCTGCTGCGTATTTCCAGCATTTCTTGTTTTTATTTCAGATTTCTAGCATCTGCTTTTATTATCCCAACACTCTCCTGGCTGGTCCCCATATTCCACCCTCCATAACCCTGAGCTCATTCAAAACTCTGCTACCCAAGTCTCGTTTACCCATTACCCCGGTGTTGCCGACCTACGTCAACTCCCAATCCACTCGTGCGTCAAATTAAAAATTCTCATCTTTGTGTTTAAATCGCTCCACGGACTTGTCCCTCCATATCTCTGTAACTTCCTCCAGCCCTTTAACCCTCCAAGAACTCTGCGTAGCTCCAATTCTGGCCTCTTATATCCTGAATTCCTTCACCCCAACATCGGTAGCCATGCCTTCAGCTGCTTAGGCCCCAAACTCTGGAATTCCCTCCTCAAACCTCTTCGCCTCTCAATTGCTCTCTCCTTGTTTAAAACACTCCTTAAAACTTATCTCTTTGACCAAGTTTTTGGTCACCTGACTCCTTCTTTGGCTCAGTGTCAAATTTTGTCTGATTATGGCTATGTGAGGCACTTCGGGATACTTTCCTACCTTCAAGGTGCCATATAAATGAAAGTTGTTGTTGCAAATTTCAGTCTGTGTCAGAAAGATCGAAATGCCCCAAGATTGCAACTTAGGACATAGCAATAATCGTTATGATCCTCCACGGTAGTATATTTTCATTTTGCAGTGGCCTGTAACAAATCCCTACAACTCTCTACTTCCTTCTATTTTCTAGATTTCCCCTAACAGACTCTGTCCCAATACCTAGTTCTTTACTCTGAGTAGTGTCTAAACCTTCTCTCAAACAATACCACCAGACCTCCATTCAATCCTGTTCTCTCCTTTCTGATGAACATATAACCCTACAGATTTGTTCTCCACTCATTCTCTTCCTTAAGGCAGGCCTCAGAAGCTCCTATGATTGATATTACTTCCCTAGCTATCACTTTGAATCTATTTTATTTCTCCCAATGTTCAAATAAATACATCTTAGATCATTCCTCATAGCTGTCTTCTGACACTATCCTATTAATTATTTTTATTCATTCACAGGATGTGGGTCTCTCTGCTAAGGCTAGCATTTTAGATTAGATTAGATTAGATTAGAGATACAGCACTGAAACAGGCCCTTCGGCCCACCGAGCCAGTGCCGAACATCAACCACACATTTATACTAATCCTACGCTAATCCCATATTCCTACCAAACATCCCCACTTGTCCCTATATTTCCCTACCACCTACCTACACTAGTGACAATTTATAATGGCCAATTTACCTATCAACCTGCAAGTCTTTTGGCTTGTGGGAGGAAACCGGAGCACCCGGAGAAAACCCTCGCAGACACAGGGAGAACTTGCAAACTCCACACAGGCAGTACCTGGAATCGAACCCGGGTCCCTGGAGCTGTGAGGCTGCGGTGCTAACCACTGCGCCACTGTGCCGCCCATTTATTGCCCATCCCTAATTGCCCTTGAGAAGATGGTGGTGAGCCATCTTCTTGCCAACTGAGTGACTTGCTAGGCCATTTCAGAGGAAAGTTAAGAGTCAACCACATTGCTGTGGAACTGGAGTCACACGTAGGCCAGACCAGGTAAGGGTGGCAGATTTCCTTCCCTAAATGACATTAGTGAACCAGTTCGGTTTCATAGTTACCATTACTGATATTAATATTTTGTTCCAGATTTATTTAATTAACTGAATTTAAATTCCCCAGCTGCCATGGTGGAATTGGAACTCATGGCCTGGATTTTATGGGGTGCCGGTGGCCCCATCCACTGGCCGGAATGTTGGCGGCAACCCCACCTCGGCTGGCTATGGAAGCCCTGCTTTTAGTCCCTCAGGCAATTATTGCCTGTCATCGGAGTTTCCATCCCTTAAAGGGATGAAGTTCCACCCCCAAGAGATGCCAGCCAATCAAAGGGCCAGTAGCTCTTCAGTCCCAGCAGCGCCACAGGGAACAGTGGCCACTGCTGAGACTGCAGCAGGCCCGGTGCAGCCATGATGGAGGAGGCCCCGGAATGAAGGTAAATCGGTTCGGGCTCACCGGAGCCAATCAGGCATGCCCCAGCTAGGGGTTGGGGGGATGTGAGGACTGGGGGGATGTCTTTCTGCGGGGGCAGCCTTGCCACATGGGGGAGCCCTCAGTAGGCCACAGGGTGTCTGATCAGGAGGGCCTCCCCTCATCCCCCAAAGTTTTCAAATCAGGCTTGGTTGTGATGCCTCCCATGGTCAAGTGGCCTAGCAACACCCACCATCCGCTCTCAGACATGAAGAATGGCTATTTGGGGCAAGTACAAAAGGGTAGGCTGTGACGATGGAACTGTAACACAGGAAGAAGTTAATTTCTTAAGGAGAGGAAATTGGGGAGGGACGGAAACTGATGAAATTGAAATGCAGTAAAAAGAGGTTAGTTCATCACACAATATTCTTTACCTCTTTTTTGACAGAAAGTCCAATAGAAACTGCCACCACTGGTGCTCTAAAAAAGAGAAGTCATTGTCATAATTCAGGTTTATGTAGCAATGTTGCTTTAGATATTAAAAGCGAGAAAAACAATTGTTAGCCTAATGAGAAACTGATATAACTGATACTTGGATCATGAAATTCATCTCAATAGAAAATGGGAAAATGCCTGTTTTCTTGCTGTGTAATTAAACAGCTAGTAATAAAATTGCAAGAACATGCAGCTTTAAAATGCCCAAGCTTGTTTCATAGTTGTTAACTGCTTAAGAATTTAATCCATTGTTCTTTTCAGACTATGTCAACTGTTGCTCAGTTGGTAGCTCTTTCACTTCAAAGTCACTAAATCCAGGGACTTAAGCACAAATTTTAAGCTGACACTCCAGTGCAGTACTGAGGGAATGTTGCACTGTTTGCAGTGCTGTCTTCTGGATGAGACATCAAACCAAAGCCCAACTGCCCTCTCAGATGGACATTAAAGATCCTGTAGCACTACTTCAAAGAGCAGGAGTTCTCCCTGGTGTCCTGGACAATATTTATCCCTTAACCAATGCTCCAAAAACAGGTATCTGGTCCATACTACACTGCTATTAATGGGACCTTGCTGTGCACAAACTGGCTGTCACATTACATATGTTGCAACTGTGACTACACTTCTACAGTACTCCATTGGCTGTAAAGTGGTTTGGGATGCCCTGAGATCATGAAAGGAGCTATATAAATGCAAGCACTTTTCTCACTCGATGTTACAATTACTTCTTCATAGCCTCTGTGGAATCAACTTCTTGTATTTGACAATGATGTTCGTCCTGGTACAAATAACAAATAGTGTAATAACCACTCACCATTCTCCATGGTAGAGCAGCAATACAGACAATACTCTGTTAAAGGAGAAGGCAGCTCCACTGTATGTACACATCATTAACAGCAGCTGCGTAATAGAGAGTTATCTTCTCCTTTAAGAGTCTTGGCATCCAACACAGAACCTAAACTGCCTTCTTCAGAATTGACCACACTGCCACTCCCAATCTGTTGTACTAATGTTGCAGAGAAACTATTATGGACGTAGCCCTTCCCATGGGAAATGAGCCACTGGATTAAAATCTGCTTCCAAGTTTTAGCAGTGATTTTAGTTTGTGGAGGCCCATTTTAGGAAAGCGAAAAACTCCCTTTAAAACACAAGCTTGATAATCATCCCCCAAAAATCTACCAACATTTGTTCTTTTACACATTCAAAAGTAAATATTTCCTAAAGTACAGAACACTAAGCTTTTAAGTGGAATTATGGTCATTATATAATGACATAATACTCCTTGTACAATATTTGATTTAATCATGGATGTATAATGCAGTTTTGCACGTAAGGAGACTGTTTCTTTAGAAAGGAAGGACTGGAAATAATCCTCTGAAGCACAGATTATACCCGTGTACAAAGTTACAGGTTCCATCGATGGGGTCTATTATCCAAGTGGGATCATCGGTCAGAATGCACTTTTCACCAGCTGCAACCGATTCTTCACCAATAAATCTGCAACGACAAGCCTGATTCAATTAAAGAAAATCAGCTATACTCTATACTTTTATTTAACTACAAACTGTATGAACCATAGTTGCTCAGGACTGAATGGGGCAGCGCTTTGAGTGAAAATGACTCCTCCTTAGACTTTTCTTCCTCTTTAAATGATCACCAAATTGAGAATTCAAGTCAACCTAAAATTTTTAATTATTTTATTACATAATTATTGCTTTCAATTAGCAGTATCATTTCTGATCTGGCACAGTTTACTGTACTGTACTGTAGTAGGATGATATGTTTATTCAATATTGAAGTCAAAACCTGACAGGGTTCCTTAAATAAAAGCTGAAAATGCATAGTTTCCCTGATGTTTTTAACAAGGCTGCATCTCCACAATTAAGCTAGAAATATTCAGTTGAAGCCCTGTGGTGCCTGGCAACCACTTGATGCAATTAATATGATCTGTTCGTAATGAAGGTAAAATTAATAATATAGATTGCGAGGAAAGCAAACATATTGGGGCTATGGTTATACAGTAGCTATAACTCCAAGTCATAGAGATAACCATGGAATTGATTTGCAGTCAATTGCTCCCTGTTTGTATTCTTTAGCTCGAATTCTGCCCTCACCAAAGCTCCAATCACCGTGGCTAAGTTTTAAATGTTTTGAAATTCCAGGCAGCAGGGTCCACACTTTCCAAATACAATGGCTGAGTTTCCGCTGGTTTATGCTAATAATATCAGCACAATCTGGGCAGAGTTGCCCGAACCAGCACTTTAAACATGCAAGAACACTAGAAATAGGAGCGGGAGTCGCCCATTCGGCCCATCGAGCCTGCTCCGCCATTCAGTACGATCATGGCTGATCTTGGGCTTCAATTCCACTTTCCTGCCCGCTCCCCATATCCCTTGACGTGAGTGAGTTACGCCTAAATCCACTAACATTTGTATTTTCCACTGATTTAATATTTAATCTGCCAAATCAGGCCACACCCACAAAACAGGCCACGCCCTCCCCCTGGTCAAAACTAAGGGATTCTGCCAATTGCCCTGATTCAGTAAGTTTCTCAATTTGGGCATATTTTTCCTAGGCACACAGGCACAAGCAGGCACGTTTTCAAAGTTTTTCATACCAAAAAATTTTTGATTTACTAAGAAACTGACTTTTGCAAAATCATTTTCAATAATTTTAAATCAGGTTACTCACAAGTGGATGACTGGACACTTATTAAAAATGCTTATTTTTGATGAGAAACCCTTTTCAGCTGTATTAATAAAACAGAACCTGAAAATTTCCCCATTGTGCCCAAAGCTGAAACATAGAAACATAGAAAATAGGAGCAGGAGTAGGCCATTCGGCCCTTCGGGCCTGCTCCACCATTCAAGAAAGATCATGGCTAATCATTTAATTCAGTACCCTGTTCCCGCTTTCTCCCCATATCCCTTGATCCCTTTGGCATTAAGAAATATATCTACCTCCTTCTTGAATATATTTAATGACTTGGCCTCCACTGCTTTCTGCGGTAGAGAATTCCACAGGTTCACCACCCTCTGAGTGAAGAAATTTCTCCTCAACTCGGTTCTAAATGGCATACCCCGTATCCTGAGACTGTGACCCCTGGTTCTGGACTCCCCAGCCATTGGGAACATCCTCCCTGCATCTAGCCTGTCTAGGCCTGTTAGGATTTTATAGGTTTCTATGAGATCCCCTCTCATTCTTCTAAACTCTACTGAATATAGGCCTAGTCGGTCCAATCTCTCTTCATACACCAATCCTGCCATCCCAGGAATCAGCCTAGTAAATCTTCTTTGCACTCCCTCCATGGTAAGAACATCCTTCCTCAAATAAGGAGACCAAAACTACACACAATACTCCAGATGTGGTCTCACCAAGGCCCTGTATAGCTGCAGTAAGACATCCTACCACACTATAAGTTCATCAGTTTATGAAATGTTCTGATGGTTTAATGGACTTTTTCAATGGGGCTTGACACCACAATGAAGCTTTACTCCATAAGGAATGAGGGCAAAGTATTGCAAAAGAGTATCTTCCAAGGAGTCTTACACTGCGCCCTTTCAATGTCAGGCCAGGACATGTCTCTGTGGATTTATACTATCACTTTTGAAGCAATGCAAAGGTGATAATGTAACTTCAACAGCAGTAAGTTTTTCAAGGTCCCACCTTCCTACATTCACTACAGTGTTTATATAATGAGGTCAGTTATACTGTTTGACTATTCAGCAAATATTTCACCCCAGTATTATACAATCTTTACATCTTTTAGGGTTGCCTATATATTGGTATCATAGAAGTGTGACATGCAAGGATACATATTTCTGCTTCACCACAGGGGTCCCAGATGTGGATATGGAATTGAAACTTATTTGAGAAGGAGGTAGAAGTAATTTTGCTTCCTAATTAAGTTCACAAAACCACAACAATGTTCAATTGCAGAATCCTTTGATCAGAGAACCGTGGGCAGTTGTGCACGGCATGAGGGAATGGAGTTGGGTGGAGAAAAAGATTCTAAAAGCTAGCAGAGGAAAGGGAAAAAACTGATTATTTTTGGAACTAGGGTTCAGAAATGCTGCTAACGCATACAGGAAGTTTAATTATAAATGTAACTTCCTTATTTTGTTGCTTTCATATTAGTAAATATTTTACAATGTAAGTTGGTATCAATTAATGAAAGGGATACCTCATTGCAGGGGAGAGATACTTAAGACATTCAGATTAAAGTCACTGGGGCAGAAAGGAAATTGGTTACTCAATGTTGTAAACTGATAAGGCACCAAACTGAAAGCTTATTTCCTTCTAAAAGGAGAATTTCATTTTCGGATTTAATCATATTTTCCCAGTATCATTTTCATCAACATGCTCATTTAATTTCAAAACTTATCAACTCTGGGTCAACTGTTAATCAACTACACAGCTTCCAGTAAATATACTCCAAACAGCAACAGAATTCCTTCCTTTTTACACTAAACAAATTTAAGCCATTTTTTCATGTACAGATAGGACAGTATGGATTCTAAGTGTAGTGGTTGTAGGAACAGGAATTCAGCCCGTTGAGCCTGTCCCACCACTCAACTTGATCATGGCTGATCTGTACCTCAACTTCATTTACCTGCTGCTGATCCATGTTACACGAAACAAGCAACCTTGAGGTCAAAAGTCCAAATTCCACCAATGTTAAATTGTGAAAATGAATTCATTAAATCTGGTAATTGTAGGCCAGCAGCAGATTGACAAGGTCCCACTTGGCAGACTTGTTTAGAAAATTAAGAGGCCATAGGATCCAAGGGCAAATGGCAAGTTGGATCCAAAATTGGCACAGTGTCAGGAAGCAAAGGGCTCAGTACTAAGTCCCTTGCTTTTCAGGGAATATGTATCAATGATTTAGACTTAAATGTAGGCGGCATGATTAAGAAGTTTGAACCTAACACAAAAATTAGTCATGTGATTGATAGTGAGGCAGAAAGCTGTAGACTGCAGGAAGATATCAATTGACTGGTCAGGTGGGCATTCAATCCGGTGAAGTGGAAGGTGATGCATTTGGGGAGGGCAAACGAGGCAAGGGAATGCACAATAAATGGTAGGTTACTGAGAAGTGTAGAGGAACAGAGGGATCTTGAAGTGCATGTCCACAGATCCCTGAAGGTAGCAGGACAGGCAGATATGGTGGTTAAGAAGGCTTATGGCACACTTTATTTTATTAGCTGAGGCATAGAATATAAGAGCAGGGAGCTTATGCTAGAACTGTATAAAAATTAGTTAGGCCACATTTGGAGTGTTATGTACATTTCTGATCACTGCATTACAGGAAGGATGTGATCGTATTATAGAGGGTACAGAGGAGACTTTACTAGGATGTTGCCAGGAATGGAGAATTTTAGCCAAGAGGAAAGATTGGATAGCTGGAGTTGTTTTCTTTGGAGCAGAGGAAGCTGAGGGGAGATTCAATTAAGGTGTACAAAATTACGAGGGGTCCAGATAGAGCAGATAGGAAGGAACTATTTCCTTTAGCAGAGAGGTCAATAACCAGGGCCAGATATTTAAGGTAATTGGTGGAAGAATTAGCGGAAGTTGAGAATTTTTTTTCCCCCAGAGTGTGGTGGGGATCGGGAACTCACTCCCTGAAAGAGTGGTCGAGGCAGAAACTCTCATTGCATTGAAAAAATACTTGGAAATGAATTTTAAGTGCTGTACCTTGCAGGGCTACTGAACAAAAGCTGAAAAGTGGAATTAGGCTGGTTAGCTCTTTTGCAGTTAGCACAGACACGATGGGCTGAATGACCTCCTTCCGTGCCATAAAGTTTCTGTGTTCTATATAATAAATCACCACGAAATCTCCCAGATTGTTGTAAAAAAACAAACTAGTTCACTAATGCCCTTCAAGGAATTGAATCTTAGTGCCCTTGACAGTGACCTAGAAAGCTATTCAGTTGTAAAGCTCAGTTAACTGTGCCAATACCACCCACATCTCAAAAATAAATATATAAAACATAGCATTGAGCAGTAAAACACTACTCTCCCAGTGTAAGATCCTGTTAAGTTGACAGTAATCCAATTCCACTGCCCAATAAACTATTTGTACTAAGCACGAACAGATCTAGAAAAGCTTGGAAGTGTAGTGATATTCTGTTGCTGGTGTTATTATGAAGCAAGGCCTATCAGTAATATATTTACCCACTAAGGCATTGTTTCTTTGGAAATCAATCATTTGGACTCAAGCCTAATCAAACTCAGATCCAAATATAGAACCGCCATTTAAAGAGGAGATTTCTGACTGAATTCAAAAACGAAAACTCAATTGATTCAAGTTAGCATTTACCTGGGATTCATTGTGCGTCTTGAAGGGTTCAATATTCTAAAACTGATCATTTTGGCTTTTACCCAAACTTTTATTTCCATTCATTTGCTTTCCTGAAGATGTTGAGACCTGCCAAGATATGGCAGCCATCTGAAATTTTAACCGGGTGACCATTCTTCAAGTGTGGGCCGATACAATGAGTAGCTATAAAATATGTGGGACATCACAGAAATGCTCAGTTCTGTTCTAATGCAAGCTCTTTTCAACAGGGGCCACTGATGACAGTTGGCAATGGAAACCTACGCTGATTTTTTTCTATCCAGCCCAGAGAATTAAGGCCAGATGAAATAATCCAACTACTGCTCTGATTTAGATCAGCTCACGAGGCAAAGACTGCAATTTAAACATGGGATTTTCTTTGAATGGCTCGGTAACATGCCTACCAGTAGTGTATTTACCCACTACAAAATTGTATTGTTTTCCTCTTTGTAGCCCACCCAAGTGTGCATTATTCGCAGAATAAGAATGACTTGTGCTGCTTTGTAGCTGGACATTTGTGTGGAGGGAGGGGAAGGTTAACATTCTGCTCCCCCTAGCCGAAGTGTCTATTAATTACCTTCATTAGCAATATCATATATTAATTGCTGGGGGAAGTGTGGATGCAAACTTGGCCTTACCGCTCTGAGACAATTTTGTTTCAAGTGTTTATTTCCAACTATGCTAAAGGAGCATGATTTGCGATCCAATCTTCTTTTAAGAAATGAATAACTATAAGGTTTGTAACACACACCATTGGAAAAATGACTCTCACTTGAACTACTAGCTCCAGTCTGACATCCACAGTTTCGCAAAAGGCAAACAAAAGTTGAATGTCCCAATGTCACTGCCCAGTAAGGGAAGAACATTTTATCGGAAATTCTGATTTAATTTAAGCTGGGTATTCAAAAATAAATAGAAAAATTGTGGAATCACGTAGCTTTGATTATGGACCAAAGTTGCAGCACTGTGAAACTTCAATGAAGGGTCAGGCCCCATAGACCAGACACAATCATGATGAAAGAGTATGAAGAAAGCGTATCAAATAGTAATGGTTAGCTGTCAACAGGTTTGGTTTTTGAATGTCAATTCTAAGATGAAGGGAAGAGAGAGAGAGAGATAGCAGTTAGAAATGTTGAAGTCCTGACAAACAAAGTGCAGGAGGTGGTTCAATGCGTCAATTTCAATGCCCTGCACCATGCCATGCTGTATCGGAGAGTGCTAAAGAAAGGCCAAAGAGGATAAGAATATTACAGTGAGTCACAATGGGCTTTCCGTAGTCACCTCACGGCAGTCACTGACATTGCAACATTGGGTATCGGGATTGTGTTCACTTGTGGCTGAGGACAATGTGTGTGTCATGACACCATACAGGGCAAGGACGGAAAATCAAATACCTTTAAAAAATATAACTAGTTTGCGAAAATCATATAGAAGCAGATGGGTTTACGATCCAGAACTGTATCAAAATATGGGTTTTATACATTGGGATAGTTTCAGGCGGGTAGGGACCACAAGGCCAATTAAAGGAGGCCGAGTGGGATTTTCCATCAGGTTCCCCCAGGCGGTGGGGGTCAATTTAGCTGCCTGGAGGTGGTCTGGTGGCAGAACAGGAGGGCCAGTTCTCCAGGCAGACCTAGAGGTCCTCCCTGCCTGCCTGGGCACTGCAGCAGCCACAGGCCGCCGGGTAGAGGCGTTGCCCACACCTCCCACCCCCCGAACAGTGGTGGCCTGGCTGCAAAACCCATTTTGTAATTTAAACGTTACAGAAGTTGGAGAGAGATTGCCTCCATTTTGAAGCGCCCTCTCCCTTACTTATCTTCCATTGCATCCCGCTGCTCCTTTCAAGCAGGAAAGCCTCTGATTGGCCTTCCAGCTTTGGGAGCCCACCTACCATCCTTAATTGGATAGTGAGACGCCCTCTGGCCATTAATTGTCTACCCTGGGGAAAATCACAATGAGTTACTGTTTCCCACACAGTGCGGGTTTCGGACCCACATTTCAGCCTGACAGCGGGGTTCAGAAGCTGCTGATTCGCTATCACCCATTTTACACTCTCCTAATAAGTGTAACAACATTGTGGAAGTACCTTCACCACACGGACTGCTTCAAGAAAGTCACCACCACCTTTTCAGGGGCAACTAAGGATGGGCAACTAATGTCAGCCTTGCCAGCCCAAGAATGAAATTTCTTTAAACAGACAGTATGGTTGGAAATGAAAGAAATGAAAGGTCGTAACAGGAGTACATAGTACTACACATCTTGACAGAATTAGAATCCATAAATGACAGGCCTTCAACATTCACACAAGCTGCTTCAAGTAAAAGTTAATTTTGTACAGGACACTTAGACAAAAATGCAAACGTAAAATAGCATGATTATAGAGTGCCACTGAATGAACATATCTGTCCCACCTGCTCTCCCACTAACTCTCTTGATATATTTGTAAGCAGAGCCACTTCCAGAGAAAGATATCCCACAGTATGGTGAGGCAGCCGCAGGCTCAGGGATTTGTCCTGTTTACTTTCTGGGCCGCCCGGGGTAACACTGAAACAAGAAATAACTGCATGGCACCTTGCTCAAAAGTTACATTTATACTGTTTTTGTATCTGGTTGTGAGCCTAATCTCCATGTTGGGGGAAGCTCCATACAAGCAAGCACTGAGAAACAAAATACACTGCAGTCCTGTACAGATGAGACAATAGCTCAGGGCTGCAGTAGCCAGGATAACGGTGGCGAGTGGCAGCTTCTGCCATCAGAGGCTGGTATTTTAAGTTTGCCGTCACTGCCACCTTGGAAGCCCAGCTTGCGAGGTGGGTCTTAGTGCCGCCAGTAATGCTGCTTCACTTATATATTATATGACTTTATAAGCAGCATTGTAATATATAAATAAAACATTTAACTACCTTCCCAATTCTGTAGTGTGATGATCGCCCAATGCCACTAACTAAACCATTCCCCACTGATTTGGGCTTGGCCACTTCAATGTCCATTTGTTGAATCCAACATCAAGCAGCACCAAGCGACCAAAAGGCACTGATATTTTGCTCTGCTGGCTTTCAATTATTATGCAATATAGATGTGGTCTCCCTCTGCCATTCTCCCCCGCCACCCCACCCAATTTAGATTGATTTCTGGGATGAGAGGGTTGTCCTATGAAGAGAGATTGAGCCGATGCTCGCCAGAGTTTAGAAGAATGAGAAGTGGTTTCATTGAAATGTACAAGATTCCGAGAAGGCTTGACAGGGTACATACTGAGAGGCCGTTTTCCCTGGCTGGAGAGTCTAGAATTAAGGATCATAGACTCACCATAAGAGATTGGACACTGAGGACTGGAATGAGGACAAATTTCTTCACTCAGAGGATTGTGAATCTTTGGAATTCTTTACCCGAGTGCTGGGATGCTCAGTCGTTGAGTATATTCAAGACTGAGATTGATAGATTTTTGGACACTAAGGGAATCAAAGGATATTGGGATAGGGTGGGAAAACGTAGTTGAGTTGGAACATCAATCATGATCTTACTGAATGGCAGAGCAGACTGGAGGGATGGTATGGCCTCCTCTTGCGCCTGTTCTTTAATGTTCTTATTTCCTTTTCCATCTGGCAGTGATCCCCATCCAGCATTGGAACAGAGGCAGAGCTGTCAAATCTGAGGACAGTCTTTATATATAAAAAAAAACAGTGGTTCTCCCCATCACCTGAACGAAGCCCACTGAACATTCCTAATGGCAGCCGACAGGGAGTGACTGTCACATTTATCATTAGCTGCACGTTTACAAAATAAAACCTTAGATTGCAATCCTTTCAGATAATGTCTTTCCAACAATTCTATTTAGGTTTCCAGTTCATTGGCATTATGTATGGGATAGAGGCTAAGAAGCAAGGCACAGCATTTAGATATTAGCAAACTATCTCAGCTATTTTCAAATTTACTGACCACTCATTCCATTGGTAAAGGCATGCTACTGGTCAGTGCATTCCCAATCTTCATTGGTAAGATAATGATCTGCATATAAAGTGGGGAAGGGTGAAAAAGAGGTTAAATGATAACATTTGTTGAGCCTACAGCTGCCATTAAAAACCACCCACCTGTGTGAAGGAAACTTTTTGCTTAGAGTAGAGATGATTAGGTTTTCAACGAGCTGGTCTGTTTCAGTTACAAGGTCTGCTGCTGAGGATTTTGTCTGCACTCGCTTTTCAATCCTTAACGCTTCCCTGATTATCTTGGAACAAAGATAAAGTATACATGAACATTGTTGTAGGCACTTTCTTTAACTGTTACATTAAATTGCATTGACTACTTCCCTCCTATTCTGCTCCTCCCCCACCTCTGAAGATTCTCACATAGAGAATGTCTTCTATGGGCACCAGACACTCAACATCAGGTTATCAGCCATGCTGAGTGTTTTCTTGGAGTAAGGCAGTTTTCGAATGACTCCCAGGCTTGTCCATGGACTCGCGCTGAAATGCATGTAGATCCCCTCATGGAACAATCAAAAGAGGGAGCTAGAGATGTGAAGTGGCAGATCTTCAGGAAGCTGCTGCAAAGATAATGGGCTATAATTTGTTGTCAAAATAACAGTGAGGCTAATGGCGTTCACTGTTATTGATGCGCAAATGCTACAATGACTTCAAGCAAGGGCAAATGCAGTTAAACATGGAAATCCAAAGGTTTCTGATGGAGATGCACCCCGCTGCCATTAGCTTCAAGAAAAAGGAACCTCACTATCTGACTCACCATTGACATGCATTGAACAGCATGAAGTCGTTGTATTCACATTTCAGATACAAGCTAAACTCACCACATAAAGTTGTCTTGTACATTTCAGTTTAACTACCCATTTAATAATGTGATAAATGTTAATTACTACCAGTCAACCTCTCTGGCACTGAAAATTAACTATTACAAGTGTCTAATTCTGCCATGTTTTAATTGCTGTTGGAGATTTAAAACTTGAAATGTTAATTAAAAAAATAGCTTTTCCTTTCTGCCTTAATCCAATCTTTCTTTTCCTCTATATTTCTTTCTGTACCTGATTTGACATTGAATTCATCCACTCTAATTTACACTTCCTTCTCAGTCCTTGCACTGCACTTGCACTTCAATTTCAGAATCCTCACTACGTCATTACCAGCTTGCACTTTCAGCAACTTGCCATGCAAAAAGTTTAAAAACCTAAATGTTCAAAGGAAAGTCGAACCATTGGCAGAGGCTGTTAGATGTCCTATTGCAGCACCATCTGGGCCATTGCAGTTGTTTGTTGTCTGTCTGAAAATACTGGGCCATAATTTGCTGCAGTAGTGACTCTAATGGTGCCTTCTATTAGTTAGACTTTCATATTTAGATTTTAAAAATTTTTGTGTGGCAGGTTGCTGAAAGTGCGAGCTGATATCACAACAGAGAAGAAAACTGGGTATCTGGGGCCTGAATGAACAGGACAAGAAATGCTTTATCTCCTTAACCAGATTAAAGGGTTGGTAAACTAACAGCGCAAGGACTGAGAGGGAAGTGTAAGTTCACGTGGGTGAGTGCAATGTCAAATCAGGTACAGAAAGAGAAATAATGAATTGTGTTCCACACAAGACTCCTCCCACCCTACTTATCTCAGTCTGTCTGCAAAGCCTGCGACTCCTTTCTCTCTCACGTACTTATTGAGCTTCCTCTTAAATACATCAATGCTATTTGCCTCAACTACTCCTTGTGGTAGCAAATTGCACACTCTAACCACTCTCCTGAATTCCCTAATAAAAACAGAAAGTGCTGGAAATACTCAGCAGGTCAGGCAGCATCTGTGGAGAGAGAAACAGAGTTAACGTTTCAGGTCAGTGACCTTTCATCAGAACAAGCAAAGGTAAAAAAAAGTATTAGATTTTAAGCAAGTGACAGGGGGAAATAGGTTTGGTGTGGAAGAGAACAAAAGCGAAGGGGGGCAGAGTGCAGGAGAGATTAAGTAACAAAGATGTCATGGGACAAAGGCAAAGAGAGTGTTAATGCTTGCAGTGAAAGACAAAGCATTAGTCCAGAGTGTGTTAATGGCAGAGTAATGAGCAACTCTGTCTCAAAACACCACATGAAAAACAGGGGATGGTTAAAAAATACAAAATAGCATAATAAAAAAATTATTTAAAAAAGGCCAGTCATACTCTGAAATTGTTGAACAAAATGTTGAGTCCGCAAGGCTGTAGAGTGCCTAATAGAAAGATGAGGTGCTGTTCCTCAAGCTTGTGTTGATGTTCACTGGAACACTGCAGCAGGCCAAGGAATCAAATGTGGACATGAGAGCAGGGGGGGGTGTTGAAATGGCCAGCGACCGGAAGCTCGGGGTCATGCTTTCGGAGGTGTTCCGCAAAGCGGTCACCCAATCTATGTGTGGTCTCCCCAATGTAGACGCGACCGCATTGTGAGCAGCAGATACAGTATACTAAAGTTTCCAGTTCAGGGTGAGAACATACAATTTCGGCGAAGTAGGCCATTCGGCCCCTAGAGCCTGCTCTGCCATTCATGGCTGATCTGTTTGTGTTTCGAATTCCACACCCCCATCTACCCCCAATAACCTTTGATCCCCTTGCCTAACAAGATTCTATCTACCTCCACCTTAAAAATATTCAATGACCCCGCCTCCACCGCATTCTGAGGCAGAGAATTCCAAAGTCGCACAACCCTCTGAGAGAAAAAATTTCTCCTCATCTCTGTCCTAAAAGGGCGACCCCTAATTTTAAAACAGTGCCTCCTAGTTCTGGACTCACCCACAAGAGGAAACATCCTTTCCACATCCACCTTGTCAAGACCGTTCAGGATCTTATAAACTTCAATCAAGTCTCCCCTCAATCTTCTAAACTCCACTGAAAACAAGCCCAGTCTGTCCAACCTTTCCTTATAAGACAACCTGCTCATTCCAGGTATCAATCTAGTAAACCTCCTCTGAACCACCTCCAACACATTTACATCCTTCCTTAAATAAGAGAGCAGGAAGTGGCACCACGACTATCATCAATGTACCGGAAAAAGTGATGAGGGAGGGTGCCTGAGTAGGACTCGAGTTTGACATATCCCACAAAAAGACCAACATAATTAGGACCCATGTGGGTATCCATAAGCAACACCTTTTATTTGAAGGAAGTGAGTGGAGTTCAAGGAGAAGTTGTTTAATTTAAGAACAAGTTCAGCCAGGTGGAGGAGGGTGGTGGTGGATGGGGACTGGTTGGGCCTCTGTTCAAGGAAGAAACAGAGAGCCCTCAAACCATCCTTGTGGGGTATGGAGGTGTAGAGAGATTGGATGTCCATGTGAAGAGGCGGCGGTTATGGCCAGGAAACTGGAAATTGCCGCAGTTACATAGGGCGTCAGAAGAGTCACGGATGTAAGTGGGAAGAGACTGGACCGGGGGGAAAAGATAGAGTCAAGATCGGATGAAATAAGTCCAGTTGGGCAGTAACAGGCTGAAACGATGGGTCTACCAGGACGGTCCTGTTTGTGGATTTTGGGAAGGAGGTAGAAGCGGGCTGTCCAGGGTTGCAAGATTGGAAACTGTAGAGGGAAGATCTCCAGAGGAGATGAGGTCAGTGACTGTCCTGGAGACAGTGGCTTGACGTTTGGTGGTGGGGTCATGGTCCGGGGGAGGTAGGAAGAAGTGTCTGAGAGTTGGTGCTCAACCTCTGCAAGGTAGAGGTTGGTACACCAGACAACAACAGCACCACCCTTGTCTGCAGGTTTGATCATAATGTTGAACCTGAGAGAACTGAGTGCAGCAAGTTCAGAGTGAGCGAATGGAGAGGAGAAATTGAGACGGCCGATGTCACGCTAACAGTTCTCAATAACCTGATTTCCCTACTGGATTTATCTTCTATTTATGGCACCTAGTTTGGGGCACTCCCACAAGTGGAAACATATTCTCTATGTTCACCCTATCATCATTTGAAAGGCTCTCCCTAAGCCATTTCTTTCCTAGAGAGAAGAGCCTGCTCAGTCTTTCCTGATAGCTATAATCTCTCAGTTCTGATGTTATCCTTATTTTTTTTTTTGCACCTTCTCCGATGTCTCCATATCTTCTTTAGAATATGAAAACCAGAACTGTGTACAGTTCTCCAAGTGTGGTCTAATCTTCTTTAAGACTTTAATTATGAATATTGATGCAACCCTTTTGAACGTCACTGGTGTGAGTTCATCAGGGTATAATATCTATTATACAAACTATATAAGGCTACAGTTGAATTTCAAGGTCTCACTGACATTGCCCAAGTGCTCAAGCTTTGCCTGTGGTTTGAGCCAACAGAACTCGGCTGTCGCGCCCAGTTTTTTTTTAACCAGGTAGTGCTAACTCCTTCCTGTTCAAATGTTTGAACCTTCTGCAAATATAGAGGCAAATGCAGACAGCAGGGCAGCTGCAGATCTCTGAACATTGCATTAAGATGTGCAGAATCATTGTAACACCGCCTCCCCCTCCAATCACCAAGAGTATCTCGACTGAATTCGAAATGTCAATGCTCTATGCAATTGTATTTACTTCAACAAACTCCCCAACCCCCTTTCTTGACCTATCAGTTGGTTATTAAATGCTATGCTTTTTGTGTTTAACATAGTTCTTTTTTTAAAAAAAACATTAAGCCAGCAGCCGGCCTGAAAATTGGCCAGAAGCCAATTCTGGCGCTTTATATCATTTGTGAACCTGGTTGATCTCTAATATAAATAGACAGACTCCCCCACCGCACAAATGCAGAAAGAATTCACTTCGACTCGCTACAAAGCAGCGGGACTCAAAGTGCCAGTAAACATCAATAAACAGCCAAGGCGACCTCCCCTGCCCGGCTGATCGGCCCGGAGGGGAAAGCTGGGTATCAGCTCCACACAGCCTCGCCTGATGCCTCTGACAGCTCCTGGCTTTCCACTCGCTCATTCACCTGGCCGGCATCCAGCGCCACCTGTACCGCCGCTTGTAGACACTCTTCCAGCGGCTGCTGGCAGCTCCTCTGCCCTGAGCCTGCCATCGCCTTCTCCTGTGCTGCTTCAGTGCGGCTGGGTGTCTGGACGGCTTGAACCGGGTCTCTCTCCAACTCACACACTTAACACAGTCTCTCTGCTGCTCTCTAGTGTGTGTTCCCAGCTATCAGCCCACCTCCCTGCACACTGACTGCTCAATCAGGAAAAAAAAATGCGGCTCCACACCTACACAGCTGTCATGTTTGCCCCCCTTCCAAGTATTTCCAACCACCCCCCACTTCCCACTTTGCATTTGCCATCAAGTCCTCATTCAGTTCATTATTGAAGGCACGCCAGGGCTCAAAGTGAGAGACAGCTTTGCAGTGAAACTGGAATCTGGATTGCTAAAACTGTCAGCTAAACTCAACTGAAAGCTGGTCGTTTGTAAATAGATGTGAGGCGCCCCATTCATCACTAAAATCTGTGTTTATCAGGACTGAGGGGAGCCTTGTGTTCCTGCAATCCACTGCAGGTTAAATTCTGGTAACTGCTGAATAACTGAAGCACAGCTAATCCTTCAGCGAGGATACCGTTGGGTTTCCAGTTTCTGATCCCTTGGCAAAATGTTTCTTGTGTACCCTTAAACATGATCCGACTGGGTGACAGAAAACTAGACACATTGACATAGAGCGACTGTGGTAATGTTTTGCTTGCATCAAGGGTCACTGTCATGCATGAAAGGGCAAAGTCTGTTGTCAGTTTACACCAGATGGGCTCAAATCTTTTATTCATTTGTGGGATGTGGGCTTTGCTGGCTAGGCTAGCATTTATTGCCCATCCCTAATTGCCCTTGAACTGAGTGGCTTGCTAAACCATTTCAGATGACTTTTAAGAGTCAACTGTGTAGAAATGCAGCAAGACCTGGACAATATCCAGGCTTGGGCTGATAAGTGGCAAGTAACATTTGCACCACACAAGTGCCAGGCAATGATTATCTCAAACAAGAAAGAATCTAACCATCTCCCCTTGACATTCAATTGCATTACAATCGTTGAATCCCCCACTATCAGCAACCCGGGAGTTACCATTGACCATAAACTGAACTGGAGTAGCCATATAAACACTGTGGTGACAAGAGCAGGTCAGCTGCTAGGAATCCTGCAGCAAGTAATTCATCTCCAGTTCCGAAGAAGGGTCACTGACCCGAAACGTTAACTCTGCTTCTCTTTCCACAGATGCTGCCAGACCTGCTGAGTGATTCCAGCATTTCTTGTGTTTATATTATAATTCATCTCCTGACTCCCCAAAGCCTGTCCACAAGGCACAAGTCAAGAGTGTGATGGAATACTGTCCACTTGCCTGGATGGGTGCAGCTCCAATAAGCAACAAAAGAGTCACTCACTGCACAGACTCAGAGTTTCCCTCCTTGACGTCCCGGACTCCCAGCTCAGGCAGGCTTTTCAACTTTTGACACTTACTAAACTCAACTTCCCAACAGAGCAAAAGGTAATACTGTGGGACTGTGTCCAACCTGGACCCGGCCCGACCCGGCCCGGCCCAACTTGAGCCCGAAAGCCGGACCTGGAAGAGCGACCCAACCCGACCCGAACATGTTGTCAGGTCCTGTCGGGTTCAGGTCGGGTAGCAGGCCTTTACAGTCCATAGTCTAATTCCAGCAGTAAGTGATGCTTTCCTTCCTTCAGAGAATTGCAACAATTAATGACTTGCAAACACTTTTTAAATGAATCAATTCGGCTTTAGAGTTTTTGAGGGATAAAAGATTGTCACAGTTTAACTTCCCTTCCTTCAGTTTACATTACCAGAGATCTCTGTTTTGGCTTAACCTTTTTTAGAATTTTGAGAGATAGTAATAATTAAACAGACAAATTTCTCTTCCTTCAGTTTAGAGAGCTCTATTTTCAGATGTTAACACCAGCTATCTGTCTGTGTTCTCTGTTAGAACAGACTGTCTTCAACTAAAAGCCAGTTCAAAATTGAATTGTAACAAATGTATCGCATGATGCTCAATCCAAGTGACTGTATCCACGGTAACGAGAATGTACCCTTCGAATCACAGTCTCCGAAAGGCTGCGTCCAAGGCAACGAAAATGCACCTTCCGGAGGCCTGCTGGTTCTTAAAGCAGTACTGATCCTTTGCAAGCCTTAAAGATACACCGCATATTCCCAGAAAAAAAATTACTAGACCATGACAACCGGCAGCGAAGGGAGTGAATATTTTGCCGATCAAGCGGGCTGCTTTGTCCTGGATGGTGTCGAGCTTCTTGAGTGTTGTTGGAGCTGCACCCATCCAGGCAAGTGGACAGTATTCCATCACATTCCTGACTTGTGTCTTGTAGATGACAGACAGGCTTTGGGGAGTCAGGAAGTGAGTTACTTGCCGCAGAATTCCCAGCATCTAACCTGCTCATGTAGCCACAGTATTTATATGCTGATCCAGTTAAGTTTCTGCTCAATGGTGACCGCCTAGAATTTTGAGGTTGGGGGATTCAGCGACGGCAATGCCATTGAAAATCAAGGGAGATTATTGGAGATTGTGGGTGATGGTCATTGCCTGGCACTTGTGTGACGGAAATGTTACTTGCCACTTATCAGCCCAAGCCTGAATTTTGTCCAGATCTTGCTGCATATGGACATGGGCTACTGCAGTATCTGAGGAGTTGCAAATGGTACTGAACATTGTGCAATCATCAGTAAACATCCCCACTTCTGACCTTATGATGGAGGGAAAATTCATTGATGAAGCAGCTGAAGATGGTTGGGCATGGGACACTACCCTGAGGAACTCCTGCAGCAATGTTCTAGGGCTGAGATAATTGGCCTCCAACAATGACAACCATCTTCCTTTGTGTTAGGTATGACTCCAACCAGTGGACAGTTTTCCTCCTGATTCCCATTGACTTCAGTTTTGCTAGGGCTCCTTGATGCCACACTTGATGAAATATTGCTTTAATGTCAAGGGCAGTCACTGTCACCTCAACTCTTGAATTCAGCATTTCTGTCATGTTTCGACCAAGGATGTAATGAGGTCTGTAGCTATGTGGCTCTGGCAGAACCCAAACTGAGCATCAGTGAGCAGGTTATTGCTGAGTAAGTGCCACTTGATGGCACTGTCGATGATACCTTCTATCACTTTGCTGATGATTGAGAGTAGACTGATGGGGCGGTAATTACCCGGGTTGGACTTGTCCTGCTTTTTGTGTACAGAACATACCTGGACAATTTTCCACATTGCCGGGTAGATGCCAGCGTTGTAGCTGTACAGGAACAGCTTGGCTAGGGGCGCGGCAAGTTCTGGAGCACAAATCTTCAGTACTACAACTGGGATGTTGTCAGAACCCATAGCCTTTGCAGTATCCAGTGCCTTCAGCCGTTTCTTGATATCACATGGAGCGAATTAATTGGCTGAAGATTGGCATCTCTGATGAGCCTTCAAGGGGAGGCTGTAAGGGGAACAATCCCACCTTCTCAAGAATCTCTGCATAATTAAAGTCCTGCATCCCAGTTAACATTCGAGTAAATATCCTCTGCACCCTCTCCTTGCTAAGGTGTAGTGCTCCTAAAGGTTTCAAATATCATCTTTGTTTTAACATTAGCATGTGTGTAACCACTTGATTCAGGTCAGCAGACAATCAAATGCAGAGCCATAACATCTGTTGCAAGGACATCTGCAGCTATTGTGGAACATAGGACTTGTACATTCAGTGATAGTAGCAATCAATTGTTGCCTGAAATTTGGCTCTGCATTCTTGTACACATGCTGCAATTCTAAACCTTGGGGACAGTGATGTGGAATTGGCTCCCAGTTCGACAATGCCTCAATTTTAAAATTCTCATCCTTGTTTTCAAATCCCTCCATGGCATCGCCCGTCCTTATCTCTGTAGCCTCTGCCAGCTACACAACCCTCCAAGACCTCTGCACTCCTGCAATTCGGGCCCTTGTGTCTCCTTGATTTAATCATTCACCTTTGGCAACCATACCATCAGCTGTCCAGGTCCTAAGCTCCAGAATTCTCTCCCGAAACCTCTCTTCCTCTCTACCTGGCGCTCTCTCATCCTTGAAGATGCTCTTTAAAACCTTCATCTTTAACACTTTAGCTTGGTGTCTAATTTTGTCTGATTATGATCCTGTGAAACACCTTGGGACATTTTACTATGCTAAAGGTGCTGAGTAAATGCAACTAACATGCGCACCACACAAGCGCCAGGCAATGACCATCACCAACAAGAGAGAATCTAACCATCATCCTTTGACATTCAATGGCATTACCATCACTGAATCCCCCACTATCAACATCCTGGGGGTTACCATTGACCAGAAACTGAACTGGAGTAGCGACATAAATACTGCAGCTTCAAGAGCAGGTCAGAGGCTAGGAATCCTGCGACGAGTAACTCACCTCCTGACTCCCCAAAGCCTGTCCACCATTTACAAGGCACGTCAGGAGTGTGATGGAATAGTCTCCACTTGCTGGATGGGTGCAGCTCCAACAACACTCAGGAAACTCGATAACATCCAGGACAAAGCAGCCCACTTGATCGGCACCCCATCCACAAACATTCACTCCTTCCCTCACTGACGCATAGTGGCAGCAGTGTGTACCATCTACAAGATGCACTGCAGCAACTCACCAAGGCTTCTTCCAAAGCACCTTCCAAACCCATGACCTCTACCAACTAGAAGGACAAGGACAGCAGACACATGGGAACACCACCACATGCAAGTTCCCCTCCAAGCCACACACCATCCTGACTTGGAACTATATATCCATTCCTTCACTATTGCTGGGTCAAAATCCGGGAACTCCCTCCCTAACAGTATTGTGGGTATACCCACAGCTGATGGACGGCAGCAGTTCAAGAAGGTGGCTCACCACCAACTAGTCAAGGGCAATTAGGGATGCTCTTGCCAGTTACGCTCACATTCCATGAAATAAAAAAGTTGTTGTTGTTGTTGAATGATATAGAGTGCATTGTAGAACTACTGCCACTTGAGTAGCCATCAAAAAGGTGGAGAAAGTGGGGTGGGGAGGGGGAGCAGTTGGCAGATGTAGGGTGCGGTTGGTCAAGTGGGTTGCTCTGTCACTTTCCTGAGACAAACATTTCAACCTTGAACTTTCTTTCACCTAATTTCACTACGCCTCATCCCCACCACCTTGGCGAAAGCTGCTAATGGGTTGAGATATCGTCTGAGCTTCTTCAAAAGCTTTGAGGTTTTGTCCCCCTATCCTGAAACCTCCCTTTAGTTGTTCCCCTTATATTTCACTTGCATGCAATTTTCTGCTGAAACCACTTGTGCTCCCTACACTCATCGTGAAGCTACGCAAATAAACTGCCCTCAGAAAACTGGGTGGAAACGATACATTTTCATTTGAGTCTGTCTAAAACCCATCACTATCTTGGAAAATTTATATTAGTATATTTTAATCAGTATCCATGTCCTACTGAATCTAAATATCCATGTTTGTACAATCTAATGATGAGATATATAATGACAAGATCATGTTCTGACACTTTCAGATCATATATTTACCATACAGTATCATTAATTTAAATGTGTTATTGATATAGGTTTAAAAGCTATTAATGCTGTTGCTTAACCTATAGTTGTGTGTCAACCACACTGCTTTACTGCTGCATCATCAAGGCAATTCATCCATTGAATGCAAAGTCAGCCAAAAAGGCAGACTGGTTGAAGAAATTCAAATTCCACATATTATGTGTTTTGTTTGAATGATAGCGGAACCTGTTGACAAAGGCGGTACATATGGGAAATGCAACTTGCCTATGCAGTCATAAATATGTCAAACGTTTAATTTAATCTCTTATTAAAATTTTAATTCCTTCCCATCTGTATGCATTTCATGGTGGCATGTACCACCTATGGATGAGAGAGTAGGACGAAACTAAAGTCCGTTTTAATCATGAACATGGACCAGAATTTTACATTGGGCGGGAGGCCTTGCCCACCAACTAAAAAGTCGGGGGTGAGTCCTCCTCCACTGGGCCTGGAAGCCACACCAGGACTTTATCTGGCCCAGGTCTTGAATTGGCCTCGGTTGGGACCTCCTCCCCTCTGAGGCAGGCCTGCCTCCAAGAGCTGCTGGTCAATCAGTCCCAGCAGCACCACCGGGACAGCACTGGCCACTGCTGGGACTGCAGCCAGGGAGTGGAGCAAGAGGGACATTGGCCCCGGAAAAAATGTAAGTATATGGGGCCTGGCCAGGGACAATCAGCTGGGCCCTGGCAAGGCAAGGAGCGTCATTTAGCGGGGGTGGGGGGAGGAATGTAGTGCAGTGGGGGTGGTTGGACCATGAGGGGACCCTCTGTGCGGCACAGGGTGTCTGATCAGGAGGGCCCCCCAGCCTACAAGGAGGCCGCCAGGTTTCACTGCCTGCCTGCCACTGGTAAAATACCATCATCGTCGGGAGGAAGCCCTTAAGTGGCAGTTAATTGGCCACATAAGGGTCTCAATTGGCCTGGGGCTGACGGGCTGTTTCTTTCTGCCACTGCCTCTCATAAAATTGCAGCCGGGGTGGGAAGGCGACAGCAACAGCCCTCCCACCTCCCACTCAATTTTAACCCCACCCCCACCCCCACCTCCAGCCCGCTCCTGCAGCGGGGAGAGGGGGGCATAAAATTTCAGTCATGATTTCGTTTACTTGGCATATTAGCATCTGGAAGAAATATCAGCATTTTGCTATTTGAATGCTGTAGGACTTTTGAAGTTTTGTTAATGACTGTCACATGCATTTTAAAGGAAAAATAATGGATTGTGAATTCAATGGAAGTGTAAGGTGATGCATTTTTGGTTGAAGAAAAGCAACAATATTATACTCTGAATTGAAGTAGGCTTGCTGGTCTGGAAGCACTAAAGGATTTGGACATTAACAGCAGCACCTCACATTAATAAGGCTGTAAAAAAGCTAAAGAATTCTATGTTTCATCACAAGAGAAGAGAATATAAAAGTCAAGAGGTCATGCTGAGGCTATATAAAACTTCAATAAATCCTCAGTGGAAGTACTGTGTACAGTATTGAACTCCACACTATAGGAAGGATATTGAGGCTGTAGAAAGGATACAATAGGATGCTCCCTCATATGGGGGAATATAAATACGACAGAAGATTTGAAAAATTGGGTCTTCTATAATTTAGAATGATTTTTATTTTATTTATTATTTAGAGATACAGCACTGAAACAGACCCTTTGGCCCACCGCGTCTATGCCAACCATCAACCACCCATTTTATACTAATCCTGCATTAATCCTATATTCCCTACCACATCCCCACAATTCTCCTACCACCTACCTACACTAGGGGCAATTTACAATGGCCAATTTACCTATCAACCTGCAAGTCTTTGGCTGTGGGAGGAAACCAGAGCACCCGGCAGAAACCCATGCAGACACAGGGAGAACTTGCAAACTCCGCACAGGCAGTAACCAGAATCAAACCCGGGTTGCTGGAGCTGTGAGGCTGTGGTGCCAACCACTGCGCCACTGTGCTGCCCACAAATGATGATTATTGAGAAATATGATATAAAAGTTTAAAATTATGAAAGGACGGAACAGATATGGAAGATAGAACAGACCGTATCCAATAATTGAGGTCAGGATGTGGGGTCACAGTTACATGATTAAATGCAAAAGATTTAGGACCGAGGGCAGGATAAACGTCTTCATTTAGAGAACTGCAAGGGTATGGAATTTACTTCCAGGGCTAGTAGTGGAGACAGAAACTGTCAACCTTCAATGGATTGAATAGGTGGATGATGCAAAAGGAGTTGAAGTGATACAGGAACAGGGTGGCTAACTATTGATCCGAACTATTTGCTCATCTGCAGGATAAATGCCAACATGGATTGGTTGGGCTGAATGGCGTGTTTCTATATTGTAACTTCTATGGATGCATTGCTACCTTGCATAGTCACTTACTCAGCATGGGCACCACCATGGGCACTGCCACGTTAGATTACCAGCCTTTAAAGAAAGTGCCCTCGCAGACAGACTGGGTGCAATGCCTTGTTTCACATTTTTATGTATCTCATCCATTTTATATATAAAGGTAGGAACTACATTGCCAGAAATGTTTGCCATGCTGTTAACACATATGCTGCAAGCCTGGGGAAAATATTAGATGATATTTTCACTTAGTTTTGCAATCCTTAAAAGCCCCTCCATGATCTAATCCTAATTTACCAGTATCTCTCAAAAGATAACTGGTCAGTGGGAGTTGGCAATGTAATGCTTACAGATTCCGTCAAAAAATGTCTTCTGTCTCCCGAAGGAGTCGCTGAGGCTGACTGCAGATGAAATTAACTGTCATACCCAGGAACGATGCAGCATCAAGTTCATGTATTAATTCAGCTTTCTTGCATCATCACTCTCAGTAACACTCAAAACGTGAGTGTATATGATATTGTTGCAAATCTTCAAACCAATTAACTGCCCTTTGCTCCTTCTGATAAAAGCAACCAAGTAAGCTTGTTATAAAACTAACTGCTATAAATCTAGGTCCTTCAGATAAAAGTTGCACCAGTTGCAACATGATTTGGCCCGACAATCCGCTTATAGAGCTATTGACTGACCAATTTGGCTGCTACTCAAATAATGAGACCTACCAATTGGGCAGTTAGAAACTGGAGTAGCACTACACTGTCTCCAGTATAATGCACCCAGAAACCAGTGCAGGTCCTCAACGCAGCGTCAGGCTGCACATTATGAAACAGCCCAACCTTTTTATCAGCTTAAGTTAAATTCGTGACCTTTGGCCAGTCTACTTGCACCATTAAATAGATTTATGTCTTGCATCTTGCACTTGCAATCCTGGAAGCATTAGGCAGAACTAAAAAGAAAGACTTGCATTTATATAGCACCTTTCACAACCACTGGACGTCTCAAAGTGCTTTACAGCCAAGGAAGTACTTTTGAAGTGTAGGCAATGTTGTAGGAAACGCAGCAGCCAATTTGCGCACAGCAAGCTCTCACAAACAGCAATGTGATAATGACCAAATAATCTGTTCTTTTGTGATGTTGATTGAGGGATAAATATTAGCTGGGCTTCCAGGAATAACTTCCGTGCTCTTCTTCAAGATAGCACCATGGGATCATTTACATCCACCTGAGCAGGCCTCAGTTTAACATCTCATCCAAAAGGTTGCACCTCTGATAGTCCAGCACTCCCTCAGTACTGTACACAGTGATGCTTATGCTCAAGCCCTGCAGTGGGACTTGAACCCAGAACCTCGTGATCTCTGATATAAGAATGCTATCAACTGAGCTACAGCTGACACTAGTCAGAGCAAGTGAAAGAAGTCAGAACCTGTACCTGGATTAGGAACTCTGAGGGTGGTACAATCCAAGCATGTTCGGTGTGCCACATTTCTCTACATGCATCACTACAATTTTCTCCGTGTAGCTGGATTTCTTCATTTCTTTGCTTTCCCCAATGATTTGAAAACAGACTGGTGAATGAATTTAGAAAGTTTTTTTCAAGTGAAGTGACACATTCAAATCATAATAAACTGTTTTTTATTGCTTCAGAAAGAGAGCTTAGTTTAGAGACAAGAAAGGGTTGATTACATTAGAATGAAAATATAAAAATAATAATAATGGAAATAATAAATAATAATTGTTCATGGCACAATTTAATTAAGAAACCAGGCTAGCTTTTTATTTATCTAGCTGCAATAGAAAAGATACGGCACAGAAGGAGGCCTTTCAGCCCATTGTGTTGGCGCCGGCTGTAAAAACATAGACCCAATCTAATCTCACCTTCCATGGATAAAAGGAACAATTACTTGATGCCACATCAAAGTGTTATGTTTCGTTGATAGTAGTCAGGTACAAAATATAATCAAAAAGGCTAATATGGGATGTTAGCACATCAAGGGAAGAGTTTGCTATAGCTATGCAAAGCACTGGTTAGATCACATCTGGAGTACTGTGTACAGTTTCTTTTATTCGTTTGTGGGATGTGGGCATCGCTGGCTAAGGTAGCATTTAGTGCCCATCCCTAATTGCCCTTGTGAAGGTGGTGGTGAGCTGCCTTCTTGAACCGCTGCAGTCCATGTGGGGTAGGTACACCCACAGTGCTGTTAGGAAGGGAGTTCCAGGATTTTGACCCAGCGACAGTAAAGGAAGGTGATGTAGTTCCAAGTCAGGATGGTATGTGACCTGGAGGGGAATTTGCAGGTGATGGTGTTCCCATGCATCTGCTGCCCTCATCTTTCCAGGTGGTAGAGGTTGCGGGGTTGGAAGGTGCTTTTGAAGGAACCTTGGTCAGCTGCTGCATCTTTAGATGGTACACACTGCTGCCACTGTGCATCAGTGATGAAGGGAGTGAATCTTGAAGGTACTGGATGGGGTGCCAGTCAAGCGGGCTGCTTTGTCCTGGACGGTGTCGAGCTTCTTGAGTGTTGTAGGACTTGCACCCATCCAGGCAAGTGGAGAGTATTCCATCATAGATGATTATATTCTCTCTTGTTGGAGATGGTCATTGCCTGGCACTTGTGTGGCGCGAATGTTACTTGCCACTTATCAGCTCAAGCCTGGATGTTATCCAGATCTTGCTGAAGCTGGACATGGGCTGCTTCAGTAGCTGAGGAGTCGTGAACGGTGCTGAACATTTTGCAATCATCAGCGAACACCCCCACCTCTGAGCTTATGATGGAGGGAAGGTCATTGATGAAGCAGCTAAAGATGGTTGGGGCGAGGACACCTTAACAAGGCCTTGGAAGGAGTGTAGCACAGATTCAACACAATGTTACCAGTGGTCCAAGGGGTAGAGTATGAGGAGAGATTATAGAGAAGATTAAGGGGTGATTTGATTGAGGTTTTTTGAATTTTGAAAGGAGTTGATAGGGTAGATAGTGAATGTTTTTCCATTGGTGGGTGAGTTTAGTACAAGGGGTCAATAACCTTAAAATTGGAGCCAAGCCATTTGGGAGAGAAGTTAGGAAACACTTTATGACGCAAAGAATGAAAGAGTATGGAACTCTCTCCCACAAAAAGCAGTAGATGCTAGCTCAATTAATAATTTTAAATCTGAGATTAATAGATTTTGCTAGCCAGGGGTATAAAAGGAAATGGAGACAAGGTGGGTGGATTGAGTTAAAGTTCAGATTAGTTTTGACCTCATTCAATGCCAGATCAGGCTTGAGGAGTAGGAATCATAGAGTCATAGAGTCATACAGCACAGAAACAGGCCCTTTGGCCCATCGTGTCTGTGCCAGCCATCAAGCCTATCTATTCTAATCCCATTTTCCAGCACTTGGCCCGTAGCCTTGTATGCTATGGCATTTCAAGTGCTCTTCTAAATACTTCTTAAATGTTGTGAGGGTTCCTGCCTCTACCACCCCTTCAGGCAGTGCGTTCCAGATTCCAACCACCCTCTGGGTGAAAAAAATATTTTCCTCAAATCCCCTCTAAACCTCCTGCCCCTTACATTAAATCTATGCCCCCTGGATATTGACACCTCCGCTACGGGAAAAAGTTTCTTCTTATCAATCCTATCTGTGCCCCTCATAATTTTGTATACCTCAATCATGTCCCCCCCTCAGCCTTCTCTGCTCTAAGGAAAACAACCCTAGCCTATGCAGTCTCTCTTCATAGCTGAAATGCTCCAGCCCAGGCAACATCCTGGTGAATCTCCTCTGCACCCTCTCCGGTGCAATCACATCCTTCCTATAGTGTGATGCCCAGAACGGTACACAATACTCCGGCTGTGGCCTAACTAACATTTTATACAGCTCCATCATAACCTCCCTGCTCTTATATTCTATGCCTTGGCTAATAAAGTCAAGTATCCCATATGCCTTCCTAACCACCTTATCTACCTGTGCTGCTGCCTTCAGTGATTTATGGACAAGTACACCAAGGTCCCTCTGACCCTCTGTACATCCTAGGGTCCTACCATCCATTGTATATTCCCTTGCCTTCTTAGTCCTCCCAAAATGCATCACTTCACACTTCTCAGGATTAAATTCCATTTGCCACTGCTCCACCCATCTTACCAGCCCATCTATGTCATCCTGTAATCTAAGGCTTTCCTCCTCACTATCTATGACACCACCAATTTTCGTGTCATCTGCAAACTTACTGATCATACTATATTCATGTCTAAATCATTAATGTGCACTGCAAACAGCAAGGGTCCCAGCACCGATCCCTGTGGTACATCACTGGTGGCCTCCTCCTGTTCCTATGTTCCTCATTTCTGTATAGATGTATTAAAAAGGTCTTTCCTTGGATAGAGAGATGTGCTTCCCTTTTTGATCTAGCACTGTCCCTTTTAACAGCATAATCCGATTCACCATAATCAGCATCACAGGAGATCTGCTAGTAATGTATTAAAAGTGCTAGTTCTCACAATCTCAGACATTACACTCTGATATCACACTTTGTTAGAATTGTAAGTTAATTGTATAAATGCTGGGTGCTTCTCAACTGCAGCCTGATATTGACAAGTACATTCAAAAAGAAAGACTTGTATTATCTAGTGCCTTTCACAACCTTGGGACATCCCAAAGCACTTTACAGCCAATGAAGTACTTTTGAAATGCAGTCATTGTTGTAATGTAGGAAATGTGGCAGCCAATTAGTGCACAGCAAGCTCCCACTAATAGCAATGTGTTAATGACCAGATAATCTGTATTTTAATTATGTTAGTGGCGGGATAATTATTGGCCAAACACCAGGGAGAACTCCTATGCTCTTCAAAATGGTGACACAGCAGCTTTTACATCCACCTGCCGGGTTAGACAAGGCCTCGGTTTAACATCTCATCTGAAAGACAGCACCTCCGACAATGCAGCACTCCCTGCACTGGAGTGTCAGCCTAGTTCCCTGCTCGAACAGCAATTACGCTTTGAGTAATCTGAAACTCTGTTTACAAGCAACAATAATATTTTGTAGCCTTAAAGGAATGAAGCTCGGCCAAAGCAGAATATTACATTATGCAGTGCAAAGCACGCGCCTCCAGTCCTTTTAAAATCACAAGTTGACAACTTGTCAGTAGGAACACCATAGGAAATCCATGTGCACCTGTGCTCATTACACAAAAACCTTGCACACGATGCACATTTTCTTCATCGCATAACAGGCATTGCACTTGGGTGTCATGGCTCCTCTATTTGCAAATGTTGTGTCACAAGGAGAAGGAAATAAAGGCATATGAGGATGTGTGGGAAGAGTGGAAGGAGGCTGATATGGAGTATAAGTAATCCAGATGGGCCGAATGGGCTGTTTCTGTGCTATAGTGTCTATGTAATTCTATATATGTCATTTAGTTTTAGCATTATAATGCTTAAATATATTTTTAATATTTCTCTAGAGATTACAAGTGTAACATAGATGACATCCTACAATATGTAATGCTAGAGCAGAGGTAATTAGGAAGCTCACTGGCACCAGGATGACTAACTCTGATTGGAGTACAAAAGCAGGGATGTAATGCTGGAACTGTATAAAACACTGGTTAGGCCACAGCTGGAGTATTGCATACAGTTCTGGTCACCACATTACAGGAAGGACATAATTGCTCTGGAGAGAGTACAGAGGAGATGTACAAGAATGTTGCCAGGGCTTGAAAGTTGCAGCTATGAGGAAAGATTGGATTGGCTAGGGTTGTTTTCCTTAGAACAGAGGAGGCTGAGGGGTAACTTAATTGAGGTGTACAAAATTATGACGAGCCTAAATAGAGTAGACAGGAAGGACCTGTTTCCCCTAGCAGAGAGGTCAATTACCAGGAGGCACAGATTTAAGGTGATTGGTAGAAGGATTAGAGGGGACATGAGGAAAAACTTTTTCACCTAAAGGGTGGTGGGTGTCTGGAATTCACTGCCAGGAACGGTGGTGGAGGCAAAAACCCTCAACTCATTTAAAAGGAACCTGAACCTGCACCTGAAGTGCGGTAACTTGCAAGGCTATGGACCAAGTGCTGGAAGGTGGGATTAGATCAGGCGCCTATTTTTTTTGGCAGGCGCAGACACGATGGGCTGTATGGCCTCTTTCTTTGCCATAATTTTTCTATGGTTCTATGGATACAATATAGGAGTTTTTGCAACTTTACCTCCCATCTCCAACTGCCCTGCCCCCCTCATTCCCGCTAATGACTGACCAACACATCTTTCCTCAGGTCAAAGCACCCTCCCACGCCAAATGGAAAGCAAACAATCTCTTCATTATCCAATTAGATGATTCTCGACTGTCTTTTTTCTCTCCATTTCCAATATATTTATAGCTAATAAACTAACGTATTCACAGAAAATTTAAAAAAAATCCCTCTATGATTTTTGTTCTCCTGGGTTGCTTGCAGCAGTGTCCTGGAGATTAAGAACAACTTATATTTATATAGCGCCTTTAACGTAATAAAACGTCCCAAGGCGCTTCACAGGAGCATTATAAAACAAAATATGACACCAAGCCACATAAGGAGATATGGGGCGGCACAGTGGCGCAGTGGTTAGCACCGCAGCCTCACAGCTCCAGCGACCCGGGTTCAATTCTGGGTACTGCCTGTGTGGAGTTTGCAAGTTCTCCCTGTGTCTGCGTGGGTTTTCTCCGGGTGTTCCGGTTTCCTCCCACATGCCAAAGACTTGCAGGTTGATAGGTAAATTGGCCATTATAAATTGCCTCTAGTATAGATAGGTGGTAGGGATATGGAATTAGTGCAGGATTAGTATAAATGGGTGGTTGATGGTTGGCACAGACTCGGTGGGCCGAAGGGCCTGTTTCAGTGCTGTATCTCTAAATAAATAATAAAAATAAATATGAGGCCAGATGACCAAATGTTTAGTCAAAGAGGCATGTTTTAAGTAGTGTTGTAAAGGAGGAAAGAGAGATGGAGAGGATAGGCAGAGTATTCCAGAGTTTGGGGCCTAGCGGACTGAAGACACGGCCAACAATGGTGGAACAATTAAAATTGGGGATGCTCAAGAGGCCAGAATTAGAAGAGCACAGATATCTCAGAGAGTTGTAGGGCTCGAGGAAATTACAGAGATAGGAAGGGACAAGGCCATGGAGGGATTTGAAAACAAGGATAAGAATTTTAAAATTTGGACGTTGCTTGACTGGGAGCCAATAAGCACAGGGATGATGGGTGAGTGGGATTTCGTGCGAGTTAAGGCGTGGGTAGCAGAGTTTTGGATGACCTCAAGTTTAAGCAGGGCAGAATGTGGGAAACCAGCCAGGAGTGCACCTTTAATTCCTGGAGACTTTAGGACAATCCTGGAGACGTGGCAATCCTAATCCGCACAGACCAGTTGGGTTGAATGACCTGATTCCTGTGCTGTAGATTCTATGGCAGTAATTTTAATTTAACCTGCCCGACAGATAACTCGCAGAATTTGATGGAACTTGGGTTTTTGCACCCTGCCTTACTCTCCACAGACTTTAATGGAGAGCAACATCAGATGGCAGCATAAAATCAGCAATCCCCCAGAACTCTTCAATTTCCCTAATAACAAAGCAAAATACTGCAGATGCTAAAAATTCAAAATAAAAATATAGTGAATGACAAAAGGTCATGAATCTGAAACGTTAACTTTTTCTTGTTCCCCCTCCACAGATACTGCTGGACCCTGGTGAGTATTTCCAGCATTTTCTGTTTTCGTGTTCTTTCACTTCCAGACAGTTAATTATGTTAAAATTGCACCACCGACCCCGCCACCCACCACCACCAAGCAATTTGGTCCTCCTAGCGGCAGATGGCGCTGAGTGATCGGACAACATCTCCCCTCCACACCGACAGATGGCGCCCGGGCGCCGCGCGCTGGTGGATCCTCCTGTCGAGCTGAGTTGAGGGGAGGGGGTGATTGTCGGCGCGTCGGTTGGTCCTCCGGTCGTGCGGGGGCGCTCTGGATTCTCCGTGCTGATGTCGCGGCCGTTTAGCGATGCCAAGGTCTGGGGCCACCAACAACTGAAGCCTGAGGCCCGTAGTCACATTTATTAAAACCGCCGCTTGTGCTTTAATCTCACTCTGTGCCGGTTATTATGGACATCCCGCCTATACACAGGTGCCTGCAAGTGAGTAAGGAGGACTTTCCTAAAGTGACAGCGGGCCCTCGTTGCCTCTCCCCCGGTGCGGTTACTCTGCACCGCCGGGGCCTGAGACTGGTCCCCTGGATCAGAGTTATACTCCCTACAGCACCATTTGGCATTTCCCTGATAGCAACCGCTGTGCATTTAAAAATAAAACCTTTATCAGCGGCACAACCTCAAAGGCAAATCTATGGACACCCATCAGTATGTTATTGGACCAAAGTGTTGTACAGTTCCTCAGTAATTTATATTGTAGTGTGTTCACATTAACAGGATACTCAGCATTATGCAAGGATATTTATTAATGATTATGGAACCAAGGCCAATAGATGAAGTTAAGATGCAGATCAGCATTGATCTCATTGAATGTTGGAACAGGTTTGAGGGGCTGAATGGCCTCCTCCCGTTCCTATCTTCCCATCATAAGGGGGAAGGGAGAGATGGGCTTGGAGCAGGGAGGGAAGGAATTTAGGGAAGAGACGACAGGTAGAGTCCAAGAGCAAGGATCTTAAGAGACTTTTGATGATTAGGAGAAAAGAGTCAAGACAAAAGTAGTTTAGGAAGAGATTTCCAGAGCTCTGGTGAGAGAATAGAGAGGCCTGGGAGTGAGCAGCAGACTGATGCAAGCTGGAACGTATGATTAAAGAGATGAGAAATAGGGACTCTTTAAAGCAGAGGAGGTTGAAGGGAGATTTAATAGAGTTGTTCAAAATTATGAAGGTTTCTAATAAACAAGGAGAAACTCTCCACTGGCAGGAGGGTCGGTAAGCAGAGGACACAGATAGGAACATAGGAGTAGGCCATTCAGCACCTCAAGCCTGCTCCACAATTCAATATGATCATGGCTGATCGTCCACTTCAATGCCTTTTTCCCACACTATCCTCGTATCCCCTTATGTCATTTGGTATTTAGAAATCTGTCAATCTCTGCTTTAAACATACTCAATGACTGAGCTTCCACAGCCCTCTGGGGTAGAGAATTCCAAAGATTCACAACCCTCTGAGTAAAGAAATTTCTCCTCATTACTGTCCTAATTGGCTTCCCCTTTATTTTGAAATTGTGTCCCCTGGTTCTGGACTCCCCAACCAGTGGAAACATCTTGCCTGCATCGACCCTGTCTATCCCTTTAAGTATTTTGTAGGTTTTAATGAGATCACGTCTCATTCTTCGAAACTCTAGAGAATACAGGCCCAGTTTCCCCAAACTCTCTTCACAGGACAGTCCCACCATCCCCGGAACAAGTCTGGTGAACCTTTGTTGCACTCCCTCTATGACAATAATATCCTTCCTAAGGTAAGGGGACCAAAACTGCACACAGTACTCCAGGTGAGGTCTAACTAAGGTTCTGTACAATTGAAGCAAGACTTCACTACTCCTGTACTCAAATCCTCTTGCGATACCATTAGCCTTCTTAATTGCTTGCTGCACCTGCATGTTAGCTTTCTTATTGACAAGGGCACCCAGGTCCCTTTATACATCTACACTTTCTAATCTCTTACCATTTAAGAAATACTTTGCACATCTGTTCCTCTTACCAAAGTGGATAACCTCACATTTTTCTATATTCCATATGCCACGTTCTTGTCCACTTACTAAGTCTGTCCAAATCCCCTTGAAGCTGCTTTGCATCTTCCTCACAACACAGATTCCCACCTAATTTTGTGTCATCCGCGAACTTGGAAATACTACATTTGGTCCCCACATCCAAATCATTGATATCTATTGTTAACAGCTGGGGCCCAAGCACCGATCCCAGATTTAAGGTAATTGACAAAAGAACCGGAAGAGAAGAATTCTTTTTACATAGCGAGTTGTGCACCCTGACAAGGTGGAAGCAGATTCAGTAGTAACTTTCAAAAGGCAATTGGATATATACTTGAAAAGGAAAAACATTGCAGGGGTATGGGAAAAGAGCTGAGGAGTGGAACTAATTGGATAACTCTTTCAATGAGCCAGCACAGGCTTGATAGGCTGTGTTGTTGATTCTATGTGTTCCTTAGCGAAATGGGGGCTGAGGTGGAAGGATTTATAAATTCCTAAATTCCTTCATGGAATGTTGGAGGTGTAATTAAAAAAGTTGGATACTGAGCAAAAGAATGATGTATTAGGAGGGATGACTATAATCTTGACCAAAGATATGGATTTTAAAGGAGGAGAGGGAGGCTGAGAGAAATAGGTGGTTAAAGCAAGAAAGATAAAACTGTTGCTAAATTATCAGACTGCTTATCTGACATCCAGTACTGGGTGAGCAGATATTTCCTCCAATGAAATATTGGGAAGCCTGAAGCCATTGTTTCCGGCCCCCACTCTAAACTCTGTTCCCCAGTTACTGACTCCATTCCTCTCCCTGGCAACAGACTGAGATTAAACCAGTCTGTTTGCAACCTTGGTGTCACATTTAACCCCAAGATGAGCTTCAGACCTCGTACTCCCACCATCACTAAGACCACCTATTTCCAGCTCTGTAGCATTGCCCAATTTTGCCCCCGTCTCAGCTTATCTGCTGCTGAAACCCTCATTCATGTCTGTTACCTCTAGAATTGACTATTCCAATGCACTCCTGGCTGGTCTCCCATAATATACTCTCTGTAAACTTGAGGTCATCTAAAACTCTGCTGCCTGTGTCATAACTCACACCAAGTCCTGTTGCTCTATCACGCTTGTGTTGGCTGATCTACACTGGCTCCTGGTCAAGCAACGTCTTGATTTTAAAGGTCTCATCCTTGTTTTCAAATCCCTGCATAGCCTTACCCCTCCCTATCTCTGTAATCTATTCCAGCCTACAGTTCTCCGAGATATTGAATTCTGTGATATCTGCTCTCATCTAATTCCTGCCTCTTATGCATCCATGATATTAATCACTCTACCATTGGTGGCCTAGGCCCTAAGCTCTGGAATACCCTCTCTACACCTCTCCACCTTGCTTTCCTCCTTTAAGACAATCCTTAAAACTTCCCCTTTTGACCAAGCTTTTTGTTATCTGACCTAATATCTCCTTATGTGGCTTGGTGTCATATTTTGTTTTATAATGCTCCTGTGAAGTGCCTTGGGATGCTTTATTACATTAAAGGCGCTATATAAATGAGTTCTTTCTATAGCATCCTTCACAACCTTAGGACACCCCAAAGTGCTTTACAGACAATGAAGTGCTTTTGAGGTGTTGTCACTGCTATAGGCAGTAAATTCTTGTGCTGAGGGTCCAGGCGGCGAAAGGCACAGCCATCCATAGTGGGGCAAAGGAAGAGAGGATGTGCAAAAGGCCTGAGTCAGAGAAACCAGTTTGGAGGGGAAGGTGTTGTACGGTTAGAGCATATTACATAGATAGGAGAGGATTTAAACACAAGGCTGAGAATTTTAAATTCCAAGTGCTGGGGACTGGTTGCCAATGTCGGTCAGCAAGGACAAGAGTGATAGGTAAGCAGGACTTGGTGTGGAATAGAAGCTAAACTTTAGAAACAGTGGAGGATAGGAACCCAGCCAGGAGAGCATTGGAATAGTTGAGTGTTGAAAAAGGATGATTGAGGGTTTCAGCAGCAGATAGGCTGACTCAGGTGAAGGCACATGGCCCTATGGAGGTGTAAGTGTGCGGTGTTTGTGATGGTGAGGATGTAGATTCAGAAGTTGCACCTTGGGATCAAATACATTGCTGAGGTTATAAACGGCCTGGTTTAACCTGAGAGGATGGACAAGTTGGGGTAAGAGTGAAACCAAGGGTGGGTGGTTCCTCCTAAGCTGGACAATAGAAGAGATGTTGTAGTCGACCATGTAAAAAGCCACAGGGAGGTTAAGAAGGGATATTGTACCACAGTCACAGTCATACAGTATGTCACTGCATACAGTCCATCCTCTGAGTCACCTTGAGCTACTCTGTGGGAGATCAGTGTAGAACTACTTCACAGTGTAAATGTACTCCCAACTACAATCCAACTTTAGTAGGACAAATCTATAATTGCACCTAGATGTTTCTCAGTTCAAATGGATATAGTATGAAAATTTTACACATTGACTTCTATGCTTAATCAAAATACAGGTAATAACACTGATTTAATAACTAGACGATGGGTTTACTTTATCGAAGCAAGTGACAGAGATTAGATTTTCCAGCATCTGCAGTATTTTGCTTTTAGATTATTCTGTCCCTTCTAACAAAAGCCCAGGTTCGACTAATTTGGCAATGTGCAACACATGGCCTATGGGCCAAACCCAATCCACAAGATCTTTCAACATTGCCCATGATTGCTCTGTTTCCTTTCTCTGCTTAATATTGACATTGGAAGTTTTTATCAACAGTCATGAATGGGTACAGAAAATAATCAAAAAGCTCATGGAATGCTGTCCTTTATATCTAGGGGAGTAGAATACAAGAAGTTTTTTTATTTTCTTTGAACACTTTTGTTTATTCAAAAAATATTGCAGATGGGAAAAGGTTGCGTTGAATGACAGTCAAGAATCATCCAATCAGCTTTCATAGGAACTAGATTTACTCAAAATATACTTGGACTCCAAGGGCTAAGTTCTGAGGTGAGATCGCACAAACTAGAATTGTATTTTCTAGACTTTAGAAAGTTAAGAGGTGATTTGATCAATGTTTTCAAGATAGTAAAGGAAACTGAGTGTAAATTGGGAGAAAATATTTCTTCTAGTTGGAGAGTTTCAGACTACGAGGCATAGTCTAAAAATTAGAGTCAGTTCTTTGAGGAGTAAATTTAGGAAACACTTGTACACGCAAAGGATGGTAAAAGTTTGGAACTTTTCCGCAAATAGCAATTTTAAAGCTGATATTGATAGATTTTTGTTAGCCAAAGGTATTAAGGGACTTGGGGCAAAGGCAGGTATATGGATTGGGTCACAGATTATCCATGATCTCATTGAATGGCAGAACAAGCTTGAGGGGCCTCCTGACATTCCTACATTCATAATTGGGCCAAACAGGTAGCAGCCTCTTGTCCCAAGAAGTTTAAACAGGATGATATACTCTGATGGAGATGTAGTGGACAAAGCTCCCGAGCTGAGGAGTGAAAGAGCAGCAGGCAGGCAGGCTAGGTAGTGGAAGAGGGTTTGGGAAAGTAGAACATACCAGCTCGGGGACATCAAAATGATGTGAGGTGCAGTCACTGTGTGAAAGAAAGGGGAGGGAGGTGTTAGATTTTTTTGTGTATGGCAGGAATAAATTTTAGTATATGTTGGACATGGATTTTTAACAAGGGATACTTGGATTTTTGGTTTCGGAATGAATTTCTGGTCACTTGTGGCCCACTCAATGATTGTGCCTTGTAGATCCTGCCACTGCTCCAGAAGTTTGGATACCCCTGACCTGCTTCCAAGAAAGAACAAACAAAGATAATTACAGCACAGGAACAGGCCCTTCGGCCCTCCAAGCCTGCGCCGATCCAGATCCTCTCTCTAAACATGTCGCCTATTTTCTAAGGTTCTGTATCTCTTTTCTTCCTGCCCATTCATGTATCTGTCTAGATACATCTTAAAAGACTCCATCGTGCCCGCATCTACCACCTCCGCTGGCAATGCGTTCCAGGTGCCCACCACCCTCTGCGTAAAGAACTTTCCACGCATATCCCCCCTAAACCTTTCCCCTTTCACTTTGAACTCGTGTCCTCTAGTAATTGAAACACCCACTCTCTCCAATCTGTTGTGAGACCTGTGTCTGCAGATTTCATTCTCTCTCTTCCTCACTATCTCTCTACTCTGAACTGTTATCTTTGGGACAGCCCTGATTGAGTTCATTTTGAGATTGATGAAATGGACTGTTGGTGCAAAACTTTATCTTCAAGTTGAGAGTAGGAAGTATCCCAGGGTCACTGCTACAATTTTTCTAGGGGCTGGCTCAAAATGCCATTGATAGGGGCCTAGGACTAGACTTGCCTGCCTTCTTAGTGATAGGCAGGATGTCACTCAGGGAGACCCTGAGTGGGAAGGAAAAATAGAGGGTTTCATACCACCAAAACAAGAAATTTACAGACACACTATTGGAGCTGAAGATTCCTTTTCCTGATGGTATTGAGAAAGTTAAAAAGGTGCCAATAGAAGTAAGCTTTATTGTGAATTACGCTCACCCTGCTTTCATGTGTTTCTGTAGCTTTGTGCTGAAAATGAGCATGTGCAGAGAAAATTGAAGAAACTTCGGCAGAAGAATGAACAGTTGGAGAGTGAGCTAGCAGAAATCCAGGGAAAACTCCAACTGCAACAACTGATGAGGGACTTTGTGACTACCAGAGAGTAAGAGCCTGAAAGGCATCCAAAAAAATCTTGCTTTTTCTATACCTGTGCAAACATACTGTAGGAATCCTTAAGCAGTTACATTTTTGGTGCTACATTACCAGATATACCTTGTGTATAAGTTAACTCGCATATAATACAGCTCCCTCAAAATTCTATCCAGGAAAAAGAAAAAAAAACTGGTGACTGTTGTATAAGATGTCAGCCATGTTATAAAACTCCAACTGCCCAGGTTGGAGGTATAGCATAGTGGTTATGTTACTGGACAAGTAATGCAGAGGCTAGACTAATGATCTCGATATGAGTTCAAATTCCACCATGGCAGCTGGAGAATTTAAATTCAATTAATTAATTAAATCCAGAATTAAAAAGCTATTATCAGTAATGATGACCATGAAAGTTCCCGATTGTTGTAAAAATCCGCCTGGTTCACTAGTGTCCATCTGCTGTCGTGACCTAATCTGGCGTATGTGTGACTCTAAACCCACAGCAATGTGGTTAACCCTTAACTGCTCTCTGAAATGCCCTAGCACGCCATTCAATTGCATTCAAAAAGGCAGCTCACCATCACCTTCTTGAGGAATTAGGGATTGCCAGTAAGTGCTGGCCTTACCAGCAATGCCCACATCCTGTGAATGAATTAAAAAGAAAACTCTTGCTTTTAATGTTGGCTGGATCCCCAAGTTTGTTTTCCTTCTGTTTTTTTCTTATTGCAGCCAGCACTTTTGTATTCTTGATTGGTTTAAATGAGGTTTAGATGACATAATAAATGTCCCATTTGAAGGTTTAAACAATTCACATGCCTGCAACAAATGATGTTACTGCATCTGCCTTTTAAAGAGTTTTATCCTTTTGTAAAGGTTGCGTTTAATTGTAATATATGAGTGCCTTGAAGTGATGAGGGGCAAATTATGTACATAGTGAGTCTCTAATATACCAAATATAGTAGGAATAGGCCAGGAATTTATATCTACAAGAGGAAATTGGAAGTTCTATTACCTCAGATTGCATATGTGCATTCGTTACTATCTGTTTATAAAATGTTAATGAGAAAAGTATGGGCACAGTCTTGTCCTAATCATTGTTAGGGAAGATTGAGGTGATATAGAAGACATTAAAAAAATGAATACTAAATGTCACAATTTTAAATGTTTTTCAAGTGCTCAAATACAGACAGAACCTCAACCATGGCAGAGGGCAGGTCTTAAAGAGGGCAATGCTTCAAAGGCAGATGAAAGAAGCAAGTAAGTATTTTAATTATTGTTTTCAAAAATACTTGTGTATTGAGCAGAAAGAAAAACTTAGTCTTAAATTAGAGCAAATGGAATCAAAGCAGAATGAGAGAAAAGTGATCCAAAAGAGGCCAGGAATCGTTTTCTCTTTAAAGGAATTAGAATCGATGCAAGGTTTTAGCCAGAAAGTCCATGCACAATTGCTCTGATTTCATGTTGTAATCCAGCATTTCTTTTACTTCCCCTACCACTACCATCGCCTTTTCTTCACTAACGTCTGGAATAAATGTTAGCTCCAGTATGAATAAAACACAGTGACAATTGTTTTTTTTACTAGTCTCTGAAGTTGCAAGAAACTTCTAAAAGAAAGGCCAAACCTTGAAGGCATTAGTGCTGATAGCCACAAAATAAATTACAAATTTATCTGGATCTGTGTCTGTGAAATCTAGTGTGAGTAATTGCTTGTTTCAGACAAGTAGTAATTGAGGAAAAATGAGATGATGTGTTTACTTGTTGTATAAGTATAAATGTTAAATTTTGGTTCAAAGAATAAGGAGGCCACATACTGCTTGGATAATAAGAGTGCACTGTTTTATTTATTTTATTTTTATTTAGAGATACAGCACTGAAACAGGCCCTTCGGCCCACTGAGTCTGTGCCGACCATCAACCACCCATTTATACTAATCCTACACTAATCCCATATTCCTACCACATCCCCACCTTGCCTATATTCCCCTACCACCTACCTATACTAGGGGCAATTTATAATGGCCAATTTACCTATCAACCTGCAGGTCTTTGGCTGTGGGAGGAAACCGGAGCACCCGGAGAAAACCCACAGTCACAGGGAGAACTTGCAAACTCCGCACAGGCAGTACCCAGAATTGGTACTGCGACCCGGGTCGCTGGAGCTGTGAGGCTGGGGTGCTAACTACTGCGCCACTGTGCCGCCCAAGACCCTTTTTGGATGAGGAGGTCTGATGTAAATTTTTTAAAATAAAAAGCCATTTTTTAAAATACTTCAGTGCTGTGTTGTGCAATTTGATTTTTATTGTAGTCTGCCAGTGCAATTTCTCATTCTTTGCATATTTATTTTACAATGCTTCACAAGGAATGATACTTGGCGAGCCTATTGGTTATGTTTTAAAATTGCGCCATGAAATGCAGCTGAAAAACTTTTCTGCCACCAAGTAAATTAACTAGAATTAGTTAATAGTTGTTAATCTCCCTTTCAATTAGAGCAAGGCCAGTTAGGACTGAAATATGAAAGCACTTTTTTTACACAAAGGGTATGAGAAATCTCCAGCACCGATGGGGGGACTGGAGTGCTTTATCGTGAGCCATAATCGAATTCTAATTTGACATGTTGTGTTTCCTTTTAATTTTTGTTTGTCAGATTATTAGTGAAACCCTTTTAAGAAGGGGGCTACTTATTACCTCTCAATTGCTAACCTTTCAATTATGGTTAAACTAAAGAGTAGAAATCTGCAACTGGCTCCTCCAAAAGGCTGTGGATGCTGGGACAATTGAAATGTTCAAAACTGAGGTTGAAAGATTTTTGAAATAAAAACAGAAAGTGCTGGAAATACTCAGCAGGTCTGGCAGCATCTGTGGAGAGAATAAACAGAGTTAACGTTTCAAGTCTGTGACTTTCATCAGAACTGGCAAAATTTAGAAATATAATCGGCTTTGAGCAAGTAGAAGGGGGGGAGGAGGGAAGAAAAACAAAGGGGAAGTTCTGAAAGGACAGAGGGAAGGAGAGATTAAATGACAAGTGTCACGGAACAAAAGGCAAAGTGAGTGGTAATAGTTGTAGAGAAAATTAGAGTCTTAAACTTGTTTTTCATGTTTTTGCTTTCAGACAGAGCTGTTCATTATTCTGCCATTAACACTCTCTCCTGACTAATGCTTTATCTTTTACTATAATTATTACCACTCCTTTTGCCTATTCCATGATCTCTCTGTCATTTAATCTCTCCTCCCTCTGCCCTATTACACACCTTTTGTTCTTCTTCCCCCACCACCCTTCCACTTGCTTAAAGCCTATTATATTTCTAACCTTTGCCTGTTCTGATGAAAGGTCACAGACCTGAAATGTTAACTCGATTTCTCTCTCCACAGATGTTCCCAGACCTGCTGAGTATTTCCAGCATTTTCTGCTTTTATTTCAGATTTCCAGCAGAATTTTGCTTGTATCTGATAGATTTTTGTTGGGTAAAGGTGACGAGGAATATGGAAAGAAGATGTGAAAATGGAGTTAAGGTACAGATCATCTGTGGTCTATTAGAATGATGGAATAGACTCAAAGGGCCGAATGGCCTTTTTTTTAAAGTTGGCTGTTCTCAGAATTTTTGAAAAGATCTTTCGTGCTAGGAAGAAAATTGTGTTGCATGGTCATTCAGTAGTGTCTCAAACTGAAGATAATTTTAACCATCTGGAAGCGCAATGACTTGTATAGAGAAATACAGCAGCCATTCTGTGCCACCAACATCCCAAAAGCAGCAATGAAATGAATGGCCAATGACCAGCTTTTGGTGGTGATGTTTGAGGGACAAATGTTGGTCAGGACAGCAGGTGAGCTAGCTGCTCTTATTTGAATTGTGCCAGGAGTCCTTTCGGATGCCCCCAAGTACTGGAACTAACATGCGGTTAACCTAATGATTATGGTACTGTACTAGCAGTCCATGCATGAGACATGAGTTAAACTCCCACTATGGCCACTTGTGGAACTACATTTTAAAAAGTCTGGCAATTTATTGGTTAGTACCAATTAATCACTAATATCCTGCCACACCTACCCAGTGTTTCCTACGTGTGACACCAGTTCCATATGACATGGTTGAATCTTAATGCCCTGAGGGTAGCAGAATGTATTATTTTAGAAATGTTGATCCTGATCTGGAACTAAACATAGTGTCTTTGTTTTCCTAGTCGGCTGCTACAGATGTACAATGCACTGCAGAAACGTTATGAAAAAGAAATTAAAACCAACAAGGAGCAGAGTGAAACCATCTCAAAAGTCACTGTAAGTTTGGAAATGCTTGTGTCACAACTGCATCACAACTCATTCTTTGTCCAGTGAATGTGTATACATGAAATGTTGTTGGCTTGAGATGAGCATAGAATGTACAACACATGAATTTGATCTAAAAAGACACTACAAGCTTAGTTATGACGGCCTTTTATTTTTCCTATGGATAAAAAATATGCCAGTTCAAAGAAACTTTTGGCTGATAGCCTGAACTTACAGATGGAATTCTTTATATGAATAATGTGAGTTAAATATAAAAAAATGTGTGTAAATCATAGTTTCCAACCATTCATTATCTTTCTTTTATGAGCATCTTGGAATGTTTTTTCTACATTAAGGGTTTTCTATAAACAACAATAACAACAACTTGTATTCATATAGCAATATTTATAAGTTAATGTTGTCATGCAGGCCCCCACCTGCCAAGAATGAGGCATATTAATTTTGCCACATGGACATTAAATTTCAAATTCTTGCTGGGAAGAAGAGAAGGCCTGTAAGAAGGACTGCCAGACCTTGGCTGGAAAAAACTGATTTACATACTAACAGACATTGAAGGCAGGGAAGCACATTCCATTCCCAGCTAATACGCAGAGCCAAGACGTGGTCCGACCAGTTAGTCACATGACCATCCTGCTTGGCAACCTGGCGGTTTCTGAATTGTTCAGTTTGAACTGAGAACCCGCAGAAAGCGGAATGCTCCTGGACTGAAGAAGACCTCCTGTCTGTCTGCCTACTCCCATCACTTTCTTACGGAACTGAATCCACTGAAGACACATGATCCCCAAGAAAGAAAAGTCTCCGACAGTGAACAAGGTTTAAGGAGAATACTGGGCCCCGACGAAAAGCAAGATCTACCTACCATCAAGGACTCTACAGTGAGCTCGAAGAACCATAACAAAAACTCTTCAGATATTGCCTCAAACTTTTCCACTTTAATTTTCTTCTCTTTTCTGTCTCTATTTGCATGGGTGTATCGTGTGTGCATGCTAGCGTGGGCGCGTCATGTATCTGTAGGCGTTACCGAATTAGAGTTTAAGTTTAATAAAATTTCACTTTTCCTCTTTAAACCAGAGAAAACCTGTTGTGCTGGTTTCTTTGCCTTATCATTGGAAAGCAGTGAACAAGGATTCACCAAGGAGGAGCTAAAAACATGGTGTGTTTAAAAATTAAACCCTGTTGCAGTAAGACCAGGTGAAGACTGAAAGGGAACCCTAGACCCCTTTCTCACATGGTTGTAACAATGTAGTAAAATGTCCCAAGGTGCTTTGCAGGAGCATTATCAAACAAAATTTGACACTGAGCCTCATAAGGAGATATTGGAATATTCAAAGAAGTGGGTTTTAAAGAGCGTCTTATAGGAGGAAAGAGAGGCTGAGAGGTTTATGGAGAGTATCCCAGAGCTTAGGACCTCAGCAGCTGAGGGTACAGTTGCCAATGGTGGAACAATTAAAATTAGGGATGTGGAAGAGAGCTGGAGAAGGTTACAAAGATAGGGCAGAAGTGAGGCCATGATGGTATTTGAGAACAAGGATGAGAATTTTAAAATTGAGGCATTGGTGGACCAGGAGCTAATGTAGGTCAGCAAAGGAATAATGGGTGATAAGGATTTGGTATGAGTTAGGATACAGGCAGCAGAGATTTGGATGATTTTTAAATTTATGTAGGGTGGAATGTGAGAGGTTAACCAGGAGTGCATTGGAACAGTCAAGTCTAGAGGTAACAAGACATGGATGAAGGTTTCAGCAAGCGATGAGCTGAGGCAGGGGTGGAGTTGGGTGATGTTATGGAGGTGGAAGTGGGCAGTCTTGCTGGTGGTACAGATATGTAGTTGGAAGCTCATCTCAGGGTAAGTACAACACCAAGGTTGCAAACAGTCTGGTTCAGCCTCAGGCAGTTGCCAGGGAGAGGGATGGTGTTGGTGGCTACAGATCAGTTTTATGGCAGGGACCAAAGACAATGTTCCCTCCACTGTCTCAATTGTCATGCTACTTATCCAAGACTACGTGATGAGCAGAACCTTCCCCAGCTAAATATTGGGAAGGAAATGCCATCGGCCTTTGCTGTGTTCCTGCTTCTCAGTGAGCTTCTGTACTTCTAATTTGTCTTTTTCCTGTGCTGCTAATTGTTGCTTGCTTTAAGTTTCTCTGAGCCCTTTTAGACATTTTTGAACACTGCTATTTACTACTATCTGTTTATGTAAAATTGAGTCTGTTGGAATAACCTTTGGATTGCAAGTGATATTGTAACCCAGTCTTTGCTCCTGCCACGTTATATATTTAGGTTGGAGTACATTGTTTAGGTTCAACATCATCGATCGCTCCTGTGAGCTCTTACTCAAGAACAACTTGCATTTATGCCATGCCTTTAATGTAGAAAACATCCCAAGGTGTTTCACAGGTTTGTTTTCAAATAAACTTTTACACTGACATGTTAGGATAGGTGACCAAAAGCTTGCTCAAAGAGGTAGGTTTTAAGGAGCATCTTAAAAAGAGAGAGGTGGAGAAATGAAAAAGTTTAGGGAGGGAGTTCCAGAGCTTACTTTGAGGCAGCTGAAGGCCCTGCCGCCAGTGGTGTAACAATTAAAATATGGGATGTGCTCGAGACCAGAATTGGATGAGCGCAAAGATCTTGTATCTGGGTAAATGTAATGAGCCCAGAAGTCAAATAGAGGGCTTCTATCATTGTATTTTGACCACCGTGTTGTTTCCTCTTCAGAAAGGAGGAAGAATAAACACTTGTCACGACCAGGTGAGGGAGAGGTCTAGGGTTCCCTTCAGCCATCACCTGGTCTAACTGTAACGGGGTTTAATTTTAACCACACCATGTTTTTAGCTCCTCCTTGGTGAATCCTTGTTTACCGCTTTCCAATTACAAGGCAAGGAAACCAGCACAAACAGGCTTTCTTAGGTTCAAAGAAGAAATATTGAAATTTATTTAACTTAAACTTAAACTCTGATTCGTTTTTTTTGATTCATTCATGGGACGTGGGCGTCGCTAACGAGGCCAGCATTTATTGCCCACCCCTAATTGCCCTTGAGTAGATGGTGGTGAGCTGCCTTCTTGAAACACTGCAGTCCATGTGAGGTAGGTACACCCACAGTGCTGTTAGGAAGGGAGTTTAGGATTTTGACCCAACGACAGTGAAGGAATGGCGATATCGTTCCAAGTCAGGATGGTGTGTGACTTGGATGGGAACTTGCAGGTGGTGGTGTTCCCATGCATCTGTTGCCCTTCTCCTTCTAGTTGGTAGAGGCTGTGGGTTTGGAAGGTGCTGTCTAAGGAGCCTTGGTGAGGAGCTGCAGTGCATCTTGTAGTTTGTACACACAGCTGCCACTGTGCGTCGGTGGTGGAGGGAGTGAATGTTTATGGATGGGGTGCCAATCAAGCGGGCTGCTTTGTCCTGGATGGTGCCGAGCTTCTTGAGTGTTGTTGGAGCTGCACTCATCCAGGCAAGTGGAGAGTATTCCATCACACTCCTGACTTGTGCCTTGTAGATGGTGGACAGGCTTTGGGGAGTCAGGAAGTGAGTTACAGCAGGATTCCTGGCCTCTGACCTGGTCTTATAGCCATGGTATTTATATGGCTACTCCAGTTCAGTTTCTGGTCAATGGTTCTCTTCTCTTTGGCCTCCTTATCTCGAGAGACAATGGGTAAGCGCCTGGAGGAGGTCAGTGGTGTGTAGAACAGCGCCTGGAGTGGCTATAAAGGCCAATCCTAGAGTGACCGGCTCTTCCGCAGGTGCTGCAGAAAAATTTGATTGTCGGGGCTGTTACGCAGTTGGCTCTCCCCTTGCGCCTCTGTCTTTTTTCCTGCCAACTGCTAAGTCTCTTCGACTCGCCACACTTTAGCCCCGCCTTTATGGCTGTCCGCCAGCTCTGGCGATCGCTGGCAGCTGACTTGTGATCAATGTCACAGGATTTCATGTCGCGTTTGCAGACGTCTTTAAAGCGGAGTTTTGGACGGCCGATGGGTCTGATACCAGTTGCGAGCTCGCTGTACAATGTGTCTTTGGGGATCCTGCCATCTTCCATGTGGCTCACATGACCAAGCCATCTCAAGCGCCGCTGACTCAGTAGTGTGTATAACCTGGGGATGTTGGCCGCCTCGAGCACTTCTGTGTTGGAGATACGGTCCTGCCACCAGATGCCAAGTATTCTCCAGAGGCAGCGAAGATGGAATGAATTGAGACGTCGCTCTTGGCTGACATACGTTGTCCAGGCCTCGCTGCCGTAGAGCAAGGTACTGAGGACACAGGCTTGATACACTCGGACTTTTGTGTTCCGTGTCAGAGCGCCATTTTCCACACTCTCTTGGCCAGTCTGGACATAGCAGTGGAAGCCTTTCCCATGCGCTTGTTGATTTCTGCATCTAGAGACAGGTTACTGGTGATAGTTGAGCCTAGGTAGGTGAACTCTTGAACCACTTCCAGAGCGTGGTCGCCAATATTGATGGATGGAGTATTTCTGACGTCCTGCCTCATGATGTTTGTTTTCTTGAGGCTGATGGTTAGGCCAAATTCATTGCAGGCAGCCGCAAACCTGTCGATGAGACTCTGCAGACACTCTTCAGTGTGAGATGTTAAAGCAGCATCGTCAGCAAAGAGGAGTTCCCTGATGAGGACTTTCCGTACTTTGGACTTCGCTCTTAGACGGGCAAGGTTGAACAACCTGCCCCCTGATCTTGTGTGGAGGAAAATTCCTTCTTCCGAGGACTTGAACGCATGTGAAAGCAGCAGGGAGAAGAAAATCCCAAAAAGTGTGGGTGTGAGAACACAGCCCTGTTTCACGCCACTCAGGATAGGAAAGGGGTCTGATGAGGAGCCACCATGTTGAATTGTGCCTTTCATATTGTCATGGAATGAGGTGATGATACTTAGTAGCTTTGGTGGGCATCCAATCTTTTCTAGTAGTCTGAAGAGACCACGTCTGCTGATGAGGTCAAAAGGTGAGATCAATGAAAGCAATGTAGAGGGGCAACTGTTGTTCGCGGCATTTCTCCTGTATCTGACGAAGGGAGAACAGCATGTCAACGGTCGATCTCTCTGCACGAAAGCCACACTGTGCCTCAGGGTAGACGCGCTTGGCCAGCTTCTGGAGCCTGTTTAGAGCGACTCGAGCAAAGACTTTCCCCACTATGCTGAGCAGGGAGATTCCACGGTAGTTGTTGCAGTCACCTTTGTTTTTATAGAGGGTGATGATATTGACATCGCACATGTCCTGAGGTACTGCTCCCTCGTCCTAGCACAGGCATAGCAGTTCATGGAGTGCTGAGAGTATAGCAGGCTTGGCACTCTTGATTATTTCAGGGGTAATGCTGTCCTTCCCAGGGGCTTTTCCGCTGGCTAGAGAATCAGTGGCATCATTGAGTTCCGATTTGGTTGGCTGTATGTCCAGCTCATCCATGACTGGTAGAGGCTGGGCTGCATTGAGGGCATTGGTCAGTGATTATGTCCCCTGATTTAGATTTGAGGGGGGCGATCTTCTTGATGGTTGGCCCAAGAGCTCTCTTAATGCCATCATGCATTCCTCTGATGTTTCCGGTGTCTGAGGCCAGCTGAATATGACTGCATAGGTGTTGCCAGTAGTCGTTTGCGCAGTGCCTGGCTGTTCTTTGTGCAGTGCTTCTGGCTGCTTTAAGTGCTACGGATGTTAACTCGCTGGCGGCTTTCTTGTAGTTCAACAGTGCAATGCACTTAGCGGCTATGACAGGTTCCAGCTCTTCATTATGAGGTTGAAACCAGTCTGCGTTTGTCCCTGCACTTTTGCCGTAGGTGGTCAAAGCTGACTCATCGATGGCGTCTCTGATGTGGGCCCACTTGGTCTCAGCATCCCCTGTGGGAGTGTTTTGAAGGGCTGACACAAGTGAATTTAGAAATTTTTGTAACAGCTGTGGGTGAGAAAGTCTGCTCGTGTTGATGCGCGGGTGGCCCTTCTGCTTGGAATGATGCAACTTCTTTGGTCTGAGTCTAACCTTGCTGCACACCAGGGAGTGGTCGGTGTCGCAGTCCGCACTGTGGAAGCTGCGTGTGATTTGCTCACTGTTTAAGGCGGCTCGCCTTGTGACAATGAGGTCTAGCTGGTGCCAACGACGCGATCTTGGGTGCCTCCATGAAACCTGGTGACAGGGTTTAGTGTGAAAGAACGAGTTGGTGATGCAGAGGTTATGATAGGTACACAACTCAAGCAGTCACTGCCCATTCTCATTCATCCTTCCAACGCCATAGCGCCCAAGGCAGGAGGGCCATGAGTCATGGTCGGCCCCAACCGTGGCATTAAAGTCCCCCCAGCAGGAATAGGTGTTCAGTGTTGGGGATGCTGCTAATGATGTTATGGAGTTTCTCGTAGAACTGGTCAATGGTAACCCCTAGGATATTGATAGTGGGGGATTCAGCGATCGTAATGCCATTGAATGTCAAGGAGAGATGGTTAGATTCTCTCTTGTTGGAGATGGTCATTGCCTGGCACTTGTGTGGCGTGAATGTTACCTGCTACTTATCAGCCCAAGCCTGGATATTGTCCAGGTCTTGCTGCATTTCTATACGGAGTATCTGAGGAGTCGCGAATGATGCTGAACATTGTGCAGCGGACATCCCGACGTCTGGCCTTATGATTGAAGGAAGGTCATTGATGAAGCAGCTGAAGATGGTTGGGCCTAGGACACTACCCTGAGGAACTCCTGCAATGATGTTCTGGAGCTCAAATGATTGACCTGCAACAACCACAACCATCTTCCTTTGTGCTAGGTATGACTCCAACCAGCAGAGAGTTTTCCCCCTGATTCCCATTGACTCCAGTTTTGCTAGGGCTCCTTGATGCCATACTTGGTCAAATGCTGCCTTGATGTCAAGGGCAGTCACTCTCACCTCACCTCTGGAGTTCAGCTCTTTTGTCCATGTTTGAACCAAGACAGTAATGAGGTCATGTGCTGAGTGGCCCTGGTGAAACCCAAACTGAGCGACACTGAGCAGGTTATTGCTAAGCAAGTGCCGTTTGATAGCACTGTCAATTGACACCTTCCATCACTTTACTGATGATTGAGAGTAGACTGATGGGGCAGTAATTGGCTGGGTTAGACTTGTCATGCTTTTTGTGTACAGGACATACCTGGGCAGTTTTTGCACATTTCTGGGTAGATACCAGTGTTGTAGCTGTACTGGAACAGCTTGGCTAGGGGTGCGGCAAGTTCTGGAGCACAGGTACTATTGTCGGAATATTGTCAGTGCCATAGTGTTTGCAGTATCCAGTGCCATACGGATACATGACGCGCCCCACACTAGCATGCATATGTGAGACACACATGCAAATAGAGACAGATCATTAGTCCCAGCCTCTGGATTACTAGTCCAGTAACTTAACTATATGCTACCGGACCCCACATGTCACCACAGTGTCATTGCTCTGCTTTCCAATGCTTTCAGAATAACTGTTGTCTTGGAGTAAGTCAGCCTCAGACTGTTCAAGTTGCTTTGAAGATATAAAAGAAATTTTTAAAAAGTATCTGTTGATTTCAATCATAGATGCCAATTAAGCATGCATCATAAAAGGTACAAAGAATGTTTATATGTAAATTTAATAGCTTGGAATCTACCTGGGAAATACATTATCTTGTGGCATCCGAATGCTTATTATTAAAATCATTATGAAAGCACTAGGTCTGGCAAACAGGTACTGAGTCCAATTTACAGATCTATGTATCAGACATAATCTGATTCTGGAAATGGTTTGTATCAAAAAACCTGTTCTTTCTCTTTTTTGTGGTTTTGACTCTGAGTGTGCTGCTGCAACCCAAGAAACATAAAATGATACCTCATAGAAAAGAAAGCTCATCTTTCATCACTAATACCTAGATCCTTCATTTCAATTATACTTGCAGTCTGGACATTTAAAAAAAAAAATGGCTTCTCACTCTTGCATCTTCCAGGTGAACATTCATGAGTTAGAATTACAGCTTGTGACATCAAAACAAAGGATTCAGCAACTGGAAAACACTCTCACAGGGAGAAGACGAAGGACTCCAACACCAGACCGGGGCTCTGCATCTTACAAACGCAGGTCTGGTGGCAAGAAAGGTTGCTCACCAGACTGCATTCACATTGGTAAGGCTTCAACTGAATGTTTTTCCTCTTGCAGCTTGTGTTATGATGTGATTCCTCATGCACTGACTTGCATTCTTCATGTATGGACGGAGTACTGGCAAACTTTTCAGCTGTGAAGGGGAAGGTCTCCTCCTGACTTTACCTGATGACATCCATATTTTCTGGTGCAGGTCATTTAATTGGTTATCAAGAATGGGAATACTAGCTGAGAATTCACTTCCCCTTCCCCTTCAAGCCTTAGGAGCACTGATGCCATTTGTGACACCCCATTATGACCCAGGCTGCGATCAGTTAACAGCATAGACCATGGACTGAGCCTTGGACTTTTCTGATCTATACGGCTGAGAAGCACATTAATCCACAATCAATTATGCTGAATTGAACCTTTATAAAGATTAACTGTGCAATTTATGTGACTTGCAGATTTATTTACTTTCCTGCAGACCATGGGCTGGATTTTGACAGGGTGGCAGCAGCCCTGACGACAGGCTGGAAAACTGTGGGTACCCCGCTTCAGTCGTTTGGGGAAGCCCCGGCTGGATTTTAGGCCCAGGGTGCAGCTAATGAGCTGCCGTTGGGGTTCCCATCCCTTTAAGGAATGAGAGCCCGCTTCCATTAGCTGCTGGCCAATCAGAGGGCTGGCAGCTCTTCTGTTTCAGCAGTGTCACTGGGAGCGGTGGCCACTGCTGGGACTGCACCCAGCTAAGAGTTGCAGTGATGGACACCGCCCTCTTGGCAAGGTAAGTGGGATTGGAAGTCGCTGGGGCCAGTCAGGCAGGCCCCTGCAAGGGGTGGGCCATTGCTGCCAGGGAGGCCTCTCTGTCGGCCACAGAGGCCCCCCCCCGCTCACTGCCTCCTGAGCCAGCACGAAGGCTGGGAGGGTTTATCTGGCAGCCTCCCCACGTGTCAGAGGGCCCATCTGCCAGTGGTAAAATGCCAGTGGTGGTGGGAAGAGGCCCTTAATTGGCCACTTAAGGCCACTCTGCAGGGGCCGTCCACCACCTTCCCCACTGCTGGCAGAATGCTGTGCTGGCGGGAAGGTGACGGGCACTCCACCCCCCTCCCCCCCCCCCCCCACCTTCCCTCACATTTTCCAGCCCCGCCCCCTCTCCCACCCCACCTATCCCGCTCTTGCAGGCCCCATAAAATTCAGCCCCGTGTCTCTGATCCACCCCAGCATTTAACTTGAGGAAAAGTTCTATCTAATTTCTCCCTTATCAGCAACAGTAATTGAACAAAATTCTGGAATATGTATCCATTAGGATGTACCCATTTTTCCACTTTTGATTGGTGCATTCAGTTAGAACACTGTCTACATCTCTTAGGTCTTGATGAATCTAACACACAATGGAGGGGTGAAAGTTCCTTTTTTCTGCCTGAATGAAACAACATTTTGAGGCACTTTGAAACCAGGTCCTAATGGCCTTGCATCTCTATCCAATCCACTTCAATAACTGTAAGGATATCTGGTGCAGAAATTGGAAATGTTGCACTGTGGCTTTCTGAGGTTGGATTAAAGGCACATTGTTGGTGAAAAGTTTCCTGTACAACTAACTTGTAAGTCATAGCATTATTTATGTCACAGAAGGAGGACATTTGGCCCATCGAGTCCATGCAGGTTCTCCATGAAGTTATCCAGTCAGTCTGACTTGCCCACTCAATCCCAGTAGCCCTGTGAGTTTATTACCTTCACCTAGCCATCAGTTTCCTTTTGAATTCATTGATTGTCTCCACTTCCACCCTTGTGAGCAGTGAATTTCAGGTCATTACCACCCGCTGCATAAAAAAAGTTCTTCCTCACATTCCCTCTGTATCTCTTACCCAAAACCTTCAATCTGTGTCCCCTAGTCCTTGTACCATTATTAAATGCAACAGTTTTTTCTTGTCTATCTTATCTAAGCCTGTCATAATCTTGTACACTTCTATTAAATCTCTCCTCAATCTCCTTTGTTCTAAGGAGAACAATCCTAATTTTCCAACCTAATCTTCTAACTAAAGTTCCCCATACCTTGAACCATTTTGGTAAATCTCCTCTGTGCCCTCTCAAGTACTCTCACATCCTTTCTAAAGTGTGGTGACCAGAACTGGTTGCAGTACTCCAGTTGGGGCCTAACCAGAGCTTTATAAAGGTTCCTGATTTTGTATTCAAAGCCTCTATTTATGAAGCCCAAGATCTCATGCTTTACTAACCACTCTCTCAGTATGTCCTGCCACTTTCAAAGATCGATACACATGCATCCCAGGTCCTTCTGTTCCTCTACACTCTTTAGAACTGTGCCCTTAAGTATATATTACCTCTCCCTATTCCTTCTGCCAAAATGCATCACCTCACGCTTGTCAGTATTAAATTCAATCTGCAACTTGCCTGCCCATTCTGCTGGCTGATGGTGACATTGCATTCGATCTTCCAACTCTGATATCTTTCACCTTATACCAAAATAAGTTTAGAAACTTAAGTGAGATACAAAATTAAATTTCCCCATTGCTGAATTCTTGATCTGAACCAACTTTGACATAGCAGAGCTCCAAGAGGTGGTCAGACACTGCTATTTAGAGAAGAGATCTCAGGGACACTCATTTGTGCAATGCTCTCGTGTTTCATAGGACCAGTTCAGAGTAGGTCTTGCTCTCACTTGGTGTGTGAATTGACAGGTACCAGCAAAAGAGCTGAGGAAAACATTTAAAAAAGGGACTTTGCAAAAAATACAATCAGCATGATTGCAACCACTAACAGAAGCCATCTACTGAAGACAAAGAAAATTTCAGGCTGTAACAGCTTATACCTTCCATGTTTGCAAAACTGTAATTTACATTTAATATTTATGGTTTTCTGTAGAGTTGTTGTTTGAGATCGAAAGGCTACAAAAGGAAAGGGACAAACTGACGAAGGAGAAAAGAAGCCTGAAAAATGAGCTGGCTGGACTAGACAAGGTACTGTTGCTTTGCAAGTGATTTGCTGTAAGCATGATTTAGTTGAGCAGTCTTCCACATCTGGTTATCTTACTGACACCCTGTCTTAGTTGGCCATTATCACTGCTTCAGCCCAGTAATTGCATAGATCAATGGCAGATGTAAAATAACTGAAATCTTGGGTTTGGTGATGACATACATGAAAGTGGATATCCCATCCAGCAGTGTGGCTGAGAACTAATGAAACTCTAAAATAAAAGCAAAATACTGCAGATGCTGGAAATCTGAAATGAAAACAAGAAATGCTGGAAATACTCAGCAGGTCTGGCAGCATCTGTGGAGAGAGAAGCAGAGTTAATGTTTCAGGTCAGTGACCTTTCATCAGAACTAATAAAACTCATCACTTTATGGATAGTGGTTTAGAGTAGACTTCACCTCTTGGAATGTAGGTTAAAGGGAATATGATGCAGCAAACTGCTATTGACATAGTTCATAATTAACTTGACTACAATGCATTATACCAATCCAAGTACGTGAGTTACACTCATGAAATGAATATTACTGCCTGTGCTCAGTGATCCACTGCTCCTGCAATCTATATAAGTAACCGTTTTACTTCCTTCTATAATTTTTTGTTTTTAAAACCCAAGCTTGGCATTATATAATCAGTACTTCTTGACTTAACCTTTTCTGTCATTTTTTCTGTATTCTTAGGCTACCCAATTTTTAAAAAAAATTAACTGTTAGAAGTTACTTTTGTTCTATAGCTTTTATGAAGGTATAAATGATGAAATAAGTACCCTGTTGAGCACTTACTACTGCATCTAATCCAATAATGAGTCACCTTGTAGTTCAGCTGTTTCTATAAACATTGTTAGGCTATAAATTGCCTGGATATCATTGCATTCCGTGGGTGGTATTTAGTAGGGCATGAGAATTTGCTGCCTGACTATCACTTCTAATCAAATTGCAATTCACATTGATCCCAATAGAATATCATTTACGTTTCATTTTGTGTTGGAACAAGGATTATGTGGCATAAAGATATAGTTAATTTTAATATACAAAACCGTGATGCTGGAATTTCAGCCTGGAAGGGTTTTTTTTTCATTACTTCATGTTAAGTGCATAAATATGTTAAGACTTACATTTTAATGTGATTTCCTGATTATTATATTTCTTAGACTAATTTTATGTTTCCTTGTGTATCATAGGGCTTCTTTGAAGAAATTGAAGATCTAAAGTATGCTCTGCAAGAATCTGCTAAACTCAATAAAGAGTATGAAAAGTGTTTACGCAAAATTTGTGAAAAATATGGACTTCCATTTCCACAGCCATTATGTCCAATGGCCAATAAATGAAAAAATATTGAATTCATAATTAATGAGGTTAACCCCTTGTTACCCACAAAAATGATCATATTTTTAGAATTTTTCAAATCAAGGGCCTAGAGTATCTGTTTTGTTGTGTTGCTTTTTCCAGCACAATTCACCCAATATCTGCGTAACCAGTGCAAAAGATCGTGGAATTTTAAGCTCAAATTGCAGTCTGAAACCAGCCCTGCCCACAAATCTGGCCATGCCCTTGGATGAATTAATCACCAGTGGGAATTTCTGCTAATTGCACTCATTTACAGGCCTTCAAGGAAGCTCCAAAAATTAAGATGGATTTTTTTGGGTGCAAGTGCACCAATTGGCACATTTTGAAAGGTTTAGAATTTTTTAAATTTACTAAGGAACTGACTACTGCACCCCAGTCTAACTAGAAGATAGTTTTTTAAAAGTTACATTCCTAGTTTAAGATTGGGATACTCACAGGTGGTGGATTGACAATGATTTAAAATACTTTTTTTGTGATGAACCAGTTTTCAGCTGAACTAATTAAACTTTACCAAGTTATCACTCTTAAATATAGCAAGGAATATTTTTTAAAACAATTAAAAGAAAATTAGTTTGAGAGGAAACTCTGGGTGGGGAGGGGGTTGCACTTTGTCTACCTGTAACCTGCAAAGCTACGGACCAGGTGCTGGAAGGTGGGATTAGAGTAGGTGGCTATTTTTTTCAGCTGGCGCAGACCCGATGAGCTGATTGGCACATTTCTGTGCTGTAACGCTTCTATGGTTCTATCTTTCTATGGTTCATTTTTCAAAACGAGTGCAACTTTGGGCACAATTTATACTGGAATATCCAATTGCGCCCAAAATAAAACTTCTATTCCATGGTATTTAAGGAGGCGTACCATTTTGGTGTGTGGACATGCTATGTAGTATGACCACTGTCAAACAATTTATACTAATGGAAAGCTACTTGACTGGACTGCAAGAAGACACTAAGCAAAAATTAGATTTTTTTTCCACATTGGAGAGAGGAAAGGACAATTCAACCCACTTTGTGGTTGGGTACCTCCTTTGAAATGTTGAGACTAATTACTTTCCCACCCTCTTGCAGGGAAATATGTAGAGGAACCAAACAAAGCAAACAGAGTCTGCCAAGCGGGCAGGACTTATAGCAAAGTCTATTTTGCAGCAAATAGCATTTATTTATTTCGCATAGTCTATTTAAAGAATCTATGTAAACTACAGCAAACAGACCTCATGACCACAACTGGAGCAGAGTCTCCTGATAAAAGAATTATTTCTCAAGCAAAATGCAGTGAGTGGAGGATAGTTACATAATACAAATTAGGTGTGTAAAATGAATCCCAGTCACTTACGCAGTGTGATTGATGGGGGAATTACCCCATTGGCCGAATGTCATCCTTCTGTGCCGTTACGAGTTTATGACTCCACTCTGGCTTGGACTAGTGATGTCACTACATGCTGCCGAAAACTAATGTTGGGAGAATTTTATGCTTTTTTTTATAATAAAATGTTTAAGTAAGTAATTTGGGTTATTTTAAGTTTCATGTTGTAAACATGTTACTTCATATATTTCTGTGTAAATAATAGTTGAAAAAGTCAAGTTCATTGTTGCAGCATTCTCAACATCACCTCCCTCTGTCCCCATTTTAAAAATGAAGATAACAAACATGTGAGAATGGCCAAAGCTATCATCTTCAGTAATTTTTTTCTATGAAAGAGACAAAACTTGCATTTACGTAGCACCTTTCACAATCTCAGATGTCCCTTTGAAATGTAGTCATTGCTGTTATGTAGACAAATACAACAACCAATTTGTGCACAGCAAGGTCCCACAAAACAGCAATAAGATAACGGTCCCGAAGATTTGTTTAAATGGTGTTGGTTGAGAGAACAAAGTTAGCCGGGAGTACTCCCATGTTCTTCTAATAGTGTCATGGGGTCTTTTACATCCACCTAAGAGGACGGACAGTGTCTCAAGTTAATGTCTCATCCAAGAGATTGCACCTCCAACAGTGCAGCACTCAGTCAGAACTGCACAGGAGTGCCAACCGATATTATGTGCCCACATTGTCCAGCTTGAACCCACAACCTTCTGACTCAAAGTTAAGAGTGCTACCACAGATATCTTCTTATTGCAATATTATCAACAGCACTAGGCTTCCATTTCACATTCCTGCAATAGTGTGGCTGAGATTGGTAGCTTAACAGAGTGATCATCAAATCTGATTCCCATCAGCCTTTTTGGTTGTACTTTGGGGCTGAATTCAATAAGCCCATCGCAGGCGGTGGACCCAGAAATGGGCGCTGTCCCCGCTAGTTGCATGGGGGGCTGGCCTGCTGCAATCATGCGGTGGGCAGCCAATTATAATAATGGAGGCTTAGGGCCAGGCCAATTACATGACGAAAGTGGGATCCGAGATGCCAAATATGGCGTTGGATGACTCCGGAGCAGGTACTGGTACCATCTTTAAGAGCTTGCCATTCCTATTTGCACTGCTGCTTTGAACTCATTTGCAGTGCTTCTGGTGAAGCCATTGCAGTTGTGACACCTGGACCCCCCCACTCACTCTGCTGGAGTCAGATGCCGCAGGATAGCAACGGCAAGACACCGAGTGATCCCATGGTTTAGCAACGCCTTCCTTATGATTCTCCTCCAGGCTGCAAGGGATAGGCAGGAGGTTCTCTTCCCCAGCAATGGCAAGAAGAGGTCTTCCTGCCTGACCAAGCAAGCCTGGATGGAGATGGCTGAGGAGGTCAGCAGCTATGGGTCACCCCTCAACACCCAGACATGGGTACAATGCTGCAAGGGGGTCAATGACCTCCTTCATTCGGCCACAGTGACTGCTCCATACCTCTCCTTTTAGGGATTCCAGGTGGCTACGTAGGAGGAAGCTGGACATGGAGAGGGAGGCACTGAAACAGCGATGGCAGAGGGGGTTAGGCATCACCTCATCCTGATAGATGCATAGCTGCATCTCGACCAGGCCACCTTCTTTCACATATATAATAAAAACAAAATACTGCAGATGCTGGAAATCTGAAATAAAAACAAATGCTGGAAATACTCAGCAGGTCTGGCTGCATCTGTGGAGAGAGAAGCGGAGTTAACGTTTCAGGTCAGTGACCCTTCAGAACAGGCAAATATTAGAAATGTAAAAGGTTATAAGCAAGTAAAGCGGGGGTGGGGCAAGAGATAACAAAGGAGCTGTAGATAGGACAAGGTCACAGAATAGCTGACCAGAAGGTTGTGGAGCAAAGGCAAACAATATATTAATGGTGTGTTGAAAGACAAAGCATTAGTACAGATAGGGTGTTAACGGACTGAAAATCGAACAGCCGCAAGTACAAACATGAGAAAACAATGGGTAAGCAAACTGAACAAACTAAGATGAAATAAAATAAACACAAAAAAAATTTTTAAAATGGAAATAGAAAAAAATAACTAAAAATAAAAGTAAAATGGGGGCCTGTCATGCTTTGAAATTATTGAACTCAGTGTTCAATCCGGCAGGCTGTAGTGTGCATAATTGGAAAATGAGATGCTGTTCCTTGAGCTTGCGTTGATGTTCACCGGAACACTGCAGCAATCCCAGGACAGGACAACTCACTCCATTAACTCCCCTGAGAGCAGACGGGAGCATGAGTTATATACCCCAGAAGGAGACGAGGGGCTGCCACTAGCAGAACTGTCATTTTGTTTTTATTTGTTCATGGGATGTGTGTGTCACTGGCTAGGCTAGTATTTATTGCCCATCACTAATTGCCCTTAAGAAGGTGGTGGTGAGCTGCCTTCTTGAACTGCTGCAGTCCTTGGGATGTAGGTACATCCACAGTGCTGTTAGGAAGGGAGTTCCAGGACTTTGACCCAGTGACAATGAAGGAACGGTGATCCAGTTGCTGCAGTGCATCTTGTACATGGTACACACTGCTGCCACTGTGCATTGGTGGTGGAAGGAGTGAATGTTGAAGATGGTGGATGGGGTGCCAAATAAGCAAGCTGCTTTTTCCTGGATGGTGTTGAACTTCTTGAGTGTTGTTGGAGCTGTATCTGTGGAGAGTATTCCATCACACTCCTGACTTGTGCCTTGTAGATGGTGGACAGGCTTTGGGGAGGTGGAAGGTGAATTAGTCGCCACAGAGTTCCCAGCCGCTGACCTGCTCTTGTAGCCACAGTATTTATGTGGCTGGTCCAGTTTAGGGAGGATTTTGAGGGGTAGAAGTGCATGTCCAGAGGTCCCTGAAGGTGGCAGGATAGTTAGAAGGCATATGGAATGCTTTCCTTCATTGGCTGAGGCATAGAATACAAAAGCAGGGATGTAATGCCGGAACTGTACAAAACGTTGGTTAGGCCACAGCTGGAGTATTGTGTACAGTCCTGGTTACCACATTACAGGAATGGTATAATTGCTCTGGAGAGAGTATGGAGGAGATTTACAAGAATGCTGCAAGTGCTTGAAAGTAGCAGCTATCAGGAAAGATTTCCTTAGAACAGAGGAGGCTGTGGCGTGACTTAATTGAGGTGTACAAAGCTATGAGGGGCCTAGCTAGAGTATACAGGAAGGACCTGTTTCCCCTAGCGGAGAGATCAATTACCAGGGGCACAGATTTAAGTTGATTGAGAGAAGGATTAGAGGGGACATGAGGAAAAACTTTTTCACCCGGTGGGTGGTGGGTGTCTGGAATTCACTGCCCGGATCGGTGGTGGAGGCAGAAACCCTCAACTCATTTAAAAGGTACCTGGACCTGCACCTGAAGTACTGTAACTTGCAAGGCTACGGAGCAAGTGCTGGAAGGTGGGATTAAATTGGGTGGCTAGTTTTTTTAAGCCGGCACAGCCACGATGGGCTGACTGGCCTCTTTCTGTGCCGTAACTTTTCTGTGATTCTATGCTTCTTCTATGGGTTCTGTCAATGGTAACCCCCAGGATGTTGATAGTGGGGGATTCAGTGATAGTAATGCCATTGAAGTTCTGGTGGCACTGCTCCTAAGTCCTCAGCACCAGACTTCTTTGCATTGACCTCCCTTGCCACCTACACCCATTCTCTTTGGAGAGCATTCCTTGAGGGCCTCCCTGCTGAAACATGGCCTCTCCTCCTGTCAACCTCTATCACTAAAGGCCTCCAGTGTCGCATCCTTTGAACCTGGGTGCCCTCTCTCTGCCCTGTCACTGTATTTTGTATCCAATTGCAGTATTCGCAGTTGGCAGCAGTTTCCTTTCAATCAGTGCAGCTCCTCTTTAAGGAGGGCAGATTCTATTAAGAACTGGGACTAACCACATGCACTTTGTTCCCCTGTTGAATCTGCAACCATCGGCAGCACGTTACGACCAGGCAAATGAGAAGTCAACACCAAGCTTGCACGCTGCCTGCTTGAAGGGGAACGGGCACGGGCAAGTCGCGAACCGTGACAACCTCCCCTCCCACCCGCCTCGCTGGAAAATGGGTGCAGGCCAACTTTTAGTCCAAAGTGTGTGCAGATGTTAGATTTTTGTCTAGTAAGATAGATAAAACCAGGCCAACAGAAGGAAATTTTGTTTCTACATCAGTGAAATCCAAAATGCAATGTGGGGGTAACTAGTAAAACGTGATACATAAATGAAAGTAAGTGACTTTTTTTTTTGCAAAAGAACTGTGATTGCGACCTCTAACGACGTGAGTGTCTTGAACGGGTTTTGCAAATTGTGGGGTAATTTCAATACAATTTTTTTAAATCCGTAAAAATCACTCTAAATCTCATAAGGTTAAATTTTGTTTTGTTTGCATTGCATCGTAACGTATTTGCTGCTTTGATTCTTATCCCATTGCAAGGGATTGTTGTATCGTGTTTTAATCTCTGTGGTTAATTTAGAAGTGCGAGGCTTGAATTGAATGCCTGGGGAGAGCAGCGCAGAGCGGAGCTGAGCAAACCAACACAGCTTGAATGGTTTCTTCTGGCGGAGCAAGTGAGTTGATGTTTCGGCTGTGTCCATCCCGCATGGCCTCGGACAATGGTCAGGAGATGGTTGCACCAGGAGCTGCCTGTGTGGTTCTTGCTCAAGCTGCTGTCTCTGTTCTGCGCGGTGGCCTTGTTCTGCGAGCTGGGCATTTACTATGCAGTGATACTGGGATGTGACTGGCCTCAGTTTAAAGCTGCAGCCGAGCAGGGGTATGAAGGCTCCACTCCACCAGTCCTCAAGGCTTTGTTCCTCGCTGATCCACATCTGCTGGGAGCCCTGAGAGGACACTGGCTCGACAAGCTGAGAAGGTGAGGTACATTGATATAAAATATGTCAAATTTCATTTCTGTTTACTGAGCTGGGGAGGAGCATAAGTTAGTATCATGGCTTTGAATTAGTTAAGTCCCTCTTTGCTGAAAGGAATGCCACGACTCTGCAAGTGTCTGCCTTAAATTTTCTGGACCAGTTTTGAAATACGTTCTGTTTCCTTTTACCAAATGCAAGCAGAAACAACTGCAACAAGGGACAGATAGTAACACAAGAAAGTAATAAAATGAGAAAAAAGCAGCTAGGTCCAGATTAAGTACAGATCTAGATGTTTTAGACTACGTAGGCGGCTGTTTAAGTGGTTAACAGTGAGAAAATTGATAACACTGAAGTTTATGGTGAATAAATAGGCCTGTAAACTGATGTAAACATATGGATCTGCGATTATTGGCCGGAATATATTCCCTCAGAATAGGTGGGCATTGAGTTTCCGCTGGTAATATAGTATTCGGGGCAGAATCAGCCAAACCAGCGCTAAAGATTGAGGAATTTTAAACGGAAGCGATTTACATCCAAAATCACTTACGTTGTGTTTTCCGTAATCTTTTTACACTGGTTTAAGATGAAGTTCTCAGAATCAGGCCCTGCTCAAAAAACTGGCCATGCTTCCAGGTCCACATTACACTGGTTCAGGAATACTTCCAATTGTGCTCATTTTCTAAGGCGCACAGGCACTGGTAGGCATTTTTTTTAATTTCCAAAATATACTTTATTCATAAAAATCTGTGAAAAATTACATTGCCAAACAGTTTCAAACAGCACCAAAAAATACAAACATTGCAAGGGAGATCAGTTTCCTTCAATACAATCATGAGTTGCCTCACAACTCTTCCATTTCATTGTCATGCCATTAACATTTTTACATTTTACAGCAAACAAAGATTTTCCGGATACAGTTCGAGGGTTTCCCATGGATCCAGCCCCTCAGTTCAGCTTGGTGGGGGGACCTTACACTGTGGTCTTTCCCCATTGAGCCTTTGCTGCGGCTGCCTCAAGCTTTAGTGCGTCCCTCAGCACGTAGTCCTGGACCTTGGAATGTGCCAGTCTGCAACATTCGGTCGTGGACAACTCTTTGCGCTGGAAGACCAGCAAGTTTCGGGCAGACCAAAGGGCGTCTTTCATCGAATTGATAGTCCTCCAGCAGCAGTTGATGTTTGTCTCGGTGTGCGTCCCTGGGAACAGCCCGTAGAGCACAGACTCCTGTGTTACAGAGCTGCTTGGGATGAACCTCGACAAAAACCACTGCATCTCTTTCCACACCTACTTTGCAAAGACACATTCCAGGAGGAGGTGGGCAACTGTCTCTTCCCCACCACAGCCACCGCGGGGGCATTGTGCGGAGGGGGCAAGAGTTCGGGCGTGCAGGAAGGATCTGACGGGGAGGGCTCTTCTCACCACCAGCCAAGCTACATCTTGGTGCTTGTTTGAAAGTTCTGGTGATGAGGCATTCCGCCAAATGACTTTGGCGGTCTGCTCGGGGAACCATCCGACAGGATCCCCCGTCTCCTTTTCCCGTAGGGCCTTGAGAACATTCCATGCAGACCACTGCCTGATGGATCGGTGGTCAAAGGTGTTTTCCCGCAGAAACTGCTCCACGAAGGATAGGTGGTATGGCACGGTCCAACTGCATGGAGCGTTCCGCGGCAATGTGACCAGGCCCATCCTTCGCAACACCGGGGACAGATAGAACCTCAGCACGTAGTGACACTTGGAGTTTGCGTACTGGAGGTCTACACACAGCTTGATGCGGCCGCACACGAAGGATGAGGGCCACGTTGGGTACATTTTTCCCGCCCTTATCCAGAGGTTTGAACATCGTGTCCCTCCGGACCCGGTCCATTTTAGATCCCCAGATGAAGCGGAAAATGGCTCGGGTGACCGCCACAGCACAGGAGTGGGGTATGGGCCAGACCTGCGCCACGTACAGCAACAACGTGAGAGCCTCGCACCTGATGACCAGGTTCTTACCCACAATGGAGAGAGATCGCTGCCCCCACATGCTCAACTTTTGTTGTACCTTGGCTACTCGCTCTTGCCAGGTTTTGGTGCCCGCCCCGGCCCTTCCGAACCATATCCCCAGCACCTTCAGGTAGTCTGACCTGACGGTGAAGGGGACAAAGGATCGGTCAGCCCAGTTCCCAAAGAACATGGCCTCGCTCTTGCCGTGGTTAACTTTGGCTCCCGAGGTCGCAGATGCTCATCAGTCTGCGCACAGACAGCGGATCCGAACAGAAGACGGCGACGTCATCCATGTACAGGGAGGTTTTAACCTGAGTGCAGTCTTTACATCTGTGACATCACATTCTGTAATGATGCTTACAGTCTATTTACATATCTACCTAGCATCAATCTACATCACATTATATTACATCTTCCCCCCAATGTCTCTGACTTCATTCATTAACTTTTCACAACTGTGGAGCAACGCGTTCTCCTTTCATTTGAAGACGTTTAGGGTTTAGTGCCTCTTAGTTCTTTCTCTTCACTTTCTTGTATTTGAGTGGAACTGTTCGGTGACTCCAGTTCTCTATCTTGGTTGCCTTCTGGGTTGTCTGCTGATTGTCGGATCACTGGTTCATCAACTCTCTCTGATGACTAGGGTATGAGCTGTGGTTCAGTTGGTAGCACTCTTGCCTCTGAGTCACAGTGTTCTGGGTTCAAGTCCCACTCTGGGGCTTAAGCACAACATTCAAGTTAACACAGAGGTGAGTTCTTTTGGATGCGATGTTTAACCAAGGTCCCATCTGCCTGTTTGGGTGGATGCAAAAGATCCTATGGCACTATTTTGGGGCCAATCATTCCAGACTGAGATGAGGAGAAATTACTTCACTCAAAGGGTTGTGAATCTTTGGAATTCTCTACCCCAGAGGGTTGTGGATACTCCATCATTGAATGCATTTAAGGCTGGGATAGATCGATTTTTGGTATCTCAGGGAATCAAGGGATATGGGGAGCGGGCAGGAAAGTGGAACTGAAGCCCAAGATCAGCCATGATCATATTGAATGGCAGAGCAGGTTCGATGGGCCGTATGGTCTACACTTGCTCCTATTTCTTTTGTTCTTGTAACTGATTCTCTTGCATTTCTTCCATTTCTTTCTTCTGTGGAACTGGTACCAATGATTTTCTGTTCCTTCTTATCATCCCCTGCTCGGTCTGGACAATGTATGATCTTGGATATGGTGATTTCTCTATCATTTCTCTTTATCTATTCTGGTCTTTAACCCAAACCGATTCTCCAGGTTGGATATCTGATAGTTTCTCACTCTGTAGCATCTATCATAATTCTCCACTTGAATTGATCGCTCTCTATCCTCTCTCTCCCACACTTTTTCTAAGTCTTATGCACTAATTTGCAGTTTTAATTTACCTGGGAGAATAGAAGTTGTGTCTTCCCATTAATAATTCAAATGAGGGTAACCCATTCTGAATTGGTGTAGATCGATAACAGTGCCAGTTGAAAATCTTTGTTTTTCCTCAATAACATCTTCACAGTTTGTACACCTCTCTCTGCTTCTCCATTGGCTTGAGGGTATCTCAGTGAACTGTTGACAAACAAATCCATATGTTTCAGTAAACTCTTTGAAACTATCATTCCTACATTGTGGCCCATTGTCCGATATCAATATCTAGAATGCCGTGCGTAGAAAAACTTCTCTTAAAGATTTGATCACAGCTTCTGAACTCTGGCCATGTAGTAGCTTAACTTCAACCCATCTCGAATTATAGTCAATGACAATAAAGAACATCTTCCTTTATGCTCAAAGCTATAGAACATAGAACATTACAGCGCAGTACAGGCCCTTCGGCCCTCGATGTTGCGCCGACCTGTGAAACCATCTGACCTACACTATTCCATTTTCATCCATATGTCTATCCAATGACCACTTAAATGCCCTTATCTATTCCTAAACACTCCCATGGTCTGGATGAAAACGAAGATGACGTAAGTGGCTCTCTCTTGTCTGGTAGTAGCACATGTGATGCATCTGGACACCATTTCTTCAATACCTTTGGATATCCCGGGCCACCGTACTGAGTTTCTGCCTCTTGCTCTACATTTAGTGATTCCTGAATGACCCTGGTGTAATTTCTCCAAGATGTCCAAGCTTGAAGTTCTTGGGATGACCATTCTTTTGTTGTGGACTAGCAAATCATCCACAATACTCAGATGTCCTCTTTGCTCATGATATTTCCTTAAAACTGGGTTATGTGGCATATATGCTGGCCAACCATTTTGGCAATATTCTCTTATTCTACCGCCTACCTCATCTTCTTTCTGCAAGTTTCTGATTTCATTCAATCTTTTAGCTGTTGCTGGTAAATTCTCAGTTACTGTTAAAGGAAAGACTGCTACTTCCTCCAGAAATAAGACATCTCTTTCTTCAGGTCTTCCAATTGTTGCTCTTGATAATCTATCAGCTGTTTACCTGGAACGTATTCGGTCGTCTAATTAAAACTCATTAGTCTTAGTCGAAACCTTTGTATCCTTGGAGGTAACTTTGCAAGCTCTTTGAAATTCAGCAATATCACAAGTGATTGGTGGTCGTTTTCAATGTTGAACTTAAGGCCCAATACGTAGTCAGAACATGCCCACATTGCTGCCAGCACTTCTTTTCAATGACCGCATATCTCTGTTCGGTTTCAGTTAACGACCGAGAAGCAAAATATACCGGTCTGTGTCTTCCATCCTTCTGGACTTGAAACGAGACTGCACCTAATCCTGTTGCTAATGCATCTGCCGCTATTATGGTTGATAGCTCTGCTTCATAGTGTGCTAACACCTCTGGCAAAGTTAACATCTCTTTGATTCTCTCACAGGATTATTTCTGGCTGTCTCCCCAATATTACATATAACTGCTTTTTAGCAGTTGTCGCAAGGGCTCGTTTATAGTAGCTAAATTTAGTAAGAATTTTGCTACCTGATTCACCATTCCCATGAATCTTTGAAGTTCTGTTATGTTCTTTGGTTCAGGGAAATCTTTTGTTGCATCTATCTTCTGTGGATCTGCCTTGATGTCTGACCCATCAATATTATGACCAAGGAACGTTATTGTTGTCTGCGAAAATCCACAGTTCTCATTTAACCTGAGACCTGCTTCTAGTTTTTGTAATACAGCTCTTACCTGTGTGCCGTGTTCCTTCAGGTTTGCTCTATGAATTTGGGCATCGTCCACATGCCAGGTTATTCCCTCTAAGCCTTCCAGGATTGTTGACATCATTCTCTGAAAGATCTCGGGTGCCAATGTTATATCAAATGGTAACCTGTCGAAACAAAATCTCCCAAATGTGTTATAAATGTTGTCAACAATTTAGATTCTTCGTCCAGTGGGAGAACCATAGAAAGGTTATGGCACAGAAAGAGGCCATTCAGCCCATTGTGTCTGCGCCGGCTGAAAAAGCTAGCCACCCATTCTAATCCCACCTTCCAGCACTTAGTCCATAGCCTTGCAGGTTACAGCACTTCAACTGCAGGTCCAGGTACCTTTTAATGAATTGAGGTTTCCTGCCTCCACCACTGATCTGGGCAGTGAATTCCAGACACCCACCACCCTCTGGGTGAAACAGTTTTTCCTTATGTCCCCTCTAATCCTTCTACCAATCACCTTAAATCTGTGCCCCCTGATGATTGACCTCTCCGCTAGGGGAAACAGGTATCCCCTGTCTACTCTGTCCAGGCCCCTCATAATTTTGTACACCTCAATTAAGTTAACCTTCGGCTTCTTCTGTTCTAAGGGAAACAACCCTAGCCTATCCAATCTTTCCTCAGTTGCAATTTTCAAGTCTGGCAACATTCTTGTAAATCTCCTCTGTACTGTCTCCAGAGCAATTATGTCCTTCCTGTAATGCGGTGACCAGAACTGTACGTAATACTCCAGCTGTGGCCTAACCAGTGTTTTATACAGTTCCAGCATTACATCCCTGCTTTTGATTTGTATACCTCAGCCAATAAAGGAAAGGATTCCATATGCCTTCTTCACCACTCTATCTACCTGTCCTGTCACCTTCAGGGACCTGTGGCCATGCACTCCAAGGTTTCTCACCTCCTCTGCCCCTCTCAATATCCTCCCGTTTATTGTGTATTCCCTTGCTTTGTTTGCCTTCCCTAAACGCATTACCTCACACTTCTCCGGATTGAATTCCATTTGCCCACTCAACCAAACCATGGATATTATTCTGGAGTCTACAACTATCCTTTTCGCTATCAACTACATGGCCAATTTTTGTGTCATCTGCAAATTTCCCAATCATGCATCTCACATTTAAGTCCAAATTATTAAGATATACCATAAACAGCAAGGAACCCAGCACTGAGTCCTGTGGAACACCACTGGAAACCGCCTTCCATTTGCAAAAACATTGGTCGACCATTATCCTTTGTTTCCTGTTACTGAGCCAGTTTTGGATTCAACTCACCCACATTCCCCTGTATCCCATGGGCTTTTACTTTTCTGACCAGTCTGCTGTGTGGGACCTTGTCAAATGCCTTACTAAAATCCATGTCGACAACATCCACTGCACTTCCCTCATCAATTCTCCTTGTTACTGCCTCAAAAAATTCAAGTAAGTTAGTAAGACATGACCTTCCCTAAACAAATCCATGCTGACTCCCTGATTAATCCATGCCTAAGTGGCAGTTTATCATATCTCTCAGAATTTATTCTAATAATTTGCCCACCACTGAGTCAGACTGACTGGCCGATAATTAATTGACCTATTCCTTGCACCCTTTTTAAACAATTGTTAAATGTTTGCAGACCTCCAATCCTCTGGTACCTCTCCTGTATCTAGTGAGGATTTGAAGATGATCCTCACAGCATCTGCTGTTTCCTCCCTGGCTTCCTTTAACAGCTCCATCCGGCCCTGGTGATTTCTCCACTTTCAAGGATGTCAGACCCTCTAGTACTTCCTGTCTCATTATGCTTATCGTATCTAATATTTCACACTCCTCCTCTTTAACTACAATGACTGCATTATCCCTCTCCTTTGTGAAGACAGAGACAAAGTGCTCATAAAGAACCCTGCCAACATCTTCTGCATTCATGCAAAAGTTCCCCTATACATCTCTGATAGGCCCTACTCTTTCCTTAGTTATCCTCTTTCTCTTAATATACTGATAAAACATCTTTGGGTTTTCCTTGATTTTACCTGTCAATATTTTTTCATGTCCTCTCTTTTTGCTTTCCTAATTTCCTTTTTTACTTCGCCCTTGCACTTTCTATACTCCTCCAGGCTTTCCAAAGTATTAAGTTTTTTGTGACTGTTTTATGCTTTCTTTTTCTGCTTTAACTTACCCTGTAAGCTTCTAGATAACCAGGGGGCTCTAGATTTGGCAGTACCACCCTTTTGCTTTGTGGGGACATGTCTACATTGTGCCAGTAGAATCTCGCTTTTGAATGCCTCTTACTGGTTTGCCACTGATTTTCCTTCAAGTAGCTGTATCTAGTCCACTTCGCAAGGTCACCTCTCAGCTTCATAAAATTTGTCTTCCCCCAATTTAGAACTTTTACTCCTGTCTATCTCTGCCTTTTCGGTAATAATGCTAAATCTAACTATATTATGGTCATTATCTCCAAAATGGTCACCCACTGCTACTTCATCCACTTCCCCAGCTTCATTTCCGAAGATTAAATCTAGAATTGCACCCCCTCTCATTGGGCTTGTTACATGCTGGCTACAAAAGTTCTGTTGAATGCAGTTCAAGAATTTTGTGCACCCGTGCCCTTCACACTGTTTGTATCCCAGTTGATATTAGGGTAGTTGAAATCCCCAACTATTATTGCCCTATTGTTTTTGCACTCAGAACTTTGCCTACATATTTGTTCTTCTACCTCCCTCTCACTATTTGGGGGTCTATAGTACACTGCTTGTAGTGTGGCTGCCCCTTTTTTTTATTTCTGAGCTCCACCCATCTGGCCTCATTTGATGATTCATTTAGCATATCATCCCTCCTCACAGCTGTTATTGATTCTTTAACCAATAAAGCTACACCCCGCTCCCTTTTTATCCTCCTCTCTATCCTGCCTGAAAACTCTATATCCAGGGATGTTGAGCTGCCATTTTTGCCCCTCTTTAAGCCAAGTTTCCGTTATAGCAATAATATCATGCCGTGATTCCAGTTTTGCTAGGGCTCCTTGATGCCCTACTTGGTCAAATGCGGCCTTGATGGCAAAGGCAAGGGTATGCTGGCCTTCATAGCGAGAGGATTTGAGTACAGGAGCAGGGATGTCTTGCTGCAATTACACATTGCCTTGGTGAGGCCACACCTGGAATATTGTGTGCAGTTTCAGTCTCCTTATCTGAGGATGGATATTCTTGCTATCGAGGGAGTGCAGCGAAGGTTTACCAGACTGATTCCTCGAATGGCGGGACTGACGTATGAGGAGAGATTGAGTCGGTTAGGATTATATTCGCTGGAGTTCAGAAGAGTGAGGGGGATTCTCATAGAAACCTATAAAATTCTAACAGGACTTGATGGGGTAGATGCAGGAAGGATGTTCCCGATGGTGGGGGAGTCCAGAACCAGGGGTCATAGTCTCAGGATACGGGGTAAAGCTTTCAACACTGAGATGAGGAGAAATTTCTTCACCCAGAGAGTGGTGAGCCTATGGAATTCGCTACACAGAAAGAAGTCGAGGCCAAAACATTGTATGTTTTCAAGAAGGAGTTAGATATAGCTCTTGGGTCTAAAGGGATCAAAGGGTATGGGGTGAAAGTGGGAACAGGTTACTGAGTTGGATGATCAGCCATGATCATAATGAATGATGGAGCAGGCTGGAAGGGCTGAATGGCCTACTCCTCCTCTTTTCTATGTTTCTACATTTCTATGTGTCTATCTGTGCCCTCAGCTGATCTGCTTTATTTGCTGTACTCCTTGCGTTTAAATAAATATCTTTTAACACTGCCAAATTCCTGTGCTGTACACTTTTTAACCTTTGTTCCTTCTATCTTTCAGTCACTTATTAATTTTCTGCCTCCTGTTCCCTGCTCTGAATTTGTCCTATCTGAAACTGCCAATCTAGTTTAAACCATTCCCAACAGCACTAGCAAACCTTCCTGCAAGGATAATCGTCTCGGTCCTGTTCAGGTGTAGACAGTCTGGCTTGTACAGGTCCCACCTTCCCCAGAACCAGTCCCAATGCCCCAGGAATCTGAAGCCCTCCCTCCTGCACCATCTCTCCAGCCACACATTCATCTGGTGTATTCCCCTATTTCTATACTCACTAGCACGTGGCCTTGGGAGTAATCTGGAGATTACTACCTTTTGAGGTCCTGTTTGCTAATCTCTTTCCTAACTCCCTAAACTCCGCCTGCAGGACCTCATCCCTTTTTCTACCTATATCGTTGGTATCAATGTGGACCACCACCTCTGGCTATGCACCCTTGGCCTCTAGAATGCTCTGTAGCTGCTTGGTGATATCCATGACCCTTTCACCTGGAAGGCAACATACCATCCTGGAATCATGTTTTCAATCACGGAAAACACCTGTCTGTTCCCCTAACTATAGAATCCCCTACCACTATTGCTCTCCTGTCTTTTCTCCCTACCTCCCTGCACAGTTGAGCCACCCATGGTGCTCTGCTCACTGCACTCTCCAGAGGAACCGTCTCTCCCATCAGTACTCAGAACTGAATACCGGTTAAAAAGTAGGATTCTCTCCGGGGACTCCAGCACTATCTTGTCCTTTTTGTCTGTTTGGCAGCCACCAAGTCCCTCTCTGCTTGCGCTCTCTTAAGCTGCAGGGTGACCACCTCCTGAAAAGTGCTATTCACATATCTCTCATCTTTGTGAATGTACCTTAGTGGCATCAGCTGCTCCTTGAGTTCCAAGATTTGTGCTCGAGTTTTTGCATTTGGTGGCAGTTTCTGCACATGTAGTTGTCCAGGCTATAGGTAGTGGCCTGGAGTCCCCACATGACACAGGATGTGCATTCGATGGGTGCGAGCATCCCTGCCATGCCTCGAATTATTTATTTACTGCACTAAAATTGGAAGTTGAATAAACACAATAAAATGGTGATAAGAGAATGAACAAACGAGTATCCCCCTACCGACTACTGGCATTTTAGCTTCTACTTAGTAGATTAGCTAAGTTGTGACCCACTGGCTTACTTGCGTCCAGTTGGTGTGGATGACTGCTCCCACCCCCTTCATATGAGTTGTTGGAGCTGATAGACGCTCCTGCCATATCAGACTTAACCACCCAATCGGCTGGTATATAGTTGGTTATGGCCATGGAAGGAGTGTTCATGTCCCAGACTGTTAATCAGCTTGCACATTCCTCCACTACTTCACTTCACACTGTTCTCCAGGGGAAGACCGTGAAGACAAAGCAACAACTATCTGTGGCGACATGCCAGTCTCGATGCCAGCATGAATTACTTGTAGAAAATGCTGAAGTCAGCTTAAAGGACCTGTCCTGTTACGTTCCACTTTGAATATTCTTTCTATAGACTATGTATGGTAGCTCATATTTCAGTTATAGTTATTTATGGCACAGAAGGAGGCCATTTGGCCCATTAAGTCTATGCCGGCTCTCCACGGAGCTATGCAGTCAGTCTCACTCCCCATCTTGATTTCCCCGTAGACCTGCAAGTCTCTTTCTCTCAGGTGGCCATCCAACTTCCTCTTGAAGCCATTGATCGTCTCCGTTTCCCCCTCTCTTGTGGGCAGCGAGTTCCAGGTCATTACCACTCTCTGCGTAGAAAAGACTGCTTCCTCATATTCCCCCTGCATCTTTTGCCTAAAACCCTCAATCTGTGTCCCCCAGAACTTGTACCATTAGTTAATGGGAACAGTTTTTCCTTGTCTAACTTATCTAAGCCTGTCATAATCTTGTACCCTTCTATTAAATCCCCTCAATCTCCTTTGTTCTAAGGAGAACAAACCCAGCTTTTCCAGCCTAACCGTGTAACTAAAATCCTCCATCACTGAAACTATTCTCCTGAAAGAGGAAATAGTCAAAGTACCTGTGAAATTCCCCCTAGCCCTAAGGATAATTGAAGAAACTCAGACAACATTGCTTTGCTAATTTGGTGGTTGCCGGGCACAAGAAAAAAAAACTTGGCAACAGGCAAGGCAGGTTTTCCATATCACTTTCATCAATTCCAGTTTAGCGAGTTCAATGCTCACGTGTGTTGTCTGTTGACAATATTCAGCTGATATTGGCTCTACGCTCTTACTCATACCCAACCTGGAGCATTGCTCAAGAAATGCTCCTACAATGGGCCACCTACAGCCGTGAGTAGTAAAGACACCTTGTGCGCATTTCCAGCAATACCTTCATCGCTCACAGAGCGTTGGTCCCGGCAGAGATCAATCATTTAAGTGTATTACCTATTTTAGGCACCTCCGGTATTCCAGTAACTGTCCCTGACCATGTGTGAGGGACCTATTACTATACCCTATACATCGATGGCCAAAGATGCATTGGCTAACTTGGTACCAGAGCTTGCTTCTCTCCTGGAGGAAAACCATCATATTTTCACCTTGTTCTGCATGAGATTGGATACTGTGTTAATAGGACCCACATCCTATACGACTGGTGTCATACTTTGGAAATCAACTTACAGGATAATAGTAAGTGCCTGTATTCTGCCGATGTGTATAAGTTTGTATTGCATGTTAGAAAGAAAGACTTACATTTATGTAGCGCCTTTTATGACCTCTGGACACCCCGAAGTGTTTTACAGCCAATGAAGCACTTCTGAAGTGTGGTCACTGTTGTAATGGAGGAAACGTGGCAGCCAGTTTGCGCACAGCAAGCTCCCACAAGTGGCAATGTGATAATGTTTTTAGTGATGTTGATTGAGGGATAAATATTGGCCAGGACACCAGGGAGAACTCCCCTGCTCTTCTGTGAAATAGCGACAGGGAATCTTCTATGTTCAGCTGAGCGGGCAGAAGGAGTCTCGGGTAATGTCTCATCCGAAATGTCGCACCACTGACAGTGCAGCATTCCTCAGTATTGCACTGGAGAAGGTATACTGCAGAGCCATGAATTTTTGATACATTGGTTTACTGTGATCCTGTACATGTGCTTAAAGCTTAATACAGAGACTATTTTGTGAATAGCAGTGAAATATGATTACTGTAAATGACTAGTTGGAAATTATGATTAGTTTTGCAACTGGAGATGCCTGTAATAAGGGATTTATAGGAAACATAAGAACAGGAGTAGGCTATTTAGCCCCTCAAGCCTGTTCTGCCATTCAATGGGATCGTGGCTGATCTTTGGACTAACTCCATAGACCTGCCTTTGCCCCATATGCCTTAATAACTTTGGTTAACAGAAATCTATCAATCTCAAATTAACATTTAGAGTCATAGAGTGATACAGCACTGAAATAGGCCCTTCAGCCCACCAAGTCTGTGCTGACCATCAACCACCCATTAATACTAATCCTACATTAATCCCATATTCCCTACCACATCCCCTCAATTCTCTTATCACCTACCTACACTAGGGGTAACTTACAATGGCCAATTTACCTATCAACCTGCAAGTCTTTGACTGTGGGAAGAAACCAGAGCACCCAGCGAAAACCCACACGGTCAAAGGGAGAACTTGCAAACTCTGCACAGGCAGTACCCAGAATTGAACCCAGGTCACTGGAGCTGTGAGGCTGCAGTGCTAACCACTGCACCACCCCTTTGACCTGGCCTCAACTGTCATTTGTGGAAGAGAGTTACAAACATCTACCACAATTAGCGTGTAGAAGTGTTTCCTAATTTCACTCCTGAAAGGAATGACATTTTTTGCAATGCTGCCTAACCTTAGACTTCCCAATCAGCGGAAATAGCTTCTTGCCCTACACTATCAGTTTGTAAACTTCAATCAATCATCCCTTAACCTAAATTCTAAACCTAAAATCTCTTCATGTAATTTGGAATCCAGGTATTATTCTGGTAAAACTACATGGCACTTCCCCCAAGGCTAATACATTCTTCCTAAGGAGTGGTGCCCAGAAACCTGAACACAGGACTTAAGAAAATGTCCTCTTGTTCTGATCCCCTTCACCAGAGGAAATAGTGTAGAGAAAAACAACCATATCTTTTAATCAAGAAATGCTGGATTCACTCAGCAGGTCTGGCAGCATCTGTGGAAAGAGAAGCAGAGTTAACGTTTCGGGTCAGTGACCCTTCTTTGGAACTGACAAATATTAGAAAAGTCACAGATTATAAACAAGTGAGGTGGGGGTTGCCCAACCCCCACCTCACTTGTTTATAATCTGTGACTTTTCTAATATTTGTCAGTTCCGAAGAAGGGTCAATGACCCGAAACGTTAACTCTGCTTCTCTTTCCACAGATGCTGCCAGACCTGCTGAGTGAATCCAGCATTTCTTGTTTTTGTTTCAGATTTCCAGCATCCGCAGTATTTTGCTTTTATATCTTTTAATCATCTTCTCTCTCTTTGGCCTCCTTATCTTAAGAGACAATGGGTAAGCGCCTGGAGGTGGTCAGTAATCATCTTAAGCACCTCAATTAGATTACCCTTAATCTTCTATTTACAAACCTAGTCTATGCAACCTGGTCTCATACTTTAACCCTTTAAACCCCAGTATTAATGCTGGTGAATTTAAGCTGCACACCCTCCAAGGCCACTATATCCTTCCTGGGGTGTGGTGCCCAGAAGACAGCACAGTGCTCCAGGTGCGGTTCAACCAGGGCTTTGTATAGTTGAAGCTTGATTTCTACCCCCTTGTATTGCTTGGAATCCTTCCATCTACGAAAGATGATGGACACTCAGCAAACAGTCCATTTAAGTGGGATGTCTTTGCTGATGGTTGTGAAGGCCAATCCTTCAGAGGTAGTTTCTGCCACAAGTGCTGCACGTGAAGCTGCCAAGTGACTCTGTGAGTTGTTGTTTTTGATGTTGGAGCTTGTTGCCAAGCTGCTGTAGCAACTGGTCATCATGGTAGTGCACACCAGTCCACAGGATGTGTCGCCATTTCCCTCTTTTGCTAGCTGGTGACTCCAGGTGCGATAGTCGACATTTAGGGCCTCATGTCATGCTTGCAAGCATCCTTGAAGCAGAGCTTTGGGCGCCCCACTCGTCATCTGGTCCCGGCTACATCACCATACATTGGGTATGCGACCATCTTCCATCCTGCGGACATGTCCGATTCACTGAAGCCGCTTCTGTTTGATTAGTGCCAACACACTTGGGAGCTGTGCCTTTGAGAGGACTGCCACATTTGTGATTTTGTCCTGCCAGGATATACCCATAATACACCGCAGATGGCAAAGATGGAAATTATTGAGCTTCTTTTCCTGGTAACTAAGACGCCCATGTTTCACAGCCATACAGCAAGATTCTGAGAATACAGGCCTTATAAACCATCAGCTTGGTCTTAAGGGTCAGCTTGGTGTTATCCCATGCGCGTTTTGCAAGACGGCCAAAGGTGGTATTTGCTTTCCCTGTGCGTGTATTGAGCTCTGCATCAAGGGACAGGTTATCTGTCACCAAGTTGGCATAATGTGTTAACAATGGTGTGTTATTTAGTTGATCAGGGGCGGAGATGTAACACCTTTTCCCATGACCATGGTTTTCTTTTTTTTTTATTCATACATGGGATGTACGCATCACTGGCTATGCCAGCATTTATTGCCCATCCCTAATTGCCCTTGAGAAGGTGGTGGTGAGCTGCCTTCTTGAACCGCTGCAGTCCATGTGAGGTAGGTACACCCACAGTGTTGTTAGGAAGGGAGTTCCAGGATTTTGACCCAGTGACAGTGAAGGAATGACGATATAGTTCCAAGTCAGGATGGTGTGTGACTTGGAGGGGAACTTGCAGGTGGTGATGTTCCCATGCATCTGCTGCTCTTGTCCTTCTAGTTAGTAGAGGTCACGGGTTTGGAAGGTGCTGGCTAAGGAGCCTTGGTGCACTGCTGCAGTGCATCTTGTAGATGGTACACACTGCTGCCACTGTGCATCGGTGGTGGAGGGAGTGGATGTTTGTGGATGGGGTGCCAATCAAGCGGGCTGCTTTGTCCTGGATGGTGTTGAGCTTCTTGAGTGTTGTTGGAGCTGCACCCATCCAGGCAAGTGGAGAGTATTCCATCACACTCCTGACTTGTGCCTTGGAGATGGTGGACAGGCTTCGGGGAGTTAAGAGGTGAGTTACTCGCCGCAGGATTCCTACCCTCTGACCTGCTGTTGTAGCCACAGTATTTATATGGCTACTCCAGTTCAGTTTCTGGTCAATGGTAGCCCCTAAGATGTTGATAGTGGGGGATTCAGCGATGGTAATGCCATTGAATGTCAAGGGGGGATGGTTAGATTCTCTCTTGTTGGAGATGGTCATTGCCTGGCACTTGTGTGGCATGACTGTTACTTGCCACTTATCAGCCCAAGCCTGGATATTGTCCAGGTCTTGCTGCATTTCTGCACGGACTGCTTCAGTATTTGAGGAGTTACAAATGGTGCTGAACATTGTGCAATCATCAGCGAACATCCCCACTTCTGACCTTATGGTGGACGGAAGGTCATTGATGAAGCAGCTGAAGATGTTTGGGGCTGGGACACTACCCTGAGGAACTCCTGCAATGATGTCCTGGAGCTCAGATGATTGACCTCCAATGATCACAACCATCTTCCTTTGCGCTAGGTATGACTCCAACCAGCAGAGAGTTTTCCCCCTGATTCCCATTGACTCCAGTTTTGCTAGGGCTCCTCGATTCCATACTCGGTCAAATGCTGCCTTGATGTCAAGGGCAGTCACTCTTACCTCACCTCTGGAGTTCAACTCTTGTGTCCATGTTTGAACCAAGGCTGTAATGAGGTCAGGAGCTGAGTGGCCCTGGCGGAACCCAAACTGAGCATCACTGACCAGGTTATTGCTAAGCAAGTGCTGCTTGATGGCACTGTTGATGACACCTTCCATCACTTTACTGATGATTGATAGTAGACTGATGGGGCGGTAATTGGCCGGGTTGGACATGTCCTACTTTTTGTGTACAGGACATACCTGGGCAATTTTCCACATGCCAGTGTTTTAGCTGTACTGGAACAGCTTGGCTAGGGGTGCGGCAAGTTCTGGAGCACAGGTCTTCAGTACTATTGCCGGAATATTGTCAGGACCCATAGCCTTTTCAGTATCCAGTGCCTTCAGTCGTTTCTTGATATCACGCGGAGTGAATCGAATTGGCTCAAGTCTGGCATCTGTAATGCTGGGGACTTCAGGAGGGGGCCAAGATGGATCATCAACTCGGCACATCTAGCTGAAGATTGTTGCAAATGCTTCTGCCTTACCTTTCGCACTGATGTGCTGGGCTACCCCATCATTGAGGATGGGGATATTTGTGGAGCCACCTCCTCCAGTTAATTGTTTAATTGTCCACCACCATTCATGGCTGGATGTGTCAGGACTCCAGAGCTTAGATCTGATCCATTGGTTATGGGATCTCTTAGCTCTGTCTATCGCATGCTGATTAAGCAGTTTGGCACGCAGATAGTCCTGTGTTGTAGCTTCACCAGGTTGACACCTCATTTTGAGGTATGCCTGGTGCTACTCCTGGCATGCCCTCATGCACTCTTCATTGAACCAGGGTTGGTCTCCTGGCTTGATGGTAATGGTAGAGTGGGGAATATGCCGGGCCATGAGGTTACAGATTGTGTTTGAGTACAATTCTGCTGCTGCTGATGGTCCACAGCGCCTCATGGATGCCCAGTTTTGCATTGTTAGATCTGTTCGAAATCTATCCCTTTTAGCACGGTGATAGTACCACACAACACGATGGACGGTATCCTCAATGTGAAGGCGGGACTTCGTCTCCACAAGGACTGTGCGGTGGTCACTTCTACCAATATAGTCATGGACAGAAGCATCTGTGGCAGGCAGATTGGTGAGGACAAGGTCAAGTATGTTTTTCCCTCGTGTTGGTTCCCCCACCACCTGCCACAGACCCAGTCTAGCAACTATATCCTTTAGTACTCAGCCAATTCGTTCAGTAATGGTGCTACCGAGCCACTCTTGACGATGGACATTGAAGTCCCCCAGCCAGAGTACATTTTGTGCCCTTGCCACCCTCAGTGTTTTCTCCAAGTGGTGTTCAACATGGAGGAGTACTGAGTCATCAGCTGAGGGAGGGCAATAGGTGGTAATCAGTAGGAGGTTACCTTGCCCATGTTTGACCTGATGCCATGAGACTTCTTAGGGTCCGGAGTCAATGTTGAGGACTCCCAGGGCAACTCCCTCCCTACTGTAGACCACTGTCCTGCCACCTCTGCTGGGTCTGTCCTGCCGGTGGGACAGGACATACCCAGGGATAGTGATTGCAGTGTCTGGGACATTGTCAGGTATGATTCCGTGAGTGCGACTATGTCAGGCTGTTGCTTGACTAGTCTGTGGGACAGCTCTCCCAACTTTGGCACAAGCCCCCAGATGTTAGTAAGGAGGACCTTGCAGGGTCGACAGGGCTGGGTTTGCCGTTGTCATTTCCGGTGCCTCGGTCGATGCCGGGTGGTCCGTCCGGTTTCATTCCTTTTTATTGACTTTGTAGCGGTTAGGTGCAACTGAGTGGCTTGCTAGGCCATTTCAGAGGGCATGTAAGAGTTAACCACATTGCTGAGGGCCTGGAGGCACATGTAGGCCAGACCAGGTAAGGACAGCAGATTTCCTTCCCTACAGGACATTAGTGAACCAGATGGGTTTTTACAACAATGGTTTCATGGTCATCATTAGACTCACTTTTAATTCCAGATTTATTAATTAAATTCAAATTCCATCTTCTGCTGTGGTGGGATTCGAACCCATGTCTTCAAATCAATACCCTGGGTCTCTGGGTTACTGGTCCAGTGATAATACCACTATGCCACTGCCTCTCCATCAGTGGAGAACAACTTGCAAGGGCAGGAGAGACAGTCCATGAGTCTTTCTGGAAACTCAGCTACCTCCTACTGCTCTAGATATAAAGGCCAGCATTGCATTTGATTATTTTCTGTTCCTCTCCATTGCATTTTAATGATCTATGTACATGGACTGCTAAGTCTCTTTGGGCCTCCATGTTTCTGTTCACCATTTATGCCACTAATTTTTGCTATCAGAAAAATTGAAGAATCTGTCAGGCCCATTAGTGGCTCAGAATGCCATTCAGATCCTGCTAACTCCCCTTTTTATTGCTGCTACACAGAATACGATTTGCCATAATACATGCCTTGCATGTGCCTTTAATAAACAAGCAACATTTTTAAATCAAGGTAAATTGTATAATGTAACATATCCTGGTTTCAAAATTGTAATAGTTACTTCATGTTCAAGAACAAAATGATTAAAGTATGTTCTTAACACTCACCAAAATGAGAACACAAAGTTCTAATGATAATGCAAACATGCACACATGTAGAATTAAGTAAGTGATATGCAACACTAAAATGCAGAAAATGATGAAATGCACATTTGAAAAGAAAAGTCAGGTTAATGTTCCGGGCATAAATCTCTTCCTCAGCAATATAACATACTCCAAATTCAAATCCGTTTTTCTGCTCACTTGAAGGATCCAGTCATGCAAATTAAACAATTTTAATGAAACAGTACACCAGAACATTAAAACTGCCACAAAACATCAAAGTAGCTATTGCAATGCACATCATCAAAACTTGAGCATCATAAATCTGCAATCTAAAGATCAGTCATTTTGCGACATATAGACAGAGGAGTAAATAAAATTGGCATCCTTTTTTTTTTAGAACATTACAGCGCAGTACAGGCCCTTCGGCCCTCGATGTTGCGCCGACCTGTGAAACCATCTGACCTACACTATTCCATTTTCATCCATATGTCTATCCAATGTCCACTTAAATGCCCTTAAAGTTGGCGAATCTACTACTGCTGCAGGCAGGGCGTTCCACGCCCTTACTACTCTCTGAGTAAAGAAACTACCTCTCACATCTGTCCTATATCTATCACCCCTCAACTTAAAGCTATGTCTTCTCGTGTTTGCCATCACCATCTGAGGAAAAAGACGCTCACTATCCACCCTATCTAACCCTCTGATTATCTTATATGTCTCTATTAAGTCACCTCTCCTCCTCCTTCTCTCCAACGAAAACAACCCCAAGTCCCTCAGCCTTTCCTCGTAAGACCTTCCCTCCATACCAGGCAACATCCTAGTAAATCTCCTCTGCACCCTTTCCATAGCTTCCACATCCTTCCTATAATGCGGTGACCAGAACTGCACGCAATACTCCAGGTGCGGTCTCACCAGAGTTTTGTACAGCTGCAGCATGACCTCGTGGCTCCGAAACTCGACCCCCCTACTAATAAAAGCTAACACACCATATGCCTTCTTAACAGCCCTATTAACCTGGTTAGCAACCTTCAGGGATTTATGCACCTGGACACCAAGATCTCTCTGTTCATCTACACTACCAAGAATCTTCCCATTAGCCCAGTACTCTGCATTCCTGTTACTCCTTCCAAAGTGAATCACCTCACACTTTTCCGCATTAAACTCCATTTGCCATCTCTCAGCCCAGCTCTGCAGCCTATCTATGTCTCTCTGTACCCTACAACATCCTTCGGCACTATCCACAACTCCACCGACCTTAGTGTCATCTGCAAATTTACTAACCCACCCTTCTACACCCTCTTCCAGGTCATTTATAAAAATGACAAACAGCAGTGGCCCCAAAACAGATCCTTGCGGTACACCACTAGTAACTAAACTCCAGGATGAACATTTGCCATCAACCACCACCCTCTGTCTTCTTTCAGCTAGCCAATTTCTGATCCAAAGCTCTAAATCACCTTCAACCCCATACTTCCGTATATTCTGCAATAGCCTACCGTGGGGAACCTTATCAAACGCCTTACTGAAATCCATATACACCACATCCACTGCTTTACCCTCATCCACCTGTTTGGTCACCTTCTCGAAAAACTCAATAAGGTTTGTGAGGCACGACCTACCCGTCACAAAACCGTGCTGACTATCTCTAATGTACTTATTCTTTTCAAGATGATTATAAATCCTGTCTCTTATAACCTTTTCCAACATTTTACCCACAACCGAAGTAAGGCTCACAGGTCTATAATTACCAGGGCTGTCTCTACTCCCCTTCTTGAACAAGGGGACAACATTTGCAATCCTCCAGTCTTCCGGCACTATTCCTGTCGACAATGACGACATAAAGATCAAGGACAAAGGCTCTGCAATCTCCTCCCTAGCTTCCCAGAGAATCCTAGGATAAATCCCATCTGGCCCAGGGGACTTATCTATTTTCACACTTTCCAAAATTGCTAACACCTCCTCCTTGTGAACCTCTATGACCTGCAAATAAAATTTCAGCAATTAACAGATCGATTAAAGAACAGGTTTAACAAGAGTGGTAATCTCAGGATTACTCTGGGTGCCATGTGCTAGTCAACATAGGAATAAAGGAAGCTAAATTCATGGCTAGTGAGACAGAGTGGGAGGGTAGTTTTCACATCCTTGGGAGATTGGGACCCATTCTAAGGCAGGAGTAGTTTTACATAAGATAGATGGGCTTTCCTCCAACATATCTGTTCTAGCAAACTTTCCTTGTTTCATACACGTCAAAGCACTTCACCAACTGAGCTACTTTAAAGTTCAGTGGTTGTTGCTGTGTAGGAATGTGAAGTGAATAAGTAACAACATTTGTGACATTTCTTACACTATGTTATAACCAATAATGTCTGAAATCTGTTTAATGGCTATTCTGTCTCTCTAGGGAATGGCAAATGGAACAGGCTTTTCAGACTGCTTTGTGGTTTTTCAAACCAGATGTTGTGTTCGTTCTCGGTGACCTGTTTGACGAGGGGAAGTGGAGTTCTCCAGAGGTAGTATACTGTGATTTTATCATGTCTGGCCTATAAATCAGTTGGACCTTTCAATCAATCCAATTTCAATTAGGGTATAATTGAAACAATTAAATTGGTAGCTACTTTTGATTAAATGTTATAAATACTGAACCATGTGTAGTAAAAGCAATACTTGATGTATATTACTGAGGGTACATATTCTTCACTGCAACCCCTCTCCGCCTCATAATTTTCACTGACCCGCTCTGTTCAGAGTTGCACCTTTTGTGACTCGGGAGGAAGATCTGGTGCCCTGCTTTGCTAACGCTCAATTTAGCAGAACGGCATGAGAAACCTATTGAAAAGTGACTATGTGGTCTCCTCGCTCCTCATTGGGAGGTACCAGCTGTGGTGGATTATAACCCTAGCCCCTTTTTGGAGCTATCCCAGATCAGGCATAGCTGTCAGATGATCACTGTCACTTAAAGTTGAGAAAGACATTGGGGGGCATAGATTTAAGGTAAGGGGCAGGAGGTTTGGAGGGGATTTGAGGAAACATTTTTTCACCCAGAGGGTGGTTGGAATCTGGAAAACATTGCCTGAAGAGATGGTAGAGACAGGAACCCTCACAGCATTTAAGTAGTATTTAGATGAGCACTTGAAATGCCATAGCATACAATGCTACGGGCCAAGTGCTGGAAAATGGGATTAGAATAGTTAGGTGCTTGATGGCCGGCACGGACACGATGGGCCAAAGGGCCTGTTTCTGTACTGTATAACTCTATGACAGAACCTAAAGGTACTTGAATGAATCTGAAGAAATGATCTAACCCTTCCTAAAGGAAAGGAACCGGCTGAGAATATTACGGTCCTCCAGATAACCTTTCTAACAAGTTTCAACTGGATATTATAAGGGTCTGGGAATCTCTCCACAGTAATGTACCTCACCATCAAAGGGTTCATGAGTTAGCGATACAGCAGACTATAAGAGACAATATAATTTCTAAATTATATAAAACTTTTTTAAAGAACCGAAAATGCATTTCTTAATTGATGAGATAGTCAGTTGCAACGTTAATGGTTCTAGGAAAAGAAAGAAAGCAAAATCTCGTTTCTAATAGAGAATCCAATTTTTAAATCTATATATTGTGTTACGACCGACTGCTCCAGTCAAAGCCCCGCAATCAAAATATACGATTCTGATTGTGGTGGGAGAAATGCACTGTTAATTCAATCCCGTCCCTCCACAGATCGCCTGACATATCATTTTAAACTTTCCAAATTAAAGAAAGACCCAGCCAAATTGTACCATCTATTAACCCCCCCGAATGAGGCTAACCAAACAAGGAGTCTTTAAATCAACAAATTAACTGTTTAATTAGAAAAACTAATTTTTTAAACACTATGAAGATATAAACAACATGTAAAATAGAAAAAATTAGTGTCCTTCAGATTTACACTCCTGCCGCATGTGGAACAGTCCAAGGTTGCTTGAAGTCCTCACAGCTGTCCGATGGGGAAAAAAAGGTTCTTCAACAGTAGAACAGTCCGTGGTCTAATCCAGAAGTTGAAATTGATGCTTTCCTCCTCCAGTGATGAATTTCTACAATTAACAACTTGCTAACACTTTTTAATGAATCAATTTGGCTTTAGAATTTTTGAGGCATTAAAGGTTGTCACAGTCTAACTTCCCTTCCTTCAGTTTAAATGATCAGAGATCTCTGTTTTGGTTTGACATTTTAGAATTTTGAGAGAGAATAATAAATAGACTAAATTCTCTTCCTTCTGTTTAAATGGTCTGAGAGCACCCCTTTCAGGTGCTACCAGACAGCTGTCTGTCTGTTTTCCTCGTTAGAACAGTCTGTCTCAACTAAAAAGCCAGTTCAAAAGATAATTGCAACATTGTATATCCGGTCCTTGGTCTCTGAATGGCTGTTGGCAGGTGACCAGGATGAATTCTTTGAAGTTGGTTGGTTCCCCCTCCTTATGGTTGTATCCAACGGTAACCAAAATGCACTTTCTCTAACTCCTGAGGCTTCCTGATTCTTAAAGCAGTACGGCTCCCTTTCCAGCCTTAAAGGCACACCGCATTCCTCCCGGAAAAAAAAAACTACAGGATCATAACAATTGTACAGTAAAATATTTAAGTATTATTAAAGTAACATTTACCTTGAATCATCTAGCAGAAGACTGCAAAGTTTAGTGAAATACCCCGTCCCACTTAAGGGGAGAATTGTCATCACCTTACTCCAACAGCCTTACGTTTACTGTGAGAGACATTGGAGCATGTCCAACAAATCTAAAAGTCCATTGTGTGCTTCCAATATTGGTACTGTTTCCAAGTTACATAACTAAATTCTTATATATGAGGGTGTTACCTCTTCTGCAGGTAAGTTTGTTCCACTTTATTTCCCAAATAAGGCTGTATAACTGTTCAAGAAGGTGGATCTTAACTAGAAATTGATTCCAAAGAAAGCTGGGCTATCGCATGGTGGTCAATTTTTAAAATTAGTTTCATGAGTTGTGGGCATCAGTGGCTAGACTAGCATTTGTTGCCCATTCCTAATTGCCCTTGAGAAGGTGGTAATGAGCTGCCTTCTTGACCTGCTGTAGTCCCTGGGGTATAGGTACACCAGCAGTGCTGTTAGGAAGGGAGTTCCAGGATTTTGACCCAGCGACAGTGAAGGAACGGTGATATAGTTCCAAGTCAGGATGGTGTGTGACTTGGAGGGAAAGTTGCAGGTGGTGTTCCTACGTGCCTGCTGCCATTTTCCTTTCGGTAGAAGAGGTCGCGGGTTTGGAAGGTGCTGTTGAAGGAGTCTTGATGAGCTGCTGCAGTGCATCTTGTAGATGGTACATATGCGTCGGTGCTGGAGGGAGTTAAGGTGGTGGACGTGGTGGCGATTAAGTGGGCTGCTTTGTCTTGGATGTTGTTGAGCTTCCTGAGTGTTGTTGGAGCTGCACTCATCCAGGCAAATGGGAGTCAGGAGGGGAGTTACTTGCTGCAGAATTCCCAGCATCTAACCTGCTCTTGTATCCACAGTATTTATGTGGCTGGTCCATGGTGCAGTTTATGGTCAATATTAACCCCCAGGATGTTGATAGAGGGGGAATTCAGCGATGGTAATGTCGTTGAATGTCAAGGGGAGATGTGTTAGATTCTCTCTTGTTGAAGATCATCATTGCCTGGCACTTGTGTGGAACACAGGAACATAGGAGCAGGAGTAGGCCATTCACCCCATCCCCTGCCATTCAATATGATCATGACTGATCATCGACTTCAATACCTTTTTCCCACACTGTCCTCATATCCCCTTATCTCGTTTGTATTTAGAAATCTGTCAATCTTTGCTTTTATTTTCTTCTTCTTTGGCCTCCTTGTCTCGAGAGACAATGGGTAAGCGCCTAGAGGTGGTCAGTGGTTTACGGAGCAGCGCCTGGAGTGGCTATAAAGGCCAATTCTAGAGTGACAGACTCTTCCACAGGTGCTGCAGATAAAATTGGTTGTCGGGGCTGTTTCACAGTTGGCTCTCCCCTTGCGCTTTTGTCTTTTTTCCTGCCAACTGCTAAGTCTCTTCGACTCGCCACACTTTAGCCCCGCCTTTATGGCTGCCCGCCAGCTCTGGCGATCACTGACAACTGACTCCCATGACTTGTGATCAATGTCACAGGACTTCATGTCGCGTTTGCAGACGTCTTTAAAGCGGAGACAGGGACGGCTGGTGGGTCTGATACCAGTGGCGAGCTCGCTGTACAATGTGTCTTTGGGGATCCAGCCACCTTCCATGCGGCTCACATGGCCAAAACATCTCAAGCGCCGCTGACTCAGTAGTGTGTATAAGCTGGGAATGTTGGCCGCCTCGAGGACTTCTGTGTTGGAGATACGGTCCTGCCACCTGATGCCAAGGATTCTCCGGAGGCAGCGAAGATGGAATGAATTGAGACTTCGCTCTTGGCTGACATACGTTGTCCAGGCCTCGCTGCCGTAGAGCAAGGCACTGAGGACACAGGCTTGATACACTCGGACTTTTGTATTCCGTGTCGGTGCACCATTTTCCCACACTCTCTTGGCCAGTCTGGACATAGCAGTGGAAGCCTTTCCCATGCGCTTGTTGATTTCTGCATCGAGAGACAGGTTACTGATGATAATTGAGCCTAGGTAGGTGAACTTTTGAACCACTTCCAGAGCGTGGTCGCCGATATTGATGGATGGAGCATTTCTGACGTCCTGTCCCATGATGTTCGTTTTCTTGAGGCTGATGGTTAGGGCAAATTCATTGCAGGCAGCCGCAAACCTGTCGATGAGACTCTGCAGACACTCTTCAGTGTGAGATGTTAAAGCAGCATCGTCAGCAAAGAGGAGTTCCCTGATGAGGACTTTCCGTACTTTGGTCTTCGCTCTTAGACGGGCAAGGTTGAACAACCTGCCACCTGATCTTGTGTGGAGGAAAATTCCTTCTTCTGACGACTTGAACGCATGTGAGAGCAGCAGGGAGAAGAAAATCCCAAACAGTGTGGGTGCAAGAACACAGCCCTGTTTCACGCCGCTCAGGATAGGAAAGGGGACTGATGAAGCACCGCTATGCTGGATTGTGCCTTTCATATTGTCATGGAATGAGGTGATGATACTTAGTAGCTTTGGTGGACATCCAATCTTTTCTAGTAGTCTGAAGAGACCACGTTTGCTGACGAGGTCAAAGGCTTTGGTGAGATCAATGAAAGCAACGCAGAGGGGCATCTGTTGTTCACGGCATTTCTCCTGTATCTGACGAAGGGAGAACAGCATGTCAATGGTGGACCTCTCAGCTCGAAAGCCATACTGTGCCTCAGGGTAGATGCGCTCGGCCAGCTTCTGGAGCCTGTTTAAAGCGACTCGAGCGAAGACTTTCCCCACGATGCTGAGCAGGGAGATTCCACGGTAGTTGTTGCAGTCACCGCGGTCACCCTTGTTCTTATAGAGGGTGATGATATTGGCATCGCGCATGTCCTGTGGTACTGCTCCCTCGTCCCAGCACAGGCAAAGCAGGTCGTAGAGTGCTGAGAATTTAGCAGGCTTGGCACTCTTGATTATTTCAGGGGTAATGCTGTCCTTCCCAGGGGCTTTTCGGCTGGCTGGAGAATCAATGGCATCACTGAGTTCCGATTTTGTTGGCTGTCTGTCCAGCTCATCCATGACTGGCAGAGACTGGGCTGCATTGAGGGCGGTATCAGTGACAACATTCTCCCTGGAGTACAGTTCTAGGTAGTGTTCCACCCAGCGGTCCATTTGCTTGCCTTGGTCAGTGATCGTGTCCCCTGATTTAAATTTGAGGGGGCATGATCTTCTTGATGGTTGGCCCAAAAGCTCTCTTAATGCCATCATACATTCCTCTGATGTTTCCGGTGTCTGAGGCCAGCTGAATATGACTGCATAGGTGTTGCCAGTAGTTGTTTGCGCAGCGCCTGGCTGTTCTTTGTGCAGCGCTTCTGGCTGCTTTAAGTACTACGGATGTTAACTCGCTGGGGGCTTTCTTGTAGTTCAACAGTGCAATGCGCTTAGCGGCTATGACAGGCTCCAGCTCTTCAAAGTAAGATTGAAACCAGTCTGCATTCTGCTTCACACATTTGCCGTAGGTGGTCATAGCTGACTCATCAATGGCGTCTCTGATGTGGGCCCACTTGGTCTCTGCATCCCCTGTGGGAGTGTTTTGGGGGGCTTTTTCAAGTGAATTTAGAAATTTATGTAACAGCTGTGGATGAGAAATTCTGTTAGTGTTGATGCGCGGGTGGCCCTTCTGCTTGTAGTGATGCAGCTTCTTTGGTTTGAGTCTAACCTTGCTGCACACCAGGGAGTGGTCAGTGTCGCAGTCCGCACTGTGGAAGGTGCCTGTGATTTGAACCCTGTTTAAGGAGGCTCGCCTTGTGACGATGAGGTCCAGCTGGTGCCAACAACGCGATCTTGGGTGCCTCCAAGAAACCTGGTGACAGGGTTTAGTGTGAAAGAACGAGTTGGTGATGCAGTGGTTATGATAGGTACACAACTCAAGCAGTCTCTGTCCATTCTCATTCATCCTTCCAATGCCATCGCGCCCAAAGCAGGAGGGCCATGAGTCATGGTCGGCCCCAACCCTGGCATTAATCTTTGCTTTAAACATGCTCAATGACTGAGCTTCCACAGCCCTCTGGGCTGGAGAATTCCAAAGATTCACACCCTCTGAGTAAAGAAATTTCTCCTCATCTCTGTACAAGTGGCTTCCCCCTTATTTTGAAACTGTGTCCCCTGGTTCTAAACTCCCCAACCAGGGGAAACATCTTACCTGCATCTACCCTGTTTATCCCTTGAAGTATTTCGTAGGTTTCAGTGAGATCACCTCTCATTCTTCGAAACTCTCACTATTACAGGCCCAGTTTCCCCAATCTCTCTTCATAGGACAGTCCCGCCATCCCGGGAACAAGCCTGGTGAATCATGGTTGCACTCCCTCTATGTCAATAATATCCTCCCTCAGGGACGGGGACCAAAACTGCACACAGTACTCCAAGTGCGGTCTAACCAAGGTTCCATACAATTGAAGCAAGACTTCACTACTCAAATCCTCTTGCGATAAAGGCTAACATACCATTATCCTTCCCAATTGCTTGCTGCACCTGCATGTTAGCTTTCAGTGACTTATTGACAAAGACACCCAGGTCCCTTTGTACATCTACACTTTCTAATTGCTTACCATTTAAGAAATACTCTGCACATCTGATCCTCCTACTAAAGTGGATAACCTCACATTTTTCCACATTATATTCCATTTGCTACGTTCTTGCCCACTCACTAAGTCTGTCCATATCGTCTTGAAGCCGCTTTGCATCTTCCTCTCAACACATATTCTCACCTAGTTTTGTGTCATCCGCAAACTTGGAAATATTTCATTTGGTCCCCACATCCAAATCATTGATATATATTGTGAACAGTTGGGGCCCAAGCACTGATCCCTGCGGTACCTCACAAGTCACAGTCTGCCAATGCAAGAATGACCTGTTTATTCCTGCTCTCTGCTTTCTGCCAGTTAACCAATCCTTAATCCATGCCAGTATATTACCTCCTATCCTATGTTCTTTAATTTTGCTAACCAATCTCCTGTGGGGGACTTTATCAAAAGCCTTCTGAAAATCCAAGTATACCATGTCCACCAACACCCCTTTATCAATTCTGTTAGTAACATCCTCTAAAAACTCCAACAGGTTTGTCAAACATGATTTCCCATTCATAAATCCATGTTGACTATGCCAAATCAGATCATTATTATCCAAGTGTCCATTTATCACATCCTTTGTAATAGATCCTAGCATTTTCCCAACGACTGATGTAAGGCTAACAGGTCTGTAATTCCCTGTTTTCTCTCTCCCTCCTTTCTTAAATAGTGGGGTGACATTTGCGACCTTTCAATCTGCAGGAACTGCTCCAGAATCTATAGACTTTTTGAAGATGATCACCAATGTATTCACTATCTCCATAGCTACCTCTTTCAACACTCTGGGATATAGAATATCAGGTCCTGGGGACTTATCAACCTTGAGCCCCATTAATCTCTCCAATACAACCTTCTTACTAATACTAATTTCCTTCAATTCCTCGTTCCCCCAAATCCCGTGGTTCTCTAATTCTGGGAGATTTCTTGTATCTTCCTCAATGAAGACCGACACAAAGTAATCATTTAGCTTCTCTGCCATTTCTCTATTCGCCATTATAAATTCTCCTGACTCTGCCTGTAATGGACCCACATTTGTCTTAGCCAAATGTTTCCTTTTTACGTACCTGTAGAAGCTTTTACAGTCTGTTTTTATATTTTGTGCTAGCTTACCTTCATATTCTGTTCTCCATTTATCTGTTTCTTGGTTCTCCTTTGCTGTATTCTAAAATCCTCCCAATCCTCAGGTTTACAACTATTTCTGGAAACTTTTCAGGCCTTTTCTTTTTATCTTATACAATCCTTAACTTCCTTTATTATCCACAGTTGACTGCCTTTACTTTTGGGGGTTTTGTACAGGTTTTGAAGGAATGTATAGTTGCTGTAAACTATGTAATATTTCTTTAAAGACTATCCATTTCCCATGTACTGTCATAGCTTTTAATGTATTTTCCTAATCCACCTCAGCCAATTTGCACCTCATACCTTCATAATTTCCTTTGTTCAAATTTAACACCCTGGCTTCAGATTGAACTACCTCACTTCCAAACATAATGTAAAATTCTATCATATTATGGTCACTCATCCCTAAAGGTTCTTTTACAACAAAATTATTAATTAGCCCTTTCTCATTACATAATACTAGATCTAAAATAGCCTGTTCTGTTGTCGGTTCCTCAAAATACTGCTCTAGAAAACCATCCCTAACACACTCCAGAAACTCGTCCTCCATAGAATTAGTGCTCATTAGGTTTCCCCAGTCTTTGTGCAGATTGAAGTCCCCCTTGATTACTGTATTACCTATGCTTCTCTAATCTCCTGATTAATGCCATGCCCCACACTACCACTACTGTTTGGTGGCCTATAAATAACTCCTACCAATGTTTGCTGCCTCTTGCTGTTTCTTAGCTCCACCCAAACAGATTCCACATTTTCTTCTTCCGATCTGAGATCCTCCGTTATTAATGTACTGAACCCATCCCTTATTATCAGCACAACACCACCATCTATTTCCTTTCTGCCAGTCCTTTCTAAATGTCGAATATCCATGAATATTCAGTTCCCAGTCTTGGTCACCCTGTAGCCACATTTCCATTATGGCATTAAGATCATATCCATTTACCTCTATTTGGGCCTTTAAATCATCTACCTTGTTACGACTGCTGCGTGCATTCAGGTAGAGTGCCCTTAACCTTGTCTTCTTGACATTCTGCATTCTAAATCTAGTTGATGCTCGCCTTTGTTTCACCTGCCTTCTAATGTCACTTGCTACTTTTCTACCTCCTGTTACCAGCTTTACTTCCTTCCAATTTGAACTACCCCTCAGGTTCCCATCTCCTGACACGCTAGTTTAAACCCTCCCCAACAGCAACGGCACTAGCTAATCTCCCTGCGATGATATTAGTTCTGGTCCTGTTAAGTGTAGCCTGTCCATCTTGTACAGGTGCCACCTGCCCCAGAACTGGTCCCAATGCCTCAGAAATCTGATGCCCTCCCTTCTACACCAATTCTCCAGCCTTGTGTTCAATCGATCAGTTCTCCTATTCCTACGCTCACGAGCATGTGGCACTGGGAGTAATGCTGAGATTACTTTGGAGTTGGTTCCAGCATTTCTTGTTTTTATTTCAGATTTCCAGCATCGCAGTATTTTGCTTTTACTTTGGAGTTCCTGCTTTTTAATTTCCTTCCTAACTCCCTAAAATCTGCTTTCAAGTCTTCATCCCTCTTCCTACCTATGTCATTGGTACCAATGTGGACCATGACCTCTGGCTGTTCACCCTCCCCCGGAAGGATGTCCTTCAGCTGCTCCATGACATCCTTGACCCTGGCACCAGGGAGGCAACACACCATCCTGGAGTCACATTTACTGTTGCAGAAACGCCCGTCTGATCTCCTGACTATTGAATCCCCTATCATTATTGCTTTTCTAATCTTCTTCCTCCCCTCCTGTGCAGCTGAGCCACCCTTGGTGCCACGGACTTTCCTCTGGCTGCACTCCCCCGAGGAACCATCGCTCTCACCAGTATCCAAAATGGAAAACTGATTAGCAAACAAGATAGACTCAGGAGACTCCTGCACTGCCTGCCTGGTTCTCTCAGACTGCCTGGCAGTCACCCATTCCCTCTATGCCTGCATGCTCCTAACCTGCGGTATGACCACCTTCCTAAACGTGCTATCCACCTAGTCCTCTGTCTCGTGGGGTGCCCAACAGTAACTCACGCCGCCGCTCAAGTTCTGAAACCTCAAGCTTCTGCACCCGGTGACACTTCCTGCAGATGTGCTCGTCTAGCGTCTAGGACACGTGGTGCGTCCATGACTTCCCACATACCGCAGGACATACATTCCACTTGGTCAAGCTGACCTGCTATACCGTAACTTTAAAAACTTTTTATTACAATGAGAAGTAAAATAACTTACCAGTTACTCACCAATCAACTTTTTCCCCTGTACCGAAGAGAGAGGCAGCTACTGGAGGCTAAAAAAAAGTAGAAGAAAGAAAAGGACCTCTCCCTCATGCAACAAACTCCCACTTTACACTTTGTGTACTCAAATTTATTTTCTTCTTAATTTATGTTTCCCTCCTTACCAAACTCCCTCAATTACAAAACTCCCTTAACACTCTGTGCCCTCCAGCAGCACTCAATTCAGACAAGCAGCACTGAGAGTCCCTGAATTTATACTCCGAAAACAATGCTGTGTCCCCTCTGCCAGAGCTCTGCTACAGCTCAGAAACCAGTTTAAGCTAGCTATCTAATTAGCTACAGCTATTCTCAGAGCATTAGTTTAAAACTGCAAGAAACCTAACCTATCTCCATTATAAAAGCAAAATACTGCGGATGCTGGAAATCTGAAATAAAAACAAGAAACGCTGGAAATACTCAGCAGGTCTGGTAGCATCTGTGGAGAGAGAAGCAGAATTAACATTTCACGTCAGTGACCCTTCTTCAGACTAACTTACCTCTTAACTAAAACAGGAATTTCAATTAATTGCTAGATGTAAACAAAACAAAAACTAGTCTTGAGAGATTAACCCTTAAGATTCACTCACTTACCAAACTCCCCTCTTCACACTCAGTGCAGAGAGTGTGGCGTGAATGTAACTTACCACTTATCAGCCCAAGCCTGAATGTTGTCCAGGTCTTGCTGAATATGGAGAACTGCTTCAGTATCTGAAGAGCTGCGAATGATATCGTATATCATACAATCATCAGCGAACATCCCCACTGTGCTACCACCTCTGGTGGGTCAGTCCTGGACAGGACATACCCGGGGATGGTGATGGCGGTGTCTGGAACATTGTCTGCAAGGTATGATTCTGTGAGTATGACTATGTCAGGCTGTTGTTTGACTAGTCTGTGGGACAGCTCTCCCAACTTTGGAACAAACCCCCAGATGTTAGTAAGGAGGACTTTGCAGGGTCAACACAGCTGGGTTTGTTGTTTTCTATTCCTGGGTCGATGCCGGGTGTTCCATCTGGTTTTAATTCCTTTTCAACTTCTGTGTAACGGTTTTGTACAACTAACTTGCTAGGCCATTTCAGAGGGCAGTTAAGAGTCAACCAAATTGCTGTGGGTCTGGAGTCACATGTAGTTCAGACGGAGTAAGGACAGCAAATTTCCTTCCCTAAAGGGCGTTAGTGAACCAGATGGGTTTTTATGACAATCAATGGTAGTTTTATGATCACCATTACTGAGACTAGATTGGCTTTCAATTCCAGATTTTCATTAGGTTTTTTATATTCATTCGGGGAATGTGGGTGTTGCTGGCCAGGTCAGCATTTATTGCCCATCCCTAATTTCCCTTGAGAAGGTGGTGGTGAGCTGCCTTCTTGAACCGCTGCAGTCCTTGTGAGGTAGGTACACCCACAGTGTTGTTAGGAAGGGAGTTCCAGGATTTTGACCCAGCGACAGTGAAGAAACGGTGATATAGTTCCAAGTCAGGATGGTGTGTGATTTGGAGGGGAACTTGCAGGTGGTGGTGTTCCCATGCATCTGCTGCCCTTGTCCTTCTAGCTGGTAGAAGTCGCGGGTTTGGAAGGTGTTGTCGAAAGAGCCTTGGTGAGTTGCTGCAGTGCATCTTGTAGATGGTACACACTGCTGCCACTGTGCGTCAGTGGTGGAGGGTGTGAATGTTGAAGGTTGTGGATGGGGTGTCCGTCAAGCGGGCTGCTTTGTCCTGGATGATGTCAAGCTCCTTGAGTGTTGTTGGGGTTACACTCATCCAGGCAAGTGGAGAGTATTCCATCACACTCCTGACTTGTGCCTTGTAGATGGTGGACAGGCTTTGGGGAGTCAGGAGGTGAGTTATTCCCTGCAGGATTCCCAGTCTCTGACCTGCTCTTGCAGCCACAGCATTTATGTGGCTGGTCCAGTTCAGTTTCTGATCAATGGTGAGCCCCAAGATGTTGATAGTGGGAGATTCAGCGATGGTAATGCCAATGAATGTTAAGTGGAGATGATTAGATTCTCTCTTGTTTGAGATGGTCATTGCCTGGCACTTGTGTGGCGCGAATGTTACTTGATTAATTGAATTTATTAATTAATGGAATTTAAATTCCTCCAGCTGCCATGATGGGATTTGAACCTGTGTCCCAGGGTATTAGCCTGGGTATCTGTACTACTAGTCCAGTGACATTCCCCTATTCCATCGTCTCCCCATTTATTAGTCATTTGTGCTTCAAGATTATAATGCAGTTTTTTTGGGTTTGGTCAGTTTTGTCAAAAATTCAGTTTACTGTAGTTTAGGGCTGTCCAAATGAAACCATCTTAACTATTATAGAGACATAGAGTCATTTATGGAAAAAGGCCATTCGGCCCATCGAGTCCACGCCAGCTCTCCACGGAGCTATGCTGTCAGTCCCACTACCCAGCTCAATGCTCTGCAAGTATTATCTTGGCGGCTCAGTGGCGCAGTGGTTAGCACCGCAGCCTCACAGCTCCAGGGACCCGGGTTCGATTCTGGGTACTGCCTGTGCGGAGTTTGCAAGTTCTCCCTGTGACTGCCTGGGTTTCCGCCGGGTGCTCCGGTTTCATCCCACAGCCAAAGACTTGCAGGTTGATAGGTAAATTGGCCATTGTAAGTTGCCCCTAGTGTAGGTAGGTGGTAGGGAATATGGGATTACTGCAGGGTTAGCATAAACAGGTGGTTGTTGGTCGGCACAGACTCGGTGGGCCAAAGGGCCTGTTTCAGTGCTGTATCTATAAATAAATAAATAAAATAAAAAAGTAGCTCTGCAAGTCTCTTTCTCTCAGGTGGCCATCCGACTTCCTTTTGAAGTCATTGATCGTCTTCACTTCTATCAGCCTTATGGGCAGTGAGTTCCAGGTCATTACCACCCGCTTTGTAACAAAAGTGCTGCCTGGTATTCCCGCAGCATCTCTTGCCCATAACCTTCAATCTGTGACCCCTAGTCCTTGTACCATTAGTTAAAGGGAACAGTTTTTCCTTGTCTAACTTATCTAAGCCTGTCATAATCTTGCACACTTCTCTGTGTGTTGAAGTTTGTGACTTTTAGCAGTAAATCGTTCTTATCTGAAGCTGCCTGTATAGTTCCAGAATGAGGCAAGCCCTTCAACACAGAGGCATGTCCACCCAGTACCATGGAGATGAACTTTTATTTAACCTTTTAGGAAGATAAACACTTTAAAAAAAACATTTTTAATCCTTCATTCATAGGAAAATAATTATTTTAACCTTTATAACCTCTCATTATGCCGGATTCTTTCACAGTTCCTCGTACCGTTTGGCAACGCCTCCAATGGAGTTTGAACCTTCTCTGGTGTTCTCAACTGTAGAACTACCATGTGATCCAATTATTCTAATTTACTGTTCTTGCCTGCTTTGTTTTAATTTACAATCTTTTTAAATATCTCCTCTCCTCCTCTAAGTCAGCAATGCAGTCTTACCCAAGAAAGCAGACCTGTTCTTGTCCTTCTATCAATGTTGTTAAGCTGGCCAATAGAAAGTGAGCAGGAACAGCCTCAGGATTATTCATTGCTGGAATTTAAAAAAAAAAATTAGCTCACCTCTATCCTTGTACCAGCCTAAGCATACAGAATTACATTTGTATAGCGCCTTTAAAGTAGTAAAATATCCCAAGATGCTTCACAGGAGCCATTATCAAACAAATTTTGACACCGAGCCTCATAAGGAGATATTAGGACAGGAGACTGCAGCTCTTGCAGGAAAGAGAAGCGGAGAGGTTTAGGAAGGGAATTCCAGGGCTTTGGGCCTCGCCAGCTGAAGGCACGGTCGCCAATGATGGAGCAAAGAAAATCGGAGATGTGCAAGTTGTCGGAATTGGAGGAGCATTTACTATCTTGGAGGCTTGTAGGGCTGGAAGAGGTGACAGAGATCTAGATGGGAGAGGCCACAGAGGGATTTGAAAACATGGATAAGAGGTGTAAAAGTGAGGTGTTGCCAGATGGGGAGCCTGTGTAGGTCAGCCGACATAGGGGCGATGGGTGAGCAGGACTAGGTATGAGTTAGGACGCGGGCAGTAGAGTTTGCGTGAGCTTAAGTTTACAGAGGGTGCAGGGTGGGAGGCTGGCCAGGAGAGCATTGGAATACTGACACAATGCTATAGGGCAAGGTCATGGTGATAACTAAGTGTTATGTGGACTTGCATATTACATACAATACGGTACATGCTGTACTCGTTAGGAGCTCACCTGGCCTGAGGGTTCAAAGGTTAGGTAGCACATGTTGAAGAACTGTATCTGGAGAGTGAAGATGGCTGAATAAATGAATGTTGTGAGGCAAGTTAAATCTCAGTCTTGCTAGGTGTCATTACCGGAGGATCCGACAGTGGCGACGAGATCTAAAATGTTAGGTTACTGAATCGTTACAGTCGGATATGGCTTTTGGAGGATTGGAATCTGCTGGGATTAGAGGTGTAAATCTGTTTGATCCCACTGGTGAAGCCAGTGTGGTGAGTGTGCGTGACTTACATGGACAGCAGGGGCCTGTATCTCGATGGGGTGACGTCGACACAGCGAGTGCAGTGGAGGGCTTTGTTGCTGTGGAATCCTGGGGCATCGGTGAGAGCAACATTCAAAACACTTAATGGCACAGAAGAATGGGATGATTATGACAAGGCCATGGATGCATTAAACAATCATTATATGGTGAAGATGAATCTGACATTTCAGTGACAATTTTTGTGGCAGATAAAGCAGACAGGTGGGGAAACTGTTGCACAGTTTGTCAATAGATAGCGTCAAGCATCTATGGATGTAATTATGGAAATGATTCGGATAATTAGCTCAGGGATCACGTTGTACAAAGTTGATGGTCAAACTACTTGAAGCACAAATTGCTTGAAAAAGATGCATTAACATTGGCGGAAACATTGAGGGTGGCAGCTTCGTTTGTTGCTGAGGAAGCTCAATTCCAGTTGATGAAGTTGGATGCAGACATCCTGGAGCAAACTCAAGCCAAGTGAACAAGTACATCCTCCAGAGAGCAATGTAGGAGTAGCCCGAGTTGGAGGGAGAAAGTGCACTTCAAATGTGGAAATTTGGGACATTTTGGGAAGGATTCTTTCTGCCCTGCTAAAAGCAAGACTTGCAGAAATGAGGAGAGGAAAGGCTGGAAAGGAAAACAGAGGACAGAGGAATGAACAAGGCAGAAATGTATGCTGAGTAGAGGATGATGGCAAGAATGATGGTGAATATGATGCGGGATACATTTTTGCAGTCAATGATGGGAAATGTGGAAAAGTTCCAGTGCTGATTGGTGTGGTGAAGGTGGCCATCCTTGTGGATTCTGGGAGTGACGGCGATGTGATTTGTGGAAAGAATAGATTAAGAGAATTGCGTGCACATCATGGAAATGTCTGAAGAAGTTGTTCCCATACACATCCAAGATACTGCTTCAAACTGTGGGATGTTTCAAGGCTGTTGTGCAAGTATGTGATGAAAAGGTAGATGCAGAATTTGTGGTCATCGAAGTAAAAGGGGAACAACCCATGAGCGGAGAGATGGCTTAAGCTTTAGGGTGTTGCATATTCGATTGAAGGTGAACTTGATGAAGTCGTATGTCGAACTGAAGGAAGAGTTCAAACCTGTCTCTTACCATTTCCTCATTGCCCATGATAATTTCTCCTGTATCTGCCTCTAAGGGACCAACGTTTACTTTAGCAACTCTCCTTTTTATATACTTTTAAAAGCTATTACAATCTGTTTTTATATTTTTGGCTAGTTTTACTTTCATTTTCTATTTTTCCCTTTTTATCAACCTTTTGGTTGCCCTTTGCTGTTTTCTAAAACACCCCCAGTCCTACTATTTCAATCATCAGTAAAGTGATGGAAGGTGTCATCAACAGTGCCATCAAGTGGCACTTACTTAACAATAACCTGTTCAGTGATGCTCAGTTTGGGTTCTGCCAGGGCCACTCAGCTCCTGACCTCATTACAGCCTTGGTTCAAACGTGGACAAAAGAGCTGAACTCAAGAGGTGAGGTGAGAGTGACTGCCGTTGACATCAAGGCAGCATTTGACCGAGTATGGCATCAGGGAGCACTAGCAAAACTGAGGGCAATGGGAATCAGGGGGAAAACCCTCCGCTGGCTGGAGTCATACCTAGCGCAAAGGAAGATGGTTGTGGTCATTGGAGGTCAATCATCTGAGCTCCAGGACATCACTGCAGGAGTTCCTCAGGGTAGTGTCCTAGGCCCAACCATCTTCATCAATGACCTTCCTTCAATCATAAGGTCAGAAGTGGGGATATTCGTTGATGATTGCACAATGTTCAGCACCATTCGTGACTCCTCAGATACTGAAGCAGTCCGTGTAGAAATGCAGCAAGACCTGGACAATATCCAGGCTTGGGCTGATAAGTGGCAAGTAACATTTGCGCCACACAAGTGCCAGGCAATGACCATCTCCAACAAGAGAGAATCTAACCATCTCCAATTGACATTCAACTGCATTACCATTGCTGAATCCCCCACTATCAGCATTCTAGGGGCTACCATTGACCAGAAACTGAACTGGAGTAGCCATATAAATACCGTGGCTACAAAAGCAGGTCAGAGGCTAGGAATCTTGAGGCGAGTAACTCACCTCCTGACTTCCCAAAGCCTGTCCACCATCTACAAGGCACAAGTCAGGAGTGTGATGGAATACTCTCCACTTGCCTGGATGGGTGCAGCTCCAACAACACTCAAGAAGCTCAACACCATCCAGGACAAAGCAGCCCACTTGATTGGCACCCCATCTACAAACATTCACTCCCTCCACCACTGACGCACAGTGGCAGCAGTGTGTACCATCTACAGGATGCAGTGTAGCAATGCACCAAGGCTCCTTAGACAGCATCTTCCAAACCTGCGACCTCTACCAACTAGAAGGACAAGGGCAGCAAATACATGGGAACACCACCACCTGCAAGTTCCCCTCCAAGTCACACAGCATCCTTACTTGGAACTATATCGCCGTTCCTTCACTGTCGCTGGGTCAAAATCCTGGAACTCCCTTCCTAATAGCACTGTGAGTATACCTACCCCAAATATTCTAGGGACTGCAGCGGTTCAAGAAGGCAGCTCACCACCACCTTCTCAAGGGCAATTAGGGATGGGCAATAAATGCTGGCCTGGCCAGTGATGCCCACATCCCATGAATGAATAAATTAAAAAAAAAATTGCAACATTATAGATTCTTTTAATCTAATACTCTCCTTAACTTTGCTAGTAAGCAATGGATGGATCTTTCTCGCTGAGTTTCTGTTTTTTAATGGAATGTATTTTTGTTGAACATTTTGAATTGTTTCTTTAAATGTTTTCCACTCTTTATTTACCACTATAGCTTCTAGTTTATTTACTCAATCAACGATAGCCAACTCTCCGCTCATAGCTATGTAATTGCCTTTGTTTAAGTTTAAGTTGAAGATTCTTGTTTGTGATTGGAGTATGTTGCTTTCAAACTTAATATGGAATTCAATTGTATTATGATCACTTTTCCCCAGAGGATCTTTTACTATGAGATTACAAATTAAACCTGCCTCATTATACAGCACTAGATATAAGATAGCTTTATCCCTAGTTGGTTCCACCACATATTGTTGCAGGAAACTGTCATGCAAACATTGTACAAACTCATCTTCCAGACTACCATTGCCAGTTTGATTGGTCCAGTCTATATGAAGCTTAAAGTCCTGCATAAAATATTCCCTTTGGCACAAGCTCCAATTATTTTTTGCTTAATGCTTTATCCAATGATATATCTGCTGTTAGTGGGCCTCCAAACTACTCCCACCACGATGTGATTTCTGACACTTGTTATTCCTAATCTCTACCCATACTGATTCTACTTCCTGATCTTCTGAGCTAAGGTCCTTTCTCACTACTGTCCTTATGTCATCTTTTACTATTGAGGCTACTCTTCCTATGTCTCCATTCCGTCTGTCTTTTTGAAATGCTGTGAACCCTAGAATATTTGGCTGGGGTTTTACCCACCCCGGGGCGATGTGCTGGGAAGTGACTTTGCCAGTAAAATGCCTGGGGGGGCAACCTCAGGTGGTTCCCCAATGCAGTCATGCCACTTTGAAAGTTTCCCAACGGCGGGAACAGCAGTGACTCAGCCGCCTGCTGACCATAGGAAAGACAGCCAATTTGAATAATTAAAGTCCCGATTAAGGGCTATTTTTCCCCGTCAGCGATCAGTCCCCTGCTATGTGGGGAGACTGCCAGCTGCATGGAGGTGGCCTCCCAGCAGTTTCCCGGGTGAAGGGATAACCATTGGAATGAGAGGCTCCATGGCCCAAGGAAGGGGGCCTGCACGGCTCCCGCGGTCCAAACGTTTCCTCTGGAGGGGTTACCCCTCCAATCGGCAGGGCTTGCCTGCTTGGTCTTGGCAAAATAGATTCCCTGGCACCCCTGTGAGGGCTCCTCAAAATGGAGGCATCCTTGCGTTCTCCTTGCTGCCTCAACAGCGGCCACCATCTCGGTGGTGCTGATGAGGTTACAGAGCTCCCAGCCCTCTGATTGGACTGTCAGCATGGAAGGCCCGCATGCCTGACTTAACTGGCCGCCTCCCTGCCTTAACTGGCTGCCTCCCCTGCCTGCCATTTGTTTATGAGACGGCCCTAACAATATCGCTGTCTCACTTCCACCCTCTGCCCACGAAGCATGCTGCCTGCTTTACGTCCCAACGTCGGGACTTCATCATGCCAATAAAATCTCGTCCTTTATTTCACAGCCTTGGTCACCTTGTAACCATGTCTCTGTAATGGCGATTTGATCTAAACCATTTATTTCAATTTGTTCCACTAGTTCATCTACCTGATTACGAATGCTTTGTGCATTCAGATAAAGAGCCTTTAATTTTATTTTTTTAACTACTGTTCTTTGCATGGACTTGTTTCACTGATGCCCAATTACTGTTAAACTCTCTGTCCCTTCCTGTCCCACTCTGCTTGTCTTTACCCAAATCGCTACTACTGCTCCATTAACTCTTTAAATTTCAAAATCTCCCTTCACCTGACCCCTCCCCACCCCCAACCACCTTTTAGTTTAAAGCCCTATCCCTAGTTATAGGATTCTCCAGGACACTGATCCAAGCTTGGTTTAAGTGGAGCCCATCCCAACGGAACAGCTCCCTCTTTCCCAGTACTGGTGCCAGTGCCCCATGAATCGAAACCCCTCCTCTTCCCACACCACTCTGAGCCACGTGTTTAATTCTTTAATATGCTTGACCCTATGCCAATTGGTGGGTGGCTCAGGTAACAATCCAAAGATTATTACCTTTGAGGTTTTAATTTGGATCCTCACACCTCGAGCGCTCTCAGCAGAACATCATTTCTAGTTTTACCTATGTCGTCAGTTCCTATGTGGACCACAACAACTGGATCCTCCCCTCCCACTCCAACTTTGTCTCCAGCCTCGAGCAGATGTCCTTAAGCCTGGCAACACAAGCTTTGGAGCACCCGGTCATGCTGAAGAGAATGGTATCTATCCCTCTGACGATACTATCCCCTATCACATTGCTTTTCACTCCCCACTCTTGATTGGCTTCCTGCACTATGGTGCTATAGTCAATTTGCTCATTCACTCTGCAGTCTCCATAGCAATTTAGGCCAAAAATGTTCTGGCAAATATTCAAGGCTACAGGAATGGAAAACTAGTTTAATCGAGCAATGTTCCTTAGGGTTGTGGGTTCAAGTTCCCACTCCAGGACTTGAGCACAAAAATCAAAGCTGACACTCCAGTGCAGTAGTGAGGGAGCGCTGCACTGTTGGAAGTGCTGTCTTTTGGATGAGATGTTAAACCAAGGCCCCGGCTGCGCTCTCAGGTGGATATGAAAGATCCCATGGCACTATTTTAAAGAAGAGCAGGGGAGTTATCCCCAGTGTCCTGGCCAATATTTGTCCCTCAATCAACATCACACAAATAGATTATTTGGTCATTATCACATTGTTGTTTGTGGGAGTTTGCTGTATGCAATTTGACTGCTGCGTTTCCTACATTACAACAGTGACTATACTTCAAAAGTACTTCATTGACTGTAAGGTGCTTTGGAATATCCTGTGGTCATAAAAGGTGCTATATAAATGCAAGTCTTTCTTTTAGGGCAGGGTCTGTCTTGTCAGTAGCAGGAATGGACAAGAATATTTTTGTTCTGTAGGGGTAGATCATACAGTCTGTTTCCTTTCTGTTTCTGGATTATCCTGGTGCTCTAAGATTTAATTAAATGGCTAAATTATAAATCCTGTACTGATGCTATTGATCTTTTAATAGGACTTTAAAGATGATGTGAAGCGTTTTCAAATGATGTTCAGGCGTTCAGCCAGCACAGAGTTGTTTGTGGTTGTTGGGAATCATGATATTGGCTTTCATCATGAGTAAGTATAACTGCAGACAATAATTACTGCATCCAAATTGATGGGAGCTATTGGAATCAGTGTTTCTGTTTGCCTGTCGATCTACTGTCTATAAATAAGAACATATCAGAAATACTTCACCCAGTTATGCCAAATTTGTTATCTTGGGCTCAAGTGATAAATGCCTCAAACCAGTCTCAAATATTTTTGACCTGAACCAAGCCCCCTCAGAAGATTCAAACGATCTATCATACATTATGTCTGGCAGCATCTGTGGAGAGAGAAGCAGAGTTAATGTTTCAGGTCACTGACCTGAAACGTTAACTCTATTTCTCTCTCCACAGATGCTACCTGACCTGTTGAGCAGTTCCAGCATTTTCAGTTTTTATTTCAGATTTCCAGCATCTGCTGTATTTTGCTTTTATCATACATTAAAGTTTCGCCGTATCTTTTTGCTCCCCACACCCCTTTAAAGATGACTATTTTTTAAAAGCGAACTCACCTACTGTTAAGTTTGTTTCAACACAGCTGCTGTATATTTTTTTTAAAAGTTGCTGTTGGTATCTCCTTGTTTTTGTTAATAGAAAATTATTTAAGAAGTTTCAAAAATGGATCAGTGCTGGGACCTTTGCTCTTTGTATTATATATAAATGATTTGGAGGAAAATGTAGCTGGTCTGATAAGTAAGTTTGCGGATGACACAAAGGTTGGTGGAGTTGTGGATAGTGATGAGGATTGTCAGAGACTACAGCAGGATATAGATCAGTTGGAGACTAGGGCGGAGAAATGGCAGATGGAGTTTAATCTGGACAAATGTGAGGTAATGCATTTTGGAAGGTCTAATACAGGTGGGAAGTATACAGGAAATGGCAGAACCCTTAGGAGTATTGACAGGCAGAGAGATCTGGGCGTACAGGTCCACAGGTCACTGAAAGTGGCAACGCAGGTGGATAAGGTAGTCAAGAAGGCATACGGCATGCTTGCCTTCATCGGTCGGGGCATAGAGTATAAAAATTGGCAAGTCATGCTGCAGCTGTACAGAACCTTAGTTAGGCCACACTTAGAATATTGCGTACAATTCTGGTCGCCACACTACCAGAAGGATGTGGAGGCTTTGGAGAGGGTACAGAAGAGGTTTACCAGGATGTTGCCTGGTCTGGAGGGTATTAGCTATGGGGTGAGGTTGGATAAACTCGGATTGTTTTCACTGGAACGACGGAGGTGGAGGGGCGACATGATAGAGGTTTACAAAGTTATGAGTGGCATGGACAGAGTGGATAGTCAGAAGCTTTTTCCCAGGGTGGAAGAGTCAGTTACTAGGAGACATAGGTTTAAGGTGAGAGGGGCAAAGTTTAGAGGGGATGTGCGAGGCAAGTTCTTTACACAGAGGGTGGTGAGTGCCTGGAACTTGCTGCCGGGGGAGGTGGTGGAAGCAGGTACAATAGCGACATTTAAGAGTTATCTTGACAAATACATGAATAGGATGGGAATAGAGGGATATGGTCCTCGGAAGTGCAGAAGGTTTTAGTTTAGTCAGGCATCAAGATCGGCGCAGGCTTGGAGGGCCGAATGGCCTGTTCCTGTGCTGTACTGTTCTTTGTTCTTTGATATTTAAAAAATAAAACTGCTGGAGGGAATCAATCCTCGGGTGGCTGCAAGAGAATTTTGGCACAGTGAGGAGAAGTAGCACATTATCCTGAGAATTTCAAAATTCAATTCCTGTTTGAATTAAACTTAAACAGTAGTGGGTGAGAGAGCAGTGTGGTAATCCAGGAGGTGATTGGCTCCATATCTGGCAGGTAATACACAGGACCTCAGCAGTTTCAGGAGATCAACCATGAATTAAATTCATCAAGATTAAATTTTTAAAGTAATTCTACTAAGAAAGTAAAATGTTGTTCTTGATGCCAGTTTAGCGATGTGTAGGTAGACACCATGATTTCGTAACATAGGGAGAGGAGTTGGCTGTTCAGCCTCTTGAGTCTGTTCTGCCGTTCAGTTAGATCATGGCTAATTTGTATCTTGACTCCCATCTACCTGCCATGGTTCTGTAATCCTGAATACCTTTACCTAACAAAAAATCTGTCTATCTCAGTTTTGAAGGATGTCATGGAGCAACTACAGGAAATTCTTCTGGGGGAGGGTGCACAGCCAGAACACCGACATAGGTAGGAAGGGGGATGAGGTCCTGAAAGCAGATTTTCGGGAGTTAGGAAGGAGATTAAAAAGCAGGACCTCAAAAGCAGTAATCTCAGGATTACTCCCAGTCCCATGTGCAAGTGAGCATAGGAATAGGAGAATTGAGCGATTGAACTGGTGTAGGAGGGAAGGCATCAGATTTCTGAGACATTGGGACCGGTTCCGGGGCAGGTGGGACCTGTACAAGATGGACGGGTTGCATCTTAGAAGGACTAGGATGAATATCCTCTCTGGGAGATTTGCTGGTGCTATTGGGGAGGGTTTAAATTAGATTGGCAGGGGGATGGGAACCCGAGAGGGAGCTCAGATTGGAGGGAAGGAAAGCTGGTAACTTGTCAAGGGGTGTGGGAACCAGGAGGAAATATCAGAGGAATACCAAGGTGCACAAAATACTGAGAGAGATAGATAGCACTAGAGTAGGGAATAGTTATTAGTTGGGGTCAGAGTAAGAGAGAAGGTAATAAAGTCTGAATCAGGGTTAATGTGCATGTATGTGAATGCACGGAGTGAGGTTAATAAGACTGGTGAGGTACAGGCGCAGATTGCCATGTGGAAATCTGATGTTGTGGCTCTAACAGAGACCTGGCTCAAAGAAGGGCAGGACTGGGTGTTAAATACTCCTGGATACAAGCTGTTCAGGAAAGATAGGAATGGGAATAAAGGGGGAGGGGTGACGGTATTGATTAAGGAGAGCATTGGAGTGCTGGAAAAAAACGATGTCCCAGAGGGGCCGAGGACAGAATTAATTTGGCTAGAGCTAAGGAACAAAAAAGGTGCAGTTACATTGCTCAGTGCAGTCTATAGGCCACTAACTAGTGGGAAGGACATGGAGAAACAAATTTGCAAGGAAATTACAGAGAGGTGCAAAAATTATAGATTAGCTATAATGGGGGACTTCAATTTTTATTTTATTTTATTTTAAAAAAAGTTTATTTAGAGATACAGCACTGAAACAGGCCCTTCGGCCCACCGAGTCTGTGCCGACCATCAACCACCCATTTATACTAATCTTACATTAATCCCATATTCCTACCACATCCCCACCTTCCCTCAATTCCCCTACCACCTACCTATACTAGGGGCAATTTACAATGGCCAATTTACCTATCAACCTGCAAGTCTTTGGCTGTGGGAGGAAACCGGAGCACCCGACGGAAACCCACGCAGTCACAGGGAGAATTTGCAAACTCTGCACAGGCAGTACCCAGACATATCCAAACTCAGTTATCCAAACATAGACTGGGATAGCAGTAGTGTAAATAGCAGTGAGGGGCAAGAGTTCCTAGCTTGTGCAGGAAAACTTTCTACAGCTGTATGTTTGTCGTTCAACGAGAAAGGAGGCACTGCTAGACCATTCTTGGGAATGAGGTGGGCCAAGTGGATGAAGTATCAGTAGGAGATCATTCAGGGGACAGTGATCATTGTATCACTGATCAGTGATCAACATCCCTGGGGTTACCATTGACCAGAAACTGAACTGCAGTCACCATATAAATGGTTCCTTAAAGGCTCCTTAGACAGCACCTTCCAAGCCCGCGACCTCTACCAACTAGAAGGACAAGGGCAACAAATACATGGGAACACCACCACCTGCAAGTTCCCCTCCAAGCCACACACCATCCTGACTTGGAACTATATCGCCGTTGCTTCACTGTCACTGGGTTAAAATCCTGGAACTCCCTTCCTAACAGCACTGTGGGTGTACCTACCCCACATGGACTGCAGCGGTTCAAGAAGGCAGCTCACCACCACCTTCTCGAGGGCAAATAGGGTTGGGCAATAAATGCTGTCCTAGCCAGCGATGCCTACATCCCATGAATGAATTTAAAAAAAAGGTTTAGGCTAACTATGGAAAAGGACTAAGAACAATCCAGAGTAAGAATAATTAACGGGGGGAAAGCCAAACGGGGGTTAAGAATGAAGCTGGGCTGAATAAATTGGAGTCAAAGATTGGCAGGAAAAACAGTAGCCTAACAATGGGCTACCTTCAAAGAAGTGAGAGTTTGGGCACAGTCAAGGTATGTTCCCTCGAAGGGAAAAGGTAGGGTAAAGAAATCCAGAGCTCCCGAAGGCAAAAAAGTAGAGATTAAGATGAAGAAGAAAAAGTGTGCTTATGACAGATGCCAGGTAGAAAATACTATTGAGAACCAGGCTGAATATAGAAGGTCCAGAGGGGAAGTCATAGAGTTATACAGCACAGAAACATGCCCTTGGGCCCATCGTGTCTGTGCTGGCCATCAAGCACCTATCTATTCTATTCCCTTCTTCCAGCACTTGGCCGATAGCCTATGGTGTTTTAAGTGCTCATCTAACTACTTCTTAAATGTTGTGAGGGTTCCTGCCTCTACCACCCCTTCAGACAGTGTGTTCCAGATTTCAGCCACCCTCTGAGTGAAAAACTTTTTCCTCAAATCCCCACCAAATCTCCTGCCCCTTACTTTAAATCTATGTCCCCTGGTTATTGACACCTCCACTAAGCGAAAATGTTTCTTCCTATCTACCCTATCTATACACCTCATAATTTTGTATACCTTAATCAGGTCCCCCTCAGTCTTCTCGGCACTAAGGAAAACAACCCTAGCCTATCCAATCTCTTTTCATAGCTGAAATGCTCCAGTCCAGGCAACATCCTGGTGAATCTCCTCTGCACCCTCTCCAGTGCAATCACATCCTTCCTATAGTGTGGTGCCCAGAACTGTGCACCGTACTCCAGCTGTGGCCTAACTAGCGTTTTATACAGCTCCATTATAACCTCCCTGCTCTTATTTAGTTTAGGGATACAGCACTGAAACAGGCCCTTCGGCCCACCGAGTCTGTGCCGACCGTCAACCACCCATTTATACTAATCCTGCACTAATCCCATATTCCTACCACATCCCCACCTGTCCCTATATTTCCCTACCACCTACCTATACTAGGGGCAGTTTGTAATGGCCAATTTACCTACCAACCTGCAAGTCTTTGGCATGTGGGAGGAAACCGGAGTATTCTATGCCTCGGCTAATAGAGGCAAGTATCCCATAATGCCTTCCTAACAACCTTATCTACCTGTGCTGTTGCCTTCAATGATCTATGGACAAGTGCACCAAGAGGATGTCATGGAGCGGCTACAGGAAATTCTTCTCGGGGAGGGTGCACAGCCAGAGCACCGACATAGGTAGGAAGGGGGATGAGGTCCTGAAAGCAGATTTTCGGGAGCTAGGAGGGAGATTAAAAAGCAGGACCTCAAAAGCAGTAATCTCAGGATTACTCCCTCTGACCCTCTATACCATCCATTGTACATTCCCTTGCCTTGCTAGTCCTCTCAAAATGCATCACCTCACACTTTTCAGGATTAAATTCCATTTGCCATTGCTCTGCCCATCTTACCGGCCCGTCAATATCGTCCTGTAATCTAAGGCTTTCTTCCTCACTATTTACGACACCACCAATCTTTATGTCATCTGCAAACTTACTGATCATACCTCCTATATTCACGTCTAAATCATTAATGTACACGACAAACAGCAAGGGTCCCAACACCGATCCCTGTGGTACACTACTGGTCACTGGTCACTGGTCAATCGCAAAAGCAGCCCTCGACCATTACCCTCTGCCTCCTGCCACTAAGCCAAGTTTGGATCCAATTTGCCAAATTGCCCTGGATCCCATGGGCTCTTACCTTCTTGACCAATCTCCCATGCGGGACCATGTAGACTACATCAACTGCTTTACCCTCATCTACACACCTCCTCGAAAAATTCATTCAAATGTATTAGGTATGATCCCCCCTGACAAAGCCTTGCTGACTATCCCTGATTAATCCCTGCCTCTCCAAGTGGAGATTAATCCTGTCCCTCACAATTTTTTCCAATATTTTCCCAACCACTGATGTTAGACTCTCCGGCCTGTAATTACCTGGTTTATCCCTGCTACCCTTCTTGAATAATGGTACCACATTCACTGTCCTCCAGTCCTCTGGCACTTCTCCTGTGCCCAGAGAGGATTTGAAAATTTGTGTCTGAGCCCCTGCTATCTCCTCCCTTGCCTCACATAACAGTGTAGGATGCATCTCATCTGGGCCTGTGGATTTATCCACTTTTAAGCCCGCTAAAACCGCTAATAACTCCTCCCTTTCAATGCTAATTTGTTCAAGTATATCACAATCCCCCTCCCTGATCTCTACACCTACATCGTCCTTCTCCATAGTGAACACTGATGAAAAGTAATCATTTAAAACTTCATCTATGTCCTCCAGCTCCACACACAGATTTCCACTTTGGTCCTTAATGGGCCCTACTCTTTCCCTAGTTATCCCCTTGCCCTTAATATACTTATAAAACGCTTTGGGATTTTCCTTTATCTTGCCCGCCAGCATTTTTTCATGCCCCCTCTTCGCTCTCCTAATTACTTTTTTAAGTAGCCCTCTACACTTCCTATACTCCTCAGGGAAGTGAAAAAGCAAATAAGAGAGGAAATGAGAGAGCATGAAAAGAGACTGGCAGCTAACTCTAAAGGGAATCCCAAAGTTTTTTATCGACATATACACAGTAAAAGGGTGGTAAAAGGAGGGGTGGGCCGATTAGGGACCATAAAGGGGATTTACAAATGGAGGCAGAGGCATAGCTGAGGTATTAAATGAATACTTTGCATCTGTAATAAAAACAAGAAATGCTGAAAATACTCAGCAGGTCTGGCAGCATCTGTGGAGAGAGAAGCAGAGTTAACGTTTCAGGTCAGTGACCTTTCATCAGAACTGGCAAATATTAGAAATGTAATAGGTTTTAAGCAAATAAAGCGGGGGTGGGGCAAGAGATAACAAAAGTAAAGGTGTTGATCGCACAGGGTCACAGAGAATAACTGACTAGAAGGTCATGGAACAAAGGCAAACGGTATGTTAATGGTGTGTTGAAAGACAGAGAGAAACTGTTCCCACTAGTGAAAGGATCGAGAATGAGAGAGCACAGGTTTAAAGTATTTGGTAAGAGAAGCAAAAGTGACATGAGGAAAAACTTTTTTATGCAGCGAGTGGTGAAGATCTGGAATGCACTGTCTGAGAATGTGGTGGAGGCAGGTTCAATTGAAGCATTCAAAAGGGAATTAGACTGTTATATGAAAAGGAAGAATGTGCAGGGTTACAGGGAGAAGGCAGGGGAATGGAACTGAGGGAGTTGCTCTTTCAGAGAGCCGGTGCAGACACGATGGGTTGAATGGCCTCCTTCTACACTGTAACTATAATATACGATAACACTAAACGGTAACACTATAATATATGATATACAATCCTAGACTATGCAACCTGTCTTCGTAATTTAACCCTCTAAGCCTTGGTGTCATCCTGGTGAATCTGAGCTGCACCCCATGCAAGGCCAGTACATCCTTCCTGAGGTGGGGTGCCTTGAACTCAAAGCAATTGTCAATCTGGCTTCCGGCAGCGAACTTGCTTGAAATAAGGACGCAGGCTGTGACATTAAAACAGCACAGCGTGTGGGGAAACCAGGAATTCCGGGTTCTCAACCAGAATTGCTCCCCCACCCTCTCTCAGAACCCACTCAGTCAAGATCAAGGGCACAGATTCTAAACCAGGAAGTGTAAATTACAGCATACAGTGTAAATCATGTACAGAAAGATAAATAAAGAGAGGGAAAGAAAGTTGGTAATATGGGAGAGAGATAGAGGAGACAAAGGAAAAGTTAAAAAAAATGTGAACAACTTTTTAAAAAACTTTAACAATAATTAAAATCTGAAGGAATGAGAACCTGTTATGAATGGGGGGAAATGGAGTGGATAACTTCCACTTTTCACCTCTCAACTGACTGTAGAAGGTGTTTTTAAAACTGTTGTTATAGTCCCTGAATGTTTTAGTGGTCAAACAAATAGACAAGCAACAGGTTTTCCTGTAGGATTAAAAGGAAGATAAATTATTTATTAAGCAGTACCCGAAAATATTTGCAACCTCACCCAAGAGGGTCCAAGAGGGCAAGATGGCTCCTGGGCTGTAAGCTCCCAAGGAAGCTCCCTTGCTGTTCAACTCTATCCATGGCCATCTGCTCCCATTCTTAGTGTTTTCTCCCCCAATCTACCCTCTTAAACTGTTGAAACTCCCCTGGCTCTTTATTCAGTACATTTTAGCCCTAACTACAAGCTAACAGCTAGTTTAATGTTACCTGGGCCTACTGCCCTCCCCCAGCCATACCTGCTCTTTGTTTTCCTCATTGAGCACTCAATGAAATTGAACGTAATCCGGATGAAATTACAAAGTACAGCTGGTGATACTTTGATCTCCGATCCTGCTGTCCACACCATCCAGAGTGTCCGCGGCCACGGCGTGCGGTAAGTCCATTGTAGAGAAGAAGGAGCAGCGGAACCCGAGGGAAATAAGTCTATCACAGAGGGGAAGCCTTGCGAAAAGGTGCCCCGAACACACAAAAAGCCATGAACAGCTCCTCGGCCGCAACTTCAAAGCGCCCACGGGAGTTGGCTCGGAGAGCATCTGCAGCGCAATGTCGGCGAATTACTGCTGGTACCGGCGTCCGAGGCTGTCACTCACCTCCCGGAGGACGCGGATGAGCTTTCCCAGCGTCGATGGTGGGAACTGATGAAATGGTTTATTACCTGCACCCCCATTCCCCCCTTTCCCCCCCCTTCCCCGTCCCCCCCTTCCACTCTCACGGCTCCACTCTCATGGCTCACTCCCCCCCTCGCAACGCCCTCCCCCACCCCCTCGCAACCCCTTCCCAGCTCCCCCCTCGCACCATCTTCCCCCTGCACCCTCTTCCCCTGCACCCTCCCTTTCCCCTTACAGCCCCCTTCCCAGCTCCCCCTCGCATCCCCTTCCCTCCACCCCTCCCTCTCGCACCCCCTCCTCCCACCGGCATCCTCCTACCCCTGTTTAGGGGCCCTAACAACCCCACTGCCCTGTGGGCGTCTCGGGAGAGACCAAGGCTAAGGGAGTAAACCCTAACAGAAAATCTGGAGCGGAACCCCATAGGCGATCATGTGTCACCTTTGGCATGTTTCCGGCAGTTCCTGCAGCCATACCGGTGCTAAATGTTGTGCTCTGCACTCCTTTGGACCCCACCAGAAAGGCCGAGAGGGGGGCTTTGATGCTTGGGCAACTCTCAACCTCCATACATCCGTCCAGGCATGCGCCATGGAGAGGTCACTCCATAGTCGCCTCACAGCGACTGAAACAACACGGAAGGCAGCAGTTATGGGTTATAAGTCCAGCTCAATTGGCGTAGAGATTGGGTGCCACGGGTTGCCTTTGTCGGTGGGAGAGGTCATCGCACCTCACTGGACAGCTACCGCCCGCCTCAAACCGGGCAGCCCCCGGTCAAGAAGGTTCTGTCCCGCCACAGTCCAGCTGCTTCAATGGGTGCTTGGAGCTCAGGGTCATTGCCCGAAAAGTGGACTGCAACACCGCACCAAACAACATGAAAAAATGAAAGAAGGTACCAGCCCTTCGCTTTGCGAGCTGGAACGTCAGAACTATGTGTCCTGGCCTGTCGGAAGACCTTACACAAATCAGTGATTCTCGGAAGACCGCCATATTAACAATGAGCTCAGCAGACTCATTGTAGACATTGCAGCACTTCAGGAGACACGTCTCCCTGCGAGTGGATCTCCAACAGAGCAAGACTACACCTTTTTCTGGCAGGGTAGGGATCCTGAAGAACCAAGACAGCATGGAGTGGGCTTCGCCATCAGAAACTCCTTGCTCAGCATGGTAGAGCCTCCCTCAAATGGCTCGGAACGCATACTGTCCATCCGACTGCTCACCACCTCTGGTCCAGTACACCTACTCAGCATCTATGCTCCAACACTCTGCTCCCCACCTGAAGCTAAAGACCAGTTCTGCGAGGAACTCCATAATATCATTAGTAGCATCCCCAACACCGAACACCTGTTCCTGCTGGGGGACTTTAATGCCAGGGTTGGGGCCGACCATGACTCATGGCCCTCTTGCCTTGGGTGCTATGGTGTTGGAAGGATGAATGAGAATGGACAGAGACTGCTTGAGTTGTGTACCTATCATAACCTCTGCATCACCAACTCGTTCTTTCACACTAAACCCTGTCACCAGGTTTCTTGGAGGCACCCAAGATCGCGTCATTGGCACCAGCTAGACCTCATCGTCACAAGGCGAGCCTCCTTAAACAGTGTTCAAATCACGTGCAGCTTCCACAGTGCGGATTGCAACACCGACCACTCCCTGGTTAGACTCAGACCAAAGAAGTTGCATCATTCCAAGCAGAAGGGCCACCCGTGCATCAACACAAGCAGAATTTCTCATCCACAGTTGTTACAAAAATTTCTAAATTCACTTGTAAAAGCCCTTCAAAACACTCCCACAGGGGATGCTGAGACCAAGTGGGCCCACATCAGAGATGCCATCCATGAGTCAGCATTGACCACCTACGGCAAACGTGTGAAGAGAAATGCAGACTGGTTTCAATCTCATATTGAAGAGCTGGAACCTGTCATAGCCGCTAAGTGCATTGCACTGTTGAACTACAAGAGAGCCCCCAGCGAGTTAACATCCGTAGCACTTAAAACAGCCAGAAGCACTGCACAAAGAACAGCCAGGCACTGCGCAAATGACTACTGGCAACACCTATGCAGTCATACTCAGCTGGCCTCAGACACCGGAAACATCAGAGGAATGTATGATGGCGTTAAGAGAGCTTTTGGGCCAACCATCAAGAAGATCACCCCCCTCAAATCTAAATCAGGGGACATAATCACTGACCAACGCAAGCAAATGGACCGCTGGGTTGAGCACCACCTAGAACTGTACTCCAGGGAGAATGTTGTCACTGAGACTGCCCTCAATGCAGCCCAGCCTCTACCAGTCATGGATGAGCTGGACGTACAGCCAACAAAATCGGAACTCAGTGATGCCATTGATTCTCTAGCCAGCGGAAAAGCCCCTGGGAAGGACAGCAATACCCCTGAAATAATCAAGAGTGCCAAGCCTGCTATACTCTCAGCACTGTACGAACTGCTTTGCCTGTGCTGGGATGAGGGAGCAGTACCTCAGGACATGCGCCATGCCAATATCATCACCCTCTGTAAAAACAAAGGTGACCGCGGTGACTGCAACAACTACCGTGGAATCTCCCTGCTCAGCATAGTGGGGAAAGTCTTTGCTCGAGTCGCTTTAAACAGACTCCAGAAGCTGGCCGAGCGCGTCTACCCTGAGGCACAGTGTGGCTTTCGAGCAGAGAGATCGACCATTGACATGCTGTTCTCCCTTCGTCAGATACAGGAGAAATGCCGCGAACAACAGATGCCCCTCTACATTGCTTTCATTGATCTCACCAAAGCCTTTGATATCGTCAGCAGACGTGGTCTCTTCAGACTACTAGAAAAGATTGGATGTCCACCAAAGCTACTAAGTATCATCACCTCATTCCATGACAATATGAAAGGCACAATTCAACATCGCGGCACCTCATCAGAACCCTTTCCTATCCTGAGCGGCGTGAAACAGGGCTGTGTTCTCGCACCTACACTGTTTGGGATTTTCTTCTCCCTGCTGCTTTCACATGCGTTCAAGTCTTCAGAAGAAGGAATTTTCCTCCACACAAGATCAGGGGGCAGGTTGTTCAACCTTGCCCGTCTTAGAGCGAAAACCAAAGTACGGAAAGTCCTCATCAGGGAACTCCTCTTTGCTGACAATGCTGCATTAACATCTCACACTGAAGAGTGCCTGCAGAGTCTCATCGACAGGTTTGCGACTGCCTGCAACGAATTTGGCCTAACCATCAGCCTCAAGAAAACGAACATCATGGGACAGGACGTCAGAAATGCTCCATCCATCAATATCGGCGACCACGCTCTGGAAGTGGTTCAAGCGTTCACCTACCTCGGCTCAACTATCATCAGTAACCTGCCTCTCGATGCAGAAATCAACAAGCACATGGGAAAGGCTTCCACTGCTATGTCCAGACTGACCAAGAGAGTGTGGGAAAATGGCGCACTGACACGGAATACAAAAGTCCGAGTGTATCAAGCCTGTGTCTTCAGTACCTTGCTCTATGGCAGCGAGGCCTGGACAACGTATGTCAGCCAAGAGCGACGTCTCAATTCATTCCATCTTCGCTGCCTCCGGAGAATACTTGGCATCTGGTGGCAGGACCATATCTCCAACACAGAAGGCCTCGAGGCGGCCAACATCCCCAGCTTATACACACTACTGAGTCAGCAGCGCTTGAGATGGCTTGGCCATGTGAGCCGCATGGAAAATGGCAGGATCCCCAAAGACACATTGTACAGCGAGCTCTCCACTGGTATCAGACCCACCGGCCGTCCATGTCTCCGCTTTAAAGATGTCTGCAAACGCGACATGAAGTCCTGTGACATTGATCACAAGTCGTGGGAGTCAGTTGCCAGTGATCGCCAGAGCTGGCGGACAGCCATAAAGGCGGGGCTAAAGTGTGGCGAGTTGAAGAGACTTAGCAGTTGGCAGGAAAAAAGACAGAAGCGCAAGGGGAGAGCCAACTGTGGAACAGCCCCGACAAACAAATTTTTCTGCAGCACCTGTGGAAGAGCCTGTCACTCTAGAATTGGCCTTTATAGCCACTCCAGGCGCTGCTCCACACACCACTGACCACCTCGAGGTGCTTACCCATTGTCTCTCGAGATAAGGAGGCCAAAGAAGGAAGTCCCTGAATGTTTTAGTGGTCAAATAACAGACAAGCAACAGGTTTTCCTGTAGGATTAAAAGGAAGATAAATTATTTATTAAGCAATACCCGAAAATATTTGCAACCTCACCCACTCTCACATATGCACACACACAAGAAGAGGTAGAGATTAGAGGATAGCATACATTTAAGTCCGATTGTTGTAAAAAGAGTTCACTTTGAAATCGTCTTGGTTTTCTGGGAAGAATTTTTAACAGCGGTGTAGGCCTGGTATTCCTCTTGGTTCACTTAAGTATTGCAGACACCTTTGATTAAGACTGAGTGAGAAACCTGTTACAGTTTCTATGGTGGGGAGTTTTTAGGGTCACCTTGCAGTCTCTGCCTCTGTAGTTTAAAGATGTTACAGGCAGGGTCATCTTGGCTGGAATGGATTTCTCAGCTTCCTGGCTTTCTGTCTCTGTCTTTCAGAGAGTTCTTTAAAAAAAATCTTATCAGGCTTGGTTTCGAACAGGTGACCATAGACGCTCTCCCCTGGTGTGTTCATACAATGTTGTTGATTGTGTGACCATTGTTACACAATGGGGTTTGAATGTGGCTTATCTTGATAAAATGGTGTATGTCCCACCTATTATATTGACTTTGAACCCGGAGTGTCTCTGTCTGCAAAGGCCTTTATCGACCCAATTCTTGAAGATAGGACCATTTAGCATTGAATGGACTGTTTAGCATTTTAATGTGGTCAAGAAGGCATACGGCATGCTTTCCTTCATCGGACGGGGTATTGAGTACAAGGGTTGGCAGGTCATGTTACAGTTGTTTAGGACTATGGTTCGGCCACATTTGGAATACTGCGTGCAGTTCTGGTCGCCACATTACCAAAAGGATGTAGATGCTTTGGAGAGGGTGCAGAGGAGGTTCACCAGGATGTTGCCTGGTATGGAGGGCGCTAGCTATGAAGAGAGGTTGAGTAGATTAGGATTATTTTCATTAGAAAGACTGAGGTTGAGGGGGAACCTGATTGAGGTGTACAAAATCATGAGAGGTATAGACAGGGTGGATAGCAAGAAGCTTTTTCCCAGAGTGGGGGATTCAATTACTAGGGGTCACGAGTTCGAAGTGAGAGGGGAAAAGTTTAGGGGGGATACGCGTGGAAAGTTCTTTACGCAGAGGGTGGTGGGTGCCTGGAACGCGTTGCCAGCGGAGGTGGTAGACGCGGGCACGATAGCGTCTTTTAAGATGTATCTAGACAGATACATCTTTGTTCTTTGTTCTTTATACATGAATGGGCAGGAAGCAAAGAGATACAGACCCTTAGAAAATAGGCGACATGTTTAGATAGAGGATCTGGATCGGCGCAGGCTTGGAGGGCCGAAGGGCTTGTTCCTGTGCTGTAATTTTCTTTGTTCTTTGTTCTTATCCCCCAGGACTAGTCCAGGCATGATGATGAGTTTAGTCTACAACAGTCATGATGTGTATTTGCATTACAGGAGAGGTCACCTGACCTCTTACTCCAACTTGCCTGCAGTAAAAGTATGTCAATTTTTTGCAGTTTAGTTCATCAGTTCATTCCAATTCACTCTCGTTCATAACAGTTCCTTCCTTGAGCGTGACACCCCCCCATAAAAAGGAGAAAAAAAATGAATTTCCTTGGTATTTCACTTTTTGTTCATTTTTTTTGTAAGGAATGTAAGAACACACATTCTACATGCATTCGTCTTAGGCATTCCTCAGATTTACTGTCATTAGTCTTTCACAGTTTCCTGGTGGCATAGTATTTAACTTCTGGACAGTGCGTCTGCGATGACAGTGTTTTTCCCAGAAATGTGTGTGATTTTCAAGTAAAATGGCTGGAGGAATAAACTCTATCTGAACAGTCTGGCGTTGTTAGCTTTGAATTTCTCGAAAAAGGTTAGTGGGCTGTGGTCAGCATATCCCAGAATTTCCCTGTTTACTGACATAAACTTTGAAATGTTGAAGGGCAACAGAAGTCCCAATGTTTCTTTTTCAATGGTGAGATATTTATGTTGATGTGAATTCAGTTTTTTGAAAAAGAGCCAATTGGCCTGACAATGCCTGAGTTGTCATATTGGAGTAAGACTGCTGCTATTCTACTCCTACATCGCTGACTCCAATAGCCACCTTAAAGGATCTGTTGAAATTTGGGGTTGCTTTGGGGTTCATTTGTTAAAATTGCCTTCAACTTTTCAAAAGCCATCTGGCACTGTTCTGACCACACTATCTTAGCATTTTTCTTTAATAGGTCAGTTAAGGGGGCAGGTAGGGTGCTGAAGTTGGAAACACATTTTCTGGGGAAACCACACATCCACAGGAATTGCATTATTTCTCTCTTGGTCTTGGGAATGGAGAAATCTATTAGGGCTTGTACTTTTGCTGTCCTTGACAACACCCTATCTTGGCCTACAACATATCCTAATTAAGTCACTTTGGCCTTAGTGAACTCACTTTTAGCTAAGTTGGCCACTAGGGTAAGACCCTAAAATAGTCCTTTTTAATAGTTTAGGTGGTCTTCCTAGGTGTCACTAGAGACCAACAGGTCACCCAGGTAGACGACACACTTGTTTAAACCAGCTGCCACCTGATGCCTCAATTTCTGAAATGTTGCCGGGGCAACTCGAATGGCATGACTTTACATTGGAATAAGTCATCGGGTGTTACAAAAGCTGAGATTTCTTCTTGGGTGGTCATGTGGACTTGCCAGTATCTTTTTAATAAATCAATTTTATTGATGTAGTGGAGTTGCCTACTCAGTCAATCTTCTTCATCTTTGGCCTCCTTGTCTCAAGAGACAATGGGTAAGCGCCTAGAGGTGGTCAGTGGTTTATGGAGCAGCGCCTGGAGTGGCTATAAAGGCCAATTCTAGAGTGACAGACTCTTCCACAGGTGCTGCAGATAAAATTGGTTGTCAGGGCTGTTACACAGTTGGCTCTCTCCTTGCGCTTCTGTCTTTTTACCTGTCAACTGCTAAGTCTCTTCAACTCACCACTCTTTAGCTCCACCTTTATGGCTGTCCGCCAGCTCTGGCGATCACTGACAACTGACTCCCATGACTTGTGATCAACGTCACAGGACTTCATGTCGCGTTTGCAGACGTCTTTAAAGCGGAGACAGGGACGGCCGGTGGGTCTGATACCAGTGACGAGCTCGCTGTACAATGCGTCCTTGGGGATCCTGCCATCTTCCATGCGGCTCACATGGCCAAGCCATCTCAAGCGCCGCTGGCTCAGTAGGGTGTATATGCTGGGGATGTTGGCCGCCTCGAGGACTTCTGTGTTGGAGATATGGTCCTGCCACCTGATGCAGAGGATTCTCCGGAGGCAGCGAAGATGGAATGAGTTGAGATGTCGCTCTTGACTGACATATGTTGTCCAGGCCTCGCTGCCGTAGAGCAAGGTACTGAGGACACAGGCTTGATACACTTGGACTTTTGTGTTCTGTGTCAGTGCACCATTTTCCCACACCCTCTTGGCCAGTCTGGACATAGCAGCGGACGCCTTTCCCATGTGCTTGTTGATTTCTGCATCGAGAGACAGGTTACTGGTGATAGTTGAGCCTAGGTAGGTGAACTCTTGAACCACTTCCAGAGCGTGGTCGCAGATATTGATGGATGGAGCGTTTCTGATGTCTTGTCCCATGATGTTTCTTTTCTTGAGGCTGATGGTTAGGCCAAATTCATTACAGGCAGCCGCAATCCTGTCGATGTGTCTCTGCAGGCACTCTTGTGTGTGGGATGTTAATGCAGCATCATCAGCAAAGCGGAGTTCCCCGATGAGGACTTTCCGTACTTTGGTCTTTGCTCTAAAATGAGCAAGGTTGAACAACCTGCAACCTGATCTTATGTGGAGGAAAATTTCCTCTTCTGAAGACTTGAACGCATGTGAGAGCAGCAGTGAGAAGAAGATCCCAAACAGTGTGGGTGCGAGAACACAGCCCTGTTTCACGCCACTCAGAATAGGAAAGGGGTCTGATGAGGTGCCGCTATGCTGAATTGTGCCTTTCATATTGTCATGGAATGAGGTGATGATACTTAGTAGCTTTTGTGGACATCCGATCTTTGCTAGTAGTCTGAAGAGACCACGTCTGCTGACGAGGTCAAAGGCTTTGGTGAGATCTATGAAGGCAATGTAGAGGGGCATCTGTTGTTCGCGGCATTTCTCCTGTAGCTGACGAAGGGAGAACAGAGTGTCAATGGTCGATCTCTCTGCTGAAAAGCCACACTGTGCCTCAGGATAGACACACTCAGCCAGCTTCTGGAGTCTGTTTAAAATGACTCGACCGAAGACCTTCCCCACTATGCTGAGCAAGGAGATTCCACAGTAGTTGTTGCAGTCACCATGGTCACCCTTGTTCTTATAAAGGATGATGATATTGGCATCACACATGTCCTGTGGTTCTGCTCCCTCATCCCAGCACAGGCAAAGCAGTTCATGGAGTGCTGACAGTATAGCAGGCTTGGCACTCTTGATTATTTCAGGGGTAATGCCGTCCTTTACAGGGGCTTTTCCACTGCTAGATAGCTCGAGAATCAATGGCATCACTGAGTTCCGATTTTGTTGGCTGTTCGTCCAGCTCATCCATGACTGGCAGAGACTGGGCTGCATTGAGGGCGGTCTCAGTGACAACATTTTCCCTGGAGCACAGTTCTAGGTAGTGCTCCACCCAACGGTCCATTTGCTTGCGTTGGTCAGTGATCAGTTCCCCTGATTTAGACTTGAGGGGGGCGATCTTCTTGATTGTTGGCCCAAAAGCTCTCTTAATAACATCATACATTCCTCTGATGTTTCCAGTGTCAGAGGCCAGCTGAATACGACTGCATAGGTGTTGCCAGTAGTCATTTGCACAGCACCTGGCTGTTCTTTGTGCAGCGCTTCTGGCTACTTTAAGTGCTACGGATGTTAACTTGCTGGGGGCTTTCTTGTAGTTCAACAGTCAATACAGTCTTCTATTTGGGGAATTAATCATGAATATGTTCCTGTTACTGCATTAACTTTGTGGTAGTCCATACAGAGTCTTTTTGATTCGTCAGCTTTGGGGACTAATACGATGGGTGAACTCCAGCTGCTCTGACTGAGTTCAATTAGATCATTGTCCAGCATGTACTAGATTTCTTTATGGATTTGAGCCAATTTGTCAGGGCTCAGTCTATGTGGGTGTTGTTTTATAGCTGGGGTTTCTCCTACATCTACATTGTAAATAAAGATGCTCAACTGGGTTTGTCCTTGCCAACTTCCTCAAATTCTCTTAACAGTGTTGCTAGGTCCTTTCTTTGTTTGTTAATCAAATAGTTCCATACTGTGTTACGACTGAGGTGGGAGGAGTGCACTGTTTTTCTAGTTCCAGTTCTCCACAGGTCACAACATATATTTAAATGTTTACCCAGTTACTGATACGGTCAATAATAGACTCTATTTTTATCCCAGAATAAAATACACCAGCCAAGTTTCTTTAATAAACAACAAAATTATCAGTTTATTATAAAACAAGACTTAACCAGTAAGGAAGCAAAGCATCAACACACATAGATTGAAAGTTCGTTTTTTACCTTAACCACACACACACACGCACATCGGTTAACCGAAAAATAGAGATTTTCTCTTTGGAGCTCTGTTACAAAAAAAGGGCAAAAAAGAATACTTTGGCCAAATACTTGCTAATTCTTGAAGAAAAAAGTAAAGATATAGAAAGATGTCAGTTGTCCCTTTTTGGTTTGGCTTCCCAAATACACGTAGACGGCTGTCACTGGGATATTTCTAGAACAGTTCTTTTCAGGCGATGTTGAGGATCAGTTTGGCAGGCTTTTCAGGAGAAATGTGGCATCAGTTTCTCTATTTCTTACACTTGATTCCCAAAGACATGGAAAAATTGGTAGCCAATGGAAGAGATGGAAGAGGGTGCTGATAGTGACTGCTCTCTTGGCTGGTTTTCTCCAACTGCCTCCAAAACAGTTCACACCTCAACACACTGTCCAAAGCGAAACCAAAAACAATATCTCAAGTGTCAAGCCTCCTGACCCCTATAAATCTTGACCAGTCACTTCTCTGTAAATATCTCCCCTTAGTCCAAGGTGCCTGTTGTTTATCTTAATTGGTGACAGGTGGTCTCCAATAGAGGTTGTTTTTAACACTCCTTGATTCTTCCAGTGTTTTCAGTGGTGTCCTTTCAATGAACTGTCAACAACAAAGCAAAGTCCAACTTCTATGAAATCTTCAGCCTTCTCCACAAATCCATCCCCACAAATTAAATAGAAGTCCTCAAAAAAAGATACTTAACAAAAACTATAGAAGCACTTTTTTAACAACTGTCTCTATTCTCCCTAAGATTTCTGTGTTGTCCAATTTCACAGTAGAGGGTTATGTTCCCTTCTTCTAGTTCTTTGTCACTATTGTTTCTCTCCTCCACTGTTCTGATTGCCTGACGTATATTCACTGGTTTGTCTGGTTCCTGATTTTGGTATCGCTTCAACATATTTATGTGGCATAGTGTGTGTTTGTTTCTTTCTGCTGTCTGGGGTGGTAATCAGGTAATTTACTTCACAGATCTTTTTCTCCACACTGTATGAGTCACTAAATCTTGCTTTCACCTTGTAATGACAACAGTACCAGTACCTGGTCCCCTGGTTTTAATGCTTGAGCTTCAGCACTTTTGTCTGCCTGCCTTTTCATGTTCTGCTGAGAAGCTTTAAGGTGTTCTTTCGCCACAGCACAGGTTGTAAAAAGTCACTTGTGAAAAGCTGAGACGTAATTTAGCAATGAGGTTTCCTGCCTTTGATCTCAAAGTTTTTCTTTGATCAATTTAAGGGGGCCTCTTACCTCGTGCCCATAAATTAATTCAAATGGACTGAATCCTGTGGGTTCATTGGGTGAGTCTCTGGTGGCAAACAGCTAACCATTTATCCCAATCGTGGGGGTATTCACAACAATAGGCTCTGATCATGGTTTTCAGCATTTGGTGGTATCTTTCCAGAGCCCCTCGTGATTGTGGGTGATACGCTAAAGATTTTAGCTGTTTGATGCTGAGGGTATGTATGATTTCTTGGAATACCCTGGACATAAAATTAGATCCCTTGATCTGATTGGATCTCTTTGGGCAGTCCAGATCGGGTGAAAAGCTGGGTCTGCCCCTTGGCCATGGCTTTGGCTGTAGTTTTTCTCAAGGGTTTGACGTCTGGAAATTGGGTGTCCGTCTCCATGATTGTTCCAAGGTATTGGAGGCCTGTCCTAGTTCTGGGTAATGGTCCCACGCAATCTACCAGAACTGTGCTGAAGGGTTTTTCGAAAGCAGGGATGGGTATTAATGGAGCAGGCTTGATTGAAGGTTGTGGTTTCCCAACCACTTGGCAGGTATGGCAGGTCCTACAAAAGCTAAGCACATCTTTGTGGTGATGAGGCCAATAAAAGTTCCAGTTGATCCAGGCCTGGATCTTTCAGATGCCCATGTGCCCAGCCATTGGGATTTCATGGGCAATTTTCAGGATTTCCCCACGATATTTGGGGGGAACTAAATTTGGTGGCCCACTGTTCACTCTTCCTCTGCAGGTTGCTGCAGAGGTCCCATTTCCTCATCACTACCCCATTTTTAAACTAATAGGATTCAGGCACTTTCTCTGCTTCCGCCTCAGAACGGGCGGTCTGGGCTATTCTTTTTAAATCAGTGTCTGCCTGCTGAGCTTCAACCAAGGAGGATCAACTGTACACCACCTTCTCTGCTGATTCTCCAAAAAAAGTTGCAACCAGACAGACCTCTGGGAGCTCTGGCTTAATTACAGGCTCAGCTCTCCCTGGTGGAGCTTGTCTAGCCATGGGCCTGGTTACTGCACAGTCAGGGAATATTCCAAGGACTTCCTCTTGTATCTGTTCCATCGCCTTGGCCTCATTTGGCTCGTCTAAGACTACTGGGGCTGCTACCACCCTACCCTCAGCCAAATCATTGCCAAGCAGTAAATCTATTCCAGCCACAGGCAGACTAGGAACAATCCCTATTGTAACTGGTCCAGAGACTAGGTTACATTGTGGAACCGATATAGGGGTACGGACATGTACCCGTCTTCAATGCTTTTTACCAGAACCTTCGCCTTTAGCGAGCTCTCTGGTAGGAAGTTCATGCCTTTATTTAGCATTAAGGGTTGAGTGGCCCCTGTATCCCTGAGCAGGACAACTGGCTTTCTTGTCTCGTTAAAGGGCTACGAGGACACCTTTCCATTTAAAACAAAATCCTGGTAACCCTCAGAAATGTTTCCTGTTTCTGCCACAGGCAAGCTATGGCAGTATTCTTTGAGGGGATTCATCACCATGGTTAGGGCCACAGGCTTGTCTGCCATGCCACCTTCTATGGCATCCTTTCCCTGGGCTGGCCTTTTGAATCCTGACAAAACCTACTAGCATCCCTTCAACTGCCAGCAGTTGGTTTTCACATGCCCTGTTTTATGACCATGAGAACACATGGGTCTGTGGAAAACATTCCTACCCTCTGTGCTTTCTTTCCTGACTTGCAGAGGGCTTTCTGCGTTTTCACTCTTTTCCCTTTCACTGGCACCCCACTTTTGTCACTATCCCACTTTCTGGCCATCCCGGACCTCTGGGGATTATTATGGAAGGATTTCCTTGATAAAAGGATTTATGTATGAACTCATACTCATCTGCCATTGCAGCCGCTTCTCTCACCCTTGTGGCCCTTTGTTCCTCAATATGGGCCCTTATGTTAATAGGAATACTATTTTAAAATTCTTTTAACAGAATCACCTCGTGCAAATTCTCATATGAAAGGTCTAACTTGAGAGATATAATCCAGGGATCGAAAGCCATGTGTTCAACTCTTTCAAATTTGATAAAGGTTTGGACAGGTCTTTTTCTAGTATTTCTAAATTTTTGTCAATATGCCTCAGGGACTAACTTGTAGGCCTTTAAAATAGCAGTTTTGGTCTGTTCATACTCAAAAGAACTTTCCTCCGACAACATAGAATAGGTTTCCCGAGCTCTCCCCACTAACTTGCCCTGTAAAAGAGGGTCCAATATTCTTTTGGCCATTTTAACCTGACAGCTATTTTCTCAAAAGAGATAAAATATGACTCGATCTCTTCCTCATTAAATTTCAGCAGTAGTTGTGAGTGTCTGATAAGCTTTACTCCGAATTGGGGTTAATATTTGAATTGCTGTTGGCATCCCCAACTTGCTCCTTTGGCCTGTCTAACTCAAACTGTCTCTCCTTTGCATTTCTCTTTGTATCTCTCTGCCGCCTCTCTTTCTCTTTCCTTTTGCGTCTCTCTTCCTTCCTTTCCCTTTTGAAACTCTAATTCCAACTTTTGTGTTTGCAAAGGTAGTCCTAGCTAGACTTCAATTCCAGTCTCAGGTTCCGTGCCTGTTTTCACATGTTAACCACCCTCTGTAAAGATCTTTTTTTCTAATCCCTCCTTTAGTTCTTTTTGTGATCTTTACCTTAAAATTGTGCCATCGTGCCAGTAGAAACAACTATCACCGTTGACAGGTTACCCCTTACACTTTTCAGCTCTAGTGGAAAAACTTCTCATCCCTCTCTTCATAACTGTAACCCCTTATCTCTGGTAACATCTGCACTGTACCTTTCTTATTGCTTTTATATCCTGTATAATGTGGGGCCTAGAAATGCACAAAATACTCCAACTGGAACATAAGGTAATGTACAAGCTCCGTGCTTTGGTAATCTATGCTTTTACATACAAAGCCAAGGATTAAATTTGTCCCTTTTATGACTTTACTTGAGAAGCCAGCTTCTATTAATGATAGTAACTGCACATCAATATCCATTTGCTCCTCCATATTTAACGTTGCTGTGTAATAATATGGCCAGTAAATCTTTCCATTTTAATGTAACAGTAAGATCAGTCTTGAGATCACTGCCAGCCAAATTATGTAATATTCATAACAGTCTGCCTTTCAAGTCTGAGCACTGACAGCCTTTTTGCTGCTACAGAAATCCAGAAAATGGGACAAGGTCCTTCAATTTGTTTGTTATAAATTGAAACTGAGCTGCATTTTAGAATTGAGAGAGCATTAGTAAGAACTTGAGATTTTCCTTGTGGCCTATGACATGATCTCAGCCTCCAAATACTTCAACTGCCATGTAACACATTCCAGGGTATGTATAATTGTTTTTAAGCAAGTTCTCAAGTAACAGTTAAATCTAGTGATTCATTCCCTCTACAATTGACTTCTGGAGCAGGGTGGAGCTCAGATGACCTCATAGATTTTCTGACTTTATGGTTTGCTCTTATTCCTCTTGAAAAACAGTTTATGAACTGAAAATAAACTATTAATCTGGCATGCTGTACGAAGGCCTACCTGTTGTTAGGTCTATTCGCTAGTGCAAGGTCGCTGCATTCAATTATTTTAGATCCTGCAACACATTTAAGTCTTTTTTTCTTTCTAAAACTTTAGAAGGAGTATAAACCCACTTCTTCAAAACCTTAGTTCATGTACTAGTTATAAATTCTGCACTGCTAATGGAGAAATGCTTTTCTACCCTTCCCTGCTTTCTTTGAAGGGATAGAATGATTACTGCTTTAAATATAAATGTGAAACAACAGGGTAATTGCACATATTTAAACTTACGGGTTTCTGCTAATTCAGGAATGAATGTTATCATTTGAGAAAAAGCTCATCAGGTCAAATAAAAGCAAAATACTGCAGATGCTGGAAATCTGAAATAAAAACAGAAAATGCTGGAAATACTCAGCAGGTCTGGCAGCGTCTTTGGAGAGAGAGAGAGAGAGAGAGAGAGAAGCACAGTTAACATTTCAGGTCTGTGGTCATCGAGTCAATATGTCTATCGACCTTGAGCTATACCCACCCATTTAATCTTGTGAGGAATAATTCAAGACACTTTCTTCCTAACTTCCATTTTGAACTTTTATACTTTAACCAATTTTCTTCCTGTTAACGACCAGGTGCGAAAGGTGTCTAGGGCTCCCTTTTAGCCTTCACCTAGTCTTACTGTAACAGGGTTTAATTTTAAACACACCGTGTTTTGAGCTCCCCCTTGGTGAATCCTTGTTCACTGCTTTCCAATTATAAGGCAAAGAAATGAGCACAAACAGAACTTCTTAGGTTTAAAGACGAAAAGTGAAATTTATTAAAACTTAAACTGAGGACTCTAATTCGGTTAACGCCTATAGATACACGCCGTGACCCATGCTAGCATGCTTACGTGATACACACATGCAAATAGAGACAGAAAAGAGCAGAAGAAAAATAAAGTAGAGAGGTTTGAGGCAATATCAGAAGAGTTTTTTGTTACTGTGCTTCGAGCTCATTGTAGAGTCCATTTCTAGGTAGTTCTTGCTTGTAGGTAGATCTTGCTTTTCGTTGGGGCCTAGTATTCTTCTTAAACCTTGTTCACTGTGGAAGAGTTTTCTCTCTTGGAGTTTCTGTGTCTTCATTGGATTCCAAAGCTAATGAGAAAGAGATGAGCAGACAGGAGAGGCTGTGGCGAGCCAGCCACGAGAGGTCTTTTCAGTCCAGGAGTAAACAGCTTTCTGTGTTCAAGTTCTCTGTGGCGAGTTAAAAAAAAACCTGCAACAGCCAGTTAGTCATGTGACTAAACTGGCCTGACCACTTCTGCTGTGTATTGGGGAAGCAGGGACTGGTTCCTTTGTTCCAACACTGTCTGCTAGTATGCAAAAAATGTCTTTCCCGTGAGGCGCCTGGCAATTCCTTGTAATAGGCCCTGTTTTCTTCCCAGCAACAATTTGAAGTTTAATGTCCATGTGGTGAAATTATTGTACTCATTCTTGGCAGGTGGGGGCCTGCATGACATTCCCTTTAGCCAATAAGAGATTTAATTTCTTCCTCCGTTTTCTTAGCCGCTCAGAGGCTGTTTCCCTTGCTGGAGAGCCTAGACCTTGGAGTCACAGGCTAGGATCTTGTGGAGACGACAGGGTTCCTGGTGCCGGGCCGATAAACCTCTTTGTGCCCCCTACCCGTGGCGCAATTCTCCATTGTCCCGGAGGCAAGGTTTCCGGCGCTGGGATCTCTGTCCCTTTAAAGTTGGGGATCCCGCCTCCAAGAGCTTCTGGCCAATCAAAGGGCCGGCAGCTCAGCAGTATTGGCAGCGCCATTGGGAGCAGTGACCAATGCCGGTACTTCAAGAGGCTTGGGACCCAGGCCTAGCGCTGGAGCCTGGACCTCAGGTAAATGAGGCAGGGTCAAGGGGCCAGTACAGAAGGCCCTGGTGAAGGTGGTTGGGCGTGAAGTCCAGGGGGAGGGGATCCATGGAGGTGGAGGTTTTGCCAGCCACAGATGGCTCATGGAGGAGGGACCCACCTGCCCACCCAAGCCTGTGAGGAGTGTGCCTTGTTTTGACAAGGTTCCCGCCCTGCATGGCAACAGGGGGAAGAGGCCATTAAGTACCTATTAATAGGCTGCTTAATGACCTCAATTGTCCTCTGGGCAGGAAGGCTGTTGTCAGCCTATCCTGCCCCCGGCAAAATCACATGGTGATGGGACGGTGATAGGCCCTCAGCCCTGGCCACCCATTGCGATTCGATGCCCACGCCGCCACCCGCCACCCGCCCCCAACCTCCGACCCTGCCAAGGAGGGGGGGGGCGTGGGGGCTCATAAAATCCAGCCCATAGTCTCGGGGTGCAGGATTGGCCATTTAGATGAGGAATATTTCTTCAATCAGAGGATTATGAATCCTTGGAATTCTCTAACCCAGAGGGCTGTGGATGCTCAGTCGTTGAACATATTCAAGACATTTTAGCTTGAAAAAATGTTATGCAAATGACTTTTTTTAGTCAAGCTGAACCAGTTTTTTTGACTTCCTTTTTACAGGATGGATTGGTACAAATTGCAGAGGTTTGAGGGAGTATTTAACTTTACTTCTGCAAAAGTGGTGACAAGGAAAGGAATAAAGTAAGTGAACTCTAAGTGTGTTGCTTGATACATTTAAGAGGTTAAAGTGCAGTTGGTATTCCGTAGGGAGGCTAACTGGGGGTAGTGGGTGGCGTGGGGGGGGGTTGTGAGACATTACTGAATTTGTCTTTCAATACTTTGAAACGTGGGGTGGGTTTTTGCGGTTTGGGTCGGGACGCCCGATTTCGGGGTCAAATGCTGGTCGCCGCTGCACACTGTGGCCGGGATCTTGTTCTCCTCCCGACATCGGGCTCTGTGGTTGGGGGGAGGCTGGAAGATTGCAGTGGCAGTGGCCCCCCCCCACGGAACCTGATGCCAGGATTTCTGGGCCCGATCGTCTCAGCGGCGGGGAAGCTCTGTGGCGGGTCATCCCCCACTCGGCAACGGGAGCCGACTTTAGATATTTAAATTACCTGTTTGCATGAATCATATTGAAAACTGGAGCAATCATACCTGCAGTTCTGGATCTTCAGCGCAATGTGCGACACTCACATGCCTTCACCTTCCCGTCCAGGGAGAGCTGGCACCACCAAGGTGGGGAAGGGGGCAACTCTGCATTAGTAGTGCAGGTGGGGCAGGGCGGTGGACAGGGGCAACTCGGCAGTTTCTTCGCAGGGCTGGCAGCTCTTTAAAAATGGCACCAGCGCCTGCGCAGAATCAGTTAAGGCCATTCACGGTGTCGCTGAGGTCGCCCCCCCCCCCCCCCCCCAGGCCAGGGGATGGTGAGGGAGGGGGCGCAGGCCAATCTGCATATGATAATGACCCACCTGGCTCAAGATCGGGGCAGGGTGGTGGCGAGTAGCCCGTATGTGAGTGTGGGTGGCCCACTCCCGCCCAACCCGCATTGTATGGTTTCTACGGTAACTGCTACTTCAGAAGCATGTGATTTCCATGATACTGCAGGTGAGTGGGATCTTACTGCTACACCATATAAAACATCAGGACCTGTGTCATTGCAGCAGTTAGTTTATCCTTGGCTTCTTGTGGCTGACCTTGCCTTGTTATCTGTTTGGAACAAACAGGTTAAATGTTGGAATATCAAACATTCTGTTAATTTATCTGGCGTAACATGATTTTTGTATTTCGTTTCTGGTTTCACAAGAAGTTAAGGTGCAATTAAGGGCATCAGACCTCCAGAAAATAACTATTCTGGCATCCATAAATATAAGATAGTCACTAATAAACCCAATAAGGAATTCAGGAGAAACATCTTTACCCAGAGAGTGGTGAGAAGGTGGAACTCGCTACCGCAGGGAGTAGTTGAGGCAAATAGTATTGATGCATTTAAGGGGAAGCTAGCTCGGTACATGAGGGAGAAAGGAAGAGAAGAATATGGGTTGAGGATAGATGAAGTAGGTTGGGAGGAGGCTTGTATGAAGCATAAACATCAGCATTGATCAGTTGGGCCAAATGGCCTGTTTCTGTGATATAAATACAAAACAAAAAATATTCTCTGGAACTCATGCTCACACTAGTGAGCAATCCTTTGGTTGTCAGACCGACATATACACAGGCACCTAATGAGGAATAGAAACTGGAGTTTTAACTCACAACAGACTACTGTAGGATCTCTTCACACTATGCTGACTTTGGGATAGTGAAAACTATCCTGAGGAGCCATAACCTGATGTTTCCTCCTTTAAAACACTCCTTTAAAACCTGCCTGTTTGTCCAAGATTTTGGTCGTCTGCCCTAATATCTCCTAATGTGGCTCGCCGTCATATATTGCTCTATAATGCTTCTGCAAATTGCCTTTGACATCATAATGTGTTAAAAGCACTGCATAAATACAATTGTTGTCTTTATATTTGCATCCCTCACTGTGGGAGATGGGTGAAACTGCTATGAGTAGAGATATTCACATACTGCCATGGTTAATTCAAAATTATGAACAAACAGTGAAGTTGATAACTGGTAACCCCCAAATTGGCATCACAAACAATGGTCCTTGCATATCACAGCAGTAATTGTTCCATTGCTTTATAAGAGGAATTTCTTTGTTGGGGACATAGTGAAGGACTGCATCCAACTCTGGGAATATTCCAGCTGATGTCTTAGCTCTTGAAAGTTGCAAACTGTTGGAACCCAAGCTTCTATTCCAGCTGACAGGTACTGTATTTTTTCATTCATGGGATGTGAGCATTGCTGGCTAGGTCAGCATTTATTGCTCATCCCTAATTGCCCATGAACTGAGTGGCTTGGTAGGCCATTTCAGAGTCAACCACATTGCTGTGGGTCTGGAGTCACATATAAGCCAGACCAGGCAAGCACATGGGTTTTTACAACAATCAACAATGGTTTCATGGTTACCATTGCGCTAACTTTTCAATTCCAGATTTATTAATTGAATTCAAATTTCATCATCTGCTGTGGTGGGATTTGAACCCATGTCCCTGGAGCATTAGGATTACTGGTCTAGTGACATTGCCATTATACCACTGTCTCCCTAACTTTAAATAGCTCTTTCAGGACATCCACTGATAGAGCTTATAATGCAAAAGGGATAAAAAGTTGTGTAATCGTATTGATATTCCTATCTTTTGTGACCTTTAGTCTGAAATATTTCTTGGATCTGTTTGACATTAGTTTTCTCCAAGTTCATGTCGTGGCTATTCCAGTTTCTTGTGATCCATTTAAGTTTGAATCCAATCTGCCATTTTACAAGGTAAATGGCAAATCCTACAAACCACGGTCTCCTCCTTCCCCCTTATTCTGAGACTGTGTCCCCTGACTCCCCAGCAAGGGGGAACATCCTTCCTGCATCAACTGTGTCGAGCTCTGTCAGAATTTTGCATCATTCCTGGAACCATTTTGCTAAACCTCTTCTGCACCCTCTCAAGGACCCTCACATCCTTCCAAAGTGTGGTGACCAGAACTGGACTCAATATTCCAGTTGTGGCCTAACCCGAGCTTTATATAAAGGTTCAGCATAACCTCCCTGTTTTTGTACTCAATACCTCCATTTCTGAAGCCCAAGATCCCATATGCTTTGCTGACCACCTTCAAAGATTGATGCACATGCATCCCCAGCTCCCTCTGTCCCTGCACACTCTTTAGAACTGCACCATTAAGTCTATGTGACCTATCACCATCCCTTCTGCCAAAATGCATCACCTCATACTTCTCTGTATTATGTTCCGTTTGCCACCTGTCTGCCCATTCCGCTAGCCTATCTATGTCCTGTTGCAGTTGCTTTGGATCATCCTCACTGGCGCTCCTCCAAATTTGGTATTTGTGGCAAATGTTAAAATTACTCTGTTTGCCAGTATCTATGTTATTTATATATATATATATATATATATATATGTATATATACACAGACACAAAAAAGCAGTGGTCCCAGCACTGCCCCTTGGGGAACATCATGTCTACCATCCTCCAGTCTGAAAAACAACCATTTACCGTGACTCGCTGTTTTCTGTCCCAATTTCTTATCCAAGCTGACACTGACCCTCTGGTTCCATGAGTCTCAATTTTGTTAACGCTCTTTTATGTAGTACTTCGTAAAACAATTTCTTAAAATCTAAATAGACAACTTCCATTGCTTTCCCTTCATCAACCTTCTCTGTTACTTCATCAACCTTCTCTGTTACTTCATCAAAAAATTCAATTAGATTAGTCAGGCACGATCTGTCTTTCACAAATCCGTGCTGGCTCTCCTTAAGGTGCCTGTCACAGTGGGCTCCAGCTAGTCAGTGACCCTGTCCTCTTCTGTATAGGTCTCCCAGATAGCTGTGAATCAAAGTCACTACTTCAGGCTGGGACCTGACCATTGATCTGTAGTGAGGTGGTTTGTGAAACTCACCACAAAATTGAACCATAACAACAAACGACTCGTAATTGCTTTAGAGCAAATAGTCTTTTATTAATATTGAATGAAGAACGTCTCTGACAATATTTTATCATTAAATATGACAACTCTGGCCAATTGACAGAATATAGCAACATAGGATCATGGCTAACTAGTGTCTCTACTCCATTTGCCTGCCTTTGCTCCATATCCACTGGTACACTTATCTAACAAAACAATCTATCAAAGAACAGTACAGGACAGGAACAGGCCATTCGGCCCTCCAAGCCTGCGCCGATCTTGATGCCTGCTTAAATTAACACCTTCTGCACTTCCGGGGCCCATATCCCTCTATTCCCTTCCTATTCATGTGTTTGTCAAGATGTCTCTTAAACGTCGCTATTGTATCTGCTTCCACCACCTCCCCCGGCAACAAGATCCAGGCACTCACCACCCTCTGAACTTGCCTCGCACATCCCCTCTAAACTTTGCCCCTCTCACCTTAAACCTATGTCCCCTAGTAACTGACTCTTCCACCCTGGGAAAAAGCTTCTGACTATCCACTCTGTCCATGCCGCTCATAACTTTGTAAACCTCTATCATGTCGCCCCTCCACCTCCGTCGTTCCAGTGAAAACAATCCAAGTTTTTCCAACCTCTCCTTATAGCTAATGCCCTCCAGACCAGGCAACATCCTGGTAAACCTCCTCTGTACCCTCTCCAAAGCCTCCACGTCCTTCTGGTAGTGTGGCGACCAGAATTGCACGCAATATTCTAAGTGTGGCCTAACTAAGGTTCTGTACAGCTGCAACATGACTTACCAATTTTTATACTCTATGCCCCGACCGATGAAGGCAAGCATGCCGTATGCCTTCTTGACTACCTTATCCACCTGTGTTGCCACTTTCAGTGACCTATGGACCTGTACGCCCAGATCTCTCTGCCTGTCAATACTCCTAAGGGTTCTACTATTTACTGTATACCTCCCACCTGCATTAGATCTTCCAAAATGCATTACCTCACATTTGTCCGGATTAAACTCCATCTGCCATTTCTCCGCCCAAGTCTCCAACCGATCTATATCCTGCTGTATCCTCTGACAATCCTCATCATTATCCGCAACTCCACCAACCTTTGTGTCGTCCGCAAACTTACTAATCAGACCAGATACATTTTCCTCCAAATCATTTATATATACTACAAACAGCAAAGGTCCCAGCACTGATCCCTGCGGAACATCACTAGTCACATCCCTCCATTCAGAAAAACACCCATCCACTGATACCCTCTGTCTTCTATGACCGAGCCAGTTCTGTATCCATCTTGCCAGCTCATCTCTGATCCCGTGTGACTTCACTTTTTGTACCAGTCTGCCATGCGGGACCTTGTCAAAGGCTTTACTAAAGTCCATATAGATAACATCCACTGCCCTTCCTTCATCAATCATCTTCGTCACTTCCTCAAAAAACTCAATCAAATTAGTAAGACATGACCTCCCCTTCACAAAACCATGCTGTCTCTCGCTAATAAGTTCATTTGTTTCCAAATGGGAGTAAATCCTGTCCCGAATAATCCTCTCTAATAGTTTCCCTGCCACCCTTCTTAAACAAAGGAACAACATTGGCTATTCTCCAGTCCTCTGGGACCTCACCTGTAGCCAATGAGAATGCAAAGATTTCTGTCAAAGCCCCAGCCATTTCCTCCCTTGCCTCCCTCAGTATTCTAGGGTAGATCCCATCAGGCCCTGGGGACTTATCTACCTTAATGCTTTGCAAGACACCCAACACCTCCTCCTTTTTGATAATGAGATGACTGAGACTATCTGCACTCCCTTCCCTAGGCTCATCATCCACCAAGTCCTTCTCTTTGGTGAATACTGATGCACAGTACTCATTTAGCACCTCGCCCATTTCCTCTGGCTCCATGCATAGATTCCCATCTCTGTCCTTGAGTGGGCCAACCCTTTCCCTGGTTACCCTCTTGATCTTTATATACGTATAAAAAGCCTTGGGATTTTCCTTAATCCTGTTTGCCAATGACTTTTCATGACCCCTTTTAGCCCTCCTAACTCCTTGCTTAAGTTCCTTCCTACTGTCTTTATATTCCTCAAGTGCTTCGTCTGTTCCTCGCCTTCCAGCCCTTACAATATCAGTCTTCTTCAATTAACACCTTTCGAGGGAGAGTTCCAGATTTCCACTAACCTTTGTGTGAACTAACTGTTGTCCTTAAGTCTTTTCCATTAAAATGAACAGTCTAGTCTGGAGCTGAACTGGTGAGTTTTCCATTGAGAAATACCTTGTAATTCCACTTTAACTCCTCATATGCTAATTCTAGAAATCTAAGTTAAAATAAAAAAACTTTTTGTAGCATGTTTTTGTAACAATGAGCAATGTATCTTTTTAATGAATGTATGGTCATTCCAGTGCCTGATACTGCAGTGCTAACCAGGAATTAAGTATAGACATAACTGCTTAGGGTAATGGTAATCTTGGCAACCACTGATATCCCATCCCAATGTTACGAAATTGCGACAGGTGTCCTGCAAGTGTTCTGGGCCATTGGTAAGTAGATGGGTCAAGATCTCAGCCTGATGAGCTCCCTAGCTTGCCTTTTGCCCTCCCTTTACCAATGAATTTAGAAACAAACTTATCTTGGGTGAGAAACGAAACAAAACTGACCATTTCCCCTCTCAAAATTAATATTTTGATAATTTCACAAATATGCAAAAGTTTAGCAAAGACAATGCACTAAGTAAGCATGCCAGTAACTTTCAGCAAAAAAAAAACCTTTTCTGTGGTTTGTGCTTTTGGATTTATTAAAAGGCGATCTTACAGAAGAAAACAACATAGATGTTTGAATTTCTTCATTGAAAGAAACAGACCAAGTATCACCACCCTTCTCTCAGCTAAATGGTCACATGCTGGGATACTTTCAATATGACTCTTGTAAGAAATTAGATGGTCAAAGTCTTTATACTGTAAACAAAACCAGTACTTTAAAATAAAACTTCTTCCGAACCGTGTATCAGAGTCCCTATACCCATGGCTGGAAAAGAATAAATGCAGAGACATGGGGAAAGAGTGGCACTAACTGGAATTGCTCTTCGAAAGAGCTGACGCAGACTCGATGGACTGAATGGCCTTGGGTGCTATATTATTCCATGGTTCTATTTCAAATTGGTGCACAAATGTAAACTGTTGAGTGAGAATATCATATCTTAATGTCATATATTTGTTTCAGCAGTTTTAATTAATTCTAATGGACATGTGCCCATGGCAGGGTCTATCGTGAAGACAGCTGGTGCAGCATTAGAAGCATTACACTGGAACATTGCGTGATGCTATGAGGCTGCGATTAAGTTGTTTTTATGGGTTAAAATAGAGCTGGATTCAGAGCAGGCCAAGTGTTCCAGTCTCCAGCGTACTTTTGAATGTTTGAGGAAGATTACTCGTTAAAAATGCAGATGGATGGAAGAGTTACACTGCTGTTTGTGTTTGCAGTTTTGTTCTGGTGAACAGCATTGCTTTGCAAGGAGATGGTTGTTCCATCTGCAAGAAAGTAGAAAATGATCTTCATCAGCTCTCCTTGGCGTTAAATTGCTCCCGACAGGTAATTTAAACCCCATTTACAAAACTGCTGGGCTGTTCATAGACACTAACTGCAATGCATACCCGTGTTCCAACTTACACTGTCTACTGTTCTAAGCCTCAACTACACTCTAATTAAACTTTCTCCCCTGCCCCTCCCCCAATCAGTTTCAGGGACATCATTGCCTTGCATTCTAGAGTTCTCTTCCTAAAGCCCCTTTCTCACTATTTTTCCCTGCTTTCAGAAGCCTCCTTTAAGCTTATGTCTTTGACCATGTCTATTTGTACTTCCCTAACATCACATTCCCTGCCTGGTGTGTTATCAGTCCATCTCTGAAGTACCTCGGAGTGTTTAACTACATTAAAGGTGTAATCATTATAATTTTACACTGTGTTTATCCAGTGTAAGATATAGGCCTCCTCATCTCTTCCCATTACATGAGGGATTTCTGCTGTGTACTGACAAGGCATATTGTTAGTAGAGGTTTTCTGTTGGGGTCGCCTCATCCTCAATGGTGCCCTGGAGTATCAGCCTTGAATTTTGTGCTCAAGCCCTGGAGTGGATCTTAAACCCAGAATCCTGTAACTCAGAGGCAAGAGTGCTACCCACTGAACCACTAAAGATGTAATGCAAGTGTGAGCTATTTTGTGGATACATGACATAAGATATCATGAAACTAGAAGACTTCACACAGCCTCTTCAGCTCAGAGGTGATTTAGTTTGTTTCAAGTTCCTCCTGGACTTCTCTGCCTACCTAACAGCACAAGGAGCGAAAGAGTCTAACCCAGGCTTTCTCAGAAGATGGTTTCATAAAATAGTCAGCATTTTCGGTTAGAAATCAGATATTTCTGATGAAAGGTCACCGACCAGAAGCTTTAACTCTGTTTCTCTCTCCACTGATGCTGCCTGACCTGCTGAATATTTCCAGCATTTTCGGTTTTTATTTCAGATTTCCAGCATCTGCAGTATTTTGCTTTTGTGTTGTAGCATGCACACTTACTCAGTCATGCATATCTCTTTTATTGAAATCTTGTTTTTTAAGGATCATTCTAGTAGATGATGAAAGACAGGCTTTTGTTCTGGAAATAAGGGAAACTTCACAGCTTATTTCAGTATTGACATTTAACTTTGGACTCTCTCTTATATTTTCTCTCCTCTCTCCTCTTTATGACCAGACATGTATCTCCAAATCTCTACTCTGCCTGTGTAACCTGAATTCCCTCTGTGTCCAATTGAAACTGCTACTCCGGACCTGAGACCATTACTTCTATATCTCTTTGTTATCTTGGCTCTGCTCGGGCCTTCTTTCCTGTTCTCTCTTTCTGTCATTCAGTCATGCCACCTTTAATTTCTTCATTGTCAGATACTTTGCTCCACTCTGCATTCTCTACCCCAATCAGTTGCCCTCCTCTGCCTTCCCGCTGTCAAGCTGCCAACCCAGACCTGAACCTATCTTGAATAGGCCTACAGCTACTGTGTCTCTCTTCACATTTTCCAAAGGGCTCATTGAGGCATCTGTCACCATCACTTTACGAGCAGCATCGAAACAAAAGAAATAGAAACACGAGTAGACCAAATGGCTCATTGAGCCTGCTCTACCATTCAATATGATCAGGGCTGATCTTGGGTTTCAACTCCACTTTCCCACCCACTTCCCATATCCCTTGATTCCCAGAGAGACCAAAAATGTGTCTATCTCAGCCTTAGATATATTCAATGATTTTGCATCCACAACCCAAACCACCGTTCCAAAGATTCACATTTCGAGTGAAGTAATTTCTCCTCATCTCAGTCCTAAATGATCAAATCCTTATCCTGAAACTGTGTCCCCTTGTCTAGATTCCCCAGCCAGGAGAAACACCCTCTCAGTATCTAAAACAAAAGTAAAATACAGCGGATGCTGGAAATCTGAAATCAAAACAGAACATTTTGGAAATACTCAGCAGGTCTGGCAGCACCTATGGAGAGAAAAACAGTTAACGTTTCAGGTCTGTGACCTTTCATCAGAACAGGCAAAGGTTAGAAATGAGCAAGTGAAAAGGGAGAGGGGGGAAGAAGACCAAAAGGGAAGGTGTGTGATAGGGCAGAGGGCAGGAGAGATTAAATGTGGCTATGAAAACGAGTTTTGGTAGACACCCTGTCAAGTCCCTTCAAAATATTGTATGTTTTAATGAGATCACCTCTCATTCTTCTAAACTCAAGAGAGTATACTCAGCCTCTCATCATAGAACAACCCTCTTATCCTAGGGACCAATCTGGTGAACTTTCACTGTACTGCCTCCAATGCAAGTATATCCTTTCTTTAATATCGAGACCAAAATTGCACTCAGTATTCCAGGTGTGGTCTCACCAATGCCCTGTACAATTGTAACAAGACTTCTTTCTATTCTTGTGCTCTAATCCCCTGGCAATAAATGCCGACATGCCATTTGCTTTCCTAATTGCTTGCTTACCAGCATGCTAACTTTTTGTGCCTCCTGTATGACTACATCCAAGTGTCCTCGAACATCAACATTTACAAGTTTTACACCTTCAGAAAATATTCTGCTTTTCTATTCTTACGACCAAAGTGAATAACTTCACACTTCTCCACTCTATACTCCATCTTGTGCCCACTCACTTAACCTGTCTGTATCTCTTTGCAGCCTCTTTGTGTCCCCCTTGCAGCTTACATTCCTACCTAGCTTTGTATCATCAGCAATCTTAAATACATTACTCTCTGTCTCTTGGTCATTAATATAGATTGTAAATAGTTAAGGCCTCACCGGTAATCCATATAGCACTCCACTAGTCACAGCCTGCCAATTTGAAAATGCCCCATTTATCCCTAATTGTTGCTTTCTGTCTGTTAACCAATCCTCTATGCGAATATATCACCCCAACTTCATGAGCCCTTATCCTGTGTATTAACCTTTTGTGTAACCTTATCAAATGCCTTTTGGAAATCCAAGTATACTACATCTGCAGGTTCCCCTTTATTTACCCTACCAGATACATCCTCAAAAAACTTAATAAATTTGTCAAGCAGGATTTCCCTTTTGTAAAACCATGCTGAGTTGTTCAAATCATACTATGCTTTTCCAAGTGCATTGTTAAGACTTCCTCAATAATGGATTCCAGCATTTTCCCAATGACTGATGTCAGACTAACTGGCCTGTAGTTCCCTGTTTTCTCTCTCCTTCCTTTCTTGAAAAGCAGTGTAACATTTGCTAATTTCTAAAGTGCTGGAACCGTTGCAGAATCTATGGGCTGGATTTTAAGAGCCGATATTGACAGTGAGCTCAAATAATGCGGTCCACCTGTGCAGGCCGCAGGCTAAAGAGCCGCTGCAATCTCAAACTCATATAAATAACAGGGGCGGCCCGCCTCCCACCCCTCCCCCGCCCCTCCAATCTCGTGGAGGGGGCAGGCTGTCCGTCCCTGGCAGTGGCGTCAGCTTCCTGTGCGCAGGCACTGGCTCCATTTTTAAAGGGCAGCCAGTCCTGCTGGCAAATTTAAATTTCTGAAGTCCTACATCCCAAATTAAATAAATACATTTATAACGCACCTTAGGATAACTATTTTCCCTTCCTCCCCCACCCCGAAAACCCTTACCTTTTACATCTGACCTCCCCCTCCCCCCACCCCCAGACTGCACAAAGTTTAAGGTTCAAACCTTCCCACCATCTCCTCCACCCATTATGTGTATTTGACCCCACCCCCCTCATAATGATAAACTTAACCCCTCCCCATCAGCGCTAAAGATTGTGGTGGGCCCTCAAGTTCACGGGTAAGTCGATGTAAAAGTATTAATTTTATTCATTTGAATATTTAAATTGTGGCCCCGTCGCCCAGTGGCGGGTGGGTAACCAAGGAGCCTTGAATGTTGTCGGGTGGATCGGGCAGGGCTCTCCCGCCATCGAGGTCCGTGGCGGGCCTCATTCGGAGCCATCTTCAGCAACCCCACCCCCCCACCCCCCCGGACCCCACCACAGATCCCGACGCCTGGGGGAGAACAAAATCCAACCATTGGGAATTTTGGAAAATCATAGCCAGTATATGCAATATCTCTGCCGCTATTCCTTTTAGAACCCTATGATGTGGGCCATCAGGTCCTGGGGATTTGTTGCATTTCAGTCCCTTGAGTTTCTCCAGTACTTTTCCTCTGCTGATATTAATTTCCTTAATTTCCTCACTCTTATTAACCCCTAGGTTACTGCCTATTTCTAGTATGTAACTTGTGTATTCTACTGTGAAGACAGGCACAAAATATTTGTTCAATATCGCTGCCATTTCCTCATTCCCCATCATCATTTCACCTGTCTCTGTGTCTAAGGAACCAACGTTTGCTTTAGCTACTCTGTTTTATATACATGTAAAAGCTCTTACAATCTGCCTTTATGTTCCTGGCTAGTTTACTCTCGCATTCTATTTTTGCACTTTTTATTAACTTTTTGGTGGCCCTTTGCTGTTTTCTGAAACACTCCCAATCCTCAGACATCCTCCTATTCTTTGCAACATTATTCTTTTAGTCTAATACTATCCTAAACCTCCTTAGTAGTCATGGATCTTGCTGAGTTTCTGTTTCTCAATGGAATGTATTTTTGTTGAATATTTTGATTTGTTTCTTTAAAGGTTTCCCATTGTTTATCTTCCACCATCTCTTTTAGTCTAATTAACCAATCAACCTCAGCCAACTCTCCCCTCATTTCTATGTAATTGGCTTTGTTTAAGTTTAAGATTCTTGTTTATGATTGGAACTTAATTGGAACTTTCAGACTTAATGTGGAATTCAATTGTATTATGATCATTATTTCCCAGTGGATCTTTTGCTATGACATTGCTAATTAACCCTGCCTCATTGCACAATACTAGATCTAAAATAGCTTTATTCCGAGTTCCACGACATATTGCTGCAGGAAACGGTCACAGAAGCATTCTACAATCTCATCTTCCAGACACCTTTGCCAATTTGATTGGTCCGGTCTAAACAAAGGTTAAAGTCCCTCACAACTATTATTGTCTTTGTTACAATCTCATTCCTCGTCATCTCCACTCTGTGCTCCCACTCCAACTGTCTCCTGCTCTTTTGCTGATGTTCTGACCCACTGCGGCTTAAATTTTCCAACTTCCTACTCGTCCCACTCACCCCATCCACCATTGCAATTTTGGGCTGTGCCAGAGGAGCCGCATTCACTGCCCCCTCCACATTTCCCTCCAGAATGTTCACTCATTCCTGAACAAGGACCTGACTCTCTACACTTCTGTTGTGGATGATTACATTGACATCCTGAAACTTGACTTTTAGGTAAGACATTGCCCTTTACAGAGATTTCTCCTCCTGGCAGTACTTTCCATTACTTGTTCTGCCCAAACCGTTCAGTGTCCCATATCACCAATCCAACACCTTCGTCTTTCCCCCTACTCTTCTATTATCTTAGAGCAGCACACCTTGTTTCAACCTTCTCACTTATCCTTTCAAATACTTGTTTTCTAATGCCATCGCAAAGCTGTACCCTCTATCCTCTGAATTCTTTGTGCTCCTGCCCATATTCATGGCCACCCTTGTGAACTTGTTGTCTCCTATGGCCCTTCTATTGTGGACATCGTCATAGATATCTGTGATCAGCTCCAGACCACTTCCGTGTATCTCCTACCACACAAATCCCCTGCACTCTTCCAACCCCACTTCCTTCTGTGTCCACTCTTGGGGGAAAAAACCCTTCCTCAAGTCACAAGTTGGAGTTTCAGCTCTCAGCTGCCTGTGCCAGGGCTCTGCAATCTGCGGCTCCAGAGCCGCACGCAACTCTTTAACATCTCATTTGCAGCTCCCAACCTTTTCCAGTTGGATCGCGTTATCATTGAAAAAAAGCCTAAAAAAAAATTAAGTCAAGAAAAGTAATAGCTGTGTTTTTATTGTGGGGATAAAAGGCTGATCATTATGCTGCACTTTAAGGTTTAAAATAATTATTTTAATGAGTCATGTCATTGTTCTCTAAATAAACCTGTTTGAGTGGTATAGCTACACCATTATAGATGGTTAGAGATAATGCCTTTGAATCAACGAACAGGTTTTACGGTTTGGGTCCATTATTGTTTCTAATATAACTGAGATGATCAATTATTCTGAATGTGCTTTTCTTTAGCTTTTTAAAGCTTTTTTTATCGCGAGAATCAATAGCCGATAAAATAGTCTTAATTCTACGCATCTTAAGTTAAAGTTTGTTTTAAAGATGACTTTACTGACAAAATTATAGTTTGAAAAAAAGTCCAAAAATATGCTAATTCTGAGTTAGGTCTATTTTAATGAAGATTTTTTATCTATTGATGCACAAATTCAACACATATTGTATTTATTATATATGCAAATTATGCATTTGACCAGAGATACTTGGCAATTTGTCAAGCATTTGTTTTCGAAATGCTGAATTTTCATCTTGCAGCTTCCCATAATTTTTATTTTAGGCAATTTCTTTGAAAAAATGTTCTACAGGTCAGAAAGGTTGCAGACCCCTGGCCTAGGCCTTAGCCTTCCATTGGCCACCATACTTGTGCCATCGATTTTCTCATCATGTTCCTCATCGACATCTTTGTTGCCCTTGCATCTAGCAAAATCTGGATACTCTGTCCAATTCTGGTCATTCTGAATAATATGGCTGCAATCTTTGCTCTCTAAAGGCCAAGAGATGCAGACTTCAGCATATCTGACATACAACTGGTTTATTTAGCTATCAGCAGATTTGTCTGGACCAGATAAAGCTCTATATAGACTCACTCTTGTCTGCCAAAACCATCCACTCTTTAAGGATTATCCTGGAAAGCAAAGATAACCCCCACTCCACCCTCTCCCCCACTCCACCCTCTCCCCCACCCCACCCTCTCCCCCACTCCACCCTCTCCCCCACCCCACCCTCTCCCCCACCCCACCCTCTGCTCTACTGAGCGTCCCCGTAAACCCCTCAAATCTGCTGACTGCATCCTCATCTCATACAAAGGGCTCATGGACATCTTTGTCATTGAGACTGAGACCATCAGTTCAGCTACCTGTGCTCCTTCCTCATGCCTACCAAGTTCCCTTTGCCTATCAAGCCAATTCCACCATCCAGTGGCGCAGTAGTTAGCACCGCAGCCTCATAGCTCCAGGGACCCGGGTTCGATTCTGGGTACTGCCTGTGCGGAGTTTGCAAGTTCTCCCTGTGACCGTGTGGGTTTTCACCGGGTGCTCTGGTTTCCTCCCACATCCAAAGACTTGCAGGTGATAGGTAAATTGGCCGTTATAAATTGCCCCTCGTGTAGGTAGGTGATAGGGAATATGGGATTATTGTAGGATTAGTATAAATGGGTGGTTGTTAGTCGGCACAGACTCGGTGGCCGAAGGGCCTGTTTCAGTGCTGTATCTCTAAATAAAAAAATATTCCCAACTGCCTCCCCACCCCAGGATCCCCCTGCCCAGCACCTTTCTCTAATTTTTTTCTCCTATCTCCTCTTATGCGCTGTTTTTGTCTCTTAAGACTCACCTCCTGCTGGTTCCATATATTCCACTAATCTGCTGGTGACTCAACTTCCCTTCCTGGTCCCCAGGCAAGCTGATTTTGTAAATGGTTGTCTTTCAAACCTGCCGTCATCCCCTCCTTCTGTCCCTGCAAACTACAGTCCCATCTTCAACCTCCCTTTCCGCTCTGATGTCCTTGGGGATGTATTCTCACCTCACAAATCTGTGCCTATCTTTTCCCCAACTCCATGTTTAAAATGCTAAAAATGTTTGGCTAGTGATTTGAGGTTTTGATCATCAGGGAGATGGGTCATGTATGAAGTAAGACACTCGTGAGTTTGCTGTCTTTCCAATGAGTAGAGGAAAACTGAGCATTAACCATATACCAAATAATATTCTATTATGCACATAAAATGGTGTAAAATTGAATTGAAAAGGTCATTATTTAATAATGTTCATCTAATACTTTTGTCAACAGCTGGATCCAAACCATTCTCATGAGAATTGTAAAGAAAAGATCTTCCCAGCATCTGCTCCTATTTTACTGCAGGTAGGGATCTGGTTTCATTTATGTTTTTGATTTGTTTCTTTAAGGTTGAGGGTGCAAATTGGCATTTGAATCTTGATGACCTTTCTGTTCTTGGATAATTAGTATAAAAATAGGTTGTTTTGGCTTCAACAGATTTATTGTTTTTACTTCCGCTGTGAGGGAATGTTTCCTTTGCTCTGCTGTATCAACCTTCAGTAACAGCTTGAGGTGAACCTGTGTGAAAACAGCTTATTAAGTGACAACCAGCACAATTTGAGAAGAGGCAGATCCTGCCTGACCAAATGTCGTTGTTATTTTTTCTTGAGCAAGTGACATCCCTTGCTTCTAGATTTCCAGAAAAGCTTCCGCACAAGCTTAAGGCGGTGGATAACCCAAGTTGGATAAGGAATTGTCTGAAAAAGATGGTGTCGAGGTATACGAAGTTGAGTGTCATAGGTCGATGTAAGGACCCCGACTGTTAGCAACCTTCATAATTGATCTGAATTCAGGAATGCAATATCAGTGGGTCCAGTTTGCAGATATTAAACTGAAGGGGCCATAGACTCTGACCGAGCAGCTAAAGAATTCGAAAATTACAAAATTACAATTCTTGCAAGTGGGTGTAAACTATGGTAGATTAAATTTACAGCAGGTAAGTGCACGGTCTTACACATTGGAAGCACGTCGTTTATGAAAGTGTTGAACTAGGTGAAAATCTGAAAGCGATTTGAAGATGATAGCAGGCACGTAGAATTATGGAATATTACAGCAGGCCATTCAGCCCATCACATCTACATGGTGTTTTTCTTCACACGAGCCATGTAGTCTAACCTCACTCCATTTTAATACTCCACTTTGTCAAGTAACTATCTAATTCCCTATTACAAGAATTTGTGGAATCTGCTTCAATAACAGTTTGTCGCAAAAAATTACAAATTCTATCCAATCTCCATGTAAAGAATTTTTCTCATATTTTCCCCAACTGTTTCTGACCAATTCCAGTCATTGTGAACCAGTAATTAATAAAGTAAACGATTCTGAACAGTTTTGACAAGTCATTAAACTATCAGTGTGAGGCAACTGTTATAAAGCTGCATGGTGCTCTGGTTAATCCACACCCAGAAAACTGCATTCAGGCCTAATCACCAAGGCATACGAAAATATCCAACTCCTTAGAGTGGTGCAGAGCAGGGCCATGAGGATGGACTAGTAATTCAGAGGCCCTGGCTAATGCCCTGGGAACAGGGGTTCAAATCCCACCACGGCAGCAGGTGGAATTTAAATTCAATTAATAAATAAAAATCTGGAATTGAAAGCTGGTCTCAGTAATGGTGCCATGAAACTATCATCGATTGTTGTAAAAGACCATCTGGCTCACTAATAGGGAAGGGAATCTGCTGTGCTTACCTGGTCTGGCCTACATATGACTCCAGACCCACAGCAATGTGGTTGACTCTTAGATGCCCTCTGAAATGACCCAGCAAGCCGTTCAGTTCAAGGGCAATTAGGGGTGGGCAACAAGGGACCCTGCCACTTTGCCGCCTCCGCAAAAATTAAGTCCGTGGCAGGAAGGTCTGTGAATGGCCTTGCCATCCTGTTGCCAATTGATGCCCTTAACTGAGCAATTAATGCCCAATTAAGGGCCTCATCCCACCACTGCTGCAGTTAGCCGTGCGGCAGCCGTCCCTGTCACCACATGGGAAGCACGGCATAAAAACCATGCAGACTGCTTCTTGTCTCCGGTGGGGGGAGGGGGGTGGCAGTGTTCCGTCGTTAAAAGGCACTTAGTGCCTGAACGAGGGACCCGGCATCGGGAACTGAGGGGCCTAATAAAATCCACACCCAGCCCTTGCTACTGACCACCCTACATCCACCTCTCTCATGAACCCCACCCCTCTCCCCTCAACCTACCTGTGGCCTAGGTCGGACATCATTCCTGGGCCTTGGGTAGGTGCTCCTCTGGCTGCAGTCACTCCATGGTGGTGCTGCTTAATGAAAGAGCTGCCAGGCTATGATTGACTGGCATCTCTCTGTGGGCGGGACTTCTGTTGCCGGGATCCTTGATCCTGTGAAAGGCACACTGCTCTGCACTTAAGTACCGGATTGGCACTAGATTCAGCGGGCCGCCCACAGAAGAGGTGGCGCAGGGTTCTCGGTGTTGCTTTTTCCGGATGTCGAGACCCCTGTCGCCAGGATAAAATCCCGGCCTATGTGTTTACACCTTCTATCTGGTGTTGGTAAATACTTGGAGCACAGATAATGCAGGCCACGTTCTACTGTCACTACTGAAATATGAGACTAATATCCTATTGTGGGCTTTTAACATGGACTATTTAATAAGTTTCTGTGAAATTACTTTGTCCTCAATTTAGCAGAGGAATTATCTCATTTATTTTAATTTCCACGCTGTGGTCCTCTTAAGCCCAACTGTCAGTTCTAGAAATTAATGATCGTTATTTTTCATTGAAGTGAAAATGACTACGAGTGATAAATATTTAACTAGGGCAGCGTGTTGGGCTGCATTTCACGTTCCCGCTACTGGGAGTGGCGGCGAGTGAAAAATATGGCGGCCCACAAATGCGTGCCGCCATGCAGCCGCTTTCTAGTGTGCGGCGGCTCATTATAATATGCTGGTTGGGCAGCCCACCCCTCTCCAATCATTTGGTGGGGGCGGGCTCTGCGACACTGGCAATGGTGTCAGCTGCACTTGGCGCCATTTTTAAAGGGAAGCCAGACCTGTCGCAAAATTTGAATATTTAAACCCGTACCTCCCCCCCACCCAGTACACCACAAATAAAATGTTGCCTCCCCCCCCCCCAAAAACACTTACATAAAATAGTTGCCCTCTCCCCCCGCCCCCCCCCCCCCCGCAAAACACTTACATTGATGATTTGACCTCTCCACCCCCCCAGCTGTTCAAAGTGCAAGGTCACCTCTTTCCCCTCCCCCCTCCCCCCCCCGCTACTGATTGGACCCTGTTCATCCCCCCCTCCCACCTCACTAAAGTTCCTAAGTTTCCCCCTTCCCACCTCGGTGCCAGCTGGACAGGAGAGTGAAGGTGAGTGAGTGCCAACCGCTGCAGGCAAGATTGCGGACAGCCAGTAAGATGACGGAGAATTCCATGTAAATGTACTCATGCTCTTTATTTCAATATTTAAATTTGGGTCCCGTTGCCGAGCAGTGGGCAAGCCGCCACGGAGCTTCGCCGTGGCCGGGAAGATTGGGCCCAGCACTCCTGGTGTCAGACTCCGTGGCGGGCCGCTACCGGTACAATCTTGCACTCCAATAGCACTCCACTTGCAATAGCAAAGGCAGTTTGGCAAATTGTTTCGTTTTAACATTTATGGATTTCTATAAATCAGATAATTAATCTGTGAAATTCCCACCCTAAACCTCTCACCGACTCTACCTCTCTCTCCTCCTTTAAGGTGCTCTTTAAAATCTACCTCTTCGGGCAGCCTGTGCTAACATGTCCTTATCTGGGCTGTGTCAAATTTTGTTCAGTATCGCCCATGTGAAACACCATATGACGTTTTAGTATGTTAAAGGTGCAATTATCAAAGGTGACATGAAAGAAAAAGCATGCAGTGAGTTGTTTGGATCTGGAATGCTCTGTCTGAAAGGATGTGGAAGCAGATTCAATGCTGTCTTAAAATGAAATTGGCTTTATACTTGAAAAGGAAAAATTTGCAGAATTATGGGGAAAGCGGAGTATGTCTAATTGGATTGTTCTTTGAAACAACCGACACAGATACCGTGATCAAATAGCTTCCTCTGCAATATCATTTAGACCATCTTATAGTCTGTGCTTGTAAAAGCAGAACACTGCAGATGCTAGAAATCTCAAATAAAAACAAAGTGCTGGAAAAGTTTAGCAGGTCTGGCAGCATCTGTGGAGAGAAACAGAGTTAACGTTTCAGGTCAAAAGAACAAAAGGGAAGCAAAAACATGAAAAGCCAAGTTTAAAACAGGAACATGGTTAAAAAATAAAATGCTATAAAAAATGTTAATTTAATTTTTTTAAATCATGCACCTGTTTTAAACTTGCTTATTCATATTTTTGCTTTTGGACAGAGCTGTTCATTATTCTGCCATTAACACTCTCTCTGGACTCCTGTTTTGGCTTTTATTACAACTATTAGCACTCCCTTTGCCTTTTGTTCTCTGATAGCTCTGTCATTCAATCTCTCCTGCCCTATCACACACCTTCCCTTTTTTTGTTCTTCTCCCCCCAACCCCCTTTCACTTGCTCGAAGCCTATTACATTTCTAAACTTTGTCAGTTCTGACGAAAGGTCACAGACCTGAAACGTCAATTGTGTTTCTGTCGCCACAGATGCTGCCAGACCTGCTGAGTATATCCAGCACTTTCTGTTTTTATTTTATATTACTCTGTGCTGGTGTTTATAATCCACACGAGTCTCCTCCCATTTCATCTACTTCATCTCAGCCTGTCAGCATATCTTTCTGTTTCTGTTCCTCTTACGAATTTGCCTAGTTTCCTTTGGAAAGCATCTAAACTACTTTCTGTGTAAAAGAAATAGCCAGTTTCCCATTCTAACCACTCTGAATTTCTCCTGACTGCGCTATTGGGTTGCTCGCTAACTCTGATATCGATGCAAGTCATGGTTGTTGTTGTATTAATAGTTTCCCGGTTTGTATTTGACTCTTCCAGCATTATCCTCTTTATCGTGTCAGCGATGCGGAGTGTACGGGTGAAGACTCTGCATCTCCTGAGGAAAAGAAGTTGCTATTCCGGGAGAAGTTTGATACGCTGTCTCTGGAAGCTTCCAAAAAAGTAAGACTGACGCGTAGGAGCTTGAGACAAGTCTGTTTGGTAACGCTACTTTTTACATGGGCTCGGCAGTGTGCCGCTCCCCACTGAATGCTCTTTCAGCCGGATAAGGTGGAAGTAAAGCAGTGCCTTGCAGTTAGTGCTATGTTAGTGTGTCAGCCGAGGCTCAGTGGGGAGTTCTCTACCTTCACAGTTGGAAAGTTGTGGGTGCAAGACCCATTCCTGAGACTTCATAGATAGGTGAAGCCGATACTGCTACTGCCGTACTGAAGGAGTGCTTCACTGCCAGAGGTGACGTCTTCCAGATGAGACATTGAACCAAGAGCACGTCTGCCGTCTCAGATGGATGTAAAAGATCCCAAGGTACTATCTCAAAAGACGAGCAGGGGAGATCCACTGGCCAATATTTGTCCGTCAACCAGTGCTGTTCAAAAACAGATTATCTGGTCATTATCACATCATTATCACATTGATGTTTCTGGGAGCTTGCTGTGCAAATTCGCTGCCATGTCTCCTGCATTACAACAGTGACTAAACCTTCATTGACTGTAAAGCGCTTTGGGATGTCCTGAGGTTGTGGAAGGCTTGATAGAAATGGAAATTCTTACTTTCTTTACGGGTTTTACCTGTTTTTTATTTCACTGTACATTCTGCTGTAATGGAATGGAAGAAATCTTGGCAAACCTTCCCCACCTGGTTAATAGAAATTGATACATAATCTAGTGTCCCAGAATTCTGCTCTGTGCATATGGTATAAAGTATGCTGGTAGGCTAGTGATTGAAGATTAATACAATCCAAATAACAAAACAAACATATTTCAAAGGGGACGAAATATAAATCGCAAAGCAAGTCTACAGATAGCTGTCCTGTGAAAATTTTTGCAGATTAACAGGATGATAAATACTTGGAGCACAGATAACACACCGCATTCTTTTCTCACTGTTTTTTAATAATGTTTTTTGTGAATACAGTTTGGTAAAATCCTGTGTCTCTTCTCACTCATATCTACCACAGTGTGTAAGAAAGCTGGGTTTTGATAGCCTGACAAATATATGCCAAAGAACTAGACAAATCCTTATTTCCATCTTTTAAGTCCTTGCTGAAGAACTATCTGGGATTTTACCTCCCAGTCGAGGTCTCGAAGTGTCTGGTTCAGCTGCGTAAACTGTCTTACATTTAATCTAGTCCCAGTCAAAATGAATTTTATTTACTTAACCCTCGATTTGGTTCACCTCAACCTGCTCAGTAGGTAAATTAACTCTTTCTTGCCAAATCATTGAGAAAGTGTTCAGGAATCCGGCCATAATAACGGGTTATAAGGTTAAAAGAATTATTTTCCTATGAATTTGGGATTAAAAAAATTAAAAGCAGGGTTTATCTTCCTAAAAGGTTGAAGTTCATCTCAGTGGGACTGGGTGGACATGTCTCTGTGGTGAAAGGCTTACCTTATCTTAGAACATAGAGGCAGCTTCCAGATTCGCTCCTAAACGTCAGGAACCTCATCACGTGGTAAAACATTGTTAAACACAGTTTGACAAATGATCACGTAAGCTACCACAATGTAATAGCTGATACGGTGGGTAGTCCGAAACCACAGTCAACTGAATTTTTGACAAAACTGACCAAACCCAAAAATCGGAGACAGTGGCTGAGTGGCAGAGGTCCGCCATGGAGCCTGACACCTGGAGGCTGGGCCCGATCCTCCTGGCGGAGTGAGGCTCCGTGGCAGCACCCCCCCCACCCACGCCCCCCCCCCCCCCCCCCCCCAGCTGCTGGGCGATGGGACCCGGCTTTGCATATTGAAATGCGTACCATGAATGCATTTAAATAAACTTACCTCCCTTCTTACGGGACCACTGCGATCTTCTGAGCAGTGGCCGGCACTCCCGTGCCTTTACTTCCCAGTCCGGGAAAAAACAGGCGTGACACTGGTGGGGGGAGGGGGAGTTAAGATTTTTAGTGTGAGGAGTGGGGGGGACGGGGTCAGATAATCGTCATGATTGTCGGGGATGGTGTGAAGGGTGAACTGTGAACTTTGTACATTTTGGGGGGGCGGGGGGAAGGTCATATTTGTAAGGTAAGTGTTTTGGTGGGGAAGGGCAGATACTTAACTTTATTGTTATTGGTGGGGTGGGAAAGGGGCATTAGAATTTTGTTTGCAACAGCGGGACGGGGTGGGGGGGGTGGTGTCTCTTTAAAAATGTAAATATACCAGTAGGGATGGCTGGCGTTCCAAAATGGCACCAGTGCCTGCGCACAGGCAGCTGACGCCATTGCCAGCGTTGGACAATCTGCCCCCTCCAAGTGATTTGGGGGAGGGGTGGGGGCGGTGCGGGCCGACCTGAGTAGTTAAATGAACTGTCACGCGGTAGATCGCGGTGGCGGGCTCTTAAAATCCAGCCCAAATGTGTGATTAACAATGTTAAGGACGTACATGACCTCATTCTCATGAGTGGCTTGGTCTTGACAATCTCCTTCCTTCCCTGGGACACAGCCATTCTCTTCTGGAGTGTTGAGTAGATGTAACTCTGTGGGAGGGTTATCTGTCTCACTTAGATCTTCATTTCTGACTGAACCCAGCTGACACACTGGCAGTGATATCTGAACTCTCACCTTTCTTAATCTGAAATTTTTGCAATTAGCTGACACTCTCAGCTCTGCAGTGGCTACCATCTAGTGTAGGCTACAAGAGCAATTCTGAGGTTGGGAATTCTGCAGCAAGTATCTAATACAGTCTCCCCAAAGCCTGTCCACCATCTACAAGGCACCAGTCAGGAGTGTGATGGAATACTCTCCACTTGCCTGGATGAGTGCAGTTCATACAGCACCATCTGGGACAAACTTGATTGGCACCTCATCCACCACCTTAAACATTCACTCCCTCCACCACCGATGCATAGTGTGTACCATCTACCAGATGCACTGCAGGAACTCACCAAGGCTCTTTCGACAGCACCTTCCAAACCCACGACCTCTACCACCTAGAAGGACAAGGGCAGCAAATACATGGGAACACCACCACCTGCAAGTTCCCCTCCAAGTCACACACCATCCTGACTTGGAACTATATCGCCGTTCCTTCACTGTCGCTGGGTCAAAATCCTGGAACTCCCTTCCTAACAACACTGGAAGCTAACCTCAAACACCTCGACATTTTATGGACTTTAGCATTTAAAACCACCGTTTAGTTGATAGAAACCAGTTGTGACTTCTGATACGTATGCAATACTCCCATCAATTCCCATCCAGAAAACCCGTCTGGGTGCAATGCTGAATTGTATTGAATGGCTGGGTATTTTTCTGTATGAATTGAGGTTATTAAGTTCCCCTCACACGCTCACTCAATAATCTAATGCAGACAAAAATAAACTTCTCATCACGCATATCTTCCCCAACCAGGAGGGAAGGTCTGGGGCCTGAAACAAAAGTCACAATCTTGGACATGTGCAGATGTTTCAAAATAATTTATTGCCATCAATGCTATGGAATCAGCCTGCAATGCAAAGGAGGTGATAATATAAACAAACTTTAGATCTTAATCATCACTCCCATTTTCTCTTGGGTGCCCTGTAACTATTTATCTCTCTAGTTTATAAACTTGTCCCAACACCACTACCTTCTGCATTGTCATTTAATCTCTCAGTCTTATCACAGAGTGTACCCTTTTGTTCTTTCCTCCTCTCCCCATTTTCCTGCCTCTGTACTTACTTTAAAAACTGTTAGATATCTAACCTATTTCAGTTTTAATATAAGGTCATTGACCTGAAACATTGGGGGAATTTTAAACCCAGAAAGCAGAAAGGTTTGAAACATAGAAACATAGACAATAGGAGCAGGAGTAGGCCATTCTGTCCTTCGAGCCTGCTCCGCCATTCATAAAGGATCATGGCTGATCATCTAATTCAGTACCCTGTTCCCGCTTTCTCCCCATATCCCTTTATCCCTTTGGCATTAAGAAATATATCTATCTCCTTCTTGAATATATTTAATGACTTGGCCTCCACTGTCTTCTGCGGTAGAGAATTCCACAGGTTCACCACCCTCTGAGTGAAGAAATTTCTCCTCATTTCAGTTCTAAATGGCATACCCCATATCCTGAGACTGTGGCCCCTGGTTCTGGACTCCCCAGCCATCGGGAACATCCTCCCTGCATCTAGCCTGTCTCGTCCTGTTAGAATTTTATAGGTTTCTATGTGATCTCCTCTCATTCTTCTAAACTCTAGTGAATATAGGGCTAGTCGATCCAATCTCTCCTCATACACCAATCCTGCCATCCCAGGAATCAGCCTAGTAAATTTTCTTTGCACTCCCTCCATGGCAAGAACATCCTTCCTCAGATAAGTAGACCAAATCTGCACACAATACTCCAGATGTGGTCTCACCAAGGCCCTGTATAACAGCAGTAAGACATCCTTGCTTCTGTATTCAAATCCTCTTGCGATGAAGGCCAATATACCATTCACCTTCCTAACTGCTTCCTGCACCTGAATGCTTGCTTTCAGCGACTGATGTACAAGGAACCCAGGTCTCCTTGCACCTCCCCCTTTCCCAATCTATCACCATTCAGATAATAATCTGCCTTTCTGTTTTTCCAACCAAAGTGGATAACCTCACATTTATCCACATTATACTGCATCTGCCATGCATTTGCCCACACACCCAACTTGTCCAAATCACATTGGAGCCTCTTTGCATCCTCTTCACAGCTCATATTTCCCCCAGCTTTGTTTCATCTGCAAACTTGGAAATGTTGCATTTAGTTCCCTCACCCAAGTTATTAATATATATTGTGAATAGCTGGGGCCCAAGCACTGATCCCTGCGGTACCCCACTAGTCACTGCCTGCCACCCGAAAAAAGACCCGTTTATTCCTATTCTCCGTTTCCTGTTTGTCAACCAATTCTCAATCCATGCCAGTATATTACCCCCAATCCCATGTGCTTTAATTTTGCACACTAACCTCTTATGTGGGAACTTATCAAAAGCCTTCTGAAAATCCAAATACACAACATCCACTGGTTCTCCCTTGTCTATTGTACTAGTCACACCCTCAGAAAACTCCAGTAGATTTGTTAAGCATGATTTCCCTTTTGTAAACCCATGTCCAATCCCATTTATGCTTTCCAGGTGTTCTGCTATCACATCCTTTATAATAGACTCTAGCATTTTCCCCACTACTGAGGTAAGGCTAACTGGTCTGTAATTCCCTGTTTTTTCTCTCCCTCCTTTTTTAAATAATGAAGTTACATTTGCCACCCTCCAATCTGTAGGAACTGCTCCAGAGTCTATAGAATTTTGGAAGATGACCACCAATACATCCACTATTTCCAGGGCTACTTCCTTTAGTACTCTGGGATGTAGATTATCAGGCCCTGGAGATTTGCCAACCTTTAACCCCATTAATTTCCCAAGCACTATTTTTTTTACTAATACTGATTTCCTTCAGTTCCTCCCTCTCATTCGACCCTTGGTTCCCCAACATTTCTGGGAGGTTATTTGTGTCCTCCTTTGTGAAGACAGAACCAAAGTATGTGTTTAATTGTTCTGCCATTTCTTTGTTCCCCATTATAATTTTCCCTGTTTCTGACTGTAAGGGACCTACATTTGTCTTCATCAATCTTTTTCTCTTCACATATTTATAGAAGCTTTTAGTCAGTTTTTATGTTCCCCGCAAGTTTACTCTCATACTTCGCTTAATCAACCTCTTTGTCCTTCTTTGCTGAATTTTAAACTGCTCCCAATCCTCAGACTTGTTGCTTTTCCTGGCAATTTTATATGCCTCCTCTTTGGATCTAATACTATCCCTAATTTCTTTTGTAAGCCATGGTTGAGCCACCTTTCTGGTTTTATTTTCCCGCCAGATGCGAATGAATAATTGTTGTAATTCATGCATACGTTCTTTAAATATTATCCATTGCCTATCCACCATCAACCTTCTGGTAAAGTTCCTCAATCTACCATAGCCAACTTGCACCTTGTACCTTCGTAGTTTCCTTTATTTAGATTCAGGACCCTAGTTTTGTATTCAACTACTTCACTCTCCATCTTAATGAAGAATTCTATTATGTTATGGTCGCTCTCCCCAAGGGACCCGCACAACAAGATTGTTAATTAATCTGTTCTCATTGCACAATACCCAGTCTAGGATAACCTGTTCTCTAGCTGGTTCCTCAACGTATTGGTCTAAATAACCGTCACGTGCACACTCCAAGAGATCCTCCTCCACAGTATTATTGCTAATTTGGTTTGACCAGTCTATATGTAGATTAAAGTCACCCATGATTACAGTTGTACTCCTATTGCATGCAATACTAATTTCCTGTTTAATGCCATTCCTTACATCTCCACTACTGTTTGGGGGCCTATAAACAACCCCCACCAATGTTTTCTACCCCTTGGTGTTTCTTAGCTCCACATATACAATTCCACATCATGATTTTCCGAGCCAATGTCCTTCCTCACTATTGCATTGATTTCCTCCTTTACTAACAATGCTACCCCACCTCCTTTCCCTTTTTGCCTGTCCTTCCTAAATATTGAATACCTCTGGATGTTCAGTTCCTATCCTTGGTCACTCTGCATGTCTCAGTAATCGCAACTGTATCATAACCATTGATATTTATTTGCGCTGTTAATTCATCTACCTTATTGTGAATGCTCCGCGCAGTAAGACAAAATGCTTTTAGACTTGTCTTTTAACATTGTTAGTCATCTTAGCTTTATTTTGCAGTACGGCCCCATTTGTTTCTTACCCTTGTTTTCTCTGCCTTCCACTTTTGCTTCTTACCTTTCTGTCTTTCATTTCTATCCTTGTTTCCCTCTCCTCTGTCTCCCTGCTCAGATTCCCATCCTCCTGCTCAAATTCCCATCCCCCTGCCATTCTAGCTTAAATCCTCCCCGGCAGCACTAGCAAACACCACCCATCCCCCCCCCTCCCCCACCCCAAGGAAATTGGTCCTGATTCTGCCCAGATGCAACCCGTCCAGCTTGTACTGGTCCCACCTTCCCCAGAACCGGTCCCAATGTCCCAGGAATCTGAATCCCTCCCCGCTACACCATTTCTCCAGCCACATATTCATCTGATATATCCTGCTATTTCTGCTCTCGCTAGCATGTGGCACTGATAGTAATCCTGAGATTACTGCCTTTGAGGTTCTACGTTTTAATTTACGTCCTAACTCCCTATATTCAGCTTGAAAGACCTCATCCCTTTTTTGCCTATGTTATTGGTACTGATATGTGCCATGACAACTGACTGCTTGCCCTACCTCCTCAGAATGCCCTGCAGCTGCTCAGAGACTTCCTTGACCCTAGCACCAGGGAGGCAACATACCATCCTGGAGTCTCTTTAGCAGCCGCAGAAACGCCTGTCCGTTCCCCTTACGATTGGTCGGTCACATCATGGGGTTAAACTGTTGAAAGTCTAGACCCCGACGCTAAGCTGCCCACTTCTGGTTTTAATGGAGGTGAGATGGTGCGTGGGTGGCTTGACACTGCCTGCCTCATTTTAATTCAGCATTTGAAGATTTAACCCTGGCCTCAGGAAACCTGCCAGTAACCGAGGCAAGATACTGCTGAATCAGGAGGTTGCTACCTTTCCAAATACCTGCTGGGTCCAGTCTGCTGGAAGGTTTACTAGACTAATACCTGGAATGGACGGGTTGTTTTATGAGGAAAGGTTGAACAGGTTAAGCTTGTATCCACTGGAGTTTAGAAGATTAAGAGGCGACTTGATTGAAACATAAGATCCTGAGGGGTCTTGACAGGGCGGATGTGGAAAGGATGTTTCCTCTTGAGGGAGAATCTTGAACTAGAGATCACTGTGGGAGTCACCCATTTAAGACAGAGATGAGGAGAAATTTTTTTCTCTGAGGGTTGTGAGTCTTTGGAATTCTTTTCCTCAAAAGGTGGTGGAAGCAGAGTCTTTAAATATTTTTAAGGCAGAGGTAAGTAGATTCTTGATAAGCAAGAGGGTGAAAGGTTAGCAGGGCAGGCGAGAATGTGGAGTTGACGTTACAATCAGATCAGCCATGATCTTGTTGAATGGCGGTGCAGGCTCGAGGGGCCGAGTGGCCTACTCCTGCTCCTAATCCGTATGTTTGTATGTTGCCTTGTCAACTCTTCAGAGACTTCCAATCTCTCACCACCACTGGCCTCCGGCCCCCAACAACACCGCCCCCCTCCCACCCGTCCCACTCCGCCACCCAAGGCCTCCAATCTCTCCCCAGGCCTCCAATCTCCCCCTACAACATTCCCCCCTCCCCCATCCCATTCCCCCACCCCACCCCAACTTCCAGTTCCTCTGGCCCCTGATCTCTGGCCTCAGCTCCTGGTCAGAGTGCAGATTTACCTGACCCTGTGGCCTCCTCCAGACTGCTCGCTACCCGACTGGGAGCCAAGCCTGTCGGTAGGGTTGTCTTCCGGGCAGGGAAGCTGTCAGTGACTTCACGTGCTAAACCTCCACACCCTGACGTTCTGTTTTCCCGCTCTCTAGCACCACTCTCTACCCCCGCTCCTGGCGGGTCAAGCAAGTTAAAATACTCCCCCTTAACTCTGTCTCTTCCCTTAGATGCTGTGCCTGAACTGCTGAGTGTTTTTACAGCATATTTAGTTTATTTTTCAGATTTCCATCAACAGTTGTATTTAGCTTCTGGGTTTTTTTTTGTGATATGTCCTTTGATGTCCTGGACTAACTGGTTCCCAGTACAGCACTGTTGCTCAAACATGTTTAATTATTGGTGGTAACTAAACTCTTTCTGTTTGTTTCTAGTTACTTTGGTGGTTCCGTCCTCGCCTGATCCTCAGTGGTCACACCCACAGTGCCTGTATGGTGCTGCACGATGAACACCTTCCTGAGATCAGTATACCATCCTTTAACTGGAGGAATCGCAACAATCCCAGCTTCCTTCTGGTAAAATGAAAATTGAACATTTTTTTTTTTGTTTGAACTATTTAACAATATCTGATGAATCACTCAGTAAGTCAGGCATAGCATCTGTGGAGAGAGAAGCAGAGTTAACGGGCTGATTTTTACTAGTCCTCTGGAGACAGGCTGGGAGGGGAGAAGTCTTATTAAATGGCAGCAGATGACATCGGGAAGAAAGCCGTGGCTTCCCGACTCCAAGGGATATTCTCAACGGCCGGAACATCAGTGGCCGGAAGGCTGCATCGTGTCTAATTGAAAGATGAGGTGCTGTTTTTTTTTTAGAGATACAGCACTGAAACAGGCCCTTCGGCCCACCGAGTCTGTGCCGACCATCAACCACCCATTTATAATAATCCTATACTAATTCCATATTCCTACCACATCCCCACCAGTCCCTATATTTCCCTACCACCTACCTATACTAGGGGCAATTTATAATGGCCAATTTACCTATCAATCTGCAAGTCTTTGGCATGTGGGAGGAAACCGGAGCACCCGGAGGAAACCCACACAGACACAGGGAGAACTTGCAAACTCCACACAGGCAGTACCCAGGATTGAACCCGGGTCGCTGGAGCTGTGAGGCTGCGGCGCTACCCACTCGCCACTGTGCCGCCCCGTTCCTCGAGCATGTTCATTCGGACAGTGTAGGAGGTCGAGGACAGAGAGATCAGTATCTGTGCTCATCCCTTTCCACCAGGTTCACTAATGTCCTTTAGAGAAGAAATCTGCTGTCCTCACCTGGTCTGGCCTACATGTGACACCAGACCCGCAGCAATGTGGTTGACTCTTAAATGCCCTCTGAAGGGCAGAGCAAGTCTCTCAGTTCAAGGGATGGAAAATAAATGCTGGCCTAGCCAGTGATGCCCACATCCCACAAATGAATAAAAGAAAAAGTTTCCAACTGATGAATTAATATTTCTCATTTGGTATAGAGTGTTTTCTTGACACTATGCAGTGTTTTTTCCCCCTTGCCACAGTGAGGCTGCTATACTATTGTAGGCAGAAGGCCTAGATATGGCAGTCTGACACTTTGAGCAATGTTGAAAGCTAAGTAGTGCACCATTACTGCTCAGCCATGTGACCTAAGGCAGGGATGTCCAATCCGAGGGCTCTAGTAATCTGTCCCTTGAAGCCCAGGAAACGCTGTAATCAGTTTGCATTTTGTTGGTTTTGAGTTTGGAAAGATCTGTTTTAAGCACTATTGATAGATTGGAAGCAACTTGTGATGTATGTAAAAGAATGAGAAGCTGGATTTATACTCCTAATCCACAGCTGCTTCTGTGTAATGCCAGGTGTGGCTCAGTCAGTAGCAGTCTCGCCTCCGAATAAAGAAAATTGTGGGTTCAAGTCCCATTGCTGAGATTTGAGCACACTGTCCAGGCTGACAGTACAGTGCTGAAAGAGTGCTGCATTGTTGGAGATGATGTCTCTCAGGTGGATGTAAAGGATCCTATGACACTATTTGGGGAAAAAAGCAGTGGGGGTAGTTCTCCTCAGTGACCTGGTCAATATTTCTCACTCAATTAACACTTAAAAGGAAATGATCTGGTTATTATCACTTTATGGTTTGTTAGCCTTAGCTGTGAGCAAATTGGCTGCTGCATTTTCTACATGACAACAGTGACGTGTGTGTAAAGTGCAATAGGATGCCCTGAGGCTGTGCGACTTGCTTTATAAATTCTAGTTCTTTCTTTAGAAACGCCCTAAAAAATCAGTAAATATTGAACATTGAGATTAACTGTAAATTTACACTGCACAGAACTGTTCTCTCCATCGAAGTGATTCTGTTTGCGTTGGCCCTTGGTGCAGAGAAATCTTCCCATTTGCACTGTAAGAAAACAACGCTACCATTGACACACAGACCGTTCCAATATTGTAGTCAGCTTTCGGCTGCAGACCTTTCCTTATGTGGAGGGAAGGTCAACAATGGTAAAACTTAAGTTGATGGCTTCTATAGAACAAACCGTCTCAGGTTTCAAAAAGTAGTTTTTGCTGTGAAGTTTGCTTCTGGCAGTTCTGTGAAAAGCCATGGCTTGTGATAGTACGCTGCATTGTCGGGGTATTTCCACTATCTTGTTTAAAGGTCAATGGGTCTATTTTAATTCTACCCAGAAACTGGTGACTTACCTGTCAGTGTCCGGCCTGGTTCAGTCTCGATCTTTAAATTTTGGGGTCTGATGCTATTTTAATTTCAAATGCTATTTTATCGCTGACCTGAGTGGGGAAGCCACTGTAGTTTTCCTGCCAAGAAGAGGGTGGGAAGCAGAAGAGACTATTCAAGGTAAGTTTTTAACTTGCTTTTGTAGGGCCTGGGGAGCAGGAGAACCCTCTGGGCCCCACAGAGAAAGTTTACATCTTCCCTGCTTCAGTCTGCAGCCTACTCTGCTATTCAGTGAGATCATGGCTGATCTGCAACTTACCTTTTGCCCCATATCCCTTAATACCCTTGGTTAACAAAATATCAATCTCAGCTTTCAAACTAACAATTGATCTAGCACCAGTTGCCATTTGCAGAAGAGAACGCCAAATCTATACCATCCTTTATATATAGAAGTGTTTCCGAATTTCACGCCTAAAAGGTCTGGCTTCTATTTTTAGACTATGTCCCTAGTCCTAATCCTGAACTGCCCATCCAAACTGCTCTCGTGGAATGGGGTAATTGAGGAAATACCTTACAAAATGGAGGAAAAGAAGAAAAACTGATTGAAAGACTCGCAGGATTTGTTATGGTTGGAAAAGTGGAGTTGCGATTGAGTCTTGCACATCAGGATTTTGAGATGCTTTTGTGCTGAAATGGTACATTCTCAGTGTGAGCTTCTGGTGGGAAATTATTTGTAAAAGCACGGCAGTGCAGGGGATAAAAACATTCATGATGTGTATAGAGATTCACCTTCAGTTCTACTGGTCTCACAATACAGAAACAAACCCTGACAACTTTCTGGAATGAATGCAACCATGAGTACGAGTTGGTTGGGTTGTATGTGGAAGTATGCTTTTTATCCATCAAATAAAACAGCCTTTTAGATGAGGAAATAATATTCCTGCAGTTTTAAGATATATTTGAGTTGTTTAGTAGCCATTTTTGCTTATTGCCTTATTTTGATAAACACAGTGAGCTCAGACAGCACTAACTTTGAATCAATCTCCATTTCCTTCTCCAGGCCAGTATAACAGCAACAGACTTTACACTTGCCAAGTGTTTTATACCACGTGAAAGTACCATAGTTGCCATTTATCTCACTGCGGGTGTTATGGCGGTCAACCTAATATTATTTCACTTCCATTTCTGGCAATGGATGATGCACTACATGATTAACAAGCACAAATCCATTTGATAGAAGAGAATTGGCCTGAGCACCAGCCTCTTTATTGTCTTGGTGTATAGATCTCCAGATTGTATGAAGACGTGTAGATTTTCTTAGTATTTTGAGAAAAGCATCTATTTTTTGAATAATTCTGAATACAATGGTGTTACAAGAATTTCTTCTGATTGCGGCAAGTTATAATAGAATTGATGAACAATGAGCAAGTCTCCCTGGTTAAATAAATGACATTAAATGTACCAACGAACAAGTTAAGCAGAAACAATACTCGGTATTAATGTGGCTGATCTACCTCGAGTAGTTTGTGCTAAGTGAGTGGCTATCGCACTGATCTCATTAGTGTGATCCATTGTAAGCAATAGCAGGAGTCTAAAATATCTTCAAATGACTACACCAGCTACACTTCGTGTTTACAAGAAGAAATTGTTTAATTGAATCTCAGTGTTACAGTGAAGTACAGTCAAATGAAACCAGTTTGGTCTAAAACATCTTTATTTGTTAGTAATTGAGTAAGTTATGTTGCTCAATGAATTGTATGCATAAAACAGTTATCTGGCGTTTAAATTGTGGCAATAAACTAATGTTTATTGCATTAGACTGTGTGGAAAATAAATGGTTTACAGATGATTATTCCCTAGTAACAGATACATTTACAGATGCTCATTAATACTGCGTTTTTCTCTTTTGCTAATGTTTAAGTTGTTAGTATAAAATCGCCTAATTAAAATTTTATTCGATGAAATTTGATGTGGTTAAATGTGCTGTCCTGCCCAGCTTGTATTGCTAACAGAGAGTTCAGGAGAAACTTCTTTATACAATAATATACAATTTGCAAATTAAACTACAGTGCGTTTCAAAAACAAATACATATGCCCAGTATCCCATTGCTGGACCTGTCTATCTTGAGACTTCAGGTGGTCAGTACTGCTGCTGCCGCCCAATCCAAACGCACCAATATTTCCCACACTCCCACCCATCCAAATATATTATTACATAGAGTTACATTTCCTAGAGCACAGAAACAGATTATTTGTCCCAGTTGGTTCACACCGGAGTTTCTGCTCCACACGACCCTCCACCCACTCTACTTCATCTCACCCTATCAACACATCTTTCTATTCCTTTCTCCCTCATGTGCTTACTTAGCTTCCCCTTAAATACATCTGGACTATTTGCCTCAACCACTGCCTGTGGTAACAAGTTCCACGTTCTCACCACTCTCTAGGTAAAGACGTTTCTCCTGACTTCCCTATTAGATTTATCAGTGACTGTCTTACGTTTATGGCTCCTAGTTTTGGTCTCCCCCAAAAGTGGAAACAACTTCTGTCTGTGTTCACTATCAAACCCTTTCATAATCCTATGATGTACAGGTTTGGACATGCAGGTTGATGCCTGCAGCTGTTGCTGAAATTGATAGGGTAGGAGTTTGAGAATCAGGGTGAGATCATTCAGAACACACCATCCTGCATTCCTGTCTTTATTAATTGTAGCGATCCGGAGGGCAGTGATTCAAAGACTTAGCATAGGTCTTTTAATCATTGTATTTATGCAAAACAAAGCGTAAAGCAAGCCCGTCAGCACAGAGCAGTGCCAGGCAGGAGGCTGCTTGCTGTTCCCCTACACAACAAGCTGTGACTGTGCCTGTGATGTACAGCCTGGATCTGTTCACAAGTCCAAGGGCCGGAAAATCTGCTCCTCATTTTGTCTCAGACACTCTTGTTCCACAGCTCCCGTTAACTGGTTCACAGTGTGTGAGTGACCTACCTGTTCACCGGTTTACCCGTAAAACCCTTTTTTAAACGGAAAATTTCTAAGTCTGTTTCAGCCATATGTAAGCTGGACAGCTTTAACATTGGATAAGGAATATTTTCATATAAATGGGACATTTTTAACATTCCATCTAACAGATGTGTTTGATTACTGTCTTATGTTTCAAGTTTTGCTTTTAAAAAAGGCACATTATTTTTTGTCATGGTGTAATATTTGAACAGTGCATTCTTTGATCAAACTACATGGCCCGTAATGTAAACCTGACTATATTCACTGGAAGCACATTGTAAGCTAAAGACCAATAGCTTTGAGACAAGAAGTCACATCCTTTCTGAAAGGTTTTGCCGAATTGAATTCCACTCCGATTGTACTTTTCTTTTTAGTGTAAGGTGTATTAACATTTTAAATGTATAAGGGTCTGAAACACGTTGGGGGGGCACTCATGGGACAGAGTCATTTAAATGACTGGGCTAGGTGCCACGATTTTCAGGTCAATATCAGGGCAGTTCCAAGCAATTCCTTATTGCTGGGTTGTAATTCCATAGGCATGGGTGTTGACTGGTTCCTCAGCCAGGTGGCCATTCTACTCATCTGTGGGAAGCTACACAGACCACCCTTAATGTGATCTTTTCTTACCTGTGCGAGGTTCACTGCACTGATCAGGAGCAGAACCTTGCAAATGTTCCCTTTACTGCCTTTACAGAGTGGAGCCAGTTGTTGTAACCTGGATTTAGATGAAACCAGCATCGAGCACAGATCAAGATGTGGACCTGTTAGTATTCTAGGACTCAGTACTGACCTACACGGAGCAATTGCCTACTAAGCCGTGAGTGAAGTCCAAGTTTATTTTGTTTTTAATTGGCTGTTGTGAAACTTTCAGAGAAGCACAAAGCTCCGATGCTTTCACTCAATAGGAATTCACCAGCATTAGCCCTGCATGCACTAGTCTGTAGTTAAATATGTGCTCAGCCAATGATGCTCCTTGATCATTTAAACTTCTTTATTTTATCAAGAAGAATATTTTCCGATATCCTGGTGAGTGCCATGTTGATTATCAGCTCCAATATAAAATAAAGTGGTAGAATCTGTAATAAGATATTCAGTGAAATAAATAATTACCTGGAAAAGGAACTTGTCTTGTTTTCCTTAAAACTCACACAAAATAGGTGACAAATGTCAATGCATTCTCCTATCAGATGGCATGGCCAGTTGTTGCTTTACATAAGAACATAAGCACATAAGAAATAGGAGCAGGACTAGGCCATTCAGCCCCTCAAGCCGGCCCCGCCATTCAATAAGATCATGGCTGATCCCAGGCCTCAACTCCTCTTTCGGGCCTGCTCTGCATAACCCTCGACTCCCCAAGATTTCAAAAATCTATCTACCTCCTCCGTAAATACAATTAGTGACCTAGCCTCCACAACTCTCTGAGGTAGAGAATTCCAGAGATTCACCACCCTCTGAGAGAAGAAATTCCTTCACATCTTAGTTTTAAATGTGTGACCCCTTATTCTGTAACTATGTCCCCAGTTCGAGATTCCCCCATCAGTGGAAACATATTCTCAACATCTACCCTGTCAAACCCCCTTAAAATCTTATATGTTTCAATAAGATCACCTCTCATTCTTCTAAACTCCAATGAATAAAGGCCTAACCTGTTTAGCCATTCTTGATAAAACAACCCCTTCATCCCAGGAATCAGCCGAGTGAACCTTTTCTGAACTGCCTCCAATGCTAGTATATCCTTCTTTAAATATGGGGACCAAAACTGTAGAAACATAGAAAATAGGAGCAGGAGTAAGCCTTTCGACCCTTCGAATGTACGCAGTACTCCAGGTGTGGCCTCACTAACACCCTGTACAGTTGTAACAAGACTTCCCTATTTTTAAACTCTAACCCCCTAGCAATAAAGGCCAAAATTCCATTTGCCTTCCTAATTACTTGCTGCACCTGCATGCTAACCTTTTGTGTTTCATGTACAAGAACACCCAGATCCTTCTGTACTGCAGTATTTTGCTGTCTTTCTCCATCTGAATAATAATCTGCCTTTTTATTTTTCTACCAAAGTGAATGACCTCACACTTACCCATGTTGAACTCCATCTGCTAAGTTTTTGCCCACTCACTTAACCTATCTATATCCCTTTGCAGATTCTTTGTGTCCTCATCACAGCATGCCTTCCCACCTATTTTTGTATCATCAGCAAATTTAGATACACTACATTCTTTCCCTTCCTCCAAGTCATTAATATAGATAGTAAATAGCTGAGGCCCTAGGATCGATCCTTGTGGTACCCCACTAGTTACGTCTTTCCAACCTGAAAAAGACCCACTGATCCTGACTCTCGGCCTTCTATGTGTTAGTCAATCTTTAATCCATGCCAACACATTACCCCCAATACCCTGAGCTCCTAGTTTGTGCAATAACCTTTTATGTGGCACCTTATTAAATGCCTTTTGAAAATCCAAATACACTACATCTACCAGTTCCCCTTTATCCACTCTGCTTGTTATATCCTCAGAAAACTCTAACAAATTTGTCAAACATGATTTCCCTTTCATAAAACCATGTTGACTCTGATTGCATTGTGTCTTTCTAAATGTGCTGCGATTTCTTCCTTAATAATGGAAGAATTACCTCTTCCTCTGCCCACTAGACTTGCATTTTATGTAATGTGGGTACATTGGAAGACATTGTAGTCTCTGCTATGTCTAACTTTGCACTTAACCCTTTGTGTGTGTGGAGTTCGGTCAAGTGACAAAATTGTGTATACATGCAAGTGTGAGGAAAAGGCCATCAGGATTATTGATGCACAGCTGATCCATTAAATGATGCAACCTCATTCAATACACTTACTCAGCTCCTCGTAATAATTCTTACTGGAAAGTCAGAAAAGCCAAAGATGAAAAAAAATCTGTGCTTAAACTTGGAACATGTTCTCCACACTCTAATCAAGCCTTTTTGCACTTACCATTATCAATTCTTAGTTGGACGTCAGCTGATCTGGTGGCTGGGATTATATCTGGGTGATGGGGTTCTTTTTGTCTGGCAAAAGCGCCAGTAAGAACCCCGCATTGCCCCGTCTGTGGGAGGCCCAATGAATCAAGTGCCATTTAGGCACCTAACTGGACAACAGTGGGCCTTCCAAGGTTCAAGGATCCTGGCGATAAAGGTCCCGTCTGCTGAGAGCTGCTAGCCAATCAGAGGAAGCAGTGGCTGCTGTTGGTGGAACATCTACCCGAAGCCAGGGAGCGGCAGACGACTCAGGCCACAGGTATGTCAGAGTGGGAGGGTTCTCGTGAGGGAGGGGGTTGTAGGGGAGTCGGCAGCAAAAGCAGAGGGTGGCTCTCGGCAGGCACCCACTTCCCGATGCTGGGTCCCTCGTTCAGTGCCTTTTAATCAGGGCCCCCCATCCCTGGAGGCCCACCTGCTGCTGGGCTATTTGTGGCTGGATGAGGCCCTCAAGTCACCATTAATTGCCCACTTAAGGGCCTCAATTGGCAGTGGGCAGGATGGCCATTCACAGGACTTAATTTCAGCGAAGGCCGGAAGGTGACGGGGTCCCCTATCCCACCCAAGTACATGCTTTACCTGCCTTTGAAGTCACTGTGGGGGGAGAGCATAAAATTCACTCCGAAAGCTTTTTGCTGAGCTCATTCAAAAAAGTTTAGAACCACTGTTGGCAACCAATCAGGAGATCTGTCTGTGCTCACAGTGACAACTTGTGGCCTCGTCTTGAACCCTTGATGAGATTACAGCTTTCTAATCTTACCCGAGCATCTGTTGGTTTCTAACACGTTGTCTTACTTCAGTACAAATACATTTATTTTCAAATTATTATCTTTTTGAATTTCACTCATCAGGGCTGAAAATGGTTTAAACTGTCCCGGGACTGTGTTACTTTCTGGCTTTAACAAATTGAAATGTAAACTATCTAACTAATGTCAGAGGGTTTATCATCCGTCTGCAGTCATTGCTCACTGTGCTAACTTGCTGCTTATCCTTTATTACAGCCCTTCCCAGCCCCTCAGACTAACCACTCATCTGCACCAGCTGGACATTTTAATCCCTTTTTCGGATACAATTCCTGAGTTACAGTTCAACTGATGACCTGCGGGGGTGGTGGTTAGTGAAAAGTTAATTTTAACAGAAAGGTCAATAATCAGAGGGACAGTTTTACGATGAATGTCAAAAACGAAACGGGGATACAGATTCAATGGTGGTCTTCAAAAGGGAATTGGATAAATACTTGATGGAGATAAAATTTCCGGGTATATGGAGAAAGAGCAAGGAAGTGGGATCAACTGGGTTGCTCTTTGAAAGAGCCGGAATAGAATTGATGGGCCAAAGGCCTCCTGTCTTTGATTCTGAGCACAATCATTCTGCCCTGGAGAAGCCTTTAGGCGATACTGCAGCCAAGGTGAAGGCTTACTTGTAATAAAAACAAGACGTGCTGGAAATACTCAGCATCTGTGGAGAGAGAAGCAGAGTTAACGTTTCAGGTCAGTGACTCTTCATCAGAACTGGCAAAGGTTAGAAATGTAATAGGTTTTAAGCAAATAAAGTGGGGGTGGGGCAAGAGATAATAAAAGTGAAGGTGTTGATAGGACAAGGTCACAGAGAATAACTGACCAGAAGGTCATGGAGCGAAGGCAAAAGGTATGTTAATGGTGTGGTGAAAGACAAAGCGTTAGTGCAGAGAGGGTGTTAATGGACAGAAAATTGAACAGCCCTAGTCCAAAGCACAAACATGAAAAAGGTGGTTAAAAAAATGAATGATAAAACAAATAAAAAAGAAAAAAATAATTAAAAATGAAAAGGGCGGCCCGTCATGCTCTGAAATTATTGAACTCAATGTTCAGTCCGGCAGGCTGTAGTGTGCCTAAGCAGTAAATGAGATGCTGTTCCTCGAACTTGCGTTGATGTTCACTGGAACACTGCAGCAATACCAGGACAGAGATGTGAGCATGAGAGCAGGGGGGAGTGTTGAAATGGCAAGTAACCGGAAGCTCGGGGTCATGCTTTCAGACTGAGGTGTTCTGCAAAGTGGTCACCCCATCTGCTTTGGTGTCCCCAGTGAGGAGGAGACCACATTGTGAGCAGTGAATACAATATACTAAATTAGATTGAAGGCTTACTTGTCCTGTGGGGAGTTGCCTCTCATCTAACTGACTAACTGATTGACTCATTGGGCTGGACTTTCGCATTGGGGACAGGATATGGAAGTCAGGACTGTTTCCCGGTCCCAAACCCGCCCTGGGGGGGGGGAAACAGAATTGAGTCACAATTTTCATGGGGTGGGGGGGGGGGGGGGGCCGGGGGGGATGCAATACAAAGATAGATGGGAAGGTAAGCTGAGGGGAGGACACATCGACAGGCTGCAAAGCGATATAGACAGGTTAAGTGAGTGGGCTATAAGATGACAGATGGAGTATAATGTAAGGAAGTGTGAAGTTGCTCGGTCGTAAAAATAGAAAAGCAGAATATTTTTAATAAGGTGTGAAACTTGCAAGTGTCAATGTTCAGAGAGACTTGGGTGTGCTGGTACAAGGAACGCAGAAAGTTAACATAGGTAAGAGCGAGCAGTTAGGAAGGCAAATGGCATGTTGGCCTTTTTTGCAAGGGGATTGGACGCTGGGAATAAAGAAGTCTTGCTACAATTATACTGGAACACAACTGGAAAACTGGGCTGAATTTTATTCGCGTGCTGCACATCACGGCGGCACGCTTTGAAGGTCTTCAGAAACGGAAGCGCCGCCACTGAGGCCTGGTGATATTTTGCACGGGGGCTCATTTAAATGGAGGGGGCGGAGCAGCCGCCCTGTCCCGGTAGTGGGGCCCGGTGTCACCGTGCAGGCGCTAGTGCCATTTTTCAAGGGCTTCAAGCCCTTAGGAAGAAATTTAACTTTTAGAGTGATATTATCGTGCACTTTCATTTCAAAAAATAATTAAAAGCTGGAGACCCTCTCCCGACCCCTGTATGGATTATTTATTTGCCTATATGTAGAAAATTTATTTTAATTACCAACCCGAACTTCCCCCCCCAACCTCGTCACTTTTGCTCTTCAACCCCTTCCCACCATCCCCACAGCCAATAAAAAGTGTTTTTCCCATTCCCCCCCTCCCAATCTGAAAATTAACCTCCTCCCGCTAACCCCCCCCCCACTACCAGTATCTCGCCTTGAATCCCCCAAAACGGACATCAGAAGCCGGGGGACTTGCGGCCACAGGCTGGAATATCGCCATGGGATGGTCGCCCAGTCGAGGTAAGTTGTTTACCATTTATTTGCATTCATTACAATATGCAAATGAAGGCCCCGCTGCTGTCTGGCGGAGGGGGGGGGGGTGGGGGAGGGGCTGCACCGAGGCCTCGTCGCCACCGATAATATGCAGCAGGGCCTTCTCAGCATCGGGGGTCATGACGGGCTGCTTCCGTAAATATTTTACGGGGCCCCCCCCAACTATGAACCCTGACGTCGAGGGGCTGGTAAAATACAGCTCACTGTGTCCAAATTTAAGAAAGGATATACTTGTACTGGAGGCAGTACAATGAAAGTTCACTGAATTGGTCCCTGGGATGAGAGGGTTGTCCTATGATGAGAGGCTGAGTAAATTCAGCCTATAATCACTGGAGTTCAGAAAATGAGAGGTGATCTCATTGAAATCTGCAAAATACTTAAAGGGATAGACAGGATAGATGCAGGTAAGATGTTTCACCTGGTTGGGGAGTCTAGAACCAGGGGTCACAATTTCAAAATAAGGGGGAAGCCACTTAGGACAGAGATGAGGAGAAATGTCTTTACTCAGAGGGTTGTGAATCTTTGGAATTCTCTACCCCAGTGGGCTGTGGAAGCTCAGTCATTGAGTATGTTTAAAGCAGAGATTGACAGATTTCTAAATACCAATGACATAAAGGGGATACGAAGATAGTGTGGGGAAAAAGGCATTGAAGTGGATGATCAGCCATGATCGTATTGAATGGCAGAGCAGGATCGATGGGCTGAATGGCCTACTCCTGCTCTTATGTTTCTACGAACCATAGAAGATTCTGAAGGAGCTGGATAGAGTAGATGCTGAGAGATTGTTTCTGCTGGTTGAGGAATCTAAAACATGGGGGCACAGTCTCAGGATATGGGGCTGATCATTTAGGACTGAGAAGAAGAGAAACTTTTTCACTCAAAGGGTTGTGAACCTTTGGAATTCTCCACCCCAGAGGGTTGTGGATGCTCCATCATTGAATACATTTAAAGCTGGGATAGATAGATTTTTCTCAGGCATCAAAGGACATGGGGACTGGGCAGAAAAGTGGAACTGAAGCCCAAGATCAGACATCATTGTATTGAAAGGCGGAGCAGGCTCGATGGGCCGTATGGTCTACACCTGCTCCTATTTCCTGTGTTCTTGTGACCCTTTAATTGATATGGAGTTGGGTTTGGCAGCCAGTTAGCAGCTGCAGGGGTGGGAATGGAGGCGGGACAACTGAAGTGTGTAAACTCATCACTGCAGCCATTAGTGTGCTTGTTGTTTCACTGTGGGAAACGACAGAGACGAGTCTAAGGGAGCATCTCTATTCCATAATGTGTCGGGAGAGTGGAACCTGGAACTCTGGGCAGGGCAGAGCAGCCTCTCCGTTTTCTGACAATGACCTAGAAGTGATGCTGGAGGATGTGAGGGAGAGGAGGGAGGCCCTTTTCCCAAACAATGGCAGCAGGAGGCCATCCATACAGACAAAGATGTCAATCGTTAGATGATCCTGAATCCAGTGAAGGAAAAGGTCCAATGACCTCATATGCTCTGGCAAGGTAAGTGCAACCCTTACCCCTCAGGACAGGTTTCTGGGTATTCACCCTCTGGCTCCTAGACATGGGAGGAGTGTGAACCCAGGGCACTTATTGACCCTCAGAATCGGTCAGAGCCATAGAGCTGCTGAGGACCTGTAACCACTGATACATGCAGCTTCTAATGAATAGATGCCATTGGCCACAGAGGTCAGCAGTGACTTATCACCCTCTCTTTCGTCATTGCAGGAAAAATGGGCACATAATGCCCAAGAGGGGGCCCAAACAGTTGGAGGGGGTGCCAGACTGTTAAATGATCCGCCTCCTGTTGAGGTTTACTCTTCACCTCTTTGAGTGCCCTCCTTATGTCTGACAATTCTCTTTTTAAACATACATTCTCAGCCTTTTGATGTTTTAACTGGTTTTTAGTTTCCCGAGCATCAATTGCGACTATGCTAGCATTCAGGTTAGGACATATTGCTGCTGCAACAAAGTGGTTGTAAGCTGGTTATAGGGTTCCAAATCTGATGGTTTTTGGTCAACGGACTCTTGGCTCTGTTGGTTCAACCATTCTGTTTCCTGATCTTTTCAGTTAATAATCTCATCTCTCTAAGTGTAAACGTGAGTGCTGTAAGCCAGAAGTTTCCTTACCTTCTTCATCTTTAACTTCTGGCTTATCCTATCGTGAATAAACTCTATGATTTCCTTATATGATGTTCGATGGCCTATACTCAGGCATCCATCTATCGGTTCCCTTATTTCATTGTCAGGAAATTTATCTAGTTTCTGTTCAAAGACCCATTTAACATCTTTGGACGACATAACGAGATCTATTCTCATGTAAGTGCCTTTAATCGCTGGTGGCTGATTAACATCCTCACATTCCCATCAGGTGTCCCTCCCGAGACACATGCTGGTCAGACTTGCTAATCTCAAGATACTTCCTTTCTCTCAAAAAGTTTTCACAACTTAGCCACATCCTGCCACGGTCGGCAGATGTAGTTTTGTCAGGTTTGTTTGTCCCCGTTACTAATGCAGGAATGCACGTGGCAACAACATTTGGTTGTGAAACTATTTTTTTTGGAAAAAAGAACAAGTTTATTAAGTTTCATTCAAACTATGGCAATAAAGTGGTGCCGTGGCTTAGTTGGTTAAAGGACCTGTTTAGTAAACAGGAGATCCTGAGTTCAAATCTCAGTGGTGCCTCAGTGCAGTTGGCATTTGGGGCAGTGCAGTGGTTAGCACTGCAGCCTCACAGCTGTAGTAACCTGGGTTTGATTCTGGGTATTGCCTGTGCGGAGTGTGCAAGTTCTTCCTGTGGCTATGTGGGTTTCTACCAGGTGCTCTGGTTTCCTCCCACAGCCAAAGACTTGCAGGTTGATAGGTAAATTGCCCCTAGTGTAGGTAGGTGGTAGGGGAAGTGGTGGGGAATATGGGATTAACGTAGGATTAGTATAAAGGGGTGGTTGTTGGTTGGCACAGACACTGTGAGCCGAAGGGCCTGTTTCAGTGCTGTATAAATAAATAAACTCAGGCAGTGATTTACAGTTTCACTTGAGCTATACTACGTATATTAAGTCTGGGTGGAGGAGCACGCATCTCTTGTCACTTTGGTTGGCGGTCTTCAGGCTTCTTTCTCTTTTCGTCTCACCTCATGCTTTCTGGTCTCCGGTTCTTCTCCGCTGCCTGGGCTCAATCGGGAGGATCTCTTTTATCCTGGCTCTTATCCAATTAACCTCTTCCAGTGCCCAATCATGCTCATCCCTGTGGTGGTCTTTCCCTGTGCATGCTTTTCTTGACCAATCATGTACATTCCACGTTAACAGTATTAGCCCTGAACATGATCACATAAGGTTCTCCATATTCACACGTGACGGAAACCACATATGCCAAATGGAAATATTAATTTTGTCATATGGAATACTGCTTGAAAATTTTTACTGGACATTACAAATAACTTTAAAAAAGTAGAACTGAAGTTCAAGATGGCCACGCATATTTGCATATGAGAAGACAAAGGCTGGCTGGGAGACAGAGGTAAATTATCCCGTCTAGCTGGAACAATGATGGGGGGAGGGTGCTCCCGATTCAATTAGCGAGATTGCTTTTGTCAATAGTGATGATCAAAAGCCATCGACACCGTTTGACTTTGAAAGAGCAAAACCCTCCCTACCAAGTATGTCTGAACAGCCTTGAATTTCAAAGATCCTTCCAGAAGGTGCTGTATCAAACAGAGATGGTCACATGACATAACTGCTGGTGTAACACTGAGGTTTTGAATTGTGCCTCAGAAAGAAGAGACTGTAACTGAACTCCAAGAGGAAAGCATCTCTCTCTGTCTCTCTCTCCAGCAAAGTCCTAGGGAAACCATGGTGGCATGCAACTGAGCCTCAAGACTACAGAACCTTACAGGTGACCACCAAGAAGATGGATAAAACCTCTCTTCGGCCTTCTGGAACCAGCGAAGCAAGCCTGAATTGGTGGCGTGGCCCCAGCGAGGATTCCAAGACTGTAACTTCAATTAAGGACATTGCAACTCAATGTTTGACTATCATTTATTACAGACTTTACTTCATCCTCCCAACTCTTTCTTCCCTTCTGTATCAATTTGCATGTGCATGCCTCTCGTGTGCAAGCGAGCGTGGATGCACCTCAGATTTTAGTAATTTTAACCGGTTTAGAGTGATAAGGTTAATAAACTTACATCTTTCTTGTTTAAACCCAAGAAAACCTGTCTGATTGGTTCATTTGTAATTATATTTGAGGAACAGTGAGCAAGGGCTCACTGAGGTGGTAAGCTAAAAATCACTGTGTTGAAAGAATAAACTCTGTGACAGCCAAACTAGAGGAAGGGCAAAGAGTGGGGGTGGGGGGGGGGGGGGGGGGCGGGGTTGGTGGGGTAGGGGAAGACTGAGACACCTTCCTCACTTGGTCGTAAAAACCATTGTTATACTTCCTCTTATCTCCAGCTGCTACATTCCGTGGTCTCTTATCTCAGAGAGTCTCCAGCATATTTGCTCTTTTAGCTTAACCAAGAAAGCAATTTGAAGTTTTGACAAGATTTTGTTTTTTAGCTACTGCAAGTGTTTTAAAACCTGACATCATTTTCCATGCTCCTTGTACTGTGGCATCAATTTGTATCATGCCCTATTTCTACATTTTTCTACCACACTATAATACAAAGCGGGTCGTAATAAAGCTCAGTGTTAATAATCTTACTATTATTCATGATTCATTTTGAGATCAAAGCCTCAAAATTACTGTTGCCAACATTAGTGAATGTTTGTCATGTACATATGACATTCTTTTCTCCAATAATAAACTGGTTCATGTTAACCTATTTAGATTAGATTAGATTAGAGATACAGCACTGAAACAGGCCCTTCGGCCCACCGAGTCTGTGCCGACCATCAACCACCCATTTGATGCTAATCCTACACTAATCCCATATTCCTACCAAACATCCCCACCTGCCCCTGTATTTCCCTACCACCTACCTATTCTAGTGACAATTTATAATGGCCAATTTACCTACCAACCTGCAAGTCTTTTGGCTTGTGGGAGGAAACCGGAGCACCCGGAGAAAACCCACGCAGACACAGGGAGAACTTGCAAACTCCACACAGGCAGTACCCAGAATCGAACCCGGGTCCCTGGAGCTGTGAGGCTGCGGTGCTAACCACTGCGCCACTGTGCCGCCCCAAATACATTACTTTTATTTTATTTGTTCTCAGGATACGGGTAACCTTGGTATTTAATGTCAATCCCAGTTGCCTGGCAAAGGAGTTGGGGGCATTTAACAATCAACCACCTTATGGAACTCAAACAAAATGTAGTTCAGTTTCATTTCCCTAAAGATTTTTACAATAATCCGTTCATGGTCATTTCTGATGTCAGTTGACAAATTACCAGATTGAGTTGAATTTTACAATTTTCCGTGATGGGATTTGAATTCATAACTTCTGGGGGTAGAGAAGTCCAGGACCATAACTCAGCAATAAATCAGAAAGGACTGTCATACCGAAATGGGCAAAGAACAATTTACAGGTCATAAAAGAATTGTGGTACAGCAAGAAACAAGAATTAAGAACTGAATTATATTAATAATTGATTACTCAATAGTTCACCACAATATACATAATTCACCTCACTGTAGTTTTCTGTCCAGTTTAGTGGGATATTCTCTCATAGGAAGTAATATAGGCACAAGAAAGTCTACACCAAAATGCTGAGAAATACACCAAAACATCCAAAATTATATTTTTTTTCTGGAGCAGACTGGCATGCCTCCAAGGGGAAAAAATCCCCGACCTTTAAAATATCCACTATATCAGTGGTTCTCAAACTTTATTTTGGTTGAATGGCCCTTTTCAAATGGATTAGTAGTCATGGAAAACCATCTAAATTATAATATAAACTCCCAGCACATTCACATTTCTGAATGTAACGTTCATCAATGTCCTGTTAAAGGAACTTGTATGAAACACGCCTGTTGAATACTTCACCCCAGGACACCTCCCTGCACTTCTTGGAGTGGGGTTAGGCTCGATGCCTCTTGTTGGGAGTTTCAGGTTTGACTCTTCACTGCTTGACTGCTCACTACACAGCTGCTGAGTGCTTTCGGGCTTTTTTTTTTACTGTTTACCGGCCTGTCTGAACTGGAATATTGTTACCACACCAAGGAATCCAACTTACATTATTCCGTGGACCTCCTGGAAAGGCTCTTTAAAGACCCCAATTTGAGAGCCACTGCACTCCATCACTGCTGTGCCTGTCCCTTCTCAGTACCACTCACTCACCCATCATTCATTACACCAACAGCATGCATGGTTGATGGCACTGGTTTTATTGAAGTGCAGGTGAGTGAAGATGTTAACACTTCATAATTTTTATGGTCAACATTTAATAGTATCAAAGTAGAAAGCATTGCTTCAAGAAATTCTCAAATACACAAAGCTTATATTATATACACTGCACACACACAGCACTGTGTAGTCATTAGAATTAACATTTTTGAATTTGTTTCCATTCACCTTTCAATATAAGGTCCACCTTTTTTTGTATTTTTCTTCCAAAATCAAATGCTTTCAGAATCAAAGCCAATTCACATAGTAATCCATTTGCCAGCAACAATTCTGGATAATGTTGATAGGTTGAGATTGGAAAGATGACCAAGGTTTCTCAGTGGGAACGACTGTACACTTTATTTTAAAGATATAATTAGATCATGTTCCCGTATACAGTTATTTCTAGAGTAATGCAAGCTTGGAAGTGTATAATTGGTCATGGATTTCAATACCCGCATTACACAATTCACCAGCTGGCTTGACAGCAATTCCTGATAAACTTGGTCTCTGTCGATTTGTCTGTTATTCGGAGTTTTAAATCCCAAGACTTTTTCTCCCACGTCCTGCCATTGTTGTGTTTTTTTTTAAATGTTCCTATTACTTAAGAAAATATATTTACCATCAGATCCAAGAACTAATGAAAACATTTTTTGCTGATACTTTATAGGAAGGTGTATTTAACTGCAGAAATTAATCTGCTTATAGCAGATTACACAATCTGAATTTATATTCACAATTCATCACATTGAAACTTTCAGTCAGAAAGAGAAGAGACTTATTACATTTAGAATGTTGTGATATTCTGACCAGATTTTAATCTATGTGAAAAGGGGGAGTGATGCAATAAACAATGGCAATCACAGAATTAGAGGAAAATAAACAGTAATGTCTGTACATAAAAATAGAAGTCCTAGAATTCCAAAGAGAGGGAAGGAGGATCACAACAACGTTTAACTGCTGAGACTCAAATGGTTTCAATGTTCTTGCAGCAATAAACATTAATTATGAACAGGAGTGTATTGGTACTTTTATCATCCCACGTCTGGATTCAGGATATTGTGGGACTATTGCTGGCTGCATGGTCTACTGTAGGCCATGGAAATGAGATTTAGGAGAGGGGAAGTTGGTGGCAACGAGCTTGGTGGGTGGCAGAGTCATTGGAGAGCCAGGTAGCAGGAATGAGAAATGCTGACTGGACTGCAGAAGCTGGCTATTATTAAGTAGAGGATCTCAGAGGATCAAAACAAATTTCACAAAAGGTCGTGAAGCACTTTGTAGATGCCAATTATAGTAGAGCCATGTTCACACTCGAGAATTCACCAGTGCCTGGTAAACATACTGCTTCAACTTGTCAAACTATGTATGGCACCGGGTGTTCCAATACAGCTGATGCCTTGAATAACCTTCCATAGAACATTTCTGTTAAGAAAGGTTGACATACGTGCAGTGGGCAGTTGTATTCACGGTTACATCTCAGACAATAGGTGGAGACAGTAGGACAGCTACTGTCGGAAACCGATTGCTCAGGGGGACTGTGGTTCTCTCGGTAGTGGCTGAAGCCTCAGCGAGTAGGACGAATGAACACTTTCCACAACCAGAAAGCAGAGTTATAAGCCTGCAATCACAACAATCGGCATGTGGACTGTTCCTTTACATGAACATATGAATTCGGAGTAGGACACACGGCCCTTTGAGCCTGCTCCACCATTCAATAGGTTAATGGCTGAACTGATTACTCCACACTTCTACCTACCAACCCCCCCCCACCCCCCCATAACGTTCCACCCCTTGCTTATCAAGAATCTATCTACCTCTGTCTTAAAAATATTCAAGGACCCTGCTTCCATCGTCTTTTGAGGAAAAGAATTCCAAAGACTCACGACCCTCAGAGAGAAAAACATTTCTCCTCATCTCTGCCTTAAATGGGCGACCCCTTCTATTTAAACAGTAACCCCTAGTTCTAGATTCTTCCACAAGGGGAAACATCCTTTCCACATCCACCCTGTCAAGACCCCTCAGGATCTTATATGTTTCAATCAAATTGCTTCTTACTCGTCTAAATTCCAGCAGATACAAGCCCAGCCTATCCAATCTTTCCTCATAAGACAGGCCACCCATTCCAGCTATTAGTCTAGTAAACCTTCTCTGTACTGCCTCCAACGCATTTACATCTTTCTTTAAATAAGGAGACCAGTACTGTACACAATGCTCCAGATATGGTCTCATCAATGCACTGTATAGCTGAAGCATAATCTCCCTACTTTTGTATTCATTCCCCTTGTGATAAACAATAACATTCTAATAGCTTTCCTAATTACGTGCTGTAACTGCATACTAACCTTTTGCAATTCATGCACTAGGACACCCAGATCCCTCTGCATCTCAGAACGCTGCAATTTCTCACCATTTAAACAATGTTTTTTTTATTCTTCCTGACAAAATAGCCAATTTCCCACTTTATACTCCATTTGCCAGGTCTTTGCCCATATACTCCATTTGCCAGGTCTTTGCCCACTCACTTAACCTATCTATATCCCTTTGAGGCCCACTTATTTTTTTTAGAGATACAGCACTGAACCAGGCCCTTCGGCCCACTGAGTCTGTGCCGACCATCAACCACCCATTTATACTAATCCTACACTAATTCCATATTCCTACCTCATCCCCACCTGTCCCTATATTTCCCTACCACCTACCTATACTAAGGTAAATTGGCCATTAGCAATTGCCCCATCAACCTGCAAGTCTTTGGCATGTGGGAGGAAACCGGAGCACCCAGAGGAAACCCACACAGACACAGGGAGAACTTGCAAACTCCACACAGGCAGTACCCAGAATTGAACCCGGGTCGCTGGAGCTGTGAGGCTGCGGTGCTAACCACTGCGCTTATGTCCTCTTCACAAGTTACTTTCCTACCTATCTTTGTGTCATCAGCAAATTTAGCAACCATATCTTCAGTCTTTTCATCTAAGTCATTTATATAAATTGTAAAAAGTTGAGGCCCCAGCACTGATCCCTGTGGCACACCACTCGTTACATCTTACCAACCAGAAAATGACCCATTTATGCCTACTTGTTTCCTGTTAGCTATCCAATCTTCTATCCATACCAATATGTTACCCCCTACACCATGAGCTTTTATTTTCTGCAATAACCTTTGATGTGGCACCTTATCAAATGCCTTCTGGAAATCTAAGTACAATACATCCACCAGTTCCCCTTTATCCACAGCACATGTAACTCCCTCAAAGAAATCCAATGAATTGGTTAAACATGATTGCCCTTTCACAAATCCATGTTGACGCTACCTGATTACCTTGAATTTGTCTAAATGCCCTGCTATAATGTCTTTAATAATCACTTCTCACATTTCCCCAAGACAGATGTTAAGCTAACTGCCCTGCAGTTTCTTGCTTTCTGTCTCCCTCCCTTTTTGAATAAAGGTATTTTCCAATCTAACAGAACCTTCCCCAAATCTAGGGAATTTAAAAAAAATTAAAATGAATGCGTCAAGTATCTCACTAGCCACTTCTTTTAACACCCTAGGACGAAGTCGATCAGGACCCAGGGACGTGTCAGCCCACAGCTCCAACAATTTGTTCACTACCACTGCCCTGGTGATTGTAATTTTCTCGAGTTCCTCCCTCCCTTCCATTTCCTGACTTACAGCTAATACTGGGATATTACTTGTATCCTCAATAGCAAAATATCTGTTCAATACATCTGCCATCTCATTATCAATTCCCCAAACTCACTTTCTATAGGACGAACACTCACTTTGTCAACTCTTCTTTTTTAAATATCTATATTTCTAGCTAGCTTTCGCTTGTACTCTAATTTTACTTTCCTCATCAATCTTTTAGTCATTCTTTGCTGTTTTTAATATTCTGTCCAATCTTCTGACCTGCCTCCCATCTTTGCACAATTATATGCTTTTTCTTTTAAGTTTGATACTATCAACTGTTTTAGTTAATCACGGATGGCAGGTCACCCTTGGAATTTTTCTTTCTTGTTGAAATGTATCTATTCTGAAATATCCCCTTAATGTCTGCCACTGCATCTCTATTGATCTATCCCTTTACCTAATTTGCCAGTTCATTTTAGCTGCCTCTGCTTTCATGCCCTCATCATCGCCCTTGTACAGAGTAAAATAACAATCCCTTCCTTCCAGTTCGCTGAAAGCTTCCAGAATCCATTCTTGAAGAAAAAATGCTGAAATGAAAGCAGAAAGTGCTGCAAGTACGCAGCAGCTCTGGCATCTGAGCTATGGGAATGAGCTTCAAGGCATCAGAATTGCAGACATCCTCCTGAGGCTTAATGCAAGATCTACACATCTGGCAACAGTTAGGCAAATAAATTCTGAACAATGTGCATCCAGCATTCAGTCCTGCTTCCCTTGTTAAAAAACCACCTCAGCATTACCTTTATAGAGAAGCTTTTACTTGTGACCACAAAGTAGATACGAAATGATGACAATTTGTCGCAAATTTCAAGCCCAGTTTTGGGTCTGTGTCTATAGAATCCAGCCTGTATATTCAACAGTCAAATGCTATTGTGGAATTATAACCTGATTTATTGGTGCAAACTGATCTCCCTCTCACCCTCTTGCACTCGATTGGTTAGTCTCTGCCTCAAAAAAATTCTTCCAGTGAAGGCAGTTCAAAAATGTATCTCTGTGCAAAATGTTCTTTTCCCATTTACCTCACCCCTCGTCTTTCCCTGCAGGCACTGAGTCCTTCCACAGCACTGCTCACCAGCATTTTGCTTTCTAAAGACTGTTCTTGGAAAGTGGACAACACTGGCAGACAACAGCAGCTGGCATTTATATAGCAGCTTTCATGTAGGAAAATATCCCAAGGCCCTTCACACTATTGTAATCAGACAAGAATTGAAACAGAGCTAAAGGAGATATGAGGGCAGGTGACTAAAAGTATAAACAAAAGCAAGGTGGAGAGGCAGAGGTTTCGGAAGGCAATTCCAGAGCTTAGGGTATAGGCGGCTCAAGGCATTACTGCCAATGGTAGAACAATGAAAGTGGGGCATACACAAGAGATCACACAACACTCATTGCCCATCTGCAGTTTCCCTGATAACATTCAGAGACAGCAACATAACGTGCGACTGGCAGCACCGACCAACAGGCCAGACCAGGATAAGATGGCAGACCTTTTCCTAAAGGACATTGGTGAACCAGTTGTGGACTTTGACAACAATCCAGCAGCTTTCATGGCCATTTTCATTTGTGATGCCAGTTTACAATTTACCAGATTTATTCAATACATGGTGGGAAATTTCACCGTTTTAGTCTGGTACCATAACCAAAAGGCTTCCCTACTCTTAACTGGGTATGGCTTAGTCTATGAGAGGCTAACAGGCTTTAGCTTCAATTTTCTCAAGACTTTGCCTGTAGAGGTAAACTTGCATCACCAGTCAAGCCCACACTACTAGCAGGCACACAGACTCTGTGCAAGGTTTCATGGTTGATATTATCTTTTTTTATAGGTCTCTTCAGACAATGGTCATTATTCACATACAAGTGCATGAATAGTCTATTCAAACACAAGGGGAATCAGCTTAGCCAAATGTCTTCCTCACCCAACTGACCCATTCAATTTCCAGGAGTGTGATCAGGATCAAGAATCTTGGCTAATTTTCCTGTTCCTAACTAAGGTGCGCTCAGGCTACTGTAATGCCCTAATACTACCCCAACTAAGATCAGCCAAAACAGAGACTGCAGATTCAACCTGGGATGCTCTTGATCTCTACAGCTCTGCTAACGATTGGCAAGTCACAAGCGAGTATCTTTGTGTTCTACATAATTACCTATCCTAACTTGTGTATGTTCCATATTATCATTATTAATCTGAAAATGCATTGTTGGTGCTCCATTTCAGAAAGAATTGAAATAATTATACCTCTGGACATTAATTGTTCACTTTCATACCTTAAAATGTTTGAAATCACCAAAACTCTACATTAAAGATCCTTTCATAAATATCTATATTTTTTATCCTTCTTCACACTGAGCTCTGATTTCTCTCAAGGGTGGCCCTACTGTGGGTGACTTCAACTAATTGCAAAAAAGTTATTAATTTACATAATTGAGCAGCAAATGTAATGATTCTTTGGAAATTTCATTACACTAGAACATTAGAAACCCCCTTTTCACAAAGATTAATTTTCTTTTCAGAAAAATTGAGTGCCACGAATTAGAGGGGGGCAGGTTGGCCCCTGTGCATATGAGTGAGGGCCTTTCCTAGTAAGTGTTGTCTTCCTGGAAGACAGATGGTTCCTCTGTTGCTGCTACAGAGAGCCAAAGAGCAATAGGTCATCCTAGAAACATCCGAATCCCATAGTGCAGGTTTAATTAAACCAACTCATTAAAAAACATTTTGAAAAATATACACTAGTGTATCGACACAACTTGATTTTTTGCTCTTTTTGAGCACAGATCACCTGATCCAAAGCAGGATTCTTGAATAAATGGTAATGTGCTTACTTATCCACCAGAAGATGCTTATTCCAACTGCTAAAACTGGCAATTTTGTGTTGTTTTTGTACTCCTTGTGGTTGAAGCTATCAATACTCGGGGGCACAGCACTCCTTTTTTCACTACTGTCATGGAGAGGCAGTGTTAAACAATGGCCTCTGAACCTGTACTCACTATGAACTGGATTATAATTACCCAAGCCCATTTCACACATCGGATCTTTACAGCCAGCAGAGAAATGAAATTTTGATCTCAAAAGTCTGTACTGAATTCCAAGCCTAGGTCAGGGAGCTGAAAGACTACCAACTACAGCACACACTTCCCAAAAATCTGTTTTAACTTAGTAATCCCCAAAGACAGGGAAGGGTTTGTCTGTACACTGTGAAATGAAATCATAAAGACATTTATGAATGCTTTGTTTAGGATTTTGTTACAGAGTGAGGACACATTCCCCTATAAGTACATTGGATTGAAATTGTATATTTCATATCAATAGTTGTCAAATATGATCTGGCAGTAAACTGATTGCAGTTAATAGATAAACTGTCATTTACCCTTAGAAAAGGAGTACTGTGGATTTCAAAAATATGAGTTACAATTTCTGGATTTGTGAAAGCATTTTGCAGTGTAGATTATAAATGTTAAGCTACGATTTTCCTTCATGTCTGTCTTGATTAATCTAGCCAGATCTCAATTTGAAAATTTCATTTTCACAGCGGTGGAGACAGGAAGACAGCATATCTCACCACCTCTATACCAATAGACACAATGACGAACTGATTCATTGATAGAAAATTAAAATGTGGGGAGGCTTGACTTGATATTTTATAGGTAGGCTGTGTTTCTCTCCTTCCCTTTCCTACTTGTAAATGTAGTTAGATTTTCCAAAGGTGGGTCTTAATTAAGCGTAGAGAATGTAAAAATAAAACTCCAAATGATATTATACACAGAAGGGGAAAAAGTAGTTCATATCAGGTCTCCATTTTAAAGTAATATAGAACTAACACTTAACTAGGTTTCTGTTATTGCAACTGTAATTTTTAACATTGTACAAACTGTACAAGTTATCTCAGACACATGAAAAGTATATACTCACAGAGACATAAAACACCTAGGTATAAAATATAAAGCAGTGTAATAGTTACTAAAAAGGACATGCCTTATTGCTATAGCGATTTTTGCTTTTTTTTTCTGTATTGTACCACAACTTGTTCTGAGAATGTGATTTGCATAAATTATTCAAGTCTGAGAAATTTTCACACATCTCAAATTCTACAATATTTAAAATAAACTTTTCTAACATATCTCTTTATTAAAAGAGAAATAAAAATGTCATTATGTAATTCTCTTAGGCCAGACACAAAGGTTTACACCTTAGTTTTTTTTCCCGTTTCTTACTATTTACTTGCACAATAAAAGCTGCTGTTGGTACAAGGATTTAAGACCCTATCTAATGGTGCTCACACATTCACAATGCCTGTGCATTTGTGAAGGTCTATGAATGACCGAAGAATTACCAAACATGTATACTTCTAGCAAAAAAACCTTGGTTCCCATAGAAATAATTCCACGTTGCATTTTGGACACTTGGATGGATTCCGATGTGTTAAAGCTGAGAATCCAAAACAAGACATGATGTTGCAACATCTCGTCACCTCTGACCTCTTCTTGTAAAGGTAAGTGGTTAATTTGCATAATTTATACAGTTTTTTTTTACTAAAGAGCATTTTCCTTCGTTATAAACCAGAAAAAAACTAATCTCTACAGATAAACTCCCCATCTCCAGTCACTGCTGTAGACATAAAGTTTGGACATAAAGCTGTACAGCGCAATCAAACATACTTACATCTTAGCTCATTTTACAGGTACAGCCATAATCAAGGCACAAAGATCTTCTACAAGTATTTTTCTTCAATAAAGTTGTACAAAATAATACATTTTACAGTCTGTACAAGATAATAATCAGCAGTAAAACAAACCAAAAAAACAAATGTAGGACTATTTGTCCATTTATGATCTAAGCCAAGGGATCATTGTGGACAGCTTGAACAAACATTAGTGTGTGGTAGTTTTCAGCCTAGATGTATCGGCCGAAGCAGTTCCTGTTCAAGACCTAAGATGTGGTGAGACTCGACAGCCCCAAGACCTCAGAAAATTGCTCCTACTTGTAGGACTTAGACATCCTGCCTCTTTTTTTATTTACTTCTTTGCCGTCACTGGCTTAAGACGAGGTCCTTTTCTTTCATCCAACCTGCATTTCTTAATGCTGAAAACTGTGAAACTATTAAATATTGTGGTGCTGCTACATTGTGTGAACTTCCTCAACAGTTTTTTTTAATTACCTGATGCAAAAAGTGCATTTTCATTCTAATATATTTTCCCCATCAAGTACTCTCAAGTGTTGTGTTGAAAAGAAACCCAGACAGGGAGAGGTCTGAAGGTAGTGCCATCATGTGCTGCCCAAGGGCAGAGACGACTAGACGGTAGAGCTATGAACCTGCAGGGAGACAGGCAAAGGTGAACTCAGGCGTCTGTCAGACACAGAGGTAGCCAGAGGGCTCAGTGGAACCACAGAGAGGGAAAAGCAAAGTTTAAAAAAAAGAATGCAATGCATAAAAAAATGGAGGGTGAAACACAAGAAATAAGGAATGAAGAAAGAGAGTTTAGAGAGCAAAGTTGACACACTTCACTCGTATTTCTTCCACCCTGTGTGGGCACATTAAGAAAAAGGAATCAGGGAGTCCAAAAATCAAGAACTCAGGTTGTTTCTCCATCACAACAGTTCATACTGGCGAAGATGCATTCTTTGAATAATGTCTCGACAGTCATTGAATACTCTGCGGATGTTTTCCGTGTCTACTGCACAGGTGAAGTGAGGGTAACAGTAATGTCGTCCATCTCCACTTGCTGTGCTGATCCTCTGCAGGAAGAAACAACAGTTGTGACTATCCCTTTTGCCCACACTGCCAAGTTATTCAGATACAGGTATGGAAATACAAGGTACATACATCCTTTGCAGCATTACATGTTGACCCTCTTATTCTTCAGCTACAAAAACATGCAAACCGTCTTTACTGCAGTACTATAACAACAGAACCATAGCAAAGTTATGGCATAGAAAGAAGCCATTCAGCCCATCGTGTCTGTGTCAGCTGAAAAAACTAGCCGCCCATTCTAAGCTGACCTTCCAGCACCTGGTCAGTAGTCTTGAGGTTACAGCACTTCAGGTGCCGGTCCAGGTACCTTTTAAATGAGTTGAAGGTTTCTGCTTCCATCACCGTTTCTGACAGTGAATTCCAGACACTCACCACCCTCTGGGTGAAAAGGTTTTCCCCCATGTCCCCTCTAATCCATCTACCAATGATAATGCATTTATCCAGCACCTCTAACGTAATTAAAAGTCCCAAGGCGCTGAGAAAACAAAGTCTGACACCGAGCCACATAAGGAGAGATTAAAAGAGATAGGTTTTAAGGAGTGGCGAGGTAGAGGAGCAGGAAGGTTTAGGGCAGGAATTCCAGAGCTTAGGCCCTAGGCAGCTGAAAGCATGGCTACTAATGATGAACTGTCAAAAATCGAGGATATGCAAGAGGGCAGAATCGGAGGAGCAGAGATCTTATAGGGTTTCAGGCTAGTCAAGTTATACTGTTAATCTCAAGGTCTGGATTACCTATAGTTTCTTATCGTACCATTCCCAATCAAAATATAAAAGGGATATCACAGACCAAACTAACCTCTGCTGATTTCCTATTAAAAAAAAAGTTTCAGGATAAAATTGTAGGTAAAGAAGGGGTGAGACAAAAACCACCTTGAACTAAAGGGAGAGGAGGGAAGAAAACATGCCAAAGTATGAAAAGGATGTAACAAAGGTGCAAAAGCTTGGGTAGGGTCGGTGCCCTTGTACTCTTTTCAAACTAGGATGTGCTACAGGCCAAAGCTTTGCTGTTCAATTTCTGAATTACTAAGTAAAATGTAAAACACTCCAATAAAAACTAAAAATGCTGGAAACTGTGAAGAGACAGAAAGAGTATTTCTGGGTCTGATGAAAGGTCATTGACCTGTAACGTTTACTCTGTTTCTCTCTCCATAGATGCTGCCTGACCTGCTGAGTATTTCCAGCACTTTTTGTTGTTATTTCAGATTTCCAGCATCCACAGTATGTTGCTTTTGTAAAACTCCCATTTGGCTCCATGAGCAACAGTTTTGTTGCATGGATTTCTTTCTGGCACTATATCAATCTCAATTAAATACTCACAAGAAACTCATCCCGTACAAAATACTTTGCTCTTGTAACTCTTGCATCTTCTCCAGGCTCTGGCGTCGCTGTTCCCAAAACAAAGAAGCAATGAATTAAAAACAAATGTGCAGGTGAAAAAATAGTTTGTTGTTACTGGTTTGCTATCAATAATGCTAAGACTCACTGAACTGAACTGTTCAATGAATTGAAGGATTGAAACATCTATTACCCAGTCGGGCTTTTGAAGGGCTCCAAAGATTAAATGAATTCAGGTATTGTAAAACAAAGCTTAAAATAAAACTTCAGACAGATTGCTTCTTCAAAACACTTTGGTGGGGCAGTGGTGGGGTGGGGGGGGGGATGGGGGAAGAGGGGAGGGGAATGATTCTAAGATAATACCACTACATAAATACGTTATTATACTGTATTGGATGACATTCTATCAGTGAAAACTGGCTTCAAGTGGCAATTAGCCCAGAAGGGCTGCAAACAGGTTAGGAGATGCGGTAAAACAAACAGGATGGATTAGAGGGACGGGATAGGACTATGCCCTTTCATTGCAGCAGCTTTTTCGGGAGCAGAGAGTGAGCGAGTGAGCAGCTGGGAAGGTCAGTTTGAAAGTAAATTTAATTTCCTTTTGTTTTTCGGCGGAGGCCAGGGGGCTGCTGGGTAAGTAAAACACTATATATTTGGGCGGTTTAAAATAACTTTCCTTTCATTGCAGCAGCTTTTTCGGGAGCAGAGAGTGAGCGAGTGAGCAGCTGGGAAGGTCAGTTTGAAAGTAAATTTAATTTCCTTTTGTTTTTCGGCGGAGGCCAGGGGGCTGCTGGGTAAGTAAAACACTATATATTTGGGCGGTTTCTGAACCCGAGACACCACACTTGTCGTGTCTCCCACCCGCCCTCCTCCTCTAACCAAAAAAAAAGGACTCGGTGGGGTGTTTATAAGGTAAGGCTTTTTCGATTTCTCTGGTTTTATTGTGATTGGTAAAAACTTTTCGTTCCTTTTTCATTTAACTAAGTTAAGCTTAAGATTAAAAATGGCAGGAGATCTCAGACCCGTGTCATGCTCCTCTTGCTCAATGTGGGAGCTCAGGGACACGGCTGATGTCCCTGACTCCTTCACGTGCAGGAAGTGCGTCCAACTGCAGCTCTTGTTAGACCGCATGACGGCTCTCGAGCTGCGGATGGACTCACTTTGGAGCATGCGCGATGCTGAGGAGGTCGTGGATAGCACGTTTAGTGAATTGGTCACACCGCAGATTAGGATTGCTGAGGGAGAAAGGGAATGGGTGACCAAAAGGCAGAGAAAGAGCAGGAAGGCAGCGCAGGAGTCCCCTGCGGTCATCTCCCTCCAAAACAAGTATACCGTTTTGGATACTGTTGGGGGAGATGGCTCACCAGGGGAAGGCAGCAGTAGCCAGGTCCATGGCACCGTGGCTGGCTCTGCTGTTCCGAAGGGCGGGAAAAAGAGTGGAAGGGCTATAGTCGTAGGGGATTCGATTGTAAGGGGAGTAGATAGGCGGTTCTGTGGTCGAAAACGAGGCTCCCGAATGGTATGTTGCCTCCCAGGTGCACGGGTCAGGGATGTCTCAGATCGGCTGCAGAACATTCTAAAGGGGGAGGGTGAACAGCCAGTTGTCATTGTGCACATAGGCACTAATGATATAGGTAAAAAACGGGATGAGGTCCTACAAGCAGAGTTTAGGGAGTTAGGAGCCAAGTTAAAAAGTAGGACCTCAGAGGTAGTAATCTCAGGATTACTACCAGTGCCACGTGATAGTCAGAGTAAAAATGAAAGAATAGTCAGGATGAATGCGTGGCTTGAGAGATGGTGCAGGAAGGAGGGGTTCAGATTTTTGGGACATTGGGACCGGTTCTGGGGGAGGTGGGACTATTACAAATTGGACGGTCTACACCTGGGCCGGACTGGAACCAATGTCCTTGGAGGTGCTTTTGCTAACGCTGTTGGGGAGGGTTTAAACTAATGTGGCAGGGGGATGGGAACCAATTGAGGTCAGTTGACAGTAAGGAGGTAGTAACAAAAGCCTGTAAGGAACTAGATAATGAAGTCAGTGTGACTAAGGGGAAGAACAGGCAGGGAGCAGATGATGAATATAAAGGGACTGGTGGTCTGAGGTGCATTTGTTTTAATGCAAGAAGTGTAGTAGGTAAGGCAGATGAACTTAGGGCTTGGATTAGTACCTGGGAGTATGATGTTATTGCTATTACTGAGACTTGGTTGAGGGAAGGGCATGATTGGCAACTAAATATCCCAGGATATCGATGCTTCAGGCGGGATAGAGAGGGAGGTAAAAGGGGTGGAGGAGTTGCATTACTGGTCAAAGAGGATATCACAGCTGTGCTGAAGGAGGGCACTATGGAGGACTCGAGCAGTGAGGCAATATGGACAGAACTCAGAAATAGGAAGGGTGCGGTAACAATGGCTGTACTACAGGCCTCCCAACAGCGAGCGTGAGATAGAGGTACAAATATGTAAACAGATTATGGAAAGATGTAGGAGCAACAGGGTGGTGGTGATAGGAGATTTTAATTTTCCCAACATTGACTGGGATTCGCTTAGTGTTAGAGGTCCAGATGGAGCAGAATTTGTAAGGAGCATCCAGGAAGGTTTTCTAGAGCAGTATGTAAATAGTCCAACTCGGGAAGGGGCCATACTGGACCTGGTGTTGGGGAATGAGCCCGGCCAGGTTGTTGAAGTTTCAGTAGGGGACTACTTTGGGAATAGTGATCACAATTCCGTAAGCTTTAAAATACTCATGGACAAAGACGAGAGTGGTCCTAAAGGAAGAGTGCTAAATTGGGGGAAGGCCAACTATACCAAAATTCGGCAGGAGCTGGGAAATGTAGAGTGGGAGCAGCTGTTTGAAGGTAAATCCACATGTGATATGTGGGAGGCTTTTAAAGAGAGGTTGATTAGCGTTCAGGAGAGACATGTTCCTGTGAAAATGAGGGATAGAAATGGCAAGATTAGGGAACCATGGATGACAGGTGAAATTGTGAGACTAGCTAAGAGGAAAAAGGAAGCATACATAAGGTCTAGGCGGCTGATGAAAGACGAAGCTTTGAAAGAATATCGGGAATGTAGGACCAATCTGAAACGAGGAATTAAGAGGGCTAAAAGGGGTCATGAAATATCTTTAGCAAACAGGGTTAAGGAAAATCCCAAAGCCTTTTATTCATATATAAGGAGAAATAGGGTAACTAGAGAAAGGATTGGCCAACTAAAGGACAAAGGAGGAATGTTATGCTTGGACTCAGAGAAAATGGGTGAGATTCTAAACGAGTACTTTGCATCGGTATTCACCGAGGAGAGGGACATGACGGATGTTGAGGTTAGGAACAGATGTTTGATTACTCTAGGTCAAGTCGGCATAAGGAGGGAGGAAGTGTTGGGTATTCTAAAGGGCATTAAGGTGGACAAGTCCCCAGGTCCGGATGGGATCTATCCCAGGTTACTGAGGGAAGCGAGAGAGGAAATAGCTGGGGCCTTAACAGATATCTTTGCAGCATCCTTAAACACGGGTGAGGTCCCGGAGGACTGGAGAATTGCTAATGTTGTCCCCTTGTTTAAGAAGGGTAGCAGGGATAATCCAGGTAATTATAGACCGGTGAGCCCGACGTCAGTGGTAGGGAAGCTGCTGGAGAAGATACTGAGGGATAGGATCTATTCCCATTTGGAAGAAAATGGGCTCATCAGTGATAGGCAACATGGTTTTGTGCAGGGAAGGTCATGTCTTACCAACTTAATAGAATTCTTTGAGGAAGTGACAAAGTTGATTGATGAGGGAAGGGCTGTCGATGTCATATACATGGACTTCAGTAAGGCGTTTGATAAGGTTCCCCATGGCAGGCTGATGGAGAAAGTGAAGGCGCTTGGGGTCCAAGGTGTACTAGCTAGATGGATAAAGAACTGGCTGGGCAACAGGAGACAGAGAGTAGCAGTAGAGGGGAGTTTCTCAAAATGGAGACGTGTGACCAGTGGTGTTCCACAGGGATCCGTGTTGGGACCACTGTTGTTTGTGATATACATTAATGATTTGGAGGAAAGTATAGGTGGACTGATTAGCAAGTTTGCAGACGACACTAAGATTGGTGGAGTAGCAGATAGTGAAGGGGACTGTCAGAGAATACAGCAGAATATAGATAGATTGGAGAGTTGGGCAGAGAAATGGCAGATGGAGTTCAATCAGGGCAAATGCGAGGTGATGCATTTTGGAAGATCCAATTCAAGAGTGAACTATACAGTAAATGGAAAAGTCCTGGGGAAAATTGATGTCCAGAGAGATTTGGGTGTTCAGGTCCACTGTTCCCTGAAGGTGGCAACGCAGGTAAATAGAGTGGTCAAGAAGGCATACGGCATGCTTTCCTTCATCGGACGGGGCATTGAGTACAAGAGTTGGCAGGTCATGTTACAGTTGGATAGGACTTTGGTTCGGCCACATTTGGAATACTGCGTACAGTTCTGGTCGCCACATTATCAAAAGGATGTGGATGCTTTGGAGAGGGTGCAGAGGAGGTTCACCAGGATGTTGCCTGGTATGGAGGGCGCTAGCTATGAAGAGAGGTTGAGTAGATTAGGATTATTTTCATTAGAAAGACGGAGGTTGAGGGGGGACCTGATTGAGGTGTACAAAATCATGAGAGGTATAGACAGGGTGGACAGCAAGAGGCTTTTTCCCAGAGTGGGGGTTTCAATTACTAGAGGACACGAGTTCAAAGTGAAAGGGGAAATGTTTAGGGGGGATATGCGTGGAAAGTTCTTTACGCAGAGGGTGGTGGGCACCTGGAACGCGTTGCCAGCGGAGGTGGTAGATGCGGGCACGATGGAGTCTTTTAAGATGTATCTAGACAGATACATGAATGGGCAGGAAGAAAAGAGATACAGAACCTTAGAAAATAGGCGACATGTTTAGAGAGAGGATCTGGATCGGCGCAGGCTTGGAGGGCCGAAGGGCCTGTTCCTGTGCTGTAATTATCTTTGTTCTTTGAGATAGAGGCAGGCATGAATGATAATATATGCACTGGAAAAAGCCTGACATTCCACTAGGAATGAATTCACTTAAAATATGTCTCATCTTTACAAATGCAATCACAGCATGTGAGCAATTAGTTTATAGAGATAAAAAAAAGAAAATGCAGGAAATACACAGCCGATCTGGCAGCATCTGTGGAGAGAAACAGATTCAATGTTTCAGCTCGACAGCCTTTCATCAGAACTGGGAAAAATTCGGGACGTAATAGATTTTAAGCAAGTGAAAAGGGGAAAATTAACAAAAGGGAAGGTCTGTGTTAGGCTGGAATGCAAGAAAAATTAAATGACAAAAGAGTTGATGGTATGGTGCAAGGCCAAAGGGAGTGGTAATGGGACAAGTAAAGAAACAAAAGATGCGTCTAGAGGTGGTGTCTATGGCAGAATCATGAACAACAGCAGTGCAATAAATGCTGATCTTGCCAATGAAGCCCACATCTTGTGAATTTAAAAAATATATAATTTCAGGAAGTGAAAATGAGGTTAGGAAAGATTTCCTCATGCAAAGGGTGGTGGAAGTTTCTTATTTGTTCACAGGATGTGGACATCGCTGGCTTGGCCAGCATGTATCGTCCGTCCCTAATTGCCCTTGAACTGAGGGGCATTTAAGAGTCAACCATATTGCTGTTGGTCTGGAGTCACATGCAGGCCAGACTAGGTAAGGTCGGCAGATATGCTTCCCTAAAGGTTACTAGTGAACCAGATGGGTTTTTTTTTACAACAATTGACAATGGTCACCATTAGACTAGCTTTTTAATTCCAAATTTATTAATAGAAATCAAATTTCACCATCTGCCGAGCACCAGGCTGGGCCTTCTGCATTGCTAGTCCAGTGACATTACCACTACGCCACTGGTTCTCCGTGAAGTTTGGAACCCTCTTCTGCAAATGGCAATTGATGCTCGGTCACTTGTTAATTTTCAATGAGATCGATAGATTTTTGCTAGCCAAGGGTACGCAGTGATATGGAGCCAAGGCAGTTAGATGGAGTTAGGCCACAAATCAGCCATGATCGCACTGAACGGTGCAATAGGCTCGAGGGGCTAAATGGCATACTCTTGTTCCTATGTTTCCTAAAAAGGATCTGTGCAGCTTATAAGACACTAGAAGCATTACCATCATCTGGTGTAGTATAGCGTGTGTACTCTGGAAAATAGTCTTCAATTTTGGATTTTCCTGCCAACACTTTCTCAGCCAGAAGATCTTGCTTGTTCAAGAAGAGGATGACAGAAATGGTCCGCAGCCACCTAGCATAAAGGGACAACAGTAAGTATACAGTGAAAGTGCTCAAGTAGTCTGTCTGTACACTTTTAACATGGCCTAAGGATTACTTGCAGCTCACTCCCTTCCCATTTGTGGTTTTCATCAGATTTGTTGCGCAATGCACATTTGGACTCAATATTGTCTGTGGAATACTGCCTGAGCTTGAATTTAATGGTGTTTTCTAGTATGGAAGATAATGCTATGGAGTCTTTCCAGCAGTGACAGGATGTGTAGGCTCACCACCGCATAGTACACAGCATGCTGCCACAAATCTGAGTAGCCCTCAAACAAGGCACTGGAATAGAATTGTGGCCCTTAGAATGATACAGTGTAGAAGGAAACCATTTGGCCCAACATGCCTGTGCCTTAACAAACATCCACAAACAGAACTTGCTTCACAGGCAGCAAGCAGATGGGAGTGAGGCAACAGTGGGTTTGTCACAGACATGGAAAAGATGCACCATCAAACTGCATTGCAGGCAGCTACTCTGCAAACACAGACTCCCTCTGCTGCCAGACCTCTTAGATTGTGGATCATTAAATATATTTTCAAGGTGGGGGACTTTAGTTAGATTTTATGCTGTATCTGAAATTGGTCACAAGGGATGACAGTCCTGGAGTGATGCTACCCACATAATAGAGTGATTAAAAAGTGCATTACACAAGGCACACCTTTTTATCAGTCATTTAACTTTTGGAGATTATAGTTGATTACAGCATCAGTACAGCAATGTTCTGAGGCAGCTAGATCAAAGCTTCTTAGTCGAGCAGTCCAACAAATGCCAAAGACATATTGATGGGATTAGATGAAGAAGGGTGGGAGGAGGCTCATGTGGAACATTAAGACTGGTGGGGATCTGTTGAGTCGAATGGCCTGTTTCTGCGCTGCAAATTCTATGTAATAAACAGATGTACCTGAACTTACGTCATGTAATCTGTTTCTTCCCCACTCCTCTCCTGCTGTGATTATGCTTCCTCACGAGGTGTTGACCATTCTCAAACATGTTGTCTATGTGTCCATTCTTCAGCTACAAGTCAATGCTGGGTATTCAACTATAGAAGGTATCACTGCCAAACCTAATTCTATCCTCATTTAAAGTTCACACACACCCACTTCACAGCAGGATATACCGGATGATGAGCAAGGGTGGGAACCATAGCTGATTTTCCCCCCCTCTGTTTCCTAGTCCAGGCAAACTAAGGCCAATTCTGGCACCTGCACTGCTGTCTTTGCTGAGACCAACTAACTCAGCACAGACAGAATATCAAACCTCGGACCTCCTATCTTCGTAGTTCATTACCATAAATACAAAGTGAGGCATTAAAGGGCATCAACATTATGCTATTTAAAAGCACTTTATACTCACAAACTATTATAACCACATATGGGGAAATAAATAAATGTTTTCCAGACATATTTTTTCATTTATATTTATTTGAAATAAGTCCATACAGGATATTTTGCTAAAGCAGAGGGAACAATCGCTCCCCACCCTCCAATAAGAAAATAAGAAATAGGAGGAGTAGGCCATTCGGCCCCTCAAGCCTGCCCCGCCATTCAATAAGATCATGGCTGATCTGCCCCAGACCTCAACTCCTCTTTCGTGCCATTCCTCATATCCCCTCAACTCCCCGACATTTCAAATATAAGAACGGAAAGACGCTTACATGTGAAAATGTGTGGACAGATTTCTGAAAGTTAAATATTCCTTCCTTCACGTGGAAGTGAGAATTTCACTTAGAATTGCGACGATTTCTCTATTTTATTTCTAGGTCAGACTATGAGTAAATTGTGCAGGAATCTTTCTGAATTCCTATTCCAAATTGAAAACATATGGCCTCAATTTTCCTTGGTTCCCCTTCACCCGGGTACAGATTAGATGGAGCCCACCCAAAATGCCCTCTGCTCAATATGGTCTGAACTCACCTGCATCTCTGTGGCACCCAGGCCCTGCTCAAGCTCTCTCGCATTCTACGTGTTAAGATAGTAAGGGTCTGCTTTATCTGGGCGCTCTTCCAACTGGGTGACCACCAGGGTATTAGTCTGATTGTTGCAGGCGTAGGCCTGAGCTTTGCCAAGGATCTGCACACATAATTGGGAACAGAAAGCTGCAGCAGTAGTAATGGGGGCTGGCTGTGGGGCTTCTGGCAGGCCTGCTGGCGGCACCCAGATTCCACTCAGATTGAAGGTTCTGGTTGACAATGTAAAGCCATAAGACCTGCTTCTTTTGGGAAACTTCTCCAAATTAGTAATACAACAGGGAATTAGGGTGGGTGGCTGGGAACTCAGTGTGCCACCAGCTCAGAAGAGGAAAATCAACCCCAATCTCACCCCTCCATTGGGAGGCCATTCCCAAGCCAGGCAACATGGACCAGTGACGAGGCTAAGTCTGGAATATGGTGTGCAGTTTTGGATATCAGACTTCTCCCTCATGTGTTTAACCAGCTTTGCCTTAAATGCATCTATACTGTTCACCTCAACTACTCCCAGTGGCAGCGAGTTCCACATTCTCACCACTCTCTGGGTAAAGACGTTTCTTCTGAATTTACTATTTGATTTATAGATGGCCTCTAGTTCTGCTCTTCACTACAAGTGGAAACATTATCTCTGTGTCTACCCTATGAAAACCTTTCATAGTTTCAAAGACTTCTATTAGATCATCCAGCAGCCTTCTCTTTTCAAGTACTCCAAATGTGGGGCTGAATTTTACCAGCACCCTGGGTGGCGGGAATGGAGGCGGGGCCAGTAAAATAGCAGAGAGCTGCATCGGGACAGCTCCTGATGCTGTCAACAGAACCATAGAAAAATTACAGCACAGAAGGAGGCCATTCAGCAGTCATGTCTGTGCCTGCCGAAAACTAGCCGCCCAATCTAATTCCACCTTCCAGAACCTGGTCCATAGCCTTGCAGGTTACAGCATTTCAGGGGCAGGTCCAGGTACGTTTTAAAAGAATTGAGTGTTTCTGCCTCCACCACCATTCCTGGCAGTGAATTCCAGACACCCAGCACCCTCTGTCCTGCCGCTGGGAACGTTCCCCAATGGTGGGCAGGAGGTGGGCCAGGGTGCGGATCAGCTGTCCACTCCATGGAGGTGGGCAGCCCATTTGCATCGTTAAGATGCCAGTTAGTGGCCATTCAGCAGAGCAGCCGCCAACTTGATGGAGGCAGCCTCCCTGAGGCAGCCGAGGTTGTGTGGGCCAAAGAGCTGTGGGCACAGAAGGCTGTCCAACGATCCCCCCTGGAGGGGTTTCCCCTCCGACCCTCGGCCCCCTGAATTTTTAATTTACTTACCTGGAGGCGCCCCTGAGATCTCCAACCTTTTTTTAATTCATTCATGGGATGTGGGTGTCACCGACTATGCCAGCATTTATTGCCCATCCCTAATTGCCCTTGAGAAGGTGGTGGTGAGCTGCCTTCTTGAACCGCTGCAGTCCATGTGGGGTCGGTACACCCACAGTGCTGTTAGGAAGGGAGTTCCAGGATTTTGACCCAGCGACAGTGAAGGAACGGCGATATAGTTCCAAGTAAGGATGGTGTGTGACTTGGACGGGAACTTGCAGGTGGTGATGTTCCCATGCATCTGCTGCTCTTGTCCTTCGAGGTGGTAGAGGTCATGGGTTTGGAGGGTGCTGTCTAAGGAGCCTTGGTGTGTTGCTGCAGTGCATCTTGTAGATGGTACAGACTGCTGCCACTGTGCGTCGGTGGTGGAGGGAGTCAATGTTTGTGGATGGGGTGCCAATCAAGCAGGCTGCTTTGTTCTGGATGGTGTCGAGCTTCTTGAGTGTTGTTGGAGCTGCACCCATCCAGGCAAGTGGAGAGTATTCCATCACACTCCTGACTTGTGCCTTGTAGATGGTGGACAGGCTTTAGGGAGTCAGGAGGTGAGTTACTCGCCGCAGGATTCCTAGCCTCTGACCTGCTCTTGTAGCCACGGTATTTATATGGCTACTCCAGTTCAGTTTCTGGTCAATGGTAGCCCCTAGGATGTTGATAGTGGAGGATTCAGCGATGGTAATGCCATTGAATGTCAAGGGCAGATGGTTAGATTCTCTTGTTGGAGATAGTCATTGCCTGGCACTTGTGTGGTGCAAATGTTACTTGCCACTTATCAGCCCAAGTCTGGATATTGTCCAGGGATTGCTGCATTTCTACACGGACTGCTTCAGTAATTGAGGAGTCGCGAATGGTGCTGAACATTGTGCAATCATCAGTGAACATCCCCACTTCTGACCTTATGATTGAAGGAAGGTCATTGATGAAGCAGCTGAAGATGGTTGGGCCTAGGACACTAAACTGAGGAACTCCTGCAGTGATGTCCTGGAGCTCAGATGGTTGACTTCCAACAACCACAACCATCTTCTTTTGTGCTAGGTATGACTCCAACCAGCAGAGAGTTTACCCAGAGTCCCATTGACTCCAGTTTTGCTAGGGCTCCTTGATGCCATACTCGGTCAAATGCTGCCTTGAAGTCAAGGGCAGTCACTCTCACCTCACCTCTTGAGTTCAGCTCTATTGTCCATGTTTGAACCAAGGCTGTAATGAGGTCAGATGAGTGGCCCTGGCAGAACCCAAACTGAGCATCACTGAGCAGGTTATTGCTAAGCAAGTGCTGCTTGATGGCACTGTTGATGACACCTTCCATCACTTTACTGATGATTGAGTGTAGATTGATGGGGCGGTAATTGGCCGGGTTGGACTTGTCCTGCTTTTCCGTAGAGGACATACCTGGGCGGTTTTCCACATTGCCGAGTAGATGCCAGTGTTGTAGCTATACTGGAACAGCTTGGCTAGGGGTGTGGCAAGTTCTGGAGCACAGGTCTTCAGTACTATTGCTGGAATATTGTCAGGGCCCATAGCTTTTGCAGTATCCAGTGCCTTCAGTCATTTCTTGATATCACGCAGAGTGAATCGAATTGCCTGAAGTCTGGCATCTGTAATGTTGGGGACTTCAGGAGGGGGCCGAGATGGATCATCAACTTGGCACTTCTGGCTGAAGATTGTTGCAAATGCTTCTGCCTTGTCTTTCGCACTGATGTGCTGGGCTCCCCCATCATTGAGGATGGGGATATTTGTGGAGCTACCTCCTCCAGTTAGTTGTTTAGTTGTCCACCACCATTCACAACTGGATGTGGCAGGACTGCAGAGCTTAGATCTGATCCGTTGGTTATGGGATCGCTTAGCTCTGTCTATTGCATGCGGCTTATGCAGTTTGGCATGCAAGTAGTCCTGGGTTGTAGCTTCACCAGGTTGACACCTCATTTTGAGGTATGCCTGGTGCAGCTCCTGGCATGCCCTCCTGCACTCTTCATTGAACCAGGGTTGGTCTCCTGGCTTAATGGTAATTGTAGAGTGGGGGATATGCTGGGCCAGATCGTCATTGAGTACAATTCTGCTGCTGCTGGTGGCCCACAGCGCCTCATGGATGCCCAGTTTTGCATTGCTAGATCTGTTCGAAATCTATCCCATTTAGCACAGTGATAGTGCCACACAACACGATGGACGGTATCCTCAATGTATAGGGGGGACTTAGTCTCCACAAGGACTGTGCGGTGGTCACTCCTACCAATACAGTCACGGACAGAAGCATCTGCGGCTGGCAGATTGGTGAGGATAAAGTCAAGTATGTTTTCCCTTCGTGTTGGTTCCCCCAGCACCTGCCGCACACCCAGTCTAGACATTGAAGTCCCCCACCCAGAGTGCCCTTGCCACCCTCAGTGCTTCCTCCAAATGGTGTTCAACATGGAGGAGTACTGACTCATCAGCTGAGGAAGGTGCCTCAGCAGTGCCCATCTCTCCCAGTGGTGCTGTTGAGGAGCTCGCCTGCCATTCCTAATTGGACAATGGGCTGCCTCCAGTAAAATCAGCGAGCCAGTCCCGTTGCCTTGGACAAGCTTTTTGCCCTGACGTCTGAGTCCCGAAGCCTGCAGTAAAATTGTGGTTTAAGCAAGGTTTGATACAAGTTTAGCATAACTACTTCACTCTTCAATTGTGGCTAGCTGGATATAAACCCTAGTGCTTGGCTGACATTTATCATGGCCTTATTGACATATGTCACAACTTTTAGTGATTTATGTATTTGTACTCCCAGCTCCCTTTGCTCCTCTACCCCATTTAGATTATTTTTCAGTAATGACCTCCTTATTTTTCTTACTAAAATGTAATGCCTCACATTTATTTGTGTTGAAATTCATTTTCCAATTATATACCCATTCTGCAATGTTAATATCTTCTTGTAGCTTGTTGCACTACTCAGTATTGATTATATTCTCCAATGTGTTGTCATCTGCAAGTTTAGAACTTGTGTTTTTGACTCCAAAATCTAAATTGTTAATATAAATTGTGAATAAAAGGGTGCCTCGTAGTTTAAAAATAGTTTAATTCTTATATATTTTTTAAAACAAGTGGAGCACTGCTGAAATGATCACAGTATTGATGATAATCAGTGGTGACATCAACTTGTTCCTCAAGGATATTACCACCAGAATTCCCATTGAAACTGGAAGAGAATGAACTGAAAGTTGTTCCCAATCACAAGGAGTCAATACCACATTAAAGCAGATCAAAAAATATTCATAATACTCTGCAGAATTAAAAATGTGGGTGTCCAACGATCTAAATATCGTTGATTTAAATGCACCAGGCCCCACCCTGTCACAGCCCAGGGACCTGCAGTTAACGGTGCTTCTCCTCCATGCTCAAAAAAATGCCAAAAGCAAATTAAGTTTGTGAAGCTTTGGTCCAATTCCTAATGACCACACATCAGAACAGACAGAGAATGAAAATCGCAGCAAGTGCGACTCTAAACATTTTTTAAAAAGAGCGTCAATTGTCCTTCCAACAGGAAAACTTCAAAACCTATTGACAACCAAATGACGGAGAGAGTGTCTGTGTGTAAAAAAAGGCAAGATTTTTTTTTACCTGTTATTCCAGATGCTTTTGAAGAGATCAAGAGCTTCTCGGAGTCGATTGGTGTTGTTGTCTTCCCTTATCACCATGTTGTAGCTACTACTGGCCACCACAAAAATAATAGCAGTCACATCTACATGCGATAGGTTGTTGCAGACCAGGAAACGGTGTCAATTCAGTTCAGTTCAGGGAGACAAAAAGATAGGGATGCGAGAAGACAGAGGAAGAGAAGACAACAGAATTATTGGGTGCAGAAAATAAAAACCGTGATAGCTGAATTCACCTATTAACTTATTTTGGTAACAAAGAACCTGTTTTGTTGCCTCTGATGCTAGTTATACAACCAATTGGTCTTTAGTAGAACCCAGTGATGACTGATTACTGAAGCGATATCAGTGGCCTTACCAGCACAGGCAGCATGCTGAGCAGACTGATTGCACCTAATATGACCATCCAGAGCTGAACATTTCTACAACTGAGCACCGATTAAACTCTAGCTTGCTGTGAATGCCTCTGCTGTGATATTAAAGAAGCAAACTTAAATGCACTGCAGTCATGACAATTTGTTGTGCAATGACAGGTCAGCAGCTCAGGGAAGTAATTTAATTCACAGTTAAAGAAAAAGGTAACAATTACCAGGCCAGGCTATAAGGATCAATGTGCTCACTAGGTAATTAATGTGTTTTTGGAGGGGGAAAAAAAGGGGGATTGATGGATACAGTAAGGCGGCAGGTAGGCAGCTTTGTGATCTATCAAAAAAGGGATGAACTTGTTGGGCCCACTGCTCTTACTGAAAGATCAAACCTCACCGTGACACCACCACCACCTCCCCCCCAACCCCCACACCCAACCCAACCCATCCAACAGGTCTATCTATCTGTTTCTGTCCAGGAACACACACCAATGGGACTGATTAAAACTCACCGAAATTGGGTGTTAACAGCACTGTAACAAAAAAAACAAAGTGCAATTACATTGCTCAGTGTAGTGTATTGGCCACTAACTAGCAGGAAAGATGTAGAGGAACATACTTGCAAAGACATTTCCAGAAAGGTGCAAGAATTATAGAATAATGGGGAACTTTATCCAAATTTCGACGGGAATAGTAGTGTAAAGGGCAGAGAGGGATAAGAGTTCCGAGAGTGTCTTCGGGAGAATTTTCTACAGCAGTAGGTTTCCAGTCCAGTGGGAAAGGAGGCACTGCTAGACCTGGTTCTTGGGAATGAGGTGGGCCAAGCGGATCAAGTGTCAGTAGGGCAACATTTAGGGGACTGTGATCATTGAATCATGGTTTAGGTTAGCTATGGAAAAGGACAAGGAACAACCAAGAGTAAAAATATATAACTGGGAGAATACCAACTTTAATGGGGTAAGAATGGATTGGGGCCGAATAAACTGGAATCAAAGGTTGGCAGGAAAATCGGTAACTGAACAATGGGCAGCCTTTAAGGACGAGGGAGTTCTGGGCACAGTCAAAGTATATTGCCAGGAAGGGGAAAGGTAGGAGAAACAAATCCTGGATGACGAAAAGGATAAAGATGAAAAAGAATAATGTCAGGTAGCTAACACAACCGAGAACCAGGCTAAATATAAATGGTTCAGAGGGGAAATGAAAAAGCAAATGAGAAGTACGAAGAGAGACTGGCAGCTAACATAAAAGGGCATCCAAAAGTCTTCTCCAGGCAAAGAAACAGTAAAAACGTGGTAAAAGGAGGAGTGTGGCCAATTACGAACCAAAAAGGGGGTTTACACATTGAGGCAGGAGGCATGGCTGAGATATTAAATGAATACTTTTCATCTGTCTTTACCAAGGAAGATGCTGCGCAGGTCATGGTGAAAAAGAGGTAATTTAGACACTTGAAGGGTTTAAAATTGCTAAGGAGGAAGTATTGGATAGGCTGGTTGTACTTAAAGTTGATAAGGTACCAGCATCGGATGAGATGCATCCAAGAATACTGAAGGAAGTGAAAGTGGAAATTGCAGAGGTACTGGCCATAACTTTGCAGTCTTCCTTTGACTCAGAGATGGCGCCAGAGGACTACAGAATTGCAAACGTTACCCCCTTGTTCAAAAAGGGTGTAAAGATAAGCCCAGCAAATACAGGCCAGTCAGTTTCACCCCGGTGGTGGGGAAGCTTCTAGAAACAATAATTCGGGCCAAAATTAATAGTCACTTGGGCAAATGCGGGTTAACTAGGGAAAGCCAGCATGGATTTGTGAAGGACAAATCATATTTAATGAACTTGCTGGAGATGTTTGATTAGGTAACAGAGAAGGTCGATCAGGGTAATGCTGTTGATGTGGTGTACATGGACTTCCAAAAAGCATTTGATAAAGTGCCACACAACAGACTTGTGAGCAAAGTTATAGCTTGTGGAATAAAAGCGACAGTACGACCATGGATAGTGAATTGGCTGAGTGACAGGATACAGAGAGTAGTGGTTCATGGGTGTTTTCCGGACTGGAAGAAGGTTTGTAGTGGAGTTCCCCAGGGATCAGTGCTGGGACTCTGGCTGTTCCTGATATATATTAATGACCTAGACCTTGGTGTACAGGGCACAATTTCAAAATTTGTGGATGATACGAAACATGAAAACATTATGAACTGTGAGGAGGATGGTGTAGAACTTCAAAAGGACGTAGATAGGTTGGTGGAATGGGCAGACAAGTGGCAGATGAAATTTAATACAGAGCAGTGTGAAGTGATTCATTTTAATAGGAAGAATGTGG